>NW_018743444.1:345000-1545000 GCF_001683475.1 Chenopodium quinoa | reverse complement strand
AGCATAACATTCACACCCAATCATTACATTTCAGAATATCTTGACCATAGACAATAGATAATCGCCCACCATTCCTTTGGGTTCGACCCTCAACTTACCATTATACTTGTGTAGGGGTGTGTTGAGTGTTTACAAATTTTGTTTGGCCTCGGGTAGGGGTTAGTTTCAACGACCTAGTCTCGACCCGCGTCAAAATGGTGCCGTTGCCGGGGAATGGTGTCGTGATTGTATATTGTTGTTGAGTCTATTCCACTTAATTCAAAAACACAAAAAGATTTTCCTTTAGGCTACACTTGTAGCCGTGCTACTAATAATTTCGTTTGAGATTGTGTGCAAGTGAACATGGGAGAAGCTCATAGAGTGACGTTGAAGGAGTTGGGCACGCCGGGCGCTTACAAGTATGAGAGCGAGATTGCTCCATTATTGATCCCGGATGGTGATTTTGAAATCAAACCGGCTATGATCACCTTGATTGAGAGGAAACAATATGGTGGTACAACAAGTGAAAATCCTCTCAACCATCTCAAGGATTTTGAGAAGTATTGCAATACAATTATGGTAGGCGGAGTCGCTCAAGAGTATACAAGGCTCAAGTTGTTTCCCTTCTCTCTCATTGGAAGAGCTTTAGAGTGGTTGGATAAGGGGGTCAAACCAAGGTCCCTAAGGACATGGGATGAAATTACCAAGGCTTTCTTGTCTCGCTTCTACCCACAAAAGAAGACGACGGAGGCTAGAGCCTTAATCCAAAGTTTCAAGCAATTGCATAGAGAGAATCTCTATGAAGCATGGGAGAGGTACAAGGATTACCAAAGGAAATGCCCTCACCACGGAATTCCAACCTATCAAGTCATACAAATTTTCTATGGTGGTTTGAGCTTTCAAGGTAGATCGAGCCTTGATGCCGTAGCTGGAGGGCCGCTTATGAACAAAACGGAAGAAGAGGTTGTGGATGTAATAGATGATGTGGTAAGGAATTACATGGATTGGCATGATTTAGAGAGGGAATCGACAAGCACAAGTGGCTCAATCGATCAATCTAATGTCGTCAACAATTTGTCCACATTAGTCTCGGAGTTAGGAAAGGAGGTGATTTCTCTCAAGACCAAACTCGAGAGTCCTTCACAAACTTCTAGTCTTCCCTCCCAATTTAAGGGGAGAGGTTCATCTTCCTATTCCAACACCCTTTTTGCTTCTTGTTGCATGATAAGAGAATGCTTGGTTTGTGATTTATGTGGAAAGAATGATCATAATGTTTCTAATTTCCCCAATGTTCCTTGTGATAGATATGATGGATATGAGAATGTGCATGTGAATTGTGTTGATAATAATGATTTTGGACCTAGATTTAATGCTCGAAAGAATGTTGGGAATAGGAATTATCACAATCATGGGAGCTATGATAATTATAACCAAAATAGTGGTTATGGTAACCATGTGACCCAAGAATTTTGTGGTAACCATAATAACTTTTGTTGTAATGATCAAAGCCATGGCCAAGAATATGGGGATCATAACCAAGGTTATGGTAACCATAATCAAAATTCTGGCCAAAATCATGGTAGGGGTAATTGGAGTAATCAAAGTAGGGGAGATTTTCAAAATGATGTTCAAAGAGATACCCCACCCCAAATTACTCCAAAGACTCAAAGCCAAGGTGATGATTTCTATGCTCAACAATCCCAATTGAATAGGCTAGAGAATTTCATGATGACTCAATCCGAGAAGTTGAATGAATTCACATTGTCTTGTAACAAAATGTTTGAGGTCCTATTTATTCATGGAAAGATGGTTGAGAACCAAATCAATGAACTAGCCATCCCTTTGAGAGATTGTGCTAGTCCTTTTTCTTTACCCTCACAAGAAGTTGACTCTAGGGAACCAATGTGTGCTATGACCACTAGGAGTGGTGAGGTCCTTAAAGAGAGTGTTCCTAGGAAGAGTAAGGAGAGTGAAAAGGAGAGTGATTCGAGTGAAGGGAATAAGCATGAAGAGCCTAGCAAGATGAGTGAGGATTCCAATGATAAGCCTAAGGAGAAAGAGCAGAAGCAAGATGAGGTTTACAAACCTAGACTTCCTTACCCCCAAAAGCACAATAGGTATAAATTGGATGAGCAATTTGGGAAATTCATCGAGATGCTTAAGCAACTTCATCTTACTCTTCCTTTCACCGATGTGGTAGAACAAATGCCAAACTATGCTAAGTTTCTTAAGGAAATTTTGAGTGGTAAGAGAGATTGCAATATGGTGGAACCGATGAATTTGGGGGAGTGTTGTAGTGCCTTTATTCATAATGAATTACCCCAAAAGTTGAAAGATCCCGGAAATTTCTCCGTACCTTGCAAAATCAAAGGAAAATTGTTCCAAAATGCTCTTTGTGATCTTGGTGCTAGTGTTAGCATCATGCCTTATTCCGTTTTTAAGAAACTTAAGCTAGGTGAGCTCCTTCCATCCAACATGACCCTTCAATTGGCCGATCGGTCTATCAAGTTTCCAAATGGGAGAGTTGAGGATGTTCCTCTCAAGATAGGAGAGTTCACCATTCCCGTTGATTTCATTGTGCTTGAGATTGCGGAAGATGACCATATCCCTATCATTTTAGGAAAACCTTTCTTAGCCACTTCAGGAGCCTTAATAGATGTGAAAGGACGTCGTATTACCTTGAGAATCGGTAAGAATGAGGAAAGTTTTGAGCTAAAACCAATGCATGAGTCTTTGTCTCTTGTGAAAGGGATTATGTGTGTTAATTCCCCTCACCCTATTGATAATGTAAGCATGATTAATTCCTCAACTAAAAATGTTCTTGAGAATCGTGATGATGTGCTTTTGAGTTGTGATTGCAAGAAGGTTAGTGAAGAGAAAACGAAGCTTCCCAAGCTTATAGACGAGGAGGAAATAGACATTCCTCATTGGTTTGAGCTCTACCCTCAAGAGGAGGACGATGACCCCAAGAGTGTGGATGGTGTGAAACCATTTACAATGAAGAACAAGGCAAAGAAAAGAGCAAGAGCTTCTAGGAAAAATAGAAAGAGAATGAGATTATGGAAAGAGAAGCTTGCTTTTGAGGAGTTATTGAATGATGTCTCATCAAGCAATAACGAGAAGTTGCTAGAAGTTGAGGAGAAATTTGCTCTTTCCGCCACTTTGAAGAAGGTGGTTTTCTTTTACCCTCCATGATTTGGAGGAAGGGTCGAGCTTAGGATCATAAGCAAGCGCTTCCCAGGAGGCAACCCGGAGATCTCTAACTTTTCTTTTTTGATTTTGAATTTTCTTATTTTCCCTTATTTTACTTTCTATTCTTTCACTTTTCTACTTGTTTGGATTTGTAGGTTGGAATCTTGGGATTGGACTTCATCAGGAGAGCATGAGGAATGAGAAGGTATTTTGTAGTTTTTGATGTGATTACACTCGATATCATCGAAATTTGAGGTAATAGGGTAAGAATTTTAGTGAGGTAAGATAGGGAATTTTGTGCTTTAAAAGTTGAAGGAAGTTTGTTTTTGGTGGGTTCATGTGGTGCTACCATTATTTTGGGATTTTGAACCCACTAAAATGGGATTTTGCTACTGCCTATGTTGGTGTTTATCATCATCATTATTTGTGTACCTACCAATGGCCGCACCCACTGCCATGCCCCCTTATCTTCTCCTTCCTTATTTCTTCTTTCATTTCCCCTTATTTCCTCCTTCTACCTTCGACCCCCATCACCCTCATTCCCTCAAAACCGCACCAACCTTCTTCCATAAGTCATCAAATTTCATTTATCCAAAATCCTTGAATCCAAATCTTGTAGTTTAGTACCTTTTAGTTAGTTAGTTGTTTAGTTGTTTACTTAGTTTTTCTTTACTTTCCGTTTTGGTTTTTGTTAGCCTAATTTTGCTTAGTTGTTTAAAGTTTTTTGTTAGCTTAGTTTAGTTTTACTTTTTTGTATCTTTTTCTTTTGTTTTGAAGTTACTAACCTTTTTCTTTGTTTATAGCTTCTTTTACTTTTCTTGTTCTCACATGGCTTTTTGATGATGCTTACGATTTTGGAGCGCAACAATGGTGGTTCTTTTTTTCACCTTTATTTATTATGCTAAGCATGGATAGCCCGGTGAGACCTTTATAATTTTTCTCTTTATTTTCTTTGGATGCATAGATTAGGTTTAGTTTAGGGGAAGTTGAACGGTTCGAGGATGATTGCTTGTTAACACGTAACGTGTTTGGGATCGTTGACGATGTTGTCATTCGATCACTTGTATGTCGATTGGGATATATGTGTTTAACTCGCTTTCTAGTTCCTTTCTCAATTTTTCCTTTTCTTCCATTGTCTATGGCTTTCCTTTTATTTTCTTTTCCTTTTATTTTTCTTTTCTTTTATTTTTCCTTTGTTCTTGTTTTGGGTTGTGGTATGCTTATGAGGCTTGTTTTTCACCCATTTTTGTTTTCCTTATGAATTGGACTTTGTACATTAGACTTTGTCTTTTGCATGAATTTCTTCCTAGGTAGTAAATGTATGCACGGTTTGAGACTATGCTTGGTTGACTCTAGGATAGGTGTATGATAGGGTAGTTGGTTTGAACTAGGTGGATCATGAAGCCGGATTCTACTTGTTTGTAGCATGTTGGTAGTTGCTCCCTATAGTCGATTTGATACCTCTAGTGAGTTTTTGCTACATCCATGTGAGGTTCATCGTTTTTCAAGCCTTCAACCTATTTTGTATGAGCGGCGTGGATCCTTGACTATTGCAAACCTAATCTATAAAGCTTGATTTATGATTCTTAAACCCGAGACCGAGCTATCTAGGGAGGAAAAAGGCACCTTTTTCGAGGTGGTATTTTTCATTTTTAGGATAGTTTGTTTAATATTTGTTTTTGGGTTTACATTTGCCTTCTTGCAACCATTTGAGCCTAATTCCTTCTTTTCAAGCCACATCTTTAGATTTTTGGCCTTTTGTTTCATTTTCTTTCTCTTCTTGTTTTTGTGAAGCAATTGATCATTCTTGATGGAGTTTGTGGTGATAAAGTTGGGATATGTGGTTCCCTTGATGCAAGCTTGTGATTTCATCTTCTTTGTGAATAATGGCAAATGAGTACGAGTAAAAGCCGTCCTACATTAAAAGAGGCATGGACAAATAAGTGCAATATATAAAAAAAGCCGTCCGAATTTGAAAAAAAGCATGGACAAAGCAAAGCATAAAAAAACAAAAAAATTGAAAAAGTGAAAAATTCAAAAATATTTTGATGTATTCTTTTCTCCTTCTAAGCATTGAGGACAATGCTTCATTTAAGCTTGGGGGAGAAGCGTTTACGCTTTTTGTACTTATATTTGTGATTTATAACTTTGAATAAGCTTGGGGGTGTACATATTTTTGTTTGGATTGGTGATTATTTGATTGTGATTCTAAGAAAGGGCCCGTTCTTTGCTTCACTATTAGGAAAACCACCAAATTTCAAATTTTAGCCTACCTTCACCCTTTATGCCCTTATGTTACAACCTTTGGGAAAGCCCTTTCGACCTAGAAGTTGAGTCACAATTCGGGGGAGGGAATCATGGGTCATTGCCTAAGTAAAGGGGATGCATAGTCAAGATTGTCGAAAAGCCTAAATAAATCTCTTTTTTCGGTTCCTTCGAGGAATCATTGGGATGCTCGCTAAGGGGAGATTTGAGACTAGTGGGGAGAACGCGGTAAGATCGATTGGGATGAACGTGGATTGTGATGTCTAGTTCCTATGCTTAGCATACCTTATGTTTCAATCAACCTTGGATATCTTGGAACGTGCATACCTTGACTACTTGAGAAAGATTTCATTCATTTGCATTGTAGTCTCTTTGTAAGTCCATTTCGCAAAGGTTTTGTTTTCCCTTTTCCCTTTTCTTTTCTTGTTATGGTTTTGCCTCTTTGATGTTGGGGGATAGTTATGGGAAAACTCTTAGGACACCCTTACGAGACCTCACTCGTCCTCATAGGCGACTTTGGGGTTTAAAGGGCTTGTTCTAGCTATAAGCAACCATGATTCCTACGACAGTGAGTCTTAGTGTACATTCTTATCTTGAGTCTTTCTTTTTCTTTTTGAATAAGTTTTTCATCCTTATTCTTTCTTGCTTTGTTTTTCTCGAGGACGCAAAAGTTTAGCTTAGGGGAATTTGATGAGTGTCATTTATGACACTCATTTGGCCTCTTTTAGGATGATTTTCATACTATTTTATAGCCCTTTTCCTTAGCTTTTCCTTAGTTTTGTTCTTTATTTCACTAGTTTGTGCTTTCCATAATTAGTTTCCTTGTTTTGTGCATTTCTTTGTTTATTTGTTCTTTTTCCCTTTTATTTGTTTGTTTTCGTTTGTTTTTAGGTTATGATCGTGTTTCCAAGGATTCTCGAGCCTTCCTCTCATATTTCTCATTAATTTGGATGCCTCATGTTTGCCTTTCGGAGCTTCAAGTTTGAAGGAACGCAAAGGGCGAATCAAGAGATCGGTGCACGTATGCGGTGTGGGCGTCATTGATGAGTGTCATTTATGGCACTCATAGGGTAGTCTTTTAGGATGATTTCATCTTCTTTTTTATGCTTTCTTATCTTATTTTTTGTCCTTTTTCCTTTAATCCCTTTTTTCTTTTTTCCTTGTGTTTTTCGTGTTTCCCTTTTATTTGGTTCTTTTTCCCTTTTATTCCTTTTCGTTGTTTTTTTTTGTAGGTACATAAGATTTGTCTCTAAAAGGGAATCAAGATGGGCTATATTGACTAAGCAAGGAGGAAATAATCGGCTCGGAGAGGGCTCAAAGAGGGCATGGAGAGGGCATCAAGCCCTGCCAGTCTGCCGCGGGCGCGGGTATGAAGGCCGCGGGCGCGGGCTCATATGCACAAAAGTGGTAGATTTCGACTAGGAACTCTCCGCGGTCTGGCTGCGGCCGCGGGTAGATTGGAGAGCCCGCTCGTACCAGAGAGACCGCGACCCTCTGATCACCCTTTGGGAGCAGAGGATTCGCCGCGCTTTTGCCGCGGGCGCGGGTGTTGCCTTGAAAGCCCGCGGAGTTTTTAATGGGTTTCGTACCCATTTATCCGCGGGCGCGGGGTTTATTGGTGAGGGCGCGGGAATCCCGTTTTTCTTCTTTGCTTATAAATACACTTGTAATTCCTTTTTGAAGGTAACTTTTAGATAATTTTCATTAGCTTAATTTTAGAGAGAGAAGTTAGAGAGAAGTTATTGGTATTGAATTTGTATTTCAACATTGGATCAATTGTGCTTGGATTTCTTCATTTTCAATCATTAATGTTAGTAAGATTTTCTTCTTCTAGTTCATCTCTTACTTGATTGATTGAGTTTCATCTTTGATTGTTTGTATTGCTTGGATTTGATTTGGATATTGTAGTTGATATTGCTTTCTCTTGATATTGATTTAGAATGATGATCAATGCTAATTTTAGTGATTTGTTCTTGAGTTACACCATGATTAGTGAGTAGATTAGTTGCTAGGGAGAAGGGGAAGCATGCTTGATTGATAATTTGTGCTAGTTGATGATCTTTGATTGATTGAATTGTTGCAATTAAATTGGTTGACATAGTTTTGCATGTGATTAATTAGATTAGGAATGATCAACCTATAAGATTAATCTAGATTGCATTGCATTTCTTAATGACATGACCCATCAATTTGAGGATTGCTTTAATTGATTGAGTTTGATTGTGAATTTCCTTGATTAGCCATTCATAGTGACCCCTAGTTTGGCCTCTAGGAGATAGCTCTTGAATTCTCTTGATTGTTACTATTGTTTGTCCTTTGCAATGCTTGAATCAAACGATGAAATTGTCGATTAGCACGATTATTGAATTAGCATGTGGAACCAATATCCCTAGCATTTAGCTTTTTGAATTACTTGATTAGTCTAATTTTGCTATCATAACACCAACCATTTTCTCACTTCAATCTCCGAAATAGCTTGATTTAGGCTAAAGATAACACCAACTAACTCCTTTGGGTTCGACCCTATACTTACCTATACTTGTTTTAGGTTGGTTTAGGATTTTATAAATAGTGTTTGATTTTGGGATAGGCAATTAACGACTAGTTTATTCCTCTATCAAAATGGCGCCGTTGCCGGGGAGTGAAATTGGTGCTTAGCTTTAGTTGTTGAGTCTATTTCATTTTAATTGAAAAAAAATACAAAAAGATTTTGTTTCTTAAGGCTACATTTGTAGCCGTGCTACTAATATTTTCATTGAAGTCTTGCATGCATAGAGCTCGTGATCGATCCATTGTGCCTTTTGACCCGGAAATCGAAAGGACTCTTTCATGGAGAAGAATTGCTAGTAAATCCTTTGAATTTAGTTCTTCAAGCGAAGAAGGATTTGAAGAGGAACTAGGCATGGGAGATCAACCAAGAGTTGCTTTGAAAGAATTGGGAATTCCCGGTGCGTACAAGTTTGAGAGTGGAATTGCTCCACCTACAACACCGGCGAATGACTTCGAAATTAGGCCGGCTATGATCGCTTTGATCGAAAGGAGACAATATAGCGGAGCTAAGAATGAGAGTCCGTTGAACCATCTCAAGGAGTTCGAAAAGTATTGCAACACTATCAAAGTGAACGGAGTTTCTCAAGAATTCATCCGGGTAAAGTTGTTTCCATTTTCTCTCATAGGCCGAGCCTTGGAGTGGTTGGATAAGGAGGTAAAGCCAAATTCCCTTCGAACATGGGATGAAGTCACCAAGGAATTCTTGTCCCGATTCTACCCACAAAAGAAAACGGCGGAGGCTAGAGTTTTGATTCAAGGGTTCAAGCAAAGACCTAATGAAAGCCTCTACGAAGCATGGGAGAGGTATAAAGAGTATCAAAGGGAATGTCCCCACCACGGAATTCCAACTTATCAAGTCATTCAAATTTTCTATGGTGACCTAAGTCCTCAAGGAAAATCATGCCTTGATGGGGGTGCCGGAGGTCCCATAATGAATTGGATGGAAGAGGAAGTGGTGGACATTGTAGAGGACGTGGTTAAGTACTATAGAGATTGGCAAGATGGTGAGAGGGATTCAACTAGCAAGAGTGGCTCTTCGGTGTACTCTATAGACCATCTAAATGCGATCAATAACTTATCCTCACAAATGACAAACTTGGGGAAAGAAATGACCGCAATCAAGGCCAAGTTGAAGGGTTCCTTTTCTTCTCAAGCTTCGAATTCTCCCTCCCAATTTAAGGGGAGAGGTACCTTTTCTAACTCTCAAAACCCCCCCCCCCCTCTTCAAATAATATGCCTAGTGGTTGCTTGTTTTGTGATGCATGTGGATCTTATGATCATGACTCTTGTAATTGCCCTCATGCTTCTCCGGAATGTGGTGATGATTTTGATAATAGTGAGAGTGAGCATGTGAATTATGTGTCAAATAATAATGTGCAAAGGTTTGATAATGAAAGAGGTCAATGGAATAGGAATTACCAAAAACCAAGGTAATTTTGACAACTATAACCAAGGTGGTGGTTATAGGAACCAAGGGAACCAAAGTTCTCGTGGCAACTATAACAATCAAGGTTATAGTAGTCAAAATCAAAACCAAAATTATGGTAATCAAAACCAAAGTTATGGAAATCATAACCAAGGTAGTGGAAACCATAATCAAGGTTATGGTCAAAATCAAAATAGGGGTAATTGGAACAATCAAGGTAGGGGAAATTTTCAAAATAATTCTCAAAGAGGTCCCCCACCCGGATTTGTTCCAAAGACTCAAAGTGAAAATTCCTATTCACAATCTTATTCTTCTAGGACCAATTTGGAGGAAATAATTGAAAATAAAACCAAGTTGTTGAACACATATATGGCCGTTAGTGACAAGAAATTTAATGAAATGATGACCCACAACAAAATGCTCGAAAACCAAATTTCTCAACTTGCTAGTGCTTTGAAAGACCAAGCAAGCCCTTCTTCTTTACCTTCCCAAGGCCTAGATCCCAAGAAACCCGTGAATGCTATTGTTACAAGGAGTGGTAAGGTTCTTGAGGAGAGATTGTTTAGGAGGAATGATATAACAAGGAGGTCCCCAAAGAAGTTTTGGTTGAGAATGAGGGAAGTAGAGCATCTTTAGATGAGGTTGTGGTTGAGACACCAAGAGAGGTGAGAGTAGAGAAAGAGATTGTGAAACCAAAGCTCCCTTATCCCCAAAAATTCATGAGACACAAGTTGGATGAGCAATTTGGGAGATTTATTGATATGCTCAAACAACTTCACCTTTCTCTACCTTTCACCGATGTGATCAACCAAATGCCTAATTATGCCAAATTCCTCAAAGACATTTTGAGCGGAAAGAGGACTTGTGATGTTGTGGAGACAATCAATTTGACTGAAAATTGTAGTGCAATCATCATGAACAAAATGCCACTTAAGTTGAAAGACCCCGAAAACTTTTCCATCCCTTGTGTTATTAACAAGATGCAATTTGATAATGCCTTATGTAACTTAGGAGCTAGTGTAAGCTTAATGCCATATTCGGTTTATCAAAGACTTGATCTAGGGGAACTCTTACCTTCTAATATTACCTTGCAACTAGTCGATAGGTCAATCAAGTTTTCAAAAGGTAAAGTGGAAGATGTTCCATTGAGGGTTAATTGGGAAGTTTGTGTTCCCGGTGGATTTTGTTGTCTTAGAAATGGATGAAGATGCTACCATTCCAATTATTCTAGGTAGACCCTTTCTTGCTACCTCGGGTGCTATGATAGATGTAAAGTGTGCAAAGATTTCCCTTAAGGTAGGAGATGAGGTCATAGAATTGGATTTGAATGAAAGCATGAAATATCCAAGTTCTTCTCTTGAAAATTGCATGATGATTGACTCTCTTGATCATGTTGTGTCTTCCATGCATGAGCACTTGCTCACCTCTAACGATGCTCTTGAGAATGTTTTGTTGAACAAAGACAAGCTAGGTGTACCATGCAAGGAGGTAGCATTGTATGAGGAATTGCTTAATGGAAGCATGGAGGAAGTGGATGAACAATTGTGCTTGAAGATCTCAAGCCATGAAGCTTTGCAAGCGGCCGCAACAAAAGAAGGTAAAGGTGTGCCTATGGTAGAGCTCAAACTCTACCATCACACCTTAGGTATGAATTCTTAAGCCCAAATTCCACTTACCCCGTAATTGTTAGTGCATCCTTGAGCGAGAGCCAAGCTCAAGCGTTATGTTGTGTCTTGAGAAAGAACCAAGGCGCTTTGGGCTATACTATCGATGATCTTAAAGGTATAAGCCCCGCTTTGTGTACGCACCACATAACGCTTGAGGAAGGCACCCTTCCTTCTATTGAACGACAAAGAAAGCTACACCCTCAAATGGGAGAGGTGGTGAAAAAAGAGATCACCAAGCTCTTGGATGCGGGAATCATATTCCCCATCTCAAGCTCTAGGTGGGTTTCTCCCGTTCATGTCGTTCCTAAGAAGGGGGGTATGACCGTAGTCAAGAATGAGAGTGGTGAGCTCACTCCAACTAGGACGGTCACCGGTTGGAGGATGTGTATAGACTATAGACGTCTAAATACATCCACCAAAAAGGATCACTTTCCCCTTACATTCATTGATAAAATGTTAGAGAGACTAACAAGGCACAAGTTCTATTGCTTCCTTGATGGCTATTCGAGATTTTTCCAAATTCCAATCCACCTCGAAGATCAAGAGAAGACAACATTTACATGCCCCTATGGGACCTTTGCCTATAGGAGAATGCCCTTTGGCCTTTGTAATGCCCCCACAACTTTCCAAAGATGCATGATGAGCATTTTTGGAGACTTGTTGGAGGAAGAAATGGAGGTGTTAATGGATGATTTCTCCGTAGGTGGGGTTTCATTTGAAGAGTGCCTAGTTAATCTTGAGAAATGTTTGGCTCGGTGTGTAAAGGTTAATCTTGTCTTGAATTGGGAGAAATGCCATTTCATGGTGGAGGAAGGGATAGTGCTTGGGCATAAGATCTCTCATAAAGGAATAGAGGTGGATAAGGCAAAAATTAAGGTTATTGAGAAGCTTCCACCTCCGGTGAATGTCAAGGGAGTGAGATCATTTTTGGGTCATGCGGGTTTCTATAGAAGATTCATCAAGGATTTCTCACTCATTGCCAAGCCCCTTAATGATCTTCTTCAAAAAGACGTTGAGTTCATTTTTTATGATAAATGCTTGGAAGCATTTAATAGATTGAAGAAGGCCCTAATCTCTACCCCCATTGTTCAAGCCCCAAGATGGGATCTACCCTTTGAGTTGATGTGTGATGCTAGTGATTGGGCAATTGGAGGTGTTTTGGGACAACGTGTGGACAAGAAGCTTTATGTGATTTACTATATGTCCAAGACACTAAATGGGGTCCAACAGAATTACACAACAGAAAAAGAGTTCTTGGCCATTGTTCACTCTTTCGAGAAATTCCGGTGTTATTTATTGGGTTCCAAGAACATTGTCTTCACGGATCATGCGGCTCTCAAGTATCTCTTTGCCAAGAAAGAGTCCAAGCCAAGGTTGATTCGTTGGGTGCTTGAATTACAAACTTTTGAAATAGAGATTAGGGATAAGAAGGGTGCGGAAAATGTTGTGGCCGACCATCTTTCTCGCCTTGAGGCTGATCAAATTCATGATGATGGTCTACCAATTGAAGATAGAATGATTGATGATGTCTTGTATGCCATTAAGGTTAAGGATCTCCCATGGTATGCCGACTTGGTGAACTTTCTAGCATGTGGGGAGTTTCCACCTTCTTTCTCCAAGAACCAAAAGAAGAAGCTCAAGAGGGAGGCAAGACATTACTTGTGGGATGAACCAATCTTGTATAAACGCGGGGTGGATGGCTTGCTTCGGCGTTGTGTCCCAAATGAATAGGTGTCAAGTGTTCTAAGGATGTGTCATTCGGATCCAAGTGGCGGTCATATGGGCGTTTTAAAAACCGCCACTAAGGTTCTTCAATGTGGTTTGTGGTGGCCGCATCTCTTCAAAGATTCATGAGGCCTTGTAAAGTCATGCGACCGATGTCAAAGGGTTGGAAATATCTCCAAGAGGAATGAGATGCCTCAACAGCCCATTCTTGAGTTAGAGGTGTTAGATGTTTGGGGGATTGACTTCATGGGACCGTTCCCATCTTCATATGGTAATTAATTCATACTTATGGCTGTGGACTATGTTTCTAAATGGGTTGAGGCCATTGCCTCCCCTACTAATGACCACAAAGTACTGTTGAAGTTGTTCAACAAATCATCTTCCCAAGGTTTGGCGTACCTAAGGCTGTGATAAGCGATAACATATCTCATTTTGTTCACAACGCTTTCCAAAAGATGTTGAGGAAACATGGAGTGCATCAACGGTTCGGCCTTCCATATCATCTTCAATCGAGTGGCCAAGTCAAGGTCTCCAATCGTCAAATAAAGCTCATTCTTGAGAAGACGGTTGCAAGGAATATAAAGGATTGGTCGGATAAGTTAGATGATGCTCTTTGGGCTTATAGGACGGCTTTCAAGACGCCTATTAGTACCACTCCATATCGCCTTGTCTATGGCAAGTCTTGCCATCTCCCGGTGGAGCTTGAACACCGTGCTTTATGGGCAATCAAAAAGATAAACTTTGATTTAGAAAGTGCGGGGGAGAAAAGGTGGTTGGATCTTCATGAGCTAGAGGAGCTTAGACTTGATGTTTATGACTGTGCTAGAACCTACAAAGCTTGTTCCAAAGAAGCTCATGATAAGCTTATTGAGAAGAAGGAGTTTTGTGTGGGTGATAAAGTCCTCCTCTACCACTCGAGAATGAAGTTATTTCCCGGAAAGCTCATGTCAAAATGGAGTGGTCCTTTCTTGGTGAAAGATGTTTTTGATAATGGCACCGTGGAGATTTCTCCTTTGGATTCCTCATCTTCTTTCAAGGTTAACGGTCATCGGCTTAAGAAATATTTTGATGGAGTGTTTGTTGGTCTTATTCATAAAATGATTCTTTTCAAACCACCTTGAGTGGGGTGGTAAACGTCGAGCTAACGACTTTAAACAAAAGCGCTTACGGGAGGCAACCCGGATTCTCACCTTTACTCTCTTTTCCTTTCTTTCTTTTATTTTTGGTTTTTTGTTGATTTTTGCTCTTACCCTTCCTTTTGTTTTTGGCTTGTTTTGTAGGGTGGCTTTATTCATCATATATGGACTAAATGTGTTTGTTGAGGGTGATAAGAGGTTTTAGAGTGCAGGGGAGAGGGCGCCCCACGGGCTTGGAGAGGCCTCGGGTGCCCTTGCTTTTAATAGTGGAAATCGGATCAGTAGGTCTCCGCGGTTGCCCCGCGGGCTCTCCGTGGGCGCGGGTGCAATAGAGAGAGCGCGGGGTAAATTCAGAGAGGGCGCGGCTCATTTTCTCAAATTTGGATCAGGAACTCTCCGCGGTCTCTCCGCGGGCGCGACAGTATTGGAGCGAGCGCGAGAGAATTAGAGAGGGCGCGACCCTTTGTCAGGTATGAGTTCTTCGGATTTTCCAGAAACTCTCCGCGGTTTCCCCGCAGTCTCTCTGCGGGCGCGGAAGTTTTGGAGCGGGCACGGCTTTGTCGAGAGAGGGCGCGGGGATCTGGGTTTTAATTTGCCCGGTTCCTCTCTCTTTCTCTCTCCTCTCTTATTTTCCCTTTCACTCTTAATTTCCCCATTCTCTCTCTTCCACCTCTCAAACCCTAACCCCCAAATCATCTCTTTCACACAATTTTACTCAAATTCACCCTTGTTTTCTCTTAAATTTCCATCCAAACTTCATTCATACTCCATTTTCATCAAGTTTGCTCTTCTTTCTCGTGGTTTTCTTCGGGAATTTCGAGTCTACTCGGTTTTGTGCTTAATTTGAGTCTTCAATCTTGGTATACTTCACACCTTTGTTTTATTTTTGTCAATTTCAATTGATTTTTATGCATTGGTTGTGAGTGGCCTTGATTAAGCTTGAGTATGATGTTTTTGGTTGTTTGTATGGTAGTTTTGGAATTATTTTGGATGTTTTTGTGCTTCTTTTTTGTGATAGATTGTTAATATTGTTGGTTGTTGTTGATTTTTGGTTGTTTGTTGCTTGTAACAGGTACTTTGTAGGTTGTGGTGGTTTTGGGTGGTCTTGTGAACGGAGGTTTGTGGTGTTGAATTTGGGTGTTCTTTGTGATTCATTGTATTGGTTGAGCTTGAAACTATGGATTTGTTGAGGAGAGCTAAGAATAGCAAGAGAAGTTCAAACTAATCCCCCGGCCAATCCTCTCGTGGTCAACCTTCAAACACCGAACCCTCTCAAAACCAAACTACTCAAGATAATGCCCCACCTCCTCCTTTACCCGCTCTCAAATTTCATAACCAGGCTAAGCACACCCCTATCTATAATAAAATGAAATCCCGGAAATTTAGACCGTCCCGCAACTATTTTGCCGAGGATATGGAAAAATTGGGTATTGATGCCGATCTTAACATTTTGCTTCGTAATCTTGGTTTGGATGAGTTTGTAAAGTCATCCCCCCGAACTTATTTGGAACCATGCATTGAATTTTTCTCCACCTTTGAGTTTAATATGACGGGGGATACCGACTATATCATCTCTTTTCAACTTTTCAATTCCAAGCATACCATGAACCTTGCGGAATTCAACAAAGCCCTTGGTTTCAACCCCAATACCGACATCCTTGAGCCCTTTGTTGCCCTTCACAAGACCGAATACAATGAGGTTGCTTGGTGGAGAGCCATATCTAGGAAGAAGTCGTTTGACTCTAAGGAATCGCTTGCTAGCGAGATCATTCACCCGGCTCTTCGTATTCTCCATCAGATTCTTGGGTATACAGTGTTTAGTAAGCAAGATCTTGGGAAGCTTTCGAGGGAGGAGATCTTGGTGCTTTGGATGGCTACAAGGTCGGATTTGGGGCCAAGGTTGAATTTTGGGTATCTTTTCTTGAATTGTTGTAAGTTGATCGCCACTGGGAAGAAACGGGTGAGATTCATTGTGGTGGTATGATTACTAGATTGGTGTATTATTTCAAGCAAGAGCGTTTCTTGAGGTCTTGCACTCCGATAGGAAAGAGTGAAGACACGTATTTGGATATAAAGCAACTTAACACGTTGCGCTTCATTTCTAAGACTAAGGGAAACGGTGGGTACTCTTGGCTAGTGCAAAATGTGCACCATTGTATGCTCCCAAACCCAGCTGCCACCTCAATCACTCGAGAGGCTAGGATTGTTTGGAGGATTCCCGAGGATGACGGGAGGGTTGAGAATGTTATGGAGGAGGATGATGTTGATGAGGACGATGATGATGATGATGATGGGCATGATGGTGAAGGTGGAGAAGGAGAAGGTGGTGAAGATGAAGAAGATGAAGAAGAGCAACAACAACAACAACCGCAACAAAGAGGAAGAAGAAGACAACAACATCACCAACAAGACAACCGAGGAGATGCATATCTCCGTGAGATGGAGGCTATGCGTGAGCATATGGAGCGCATGCAATTTAGCATGCAAGGTATGTATTCGAACCATCAAACTTTGTCTTTTCAAACTAGCGCCCTATATGACGCTAGTGTGCGTAGGGGGGAGGTCACTCCTCCGGTGAACTACCCTTATGTGCCGCCCCAACAAGGGCCGGTGCCATCTAGGGGTGGTGAAAACCTCCCCACGTACCCATATTGGCCCGGGGTTGCGAACCCCGATGAGCCAAGGCGTTACTTCCCAGATGAGTCCGATCATTATGACTACCGGGTCTCGGGGAGGAGTGATTATCGGGGTGACCCAGACTACTACTATGTTCACCCCACTCACCCTGAGCTCTGTATGCAACCAGAGCCTTTTGACCAATTATCCACATCTCAACTTGACCTTTTCAAGGGTTGCTATGGGTTCCCTCCCGGTTATACCGGAGGTTGGGATTTGGATGATGGTGGTGCCGGCCCTAGTGGCCAATAGTTTCCCCCTTGGTTGTTTGATTCCCTTTTTGTTTCCCCCCTTTTAGCTTTGCATGTTTTTAGGCATCGCGGTCGATGCCCTTATTTTGTACGGGGGGAATCAAATAGGATGTTTTAGGGTAGTTTTTGGGGAGGCACCTTGGACTCTTGGGGATGTGTTTGAAAGGGCTTTGATGGATTTCTTTTGCTTCTCTCTTGGTAGTCTCGTTGGTATGTTGTTTATCTTGTTGTCTTGGTTTTTGATGATGATGTTTTGTGGTCCCTTCTATTGATGATGATGGTTTCTCTGGTTCTTTGTACATAGTTTTCGCGTAAATTTACTTTTGTTTGCTTTTGTTTGGAAGTTACTAAAAATTTCATTTTGTATATAGTCCTTTTCTTTTCTTTTTCTCACCTTGTTCATAGCCACTGCTTTGGTCTTTGAAGCTTCTTAGAGGAGGTCGTTCTTGCTCCTTTATTATTGCAGCATAGCTTGGAGGCTTGGTGAGACCTTTCTTGTTTTATCTCTTTACCTTTCTTCCTTTACTTTTCTTGGTTGCCTAGATTAGGATTAGTTTTAGGAGAGTTGAATGGTTCGAGGATGTATGATTATAACACCTAGTGTGTTTGGGGTCTTTGGCGATGTGGCCATTTGACCGCTTGTTTGTCGATTGGGAAATACGTGTTATGATTGCATCTTTGTCCTTTTCTTTGTTCTCCTACTTTTCCTTTATCTTGGTTTTCCATATTTTCTTTTCTTTTCTTTTCTTTTCTCTTCTTTTTGTTCTTGGTTTTGTACATAGCTTTTTGAGGCTTTATTTTTCACTCTTTCATTCTTCTTTGACTTGGATTTGTAAACAATGGACTCTTTCTTTTGGATAATAACCTTACTAGGTGGTCATGGTATGCACGGTTTGAGATTACGTTTGGTTGTTTCTAGGATAAAGCATGCTAAGGTAGTTGTCTAGAACTAGGGGATCATGAAGCCGGATTCTACTTGTTTGTGGCATGATTGGTAGTTGCTCCCTATAATCGATTTGACACCCATATTGAGTTTTTGGCTACATCCGTGTGAGGTTCATTATTTTTCAAGCCTTCAACATTTACTTGCATGAGCGGCATGGATCCTTGAATATTGCGGACCTAATCTAGAATCTTAACGTATGATTCCTAAGACCGAGACCGAACCACCTAGGGAGGACAAAGGCATCTTTTCGGGGAGGTATTTTTCCTTTTTTCTAGGATAGTTTCCTTATTTTTACTTTTGGGTTTGGGATACATTTGCCTACTTGCTAGCCCTTTGAACTTTTTTCCAATCTTTTCAAGCCACATATTTAGAATTCTTGAGCCTTTTGTTTCATTTTCCTTTTCTCTTGGTTTTTGTGAAGCAATGGTCAATGTTGGAAGATTGTGGTGTATAAGTTTGGATTTTGGTTCGAATTGGTGAACAAGGTTGAGTTGTTTATATTTGGAAATTAATGGCAAATGATTAGGTAAAAGCCGTCCCAAATAAAAAGGCAAGGACTAATGCTTTGATAAAGTAAGAGAAAAATTTCAAAAAAAAAAACATAAAAATTCAAGTGTCTTTCTCCCTTTTATGCATTGAGGACAATGCTCCTTTTAGCTTGGGGGGAAAGCGTTTGCGCTTTTTGTTCTTATGATTGTAGATTGTTGCTTTGAATAAGCTTGGGGGTGTTAATATGTTTTTGTTTGGTGATTACTCGATTTTGGTGTTAAGATTTGGCCAATCTTTGCTTCACAATCTAGGTTAACCACCAAATTTTAAATTTAGCCTATCTTAACCCTTTTTGCCTTACGTTACAACCATTGGGAAGACCTTTTGACCTAGGGGTTGAGTCATTCATCGGTGGAGGGAATCATGGGTTATAGCCTAAGGAAAGGGGATGCGAAGTCAAGATGTCGAGTAAGCCAAAAATTCGATCTTTTTCCGGTTCCTTCGTGGAATCTATGAGACGCTCACTAAGGGGAGATATGAGATTAGTAGGGGGAACGCGGTAAGATCGTTTGGGATGAAAGTGGAGTGTGACAACTAGTTCCTATGCTTAGCATATTTATGTTTCAATCAACCTTAGGTATCTTATAACGTGCATACCATTACTTACTTTAGAAAGGTTGTTATTCATTTGAACTATAGTCACTTTGTAAAGTCCATTTCACAAAGATTTTTATTTTTAATTTTTTTTTTCATTATTTGCTCTTTATTCTTGTATTTTGCCTCATTTTTCCTTCTTTTGTTTGTTTAATAAGAGTTATAGGTTATCTCTAGGAAACCTTTACGAGAGCATCACTCGTCCTCTAGAGCGATCTAGGGGTTTAAATGGCTTGTCTTTTGTTGCTAAAGTTGACCGTGATTCCTACGAAAGTGAGTTAGTGTATATTCTCACCTCTTTCTTTTTCTTTTCTTATTTTGAATAAGTCCTTCTTTTTCCTTTTTAGCCTTTGTTTTGCTCGGGACGAGCAAAAGTCTAGCTTGGGGGAATTTGATGAGTGTCATTTATGGCACTCATAGGGTAGTCTTTTAGGATGATTTCATCTTCCTTTTTATGCTTTCTTATCTTACTTTGGTCCTTTTTCCTTTAATCCCTTTCTTTCTTTCTTTCCTTGTGTTTTTCGTGTTTTCCTCGTGTTTCCCTTTTATTTGGTTCTTTTTCCCTTTTATTCCTTTTCGTTGTTTGTTTTTGTAGGTACATAGGATTTGTCTCTGCAAGGGAATCAAGATGGGATATATTTACTAAGCAAGGAGGAAATAATCGGCTCGGAGAGGGCTCAGAGAGGGCATGGAGAGGGCATTAAGCCCTGCCAGTCTGCCGCGGGCGCGGGTATGAAGGCCGTGGGCGCGGGCTCATATGCACAAAAGTGGTAGATTTCGACTAGGAACTCTCCGCGGTCTGGCCGCGGCCGCGGGTAGATTGGAGAGCCCGCTCGTACCAGAGAGACTGCGACCCTCTGATCACCCTTTGGGAGCAGAGGATTCGCCGCGCTTTTGCCACGGGCGCGGGCTAGAAGACCCGCGGGCGCGGGTGTTGCCTTGAAAGCCCGCGGAGTTTTTAATGGGTTCCGCACCCATTTTTCCGCGGGCGTGGGGTTTATTGGTGAGGGCGCGGGAATCCCGTTTTTCTTCTTTGCCTATAAGTACACTTGTAATTCCTTTTTGAAGATAACTTTTAGATAATTTTCATTAGCTTCATTTTAGAGAGAGAATTTAGAGAGAAGTTAGAGAGAAGTTCTTGGTATTGAATTTGTATTTCAACATTGGATCAATTGTGCTTGGATTTCTTCATTTTCAATCATTAATGTTAGTAAGATTTTCTTCTTCTAGTTCATCTCTTACTTGATTGATTGAGTTTCATCTTTGATTGTTTGTATTGCTTGGATTTGATTTGGATATTGTAGTTGAAATCGGTTTCTCTTGATTTTGATATAGAATGATGATCAATGCTAATTCTAGTGATTTGTTCTTGAGTTACACCATGATTAGTGAGTAGATTAGTTGCTAGGGAGAAGGGGAAGCATGCTTGATTGATAGTTTGTGGTAGTTGATGATCTTTGATTGATTGAATTGTTGCAATTAAATTGGTTGACATAGTTTTGCATGTGATTAATTAGATTAGGAATGATCAACCTATAAGATTAATCTAGATTGCATTGCATTTCTTAATGACATGACCCATCAATTTGAGAATTGCTTTAATTGATTGAGTTTGATTGTGAATTTCCTTGATTTTCTATTCATAGTGACCCCTAGTTTGGCCTCTAGGAGATAGCTCTTGAATTCTCTTGATTGCTACTATTGTTTGTCCTTTGCAATGCTTGAATCAAACGAAGAAATTGTCGATTAGCACGATTATTGAATTAGCATGTGGAACCAATATCCCTAGCATTTAGCTTTTTGAATTACTTAATTAGTCTAATTTTGCTATCATAACACCAACCATTTTCTCACTTCAATCTCCGAAATAGTTGGATTTAGGCTAAAGATAACACCAACTAGCTCCTTTGGGTTCGACCCTATACTTACCTATACTTGTTTTAGGTTGGTTTAGGATTTTATAAATAGTGTTTGATTTTGGTATAGGCAATTAACAACTAGTTTATTCCTCTATCAGTCATCTTTGCCATGAACCCACCAAAATGGCCCTTTCAAGACTGCCTTCCTTGGTGTTCATCATCATCATAAAGACGAGCCCACAAGGATGAGCTTGGACGAAGAAAGAGAGGAAGTGCCATGCTTTCAGGTGCGGCCGCGCACCAGGGTGGTGCGGGCACACCTCTTCTTGCCCCTGTTCCGTACCCTTTTTCCTGCGGCCGCGCCTCTTCCTTGATGCGACCGCACCTTCCGGGGTTTCTTTTGGGACGATCTAACTACTTCGTCTTTTTTATCTTTCTTTTTTTATAGTTTTCCTTCTATTTTTAGAGGGAGAAGAATTAGAATAGTATTAGAATTAGTTTAGGTTGGATTTTTAGAGAGAGAAACTCTAGGTTTTTAGAGAAAGAATTTCATAGTGGATTGTTGATGATTGAAGCTTTCTCCATTTCCTTTGATCTTTGATCAAGTTTGTAAGATTTCCTTTTCTTTAATGCAATCTTTAGTTTGATTTCAATTGATTGTTGAATGTTCAAGTTTGATTGAAGTTTGATTGATTTGTGTTTGATTTTAGCTTGTTTGATTTGGTCATGATGAATTTGTTGCTTAGTGTTGTTTTGATCTTGATTTCAATGGCTAGTGAGTAGATAGCTTGCTAGGGTAATGGTGAAGCATGTATGAGTAATGGATTAAAGCTAATTGGGGAAAATTGATGGAGTTGACTATGTGATTAAATTGGTTGATGATCATGTGCATGTGCATGTGTGTGAATAATGAAAGAGTAGCGAACTTTGATTGTTGCACTAGATTGCATTGTAAGTTCGCATTGATACAGACCATTGATTTGTGGCTTGCATTTACACGATTGAGGTATCTTGTGATGTTTCCTAGCTAGAGTTTATCGTAGTTGAAGCTAGTTAGACCTTTAGGAGAATAGCTTGATATGCTCTTTTGGTTGCATGATTGATTTTCCCTCACATTGCTTGACTTAGTCAATTTGACCTCCCAATTAGTTGAATTTGTTATGATTACATGTGGATCCTATCCCTAATGTTTATTACATTTGATTTCTTCTCATTTATTAGTCATCTTTGTCCTAGCATAACATTCACACCAATCATTACATTTCGGAATAGCTTGACCATAGACAATAGATAATCGCCCACCATTCCTTTGGGTTCGACCCTCAACTTACCATTATACTTGTGTAGGGGTGTGTTGAGTGTTTACAAATTTTGTTTGGCCTCTGTCATCATAATATCAATAAAATCATTAAAGCACTTACTTTGATGCCTCGTACCTCTTTTCTAATAACAAAATACACGCGTTAGTAACTTCAAGGAAAATAATAATCAAAACAATTAAATTAAATAATTGAAAGAGAGATTTGGGACCAAACCCTCAGAAATTAAACCTTTCACGTCTAGGGCGAAGGCAACTTCGAATATGGCTAGGTGTTTCTAGATCTTGCGAATGTGGAATTTTGTATGAAAAAGCAAAGTTTAGAGAAGAACGATGAATGAATGCTAATTAAAACTGATTATAGATCATGAAAATTGGAGAATGATTAAGAGAGAATTAGAGAATTAATGATTGCGAATGAAAACTGATTGTAGGTGAATGTAGATGATTATTGGTCCATCAAAACGGAGTTTTTAATACGTTATTTATAGATAAAATCATCTAAAAAAGATAAATTAAACAAAACAGAGTCTGACGCACAGAAAACAGAGCTGGCGCCAACCCTGGCTAGTTGGCGCCAGGAACCAACACTAGCGCCAGGCGCCAATGGCTAGCGCTAGGCGCCAGGCCTGGTTCTAGGCGCCAAGGCCTGGGGTTAGAAGCCAAGCCTGATTTTAACGCGTTTTCAAAAATCAGATAAGTTTGCCGTACTGGAGGATAAAATCATATAATTTCCTCGAAAATGCTATTTGATTTTGATTAAAACTCTAAAAAGTCAACAAAAGTCAATTTATCAATGCTAATTGAATTAGGAATGAAAAGAACCTTCTAGAATATTCTAGAAGACCAAAACCATTCCTAATTTCATTAGGAATGATAAATCATATTAGGCCCTCCCCTAGATCATTGGGCCGCACATAAAGCTCAAACCGGACCCAGTTTAGTAAATTGGCCATAACTTCCTCAATATTCATCGGAATTGGGCTTATAATATATCGTTGGAAAGCTCTTGTCAAGCCCCATCCAACTACACTATTATTGGACCCATATCATGGACCAACCAAACTGGATTGGCTGTTTTCTTAAAATAAGTTTTCAAAAACAGAGAGAAAAGAAAAGAAAATAAAACTTTCCGCAACACTAGACTTTCCACACTTTCACTTCATTCGATTATGATTCGACGTGAAAGGTACTCATCACCGGGTTTGGTTTTGGGGAGACACAAACGGGTGTCTACAGGCGCGAAAACAAAAACCGAGCAAGCAAATACCCAAGAAGGCGTGCCCGCGCTACAGGGGTGGCGCACCCGTGCTGCAAGGATGGCGCGCCCGCGCCCGTGCTTTGCGCGTCCGCGTCTTTCTGTATTTCTTCGATCTTTTTGCGGCTTCGTGCGTTCACTAAGGTCGCACGATTATGATGATGATGAACACTAAGAGAGGTAGTCCCAAAAGCACTTGATTGTGGGTTCAACACCCCATCTTCATGAGAGCACGGCTTGAGAGCGCAAGAGCTAGAACTTGGAGAATCCACTTCCTTGCATCTTGAGCTTTCCAATTGCCATGAGCTTGCTCTAAAAGCATCTCCCTCCTTAGTAATTCACCAATATAAAGACTGGAACCTCGTACAATACCTACAACCACAAAAATAGAGCAAATAAAGGAGAAAAGAGTAGAAAAACCAACAAAATGCATAAAAGCTACAAAATAAGAGAGGAAAGGTAAAACCAAGACCAAATGCATAAAAATAAGCATTTATTAAGCATGAAAGCCATGAAAAGAAGGTAAAAACGACGTAAATGCTCATCAAATGGGTGCCATTTATGACACCTATCAAATACCCCCGAGATTACCTTTTGCTCGTCCTCAAGCAAAACAAAACCAAGGGTGTAATGATGAGCTTATTCAAACAAACCAAAAGAAGAGAAGAGACAAGAATATATACTAACTCACTTTCGTAGGAACCACGGTCAATTTTAGCAACTAAAGACAATCCATTTAAACCCAGATCGCCCTAAAGGACGAGTGATGCTCTTGTAAAGGTTTCCTAAGAGATTAACCTATAACTCTCGTAATAATACAAACAAGGCAAAGCACAAAAAAGAAACCAAAATACAAGAAAAGCAAACAAATGTTCATGAAAGGACTTTTGCAAATGTACAAGCATAAATGAATGCAAATCTTTCTAAACAAGTAAGGGGGTGCACGTTCTAAGATATCTAAGGTTGATTGAAACATAGGATATGCTAAGCATAGAGAACTAAAGAAATGCAATTCACTTTCATCTCAAAACATTTTAGCACATTCTCCCACTTAGCTTCAAATATACTTTTTAGTGAGCATCTCTATAGTTCCTCGAAGGAACCGGAAAAACAAATAGATTTGAGGTTTCTTGACATCTTGAATTTTCATCCCCTTTCCTTAGGCTTTAACTCATAATGCCCTCCTTCGATATGTGACTCAACCTCTAGGTCAAAAGGTCTTTCCCAATGGTTGTAACGTAAAGGCAAAAGGTTGAGGGTAGGCTAAAATTTAAAAATTTGGTGGTATCCCTAATAGTGAAGCAAAGAATGGGCCCTTTCTTAGAATCACAATCAAGTAGTCACCAAACAAAAACAAACTAACACCCCCAAGCTTATTCAAAGCTATACTCACAAACATATATATAAAAAGCGTAAATGCTTCTCCCCCAAGCTTAAAGGAAGCATTGTCCTCAATGCTTGAAAAAGGGGAAAAGAATCACATCAAAATATTTTTGAATTTTCTAATTTTCACCCTTTTTTTAATTAAATTTTTTTTTCTTTTAATGCATATATTCAAAGCAATTGTCCTCGCCTCTTTTAACTTTGGACGGCTTTTACAACTTTGCATTTATTATGTCCTTGCCTTTTTTTTGTTTTTTATAACTTTGGACGACTTTTTCTATCATACATTTGCCATTATTCACAAAATATACACAAAACACAAGCTTTCTTACAAATAGAACTAATATCCAACCTTATATACCACAAACTCCAAAAACATGACCATTTGCTTCACAAAAACCAAAAATGGAACAAAAAGAAACAAAGGGCTCAAAATTCTAAAGATGTGGCTTGAAAAGAAGGGAAAAGGCTCAAATGGTTAGCAAGAAGACAAATGTAAACCCAATGAACTAAAATAAAGAAGATTATCCTAGAAAAAGAAAAATTACCATCCCGAAAAGTAGCCTTTGTCCTTCCTAGATGGTTCGGTCTCGTGTTTGAGAATTATGAGTCAAGATTCAAGATTAGGTCCGCAATAGTCAAGGATCCATGCCGCTCATGCAAGTAATTGTAGAAGGCTTGAAAATCATGAAACCTCACATGGTTGTAGCAAAAACTCACTATTAGCTTCAAATTCACCAAAAGGGAGCAATTGCAAATTTTCAAAAACAAATAGAATTTGGCTTCAAGGTCCCAATAGTTCTAAACGACTACCTTAGCATACTCTATCCTAGAATCAACCAAACATACTCTCAAACCGTGCACACCGTTACCATTTAAGAAGAAAAGAATTCAACTATACAAGTCCAAAAGTATTATGTCCAAAGGAAGAACAAAATAAAACACATTGCAAATTTGCCTTGATAGAAACAAAAATCTTCTTGGAGTTTTTCAAGATATAGAACATGGAAATGCATATACAAAGGTGCATAGCATATATGAATCAACATCCCATCAAACATGATAGAATACCCTCCCCCAAGCTTGAATGAGACAATACACTCAAACATAAATCATAGAAACCACGGGAGGGGAAAACAAGGAGATCAATCCAACAAACCAACATATATCCAACAAGTCATCATCCACTTGAGAAACAACAAGGAAGGATATTACCGGATATTAGGTAGGTGTAATTACCCGCAAATGACCCAATTAAACATTTCAAAGCTAATTTCCTCAAGAATTGAACCTTGCCTTCCATATGCTAGCAAAAATGGGAGTCAAACTTCCGTGATTCTTGATCCAAATCGAAACACCAAAGTATATCAAGTCATGTACCTAGCAAAATGCACACAAACATTTCCATGAGAGAAAATCTATTCTAAAAAGAAAAGATAATGAAAGCAATAAAACACGGGTTACTTCCCGAGAAAGGCTTGCTTAAGGTCCAAGCTTAACCGCTCTAGAAAATAATAATTCAATCCATGCAAGAGCTTATCAAATGCACTACTACACATTTCGTAAGATAACAAGTAGGCAAATGACGGAAAAAGAACGTGCAACAAGATTGTTGCACGCAAGTGAGGAGGGAGGTGCCAAAAGAAAGAAGAAGAAGGATCAAAAGGAAAAACAAGAAAGTAAGAAGAAGAAGGGGGAAAATAAGAAGGGAAAGAAAAGGAAAAAGGAAAATCCTCCTCACAAAATTTTTGGTTGACATATTTCCTCTCTTCCTCAAAAATGATGAAATGAGGGACGTGAAAATCTTCCATAGAAAAGGGCTCCCCAATTGCCTCTTTGAGATAGGAAGAGAGAATAATAGGGCAAGAAGGGATGTGGTCAAACCTTTGAGAAAAAGGGGTATAAGAAATAGGAAAAGGGGTAACTACTCCCTCAACACAAGGTCTCACATCGCCAATGAGAGCATGAAAATCAATCACAGAGTCCTTAAATGAAGATCTCTCACAATCTACATCTCCCTCAAGCTCAAAAACTCCAAGGGAATCAACCTCATCCTCCTTTGCACCACAATAAACAACCTTTCCTTCAACTATCTCAAAACCTAAGTCCTCAAAGCCGTGCATGAGTGGAGGTAGAGTCATCGTAAACTCATCTAAATCCCAATATTTCTCGATGAACTCATCCAAGAATCAATAAATTTTCATATGACTCTCACAAAACAAATGGGACATTACCTCAAAAGAGTCTATGTATTCATAGATTGAAGGCTCACAAACATACACTTGAGGCTCATCAAGATGGGAAAGAGGGTTAGGATTTTCAAATTCAACTCTTTCTTGATTCTTAACTCTTTCACCATCACTCATATGCTCATCAAAGGGATCCCCACACTCTCTTGGTTGCTTAAAATTCACATCATCATCCTCAACACACACATTAGATTGGGGTTTTTCACAAACAAGCATCAAGGATGACAATTCATTTTCTAACTCTCCTTTTCTTTTCAATTCTTCATTAAAAAGATCCTCACCCTCTCTAATCATCTCCAATTAATTGGCTCCTTAAAGTTTCCATCATTTGTCTCACTAAGGGCCTTAGGTTAGGATTCATCTTTAACTCCCTCAAAGATTCATCAATTTGAGTTTAGGGGACTGGAGGCTCATCACAAGAGTTTGGAGAATGAAAAGGCAAAGAGGGTTGATCAATAGTAAAAGAAGAATCACAACCAAGGGTAGGACCATGAACATTAAAATCATGAGCATTTTCATTAAATAGGGGAGAGGGGGCACAATCAATCATATGAGATTCGTTATTAAAGGAATGAACTACATCATAAGAAGAAATGGCAAATAATGAAGAAAATAGAAACACACCATTAGCATCAACTTGAACATGTACTTCATCATCATGAGAAAAAGAAGAAATATAATTGAAATCATTTGTTCTAGGTTTAACTATGGGATCATGTGACAAATCATGGGGAATCATGCTAACATTAGAAGAATTAAAACATTGCACATCAACATTAGAATCATGATTACCCCTATTATAGATATCCCTAGCAAACCAAACATAGAAATCCCAAGCATCATCAATTGACAATGCTCTAAATTCACCATTATGCATGCTTTCAACTTCATTCCTAGTTTGCACATTTAAACCAAAATAACAAATCTCACAAGCCTCCCAAAGACTACAATGATTATAGTCCAAAAATTCCGCAATTCTATGGAAGTAAATATTAAAAGACTCGCCATCATATTGAGGAAAGGAAAAACATGCCATTTTTTTTTTCACAAAACAAACAAAAATAAAATAAAAGAAAAGTATATACAAAGACCTAGACTCAATAAATCAAAAACACTCAAACATAGACACCGTTCCCCGGCAACGACGCCATTTTGACGAGGGGTGGAACTAGGTCGTTGAAACTAATCTTCCCTCGGTCAAACTAAATTTGTAAACACTTAACAAACCTATATACAATTATAGAGGAAAGTCAAGGGTCAAACCCAAAGGAACGGTAATGTTCAAGCGCTCTCAATTATGCGCCTAAGCTAGGTCAAAGTTTAAGGATAAAGAGAGAACACTAACCAACTACCAAATAAAGAAACCAAATAAATAAAGCACTAGGAACGGGATCAACAAGCAATCATGACAATTGTAGCAACTCGGAAATGCATGCAAGTCAATGGTTGTAAAGACTAATGGCAAGCTCAATCAAAAGAGTCAACAAGCTATCTCCTAAAGGTCAAACTAGCGCCAACTATGAGAGGCTCTAACTAGGAGCATTAATAATCAAGCTCAATCGACAATTGCAATTCCTAAATCAATGGTCCATATCATTAGAAACTACAATGCAATCTAGCATAATTCTCAAGGCCTAATCAAATTACACACATGCAAATTCCATTACTCACTTTAATCTCAACAATTAATCAACACAATCCCCAAATTAAGCTCAATCAATCAATCATACAAGTTTCTCCCTATCCCTAGCCAAACAACTACTCAAACATCATCATCTAGTCACAAACAACTAAAGAAATCAAGAATCATCAAAATATAGAGAACAATTATACTAATCAACAATCAAACATACACATTAAACCAAACAAATATGGAATCAAATAAAGCAAAAAAGAGGAGAGAGAGTGAGAAATCCTCAATGATTGATAATGGAGATCTTCAATACAATTTTATCTTGAATCTTTAACCTCTCAAATAACCACTGAAATTCCTCATTTTCTCTCTCTAAAATCTACTCCTAAAACTAACACTAAAACTAGAGAGAGAAGCTCTCAACTAAGCTAAAATTATGATCTAAATCTAAAATGAAACTTGCTTCTAAACTTCCCCCAAAAATCGGGTTATAATGATATTTATAGTGCGTGCGAAAACAAAAACTGAGCAAGCAAATACCAAGGAAGGCGCGCCCGCGCTGCAGGGGTGGCTCGCCCGCGCCCGTGCTTTGCGCGTCCGCGTCTTTATGGGTTTCTTCGATCTTTTTACTGCTTTGTGCGTTCTCTAAGGTCGCACGATTATGAAGATGATGAACACTAAGAGAGGAAGTCCCAAACGCACTTGATTGTGGGTTCAACACCCCATCTTCATGAGAGCACGACTTGAGAGCGCAAGAGCTAGAACTTGGAGAATCCACTTCCTTGCATCTTGAGCTTTCCAATTGCCGTAAGCTTACTCTAAAAGCATCTCCCTCCTTAGTCATTCACCGATATCAAGACCCGAACCTCGTACAATACCTACAACCATGAAAATAGACCAAATAAAGGAGAATAGAGTTGAAAAACCAACAAAATGCATAAAAGCTACAAAATAAGAGAGGAAAGGTAAAACCAAGACCAAATGCATAAAACTAAGCATTTATTAAGCATGAAAGCCATGAAAAGAAGGTAAAAATGACTTAAATGCTCATCAAATGGGTGCCATTTATGACACCCATCAGTCGGCGCCTGCGAACCCATCCCACCCCTTTTCCCCCACTAACGCAGCCCAGCCCCTCCCTTTTCCTCTACTTGCTGCCCGACCTTAGCCCCCACACCGAAACCACAATCGCCGCAACCACAACCACTACCACCACTCTTCTTTAATCGATCTTCCTCCAAACCCCCACGAATCGTGCTGAAACCACCTTTTCGGCTACCCCTAACCCTTAAACCACCACACTAAAACCACCCTAACGAATTTTAGGATTAATAGTGGTTTTGGTGTGGTGGTTTGGGTTAGGGCAGCAAGGGGAAAAGGGAAGGGGCTAGCTAGGCTGCTTTGTGGGGGAAAGGGTGTGAGATGGGTTTGCCGGCGTCGACCGGAATCCGGCAGGGGGGAGGGAAGAGGGTTGCTTATGGGAGGGGCTGGGTTGGTTTAAGGGAGGCTTTTTTTATTATTATTATTAAAAAAAAAGAAAAGAAAAAACATAACAAAACCCTTAACGGATTCCGTTAAGTGGTAGCAATTTTTAACAAAGTGGCATTTGTGTGGTAGTAAAATAAAATAAAAATTTTCTCAGGTAGTAAAAGTGAAATGTATGTATTTCAGAGGTAGCAAAATTCAAAATTTCCTACAAAAAATAACTGTGTAATTACTTCATTCACTTTTAATTGCAACACTTTACTTTTACTGCTGTCGATGTTCGTGTTTGTAATTATACAATACCTTCGTTTTCCTAAGTCTTACTTTTTTTTGACAACCACAACAGGAGTAGATTATATTGATGTTTTGTCTGCTAAAACAGGCCCAATTACATCATAAGGGTAATCTTCCAACCAAACCAAGTCCTTGACAAAAGAAAGGGCTGATTTGGTCATAGCATGTGCCACTTTATTGCAAATTCTATTAGCAAAAATAAAACTAAAAGAATTAAAATTCTACTAAGCTTTAAATATCATTAACTACCACTTGAGCAAGGGAATTTTCTTTAGCTTTTTCCTTGATCATAGCAATTAAGTGTGAACAGTCAGACTCCACTATCAGAGAGCGAAGCCCTGCATCAAAGGCATACATGGGACAAAACAAGATTGCCATAGCTTCTGCATACTTTGGCTCTAGAGATCTATTCAAAGACCTTCCTACAGCCATGAGTACATCTCCATATCAATCTCTCACTACCATACCTAGACCCACCTTTTTGTTCCTAACGGACGCATCCATGTTTAGTTTATTCACACCCAAAGGAGGGGGAGACCATAGCTGCAAGGTTGCACCATAAAAAGCTTGTTGCTATGGAGTTTCACGCTGCGGTGCTACTTCATATTCACCCAAAAGACTCATGCCACGTTCACAGGATCTAATAGGGTCTCCTTGTTTTTTCTCAAAGACCCACAGGTTATGTTGTATCCAATTTTTCCAATTAACATCATTGCTAACTCCCATGGGCGCTCACCACCACAGGTATTGATGAACTTTTCACACCAGTCTCGAAGAGTTGTGTGCTCCTCCGACATGTTTAATCTGAGAGGAGACAAGCGCCAAAGCAACCTAGTATCTTTACAGAATAATGCTATATGACTAATAGTCTCAGTATGCTCCCTACATATAGGACACAAGTTATCCTCACATCACGATTTTTTAAAATGTCCCTAGTTGGGATGTCGTTTCGAGCTGCTCTCAACACCAAGTTTTTAATTTTTAGTGGCACATTTGCTTTCTAGATTTTCCTCCAAAAAATTTTCATCCCATCTAAGTTTGGGAGTTCAAGATCAGTGTTTCTTCTTTGAAGTTCATAGTGGTACGCACTCTTAACAAAAAATTTCCCATTTTTTGTATACTACCAAGCTAGCAGGTCCTCTTGTTCACTCTCAGAGACTTTTAACTTGTATATAACATAAACTTCTAGTTCAGTCAGTGAGTGTTAAGAGCATCGATGTTCTATTTGCCCTCCTCATGATCTAACCAGTGGAAGAGGCAGGTCTTTGAGGGTGCATCATTAGGTGGATCATAAAAAAGCTTCCCATCGGGAAGATTATTAATCCAAGAATCCCACCAGAAACTAATTTGTTTCCCACTTCCTCAATACCTTATGGAACCCCATTGAACCAACTTTTTTGTAGACATAATCGATCTCCATGTGTAACTCGCGTTAGGAGGCACCTTGGAACTCTAAATATCAGTTCTCAAGAAATATTTTCCTTGAGAACCTTTGCAACAAGAGAATTAGGATAAGCAAGAATTCTCCAGAATTGCTTAGCAAGTAAAGCTAACTCGAAAGATCCTAAGGCACGCATACTGACACCTCCCCTATCTTTTGGTTTATATTCAGATTACTCCAAATGATCAAAGCGAGTTTCCTTTCATTGTTCTTTTGACCCCACTAGAAATTCCTACAAAGAGAGTTCATATTATTGATCACACTTTCCGGGAGCTTAGAACATTGCATTGCGTAAGACGGGATTTCTTGCACTACTATTTTTAAAACACCTCTTTGCCAGCCTTTGACAAGTATCTTTCTTTCCACCCCTTAATGTTTTTCCATACCCGATCTTGAATAAATTGGAAAACAACATTCTTAGACCTACCAATAGCCACTAGTAGAAAAAATGCTATTTGTAACGCCGAATTAGTAACTGACGTATGTTATGCTAGTTACGAAAGCATCAATAGTAACCGACTAAGATAATGTCAGTTACAAATTTCATGACATTAGTAACCGGCGTAGTAAATGTCAGTTACTAATATGTGCTTTATCATTGTTTGAAGTTTTATTAGTAATTTACTAGATAAATGTCAGTTACAAATATTAAGTTAAAAAAAACTTTAACTAAAAAGTTTGTAACTAGCTTACGAACGCCAGTTACAAGTATTAAGTCAAAGAAACTTTGACTAAATACTTTGTAACTAGCTTACAAACGTCAGTTACAAATATTAAGAAAATAATTTATTTTTAATTTTTTTTAAAGTAAGGAATCAATTTCTCATTGAAATACAAACAAAAGACTTAAAACTTTTTTTCCTTTGGTTTTCACTTTAGATCATAGTCCTCACGCTTAGCTTTCTTGTGAAAAACTCCTCCGTGCTCCTTCCTCTTACAGTTTCTCCATCCCTCCAACTCACTCCATTCCGTTTGAAATTTTTGAATATGGGTTCAGCTTTAGTGGTTCCATATCAAGGTTTTAAGGTATGTAATTTTTCAAATTAGGGTTCTATTATATATTATATAACAATGGTTTCTTGCTTATTATTGGGGGTTTTGATGGGTATGCAGTATAATTGAGTTTTGTGGATTATTTGAATTAGGTTTTTGGATTAGCAGAAGTATGTACTGATTTTCGATGGATTTGTTGTTGCCAACACTTTGATTGTTCTTTTTTTTTTTTTTTTTTTTTTTTCAAATTACAAGATTATTATAAACAATAATAATTGAAATTAATTATAAAATAAATAACAATTGGTGGTTTTACTGCCGATAGTGTGAAAATGGGGTTTCTTCTGATGGCATTTTTACTATCAATTGATAGTACTTTGTAATTAAGAGTAATTTATTGATTTCTGAGTCAAATTATCTGGGTTTTGCTTATTACTATACCCATGGAAGCTTTTTTACATGTATGGATATGTTAATTTATATTGCTCTTTTGAAGCCTCACGATAGAATCATGGCTCTTGATCTTCCATAGTGGACATCTTTCACATGGATACCAGGTCTTGTTTCATGGCATTGTTGATTATTAGATAGTTAATATCTTTTTGCGTAGAACATTGCGTATACCTATCTACGACATAGGCTATTCTTCTAATATATGATTGTTGTACGGCGTTGCCTTTTTTTTTTTTTTTTTTTTTTTTGGGGGGGGGGGGGTATTGATTGGTTTTACTGATTTATTTCATAACTTGTGAATCAGGATATTAGATGTAAGGATCAACCTGCTAACTGATACACAAGTTTAAATTTTTTTTGAGTGTTTTAGGCAATTCCTTTTCATCTCAAATATTAAGTTTCAAGAAAAATAAGTATACATATGTTTAGATAAGTTGATTAAGTTCCTATTAGCTAAGGATTTCCCAAGTTCAAATCATGACTTCAATAGTTCTTATAAGCTTAGAAAAGCTCATCTACATCCTAGTAATTCAGATAAGTTAGCAATTGGGGAAAAGAACATGCTCTAATTTCTTTTATTAAAGCATTGTTATTGAAAAAAAAAACATTTTCTACAATTAAAACAAGAATAGAAAAATATTAATAATTGACAATTAGATTGAATAAGCTTTGAGTTAGCTATTTGATCTAATCGAGCTAACTTCTTAGATATCTAAGCCTTGTGTTAAAAAGAAAATTACAATATGATTGACAATTATTTTCTTTTTGACAATTAGATTGAAGCTTTGAGTTAGCTCGATTTTAATCCCCAAGTGATACTAATACAAGTGCATACACAATTTTTATAATATCTAAGCCTTGTGTTAAAAAGAAAATAAAAATTAGAAGGACATAAATAGTTGTCATTTAATTTGATCAGTGGTAAATTCTGCCAATTTTATAATTTTTTAATATTGGAATGTTGTGTTAAATGACATGTGTGAACACTTTGTGGCATGCATCCTGTCAGTTAATTAATTATTTGCTAAGCAATTTTTTGGTAATTAAGCTTGTAACTTCTATTATTATGTTGCAAACAGACACCAAGAAGATATCTGCCGTGTCTATATTTTTTGAGACAATGGCGTACTGATTGGATGAAAGCACTGTTTATATATATTGAAAAAAATAATATATATATCTAAGGTTTCTTACCAAAATTAGGATTTTTTCCCTTTCTTTTAAGCATAATTAGCTTTTTTTTCAAAAGTAGCTTCAAATTGAGCAACCATGCACCTATTTTCTAGAACTGAGAACCGAATACCCCTATTTGACCTTCTATGGTTATTTTTTTTTTTAAATAAAAAGTCAACTTGCTCATTCAATTTCAATGTAATATATGGTTTTAGAAAGTTCATCCTTTGGATGAGTGGATGCTCAATCTAAACTACTAAGCATTAAAGAAATGCATAGTTTTTGTTGCTTTCAATTGACATTTCTGTTAAGACAAGTAAATTTGTAATTTATTATATTTGCACCTTTGACTTGTATAAGCTTGATTCAAGCAATTATTTGTTGTTGACCTGTTGTGTTAATTACTTATTTTTACCAACTAATACCTTAATCTAAAAGCATGCAGCTTAATTAATTAATATGGCTGTTATTAAGCTCATTTGATTAGGAACTCCATTGCAGATAGAGAAAAGTTACACATTATTCAGACCCAAATTGATTGTTGCTGGAGCAAGTGCCTATGCACGACTCTATGATTATGAACGTATCCGCAAGGTAACATCTTTTGTTTTAAACTAATCTCTTTGTTAGACAAAGTAGTTATTTTCTTTAGAAAGGGTGTAAAGGAGATTAATAAATAAGGGAAGGATTTAACTCATCTCTTTATAACTAAGTGACTATTTTTTAAAAGTGACTATTTTTTAACTCATGTCAACTATTTGATTCTTATAGCTCATGATATAATCCCTCTGTTCGGAATTCGGAATTAGTAGTCACATTGTCCCTACCTCTCATAACTATGGATATGACATAACTTGACAATAAGACCCTACTTAACAGTTGGATAGTTTTCATCTTCTTTCCATGAGTTACTAAGAAGTAGGCCTTGTGGCATATTGACCAATAATCTATATATTCAAATAATTACTATAGTACTCAACATTCCTAGTTAAATAGACTACGTACTCATATACATGTAATTAAAAGTTATTTTCATTCGTTTAATCTGATGCTTTTTATGATTTTTTTAGACCTTACAAAGTATATAGGTTACACCTCAAAGCAAATGCTTTCAAAATGAGTAAGCCACAATTACTACACGTACATAAGAATGAAGGTAAGCGTCTAATTCTTGCTTTTTCATTCTTTTAGTAATAAAAGTACTATTTAGTTAAGGATTTTTTGACTTTTACCACAAAAAAATGTTTTTTACCACCAAAACTTCTAAAATTTTTATTCTACCACCAAATAAAAAACTAAAAGTTGTTTTTTACCACCTGTCGTCAAAAACCTAACGGAATTTTCTAAAATCTTCGATTTTCGTGTCAAACACAGGCTCTTTAGGGGTCTTAGGGGGCACTTTATCCCTATGGATCCAATTTGAGGTCAGAATTAACAAAAAATGATCAAAAATGCCTCGTTTTGCGTGTTTAAAAAACCTCGATTTGCGTGAACACACAAAACAGGGCATTTTCAATCATTTTTTGACAATTTTGACCTCAAATTGGACCCGTAGGGCCAAAGTGCCCCCCTAAACTTATGAAAAACATCTTTTGCGCACAAAATTCGAAGGAATTTTTTTTAAACCGTTAGATGTAACGGTTTTCTTGATGTTTGGTGGTAAAAAACAATTTTTAGAAATTTTTTTGGTGGTAAAATGTAAGTTTTATAAGTTTTGGTGGTAAAAAACAATTTTTTGAATTTTTTTGGTGGTAAAAGTCGAAATTTCCTTTAATTAATTAAATTATTGTACTATGATAATTAGAATTAGTGTGCTCAACAATATGGTGGTACCGAATTTGCTTATTATGTAATGGGATATATGTATGAGATAGTATATTCCCATAGCGATTGCAAGAATTATTTGAAAGAGGTTAGTTATGAATTTACCTCTTCTTTACAAGCTAAAATGCTTTATACGAGTTTTGGTTGATGTTTTATTTTATAAAGTATAATAGACATGTATTGTTTTTATATTTGCATGAATATTTGGCAAGATTTGCAGATGTAGAATTGGATGAGATTAGAAAACAATGGGCTAAGTTTTTTAGACTTAATTTTTTGTTGAAAGACTAACTACCTTGTTAATCGATGTTATGATTAATCGCATTTACAGCTCAATAAAACAATATAACACATTTCTATACATCAATTTTTATTTAGCTTATTGGTTATTGTTATTACATTGCTAAATTATAAATCAATGATTTTTTTTTTTATTCAAGTTTTATTGTTTTTTTCAAAGTATTGTTAATTTTGTTGTATTGTATAGTTGTGGATGAATTCAAGTTGTGTGGAATTATTTGAAGTGTTAGTATTGTATGTTGTGGGTGATCAAATTTAAATTATATAGAAGTATTCGGAGTACGTGTTTTGTTGGTTGAATTGTAAGAGATTGTAACCCATTTGACAACAGATCGTTTGGTAGGATATACTACCATTCTTGTATTCGAATCAAATATTTATAAAAAAAATATTTATTTATTTATTAGTAACTGGCGTAATCTAATGCTAGTTACTAATATTATTTTTTTTTAAAAATGAAAAAAATATATTCGTAACCGGCGTTAAGATTTGCCAATTACTAATAATACCCTAATTGTAACTGGCGCAACTTAAATGTTAGTTACGAATAGTATGCTTTCTAACATGGAAAAAAGACTTTTTGTAACTGGCGTTAGTTTAAGCCAATTACAAATAGTACATTATTTGTAACTATCATTAGCCAGTTACGAATAAATTTCACTAGTTGTAACGGTGGCATTTGCAACCAACAATGCCAGTTACAAAAAGTCAATTTCGCCAGTTACGAATAAATTTCGCTAGCAGTTGGTAACCCAAGATATCTTTCGTGCTCAGTAACAGCCATGAAATTCATCTTCAATTGAAGATTATTCTGCAAATTAGCACTCACATTCCGGCTAAACGAGACTTTTGATTTTTCCAAATTTATTTTTTGACCCGATGCAATTTCATAAGAGGTTAGGATCTCTAATACAACCTTTGCTTCCTCATCACTTGCTCTAGTGAAGAGCAAGCTATCATCTGAGAAGAATAGGTGGGATATGGGAGAAACATTCCTGCTCATTTTGACTCTGTGGATAACCTTCTTCTTTTCCGCATCACTAAGCAAAGTCGACATCCCCTTGACAAAAATTAAAACAGAAAGAGAGAGATAGGGACTCCTTGACGGATCCCTCTAGGGGAAAACTCATAGAAGGGAAGCCATTGAACAGGATAAAATACTGAACCGAAGACATACATCTCATGACTAGCTCAACAAAACTTGCATTGAAACCCAATTTAAGCATCATTCCCTCTATGAAAGACCCCTCAACACAATCGTAAGCTTTGCTCATGTCAAGTTTAAGAGCCATGTAACCTTTAGCACCCGTCTTTTTCTTCTTCAAATAGTGAAAAACTCGTAAGCCACAAGCACATTATCCGTAATAAGCCTTCCTGGGACAAAAGCCCTTTGTGACTCACTAATTACATTTGGAAGCACAGGTTTAAGGCGACTCAAAATATCCATCGAGACAAGTTTATACACCACATTTCAAAGGTTTAAAGGCCGGCAGTCTCGGGTTGTTTTGCACTCCTTTTTCTTCGGTATCAAAACAACATAGGTATGATTTATATCACAAACTGAAGCTCCATTATTCAGAATGTCCAGTGCATAGGAGATAACATCGCCTCCAACAATTTGCCAATACTTCTTGTAGAAGATAGCTGACATTCCATGAGGTCCCAAAGACTTAGTTGGATGCATTTGCTTCAATGCTATATGAACTTCTTCACCTGTTAAATTTGTGGAGAGGTTGACATTCATCTTATGAATTACCCTGCCATCTACTTTCTCAAGTACATGCTCCATCTCTCTTTCTCCGTTCGAAGTAAAAAGAGTTTTATAACAATCTAGAAAAATTACCTCTGCCTCCTGTTCATCTTTATACCATGTACCATCTTCATACATGACCCCCTAAGTGGTGTTTTGACTACGGCATTATTTAGCTTTATTGTGGAAAAAGCTGTGTTTTTATCGCCATCTCAAAGCCAAGATTGTCTGCTTCTTTATGCCTAATTTTCTTCTTCACGACGTTCCAATTCATCTATTTCATCAATATCGCTCATCTCCTTCACTGTTTCACTTGAAGGGGGAGAGGCCATTAAATCCTTCATTTGATCTTTTCTTTCTGCCAATTCATCTGAGAAATTGCAAGCACGAGAGCTTCCTCTAAAAGCGCAGCCTACTAGCGCAATTGCTGATTTTTCGAATAACATCAAAGTCAGACTCTAAGCTCCACGAATTAGTCACGATATTGCCACATTCATCATCCTTGAGCCATTTTTTTTCAAATTGGAAACCTCTACTTCTTCTTTTTTTCCTGTTACTCACGATAATTTGCGCGTGGATAGTGATTTTTATAGGCACATGGTCAGATTTCCTTCTTGGAAGGTGCTCCACCTTTGAGCATGGAAATAAATTAAACCATTGATCAGACACTAGAGCTCGGTCCAATCATTCTTGAATGTTGTTTTCGCCTTCCCTATTGTTTGACTAGGTAAATAAATAGCCCTCTAAGTGGATGTCCCTCAACCTGCATCTATTAAGACTTTTATTGAATCCATCAATTGTTCTCTGGCTAGTAATATTTCCTCCAAGCTTTTCTTTGTGACTCAAGATACAGTTAAAATCTTCCATACAAAACCATGGTAGCGAGTTACCATTATGTTGAAGGATTTATGTCTTCATCAAGTGCAATTACTAGATATATAATGAATCAAATTATGGAGATAATTAAGTTCGTTCTTTTGTCGTTGTCTGTTGCTAGACGTGATTAATGATCTTTGGGCTAGTCAAATAGTCCAAATCTCAATAGAATGGATCCTATAAGGTCACACAAAAGGGTGTTGGATTGAACAAAAGAAAGAAGCCCATTATTGGGCCTAATGGAGTGGCAGGTGAAAGGAGTACTGTCCTTCGAACAAGTGTATTATTCTGATAGTGGGTTCAGAATTATTAGAAAGCTAATATATTCAGTAAGGTCAAGTGATCAGAATGCCTAGATGGAGGCCGCTTTCGATCAGTAATATTAATGCATAATTAATATTACAACTTAACCTTGACTGAACCTTTCGGGTCACACCCAAGCAGTCAACGGACCGAAGCGACGAATTCATTCGGAAGGAATTAATAAGTCGACAGAGTAATATTTATTTAGACGTTGGAAATTCGAGCTTCGAGCGTCAGAGAATCTCAAATGTCGAGCCAAATTTAGAAATTGGCGAGACGGGAAAATGCTTCAAGTAACAAGCAAAAACCCTAGCCACGCAAAAACAAAGGAAGCACGCCAAATAGGAGCATGCCACGTGACAGCACGCCATGTGGCAGCAACCACGTTGGCAGTCACCAATTGGCAGCAACAACGTTGGCAGCCACCAAGTGGCAGCGTGCTATGTGGCAGCACTAGTGGAAAAAATCTCATTCGTAACAGGCTATTTGTAACGGGCAAAGCTTTGCCCGTTACAATTAAGATATTCGTAACGGGAAAAATAGTGTCCGTTACGAATACTTATTTATTCGTAACGGGCAAAATAGTGTCCGTTACGAATAAATAGTATTCGTAACGGGCAAAATAATGTCTGTTACGAATACTATTATATTTGTAACGGACAAAATACCGCACGTTACGAATAGTATACTATTTATAACGGACATCATGGGCCCGTTACGAATGATTGGTCCAGGCGTTGGTGAGATGAGCCCATTAGTTACTTAGGGTTTCACACATCTCCTCAGCCGTCACTCCCCTCTCTTTCTCTCTCCTCAGAAATCATCCTCTAACTTTCTCTTTCACTCACTCACTACCTTTCTCTCTCCTCTTTAGAACTCAATGTCTTTCTCTCTCCTCAAGATTCATTCTCATTTACTCTCTTTACCACCTCTTCTTACCTCCATATTCTCTTTCCTCTTGATTATGCATTTTTTTTTAAATTTATGTTTTGTTTTTGCTACTAGATCTGTAGCAATTAGATTCAAATTGGTAGAATTTTTGGGTTTTATAATTAGATTATAATCTGATTTTTATTTGAATGATTTTTGCTAGTTTATTGTTGAAAACCAAGAGGAGGAAGTGAAATAAGAGGCGAAAAAGAGGAAGAAGTCACTAACGGCAACGGAGAAATCAAAGGTTAGATCGTTGGAAACCACCGCTTACAAGGTTCTTAGATCTTATTTCTTTTAATTTTTTGCTACTTGTTACCCTTTTTTTTTCAAGTTCTATGATTTTTCTGGATTTTAAAATTATATTTGGGAATTTTGTTTTTATTTCTTGGAAAATCGATTTAAATGACTTAGTTTTGGGAATTTTTCCGCTTCTCTTTCGTTCTTCACATTTCGAAAATTCTCCCCTTTCAATTCTCAATCTGCAACTTAAGAGAATTCAATAATGGCGGCTTCAATAAATCAATTAGGGTTTGTAATTTTCGCTATGATTCTTGTTTCATGTTCAATCTCAGCAATGGGGGATTCGGAATCAGCTTTTATTGTAGCTCACAAGAAGGCTACCCTTACAAAGCTCAGCAATGGCGTCGAACGTATCTCCGTTTCTATCGACCTCTATAATCGTGGATCTTTGTATGTGTTTTCTCTTTTCTATTGATTCTGCATTTTCTGCTATGATTTTAGATCTTGTTTGCGTTTGAATTTCCATTTTTACGACTTTCATAATTGAATTATGTTTTCTGTGTTTGATGTTTTTTGTTTGCATGTTGATTTAGAGGAAGTAATAGTGTTGGAAATGAATTTCGGTTTCAATTGTGTATTTTAATCTTAAATTTTCCGCACTTGTTTGATTTTGTGAGTTTGTTGTTTGAGAAATACTGTAGTTTATTTGTAAGGTTGAATTGCTACTATTAATCCTGTGTTTTAGGAGCTTTGCTGCTGTTGGTGTGGATCCTTCTGTTATGGGGTTTGGCCCAGCTTTTGCCATTCCTGCTGCAGTGAAATATGTCGAGCTAAAGCTTAACGATATCAATCTATTTTTTAATATGTATGTCCAAGCCTAATCAGAGGATTATTTGTGGGCTGATCAAGTAATATGAGTAGATACAAATCATGAAGATTTTCATGATTTAATGTAAAAAGGTATATATCAGTCCCAATTGAATTGGTTTGGTTTGGAATTGGACCAATTTTACCAATTTGGTTTTGTCATATATCTGATTTGTGACTAGTAATTGGTCAGATATCAAATTGACAGTTAGTTCTTCTTTCATAGTGAGTTTATTATTGAGTACTCGGTGTATGCAAATTCACTTGCAATCTCAAATTTTACAGTTTCCTTCAGTAACAGATACTCAAATAGAAAACATCTTTTGACAGGTGCAAAGCATTGTTGTTAGTGGATCAAAAGCTGTGGAGCATCTGTCATACATGTTTAACTCGGGCCAAGATTTAAAGCTTAACGATATCAATCTATTTGAGATAAATGAGGTTAGCACTCTGAACAAGCTGCCTCATATTTTCAGTTGGTGACTTCAACACCATTTCTCAAATTTGTAACATCCATTTTCAATGCAGGCCTTTGCATCTCAGTATGTTTACCGTTGTAAAAAGATGAACCTCGATCCAGCGAAAGTTAATGTTAATGGGGGAGTAATAGCCCTTGGACATCCCTTGGGAGCTACAGGTATGCATTTTGGCTTTACTAGAGAAAATGCTTATTGAGTGAGTTAGGCTCTGTTTGGGGAGGGGGGATTTATATAAGTAAAAATCAGTTATACATTGTGTGCATAGGTCTCTCTCTCTCTCAACACCTCATATGTGCAACCTAAAAGCTAATTTAATTTTGTAAAGTTGAAGCCACTAAAATAACCTCAAATTGATTTTGGTTTGACTGTTTTTTGCAATTGATTTTGTTCTGTAATTTGATTGGTTTTTGGTTCAGATCTGATGAAGTAGATTAATTGATGAATTTTTTCATGTTTAATTTTGATGTTTGATTATTTGGATTTTAGATTGTTTTACGATTTTTATGCTTTTTTTTTGTTCATGTTTTGTGGATTGATTGCTTCATTTTTATATGAATCCTTGTACATCAAAGTTATTGGATTGTTGAATTGAAAAATTGGATAAAATGATATATGATTAAAGATTTATAACAGAGTTTTAAGTATTTGATGTGTTTAGCTGATGAACATGATTTGAAGTTTAAGAATTTCCTGGAATCTGAATTTTGTGATCTTGATTCATTAATTGATTATAATGCATTACCTGATTACTGATTTGACTTTAAGGTTTAAGAGTTTCATGATTTAAGGTTTTACTTTTTTTTTTGACATTTTAGTTTTTAGTTTTAGTTTTAGTGTGAAATAATTTGTTCATGTCTGCCAGTACTGCAAGGATTAGGCCTAGTGATAAAAAACCTGTGGAAGATAAAGTGCTATCTGCTGTGTGTTGGAAGTTTTGAATAAAGTGCTATCTGCTGTCTGTTGCATTGTGTCATATGAATTACTGCATTAGCTAGTATATTGAAAAACTGTGATCATATATATGAATAAATTATTGTCATTGTTGCATTGAGTATGTAACGGTTATGAGTGCTAGCGGAAGCAAATAAATTCATGGACGATAAACCCTAAAACCCATAAAATAGGACAACCCCTGAATTACCAAAGTGTAAGATATATTGCATTTGTATCTTTCTGGTTACATAAGTATTATTTACTTTCATTGATGTATCTTTCTGGTTATTTGAAGAATAAGCTTTCCTCAATTGTGAAAAGATCTAAGAATTTCACCTAAATAAAAGGTTCATTGCTATAGTAGGATCTGTCAGGCACCTCATAATTCTCTTTTCCCTGTAATGCGTGTGTTTGTTGTAAGTTAGAATTGACTATCTTTAATATTGATTCATTTATGTGAAATCAACAGGAAAACTAAGGTAAACACCAAGGAAAGATCACAACCATGGCAGAATCCATTGTTGTATCAGCTGTCCAGTGGATTGGCTCTATATTGATTCAAGAGGCCAATATATTATTCGATGTTGCAGATCAAGTACGGGGCCTTCAGCAAGAGATTGAGCTGATGCAGCAATAGCTTTGGCCTAAGAAGAATCAATGAAGCAGAAGGTTTGGACTAAGAAGATAATTGAAAAGTTAAATAGCTTTGGACTAAAAAGAATCAATGTAGCAGAAGGTTTTTAGTTTTAACTATTTAGGCAATAATAAATGTTTTTTTTTGCTCATTGTATAAATATGAAGTATATTTTTATCTCAATTAATTAATAAAATAATTGTGCTATAATATTTATGCAAGATAGCTAATCCAGCACAGCAACATGTGCTGGATTTTTTTTTAAAATTGTGTTACACACTATTTGTAACGGGCAGATATCATGTCCGTTACAAATAACGGGGTTATTTGTAACGGGTACTTGAAATGTCCGTTACTGTAGACACCCATTTGTGTCTCTCCAAAACCAAACCCAGTGATGAGTGCCTTTCACGTCGAATCATAATCGAATGAAACGAAAGTGTGGAAAGGTCTAGTGTTGCGGAAAGTTTTATTTCTTTTCTTTTCTCCCTGTTTTTGAAAACTTTATTTTTAAGAAAACAGTCAATCCAGTTTTGTTGGTCCATGATATGGGTCCAATAGTGGTGTAGTTGGATGGGGTTTGCAAAGACCTTTCCAACGATATATTATAAGCCCAATTTCGATGAATATTGAGAAATTTATGGCCAATTTACTAAATTAGGCCCGGTTTGAGCTTTAAGTACGGCCCAATGATCTAGGGGAAGACCTAATATGATTTATCATTCCTAATGTAATTAGGAATGGTTTTAGTCTTCTAGAATCTTCAGAAGATCTTATCATTCTTAATTCAATTAGGATTCTTTAGAGTTTTAATCAAGATCAAATAGCATTTTCGACTGAAATTATATTATTTTATCTTCCAGTGCGGGAAATTTATCACATTTTCGAAAACGCGTTGAAATCCAAATTGGCGTCCAACCCCAGGCCTTGGCGCCTGGAATCAGGATTGGCGCCAGACGCCAGTCATTGGCGCCTGGCGCTAGCCACTGGTCCTGGCGCCAAGCTAGTTTTGTGGTCTTCAGACTGTTTTGATAAATTATCTTTTTTGGATGATTTTCTTTATAAATATCGTATCAAAAACTCCGGTTTCATTCATCAACAATCACTTTATCAATTACCAATAATCAACTCTCTTCATTCACAAAATTATTCATCAACTCTCTTCATCTTCATCATTCATTCATCAATTCTCAATAATATTAATTCTTTAGTATTCTTTTCTTCTTTGCTTTTTCACACAAAATTCCGCATTCACAAGATCTTGAAATACCTAGCCATATTCGAAATTGCCTTCGCCCTAGACGTGAAAGGTTTTAATTTATGAGGGTTTGGTCCCAAATCTCTCTTTCAATTATTTAATTTAATTGTTTGTTTATTATTTTTCCTTGAAGTTACTAACGCGTGTATTTTGTAATTAGAAAGAGGTACGAGGCATCCAAGTAAGTACTTTGATGGTTTTCATGATGTAGATATCATGCTTAGATTGTTCTTTTGATGATTCCTAGTATCATGTTTAGGGTATCTTTAATATTAAGTATGATTAAAAGTATGATGCTTCCTATCCTCTTCCTAATATTTATGATTATTAATGATGATGATTATTATTATGTTGCTTGATATGCATATTATTATTGTTATTGTTTGATCACCTTTTATTGCATGTTAAAGGGAATTGGTATTTGCAATCACGCTTAATAAGATAATTTAATAATCTTGTTAGGTTAATTGTGATTATAATTCAAGTGATCGCCAATAATAGTTTATTTGTGCATTAAAATTCAACCAACATAGATTAAACAGGTTTAGGGTTAATCTATTGATTGTATGTTAGTCAGAAAGCGCACATGAATACGAGCAGAATAAAGTAGAGGCCTATTATTAGGGTAGGTTCAATCTCTTTTAGGTTGGATTTGTACCATCATCCCCGAACCCTTATTTGGTTCATGACCTTATGGAGTTGACGATCTCTTGGATCGTTAAGAGGTGTAACCTTCATCCTATGAACGGTTTACAAGTTCCTTAAAAACTTGTTGGCGACTCTTTTGCTCTATCTTCTTCCCTTTTGGACGCCACCGTACTTTAGTGTATGATCACAGTGGGGTTCAAGCTAGTGTGATTTTAAAGGCTAGAAATTATTCCCTACAGTTTTTGGCGACTCCACTGGGGAGGATTTCTATTTTAATTCTTGAATTTGTTTCGGCAATGATTTAGAATGAGTGGATGAGACTCGAAAAGTTCTAAGTATTTCATGTGCGTAATTTTGATTAACATTATTGTCATATGCATAAAAAGGTTCTCATTGGAAAGACCATCCGTAATGAGTAAAAAACATAGGATTTTACACGTAGGAAATTTGAGAAATGTCTTTCACAACTAGGACTGAAATAACACCGCGCGAAACAGGATGATTTTATTGAGCACAGAAAGCTGCTGAGGCATGTGGGAAGTAGCGTCAGGGGCCAGAGCTTGGCGCCAAACTTTTAGCCGTAGCGCCAGACGCCAGTATTGGCGCCAGGCGCTACAGTTAAAAGTTGGCGCCAGTCTCTGTTTGCTGGCGCCAATTTCCCCCAATACCGAGCCAGAAATATGCGTTCTAATTTCGACCGGTTTTTTCGTATTGTTTGCTCGATCCTACTTCCTGATCGAATTTTTTCTCACTTTTCTGAAACCCATATGTGTTCTACATATGGACATAACCCTCTGGGAATTCATGCTCTATCTACCCGATTGAACGCTCCTGGCAACAAATGGTACATCTGAGAGGTTGAATTCACCAAACCATGGAAGCGAGTTTTTTCTAAATAAAAAACTCGCGGTGTTCTATCCACACGCGTTAACCCTTCACGGTTAGGCTTCTACGCGGTGCATCTGGACAATTAACCATGGACCCTATTTGACTAATCCATATCCCGAACTTTAGAGAACTAGAACCATGGTTAGGTTGCGAACTCATTGCATCATGTTGTGCCTACTTGACTAATTGTGCATTATTTGTTGTGCATATATATTCTATGTTTTTATTAACCGTTTGTTTGACTTGTGTTAAGACTAAATAAACTGATTAATGACTAAAGGACTTTGTTTAATTAATTAATTAATTAATTTGAGCTAATAAATAAACATAAAATCGAGTCATAGTTCTTTTAAGTCAACCCGGATTTTTATTCCCGTATACTGCACAAATGTCAACTTGTTTTGGTAATATCTGGAGTTCTAGAAAGAACTACGAGTATTACAGCCTATGGATCTGTAGCCCCGAGTTTTATCTTTAATTCGGCGTTGGTTTCATCCCAATCAGAGTCGCAGATAAAAAGTTATGACTAAAATACCACAATCTGTCCAGTTTAATGCATATACGTGAAGTCTTAACTTAGTCTTTGCTTGAGTCTAGGCACATAGTCTAGCCACATGGTCATGACACAAGTCTTAAAGTACCATCTACACTCACTAGTATTAGCACACACTTTGAGCACATGTCACCATGGCCATGTCTTAGGTTCATGCATGAGTCGGTCTTTTCCGTCATTTGAGTTGGGGGGTACATTCTATTCCTAATTCTTCATATCCCTCCATCTAAATCTTTCTTCACATTCTTCCATTTTTCTTCACCTCCTCCATCCATTGCATGTTGAATAAAGTTTGAGTCAAATAATTAACAATAAGTATCCCCAAATTCCTTTTCCACAGTACTTGGTCGAGGAGAGAAGGGCGATTAATCAAGGACATCCTCTTTATTCAAGTCTCGCTTTTTGATAAACCAATTCGTCAAAAGAGGAAGGCTAAGAATATAATGGAAACTCAAGAAGAAGTCAATGAGCTTAGGAACCAATTGGTTACCATGACTGAAACACTGAAACTACTCACCCTCAAAGTTGATGATCCCGTGAAGCAACAACGGATGGACCTCATGCAAGAAAGCTTGAGCAAGCTATTTAGTGACTACAAATTTCAGGGCATGAGTTCACAAGGGGTCTCGCTGGACAAGGAACTTCTTCCGCATAAATTCAACGCCACTGACATCCCTAAATTCAAGGCAACAGATAACCCTTACTTCCATCTAAGAGCTTTTGAAACTATAATGACCATTAAGGGTATCGATAAGAAGGTTTTCCCCTCTCTTTTCTCAGTATCTCTTGAAACCGTTTGCCAACAATGGTTCTTCTCCCTTGGCAAGGAGAAAACCTCTACCTGGGAATCGATAGCAAACGCTTTCATTGATAGGTACAAGTGCAATATTCAAGTTGAAACCGATCATAGACAACTTAAGATGTTAAGACAAAAATAAAATGAAGGCTTTACTTTTTTCTTTAATAAGTGGAGGGAAACTTTCGCTAAGATGATTGAAGTCCCCACCGAAAAGGAATCTGTGAGGATGTTTATCAAGAATCTCCAAGAAAAGTATTCGAAGCACCTAAAATATCAACACAATTTGAATACTTTCAAGGTCGTTTATGACATCGGAATTGAAATCGAAGATGACCTTGCAAAGCAAAAATCTACTAACAATAGTAATCACGGTGGATGGAAAGGAAAGAAGAACGACAATCCTTATTCTTCCGAAAACGCCCACTCTAGTAACAATGTTAGTACCTTTGATCTCAGTAAAGTTTTAGCCATAGATAACCAAGGATCTAAGAAGCAACTTAGGAAAAACTTCACCCCCATTGGGATGAGCTACGATACTGCCTTCGATCGACTCCATGCCAAAGGACTCATTACTCCCATTGGACCTATTCAAGATCCCGTACCTGAAAATAGATTGCCTAGTTGGAATCCAGACGAACACTGCAAGTATCATCAAGGTAGGGGTCATACTACTGAGAGCTGTTGGAAGCTAAAGGAGGCTATGCAACATTTATTTGATAATAACAAGCTTCCTATGCCTCCAGTTAACAAGAAGAGCGAGTGATGATAAAGCAAACAACACAAGATAAGAGGCGAGCTTCAACGACAAAATTTCATGGCCTCTTTTTTCTATTTCTTTTTCATCTTTTCTTTCCCCAATAAGTCTAGCATAGGCACCTTTTCTTTTCCTTTAGATTAATTTTGTAGATTTTTCCTTTTTCCCTTAATAAAATGAGCATTTAATTCCTTGCATATGATCATTTCATTACATTGCCTTAAAAAAAATAAATAAAAATAATCCATGTCGAGCTAAGCACAAGGTATACCAATGATTTGAGGCACCCCTTGTAGCCACATCATATCTCCTTTCGCCTTTCAATTTACACATCCTTTCTTCATAAACCACTTTGAGACTCGTCTAACGATATACCTTTCTTTTTTCAACCTACATCTATCTAACCTTGGGATGGGATGGCGTGCAACTTATGCAATTCAAAAGAGAGCTTGAGCAAATTCAAAATAAAGCAATAGAAAAAAATAAGCAATAATAAAAAACGAAAACAAGTGTACAAAAGGGCAAGTGTTCCAATGTCTTTGATATGAAAGTATCTTAGATAAGAACACGTCTCAGATTGCGTCTCTTATCGAGTGCTCGGTACCGTGCCTGAGAAACATGAATGCCAAGTGAGTGATAGACCGCATGATCGAGATTGCTCACACTTATAAAAATAAAATAAATGCTAAAGCAAAAAGACCTAAAAAAGAGTAGAAACTCAAGCATAAAATTATAAAGATTCAAAAGTAAGGTTGCACACCTTAGGGGCTTATCTAGGGTCTTGAGCCTTTATCCCCTTCTTCTTTAGCCTTTAGCCTAACCACGTTACAACCCTAAAAAGACCTTTTTGAGGTATACACACTTGTGCGAGGTTTGGCTAGAGCTACGTTCGGCCTGATTCCTAACGGATACGTAGGCAACCTCACATCGAGGTGCGGCCGTAATAAACATGCATTCATATTCACATTCACACACTTACACCATAATCATATCAAGGGATCTCCAATGCTCATCCCTATTCATTTAGAGCTAGACTTGGGGGCTTGATCCGTACATAATTAGCTTACCTAGCCTAAGAGTCACCACCATTTGACTCTTTTCAACAACATATTTTTCCACACACTTAGCTCTTGCGGCCTAGCTTTAGTGTCACTTTCACACACCGCACAGATACATGACCAAATATACTTTCCCTTAGGAACCCTTTGTCATGAAATCTTAACGCTGAAGCATGCTTCGTCAAAATCGCTCATCACTCATTATCATCATTGCATCACAAAGTATGAAGTGCTTAGCCTCCATGCCTAAGTTACCTAAATACCTTCATCATGGAGTCAACAGTTGAGATAGCCTAGGATGAATTAATCCTTGAACCTTGAGAGATAGCATCAAAAAATATTTGACTAAGCTCATTCAACATGCATCTTCAAACTTTTGATTTTCTTTTTCGCGTCTTTCTTTTTCGGGAGAAAGTCGGTACCCTCCACAAAAATGACGGAAAATTAATCAAAGTTACTTCATTTTTGCATACAATAATTTTTTCATTTTTTCTTTTTGCATTTTCGAGTCGCACGATCACATTACAATGCACACACGAGTCATGAGTCACACGTGTCATGTTACTTCGAGTCGAGTCAACCTCGAGTCAATCACAACGAGTCAAGTTTTTGCCTTGAGTCGTGTCAAGCCAATGAGTTGAGTCAAGCAACGTTAAGCCTTAGGTCAACCCTAAGATGATTAAAGAGATTAGCAAAGTTCTATAGTCAAAATAAATACAGGTGCAGCAGAACAGGGAAGACCCTATCGCAGCGATCACAAGAAATAAAACGGAAAATTGAATTTAAAGAAGAATCTGTGCTGGCGCCAGTCCCTAGGAATTGGCGTCACTTTTTGTTCTTGGCGCCAGACGCCAATTCCAGCGCCTGGCGCTAATGCCATATGTTTGGCGCTGATTGATTTTCAGCGACGCCAAAGCAGCCAGCCACCTGTTGAGGTTGTGCTAGCCTTCTGCGATATATTTTGGGTTCCTTGGTACGCCAGTTAGCCCCTCTAAGCAATTTGACACGATTAAGAAAACGACTTGATTATGTAAAGTGATCGACCTGATGAAAAGATCGTCTCATTAAGCTTAAAGCGCCTAAGCATTGGCTCATTAACAAAAAGCACCGACATACTGGTTCATTTGCAAAAGGACACCGACGTATAGGTTCAAAGCAACGAAAGCGCCGACGTACAGGCATAGTGGAAGAAAAGTTCAAGCAAGCTTTAAAGATCGACAAGTGTTGGTCTTCGGTAATTCTCTTTGGGATATTATCGCAACAATTGAGGATGACTTCAAGTAAAGTTATTTTCGACGGCATTCACTAAGATTGTGGAGGTTGTCACCCAAGATTTGAGAAGATAGCACGAGATGGGCGGTCTTCGACGGCATTCGCTAAGATTGTGGAGGTTGTCACCCGAGATTTGAGAAGATAGCACGAGATGGGCAGTCTTCGACGACTTTTGCTATGATTGGAAAAGTTGTCACTATGATTCAAGAAAAGGCTCAAGATGTAGCAACATTGATCGACGGCGTTCCCTAGATTGCGGAAGATCGTCAAAACAAATAGCAAGTTGGCGTTCCCTAGATTGTGGAGAGTTGTCACAAACAACTGAGGATTGTTTCAAGGGAAGCAATTTTCGATAGTATTCCCTTGGACGTGGAATATTATCCATGCGGATGAGGATTGTTTTAAGAGAAATAATCTTTGGTGGTAATCCCTTGGACGTGGAATATTATCAATGCAGAGGAGGATAGTTTCGGGCGAAACAATCTTCTAATTGGAAGTAGTTACGGGCGTAGCAGTTTTCAAGCGGGATGGCATTCTCTAGCTTGTAGGAGGTCGTCACAACAACAGTAGCAGCAACAATCGGTTACTTTCAGAGACGTGTGCTCGACGGTGCAAGATACGCGTTTCTTAACTCTGTTATCTGTTTAACTAATGCTAGTTTTGCAGGTATCGGCGTTACAAGATTGATTTAGGATCGCAGAACGTTCTGAATCATTCTCCGTCCCTATCGCTACTTTGACTTTCTTTTTCGAAACTTGCGTTTCTCCAAACTCAGTCAAAGTGGGGGCTTCTGTAGACACCCATTTGTGTCTCCCCAAAACCAAACCCAGTGATGAGTGCCTTTCACGTCAAATCATAATCGAATGAAACGAAAGTGTGGAAAGGTCTAGTGTTGCGGAAAGTTTTATTTCTTTTCTTTTCTCTTCTCCCTGTTTTTGAAAACTTTATTTTTAAGAAAACAGCCAATCCAGTTTGATTGGTCCATGATATGGGTCCAATAGTGGTGTAGTTATATGAGGTTTGCAAAGACCTTTCCAATGATATATTATAAGCCCAATTCCGATAAATATTGAGGAATTTATGGCCAATTTACTAAACTAGGCCCGGTTTGAGCTTTAAGTACGACCCAATGATCTAGGGGAGGGCCTAATATGATTTATCATTCCTAATGTAATTAGGAATGGTTTTAGTCTTCTAGAATCTTCTAGAAGGTCTTATCATTCTTAATTCAATTAGGATTCTTTAGAGTTTTAATCAAGATCAAATAGCATTTTCGACTGAAATTATATTATTTTATCTTCCAGTACGGGAAATTTATCACATTTTCGAAAACGCGTTGAAATCCAAATTGGCGTCCAACCCCAGGCCTTGGCGCCTGGAATCAGGATTGGCGCCTGGCGCTAGCCACTGGTCCTGGCGCCAATGATCCAGGGCTGGCGCCAAGTTAGTTTTGTGGTCTTCAAACTCTGTTTTGATAAATTATATTTTTTGGATTATTTTCTCTATAAATATCGTATCAAAAACTCCGGTTTCATTCATCAACAATCACTTTATCAATTACCAATAATCAACTCTCTTCATTCACAAAATTATTCATCAACTCTCTTCATCTTCATCATTCATTCATCAATTCTCAATAATATTAATTCTTTAGTATTCTTTACTTCTTTGCTTTTTCACACAAAATTCCGCATTCACAAGATCTTGAAACACCTAGCCATATTCGAAGTTGCCTTCGCCCTAGACGTGAAAGGTTTTAATTTCTAAGGGTTTGGTCCCAAATCTCTCTTTCAATTATTTAATTTAATTGTTTGTTTATTATTTTTCCTTGAAGTTACTAACGCGTGTATTTTGTAATTAGAAAGAGGTACGAGGCATCCAAGTAAGTACTTTGATGGTTTTCATGATGTAGATATCATGCTTAGATTGTTCTTTTGATGATTCCTAGTATCATGTCTAGGGTATCTTTAATATTAAGTATGATTAAAAGTATGATGCTTCCTATCCTCTTCCTAATATTTATGGATTATTAATGATGATGATTATTATTATGTTGCTTGATATGCATATTATTATTGTTATTGCTTGATCACCTTTTATTGCATGTTAAAGGGAATTGGTATTTGCAATCACGCTTAATAAGATAATTTAATAATCTTGTTAGGTTAATTGTGATTATAATTCAAGTGATCGCCAATAATAGTTTATTTGTGCATTAATATTCAACCGACATAGATTAAACAGGTTTAGGGTTAATCTATTGATTGTATGTTAGTCAGAAAGCGCACATGAATACGAGCAGAATAAAGTAGAGGCCTATTATTAGGGCAGGTTCAATCTCTTTTAGGTTGGATTTGTACCATCATCCCCGAACCCTTATTTGGTTCATGACCTTATGGATTTGACGATCTCTTGGATCGTTAAGGGGTGTAACCTTCATCCTATGAACGATTTACAAGTTCCTTAAAAACTTGTTGGCGACTCTTTTGCTCTACCTTCTTCCCTTTTGGACGCCACCGTACTTTAGTGTATGATCACTGTGGGGTTCAAGCTAGTGGGATTTTAAAGGCTTGAAGTTATTCCCTATAGTTACAAATAACAGGTTATTTGTAATGGGCCGCATACGTAACGGACGCTGCCCATTACGGATGGCCCCTTTTTGCCCGTTACGGATGAGGATTTTTCCACTCGTGCAGCACGCCACGTTGGCAGCGCGCCATGTGGCAAAGTGCCATGTTAGCAGCACGCCATGGTGGCAGCCATGTGGCAAGGGGGCCATGGACATGGGTGACGGGTCATGGACACGGTCCAAAAGAAAGTGGCCAACCGAACCCAACTTGGGGCTCAACGTTTGGTGACACATGGTTAGCTCACAATACATGCGAGTTGTCTTTGGGACCAAGTGGAAAAGTGGTCCTCACCTAACCATGTGACACTTGTCACTTGTTCCTTGGGTTATTTAACTAAGGGTTGAATTCATTAATCTTTCCATGTGGGATCTTTTTGTGAAAAAGTCCCACATTGAAAGATGAGTGGAATTCAAAAGGTAGCTTTCCTTGTAAATAGCCAAATCATGGCTTGAGGATTCTTTGCTTGAGTAAGAGTTGGAAAGGGGATCACAAGTAAATGAAAACCCTTGAACTTAAGAGTTGGAAAATGTATCACATTTAGTCAAAGCCTTTGAACTCAATTACTCGGGTTTATTGGTCAGGTCTTGCTAACCCCAAGACATTGGACCTTGTAGGTATTGGTTGGTGCGGGTGGATCAACGTTGGTGGCTTCGTGTTTTCGGAGCTAGCTTTCAAGTAAGAGCCCATTCGGTTGGGTGAAGCACACTCCAAAAGTTAATCGTTTTATCTTAATCTTGTGTCTAATTTAATATGTTTATGGTTTTATTTATTGCGAGTGAGGTCTTGTTTTTAGGTTTGTTTTCGCGGTGAGTCGGACTTTCCAAATCCCAACAGCGGTATCGGAGCCTCGCTCGTTTATTTTTAAAATCATATTGTTTTTCAAGGTTTTTTTATGGCTTAATTTTTTTGGTTTTAAGTTGCTAATTAGATTAGTAGCTCGTTTTATCCATTTTAACCTCGTATTAGAGCTGACTTCAGCTTCCGAACCCAGATATCGACCCAAAAAATAGTGAATTTTGGGAGGAAAAGGCGTTCTGGAAAAGCCAAAAAACGACCAGAAATGCATTTTTCGAGGGGTTTCGTTTTTACAAAAAATTTTAAGTCTTTCTAACCTTGAAAATTAATTGCATATTTATGGTGGTTATGTAATTGGTTCAATACATATTTTATATGCAATTTTAAACCTCTTTAGGCATGATTACTTGGTGGTAATTTGTGTTTAAAAGCTTGGTTCTATTTTTCACATTATTGCAAATTAATTGCATTAAGTGTAAAATTATTGTTATTTGAGGCTTCCAAGTACTAAAGATTCAATCTTTAATTATGTTAAGTGATTGAAATTTTGAGTTACTAAATTCCATAAATTTTTGTTGAACTTTGTTGATTTAATCATTTTTTAGTTGATTAGAATCATAAAGTTTGAAACTTGTGATAGAAATTTGTTTATCTTCACATTGGAAGATATAATTTTTTAAGGATTCACAAGTATTAAAGTTGGAATCTTTATTGAACTTATGTTCATTTTTTCAACTCCCTTTTATTTTGACAAAATCTCAAGATTAATTTAAATTGATTAAATTAATAGTAAGTAATTGCCCTCTTATTTTTGTTGCACCAAGTTAAACCAATTTTATTAAAGAATGGTTCTTAGAATAATTTTGGTTTTATGCACTTGAATGAATTTATTTAAGTTGGACTTGTTATAATTTTCATTTTTCCTCAAAATTAATTGATTCTAAAATTAATTTAGTAATTGATAAAAAATGTCACACAAAGTCAAGATTTTTCTCGAAGCATGAGCACTAAATTGAGGCCTAAGAGCCCCAAGCATGCTCTCGGCCAGCCAGGTAGCTCATGCAACCCACATGGGGCTGCCGAGGTTGCTAGGCGCCTCGAAGTGGTGCACATGCGCATGGTGGCTGCTGCATGTGCATCCCTTGGCGCAACATGGCAGCCTTGAGGCTTGCCGTAGGTAAGCCGCCTAGGGTTTGCATTTGAGCTTTATTTAGGGTTGTTTTTTGTGCTTAGCTTGGTACATCATTAAGGAGAATATGGGTAGACATTGCTTGTGAAGCAATGTGGTGCAATTAGATCGTGCGAGTTGTGTGCGAGTTGCGAGCACTCCAAATCTTAGTGCTAGGCACTTGGATATTTTGGACTACGTAAAATTTGGCTTATTTTTCCGATTTAATTATTTTATTAATTTAATCTATTTTGGTTTTAATTTTTTAATAAATTTTGGAGGCTAGGCCTCGGTTTTAAAGAGCGACATTTGCAAAATTTTATTTTGGCAAATAATTGGGTTTTACCGGCTTAACTAATTGGATTAATTAAGGTGGATGCGGCATTTAGTGGGAGCTTCAAATATTAATTGCGCTTATTTACATAATCAGTTAAAACAACTTTTACTAGTTTTAATTAGGCGTGTTAATTGGATTAACCACCTAGATTAATTATCGCGTGTTTATGCATTGTTACTTGTTTATTGTTGTAAAATGCATGGGCCATTCACAAATAGTGAATGGATGAATGAAATGTATATTCTCTCACATGTTTTATACAATGGCAACTAGTGGGGCCTGATTAGGATAGAAAATACAAACTACGATCCGTGCTGTATTTTTCTAAATACGGTCTGCGTACCGTTGAGTTTTTTTGTGCCTTAATATTTAGATTAGTCCTAATCTTAGATACTAGTATTGCATAATTATGGTCAAGTCTTGAAGATGGAGGCTCTTGGAAGATAAAGCCATGAAGTTGCAAAAGAAGACCTTTTGAAGACTTGAAGAATTCAAGGGGTCATGCTAGTTGCCAATATGCATTAAAATGCTTATGCTTTACATATTCATGATTATTTATATATGAATCATATGTTAGATTCATGTTTAGTATTTCGAATGTTGTGATGATTAGTTAAGTTCACTTAAATCAACCAACATAGAAACCCTAGGTCCCTAAATATTGAGTAAAATTGCCATTCCAAAACAACACTTATCGACCTATTGAGAGTAGTGATGGGCTACGCCAAAGCGAGGCATCACTACTACTCCCTAGACTAATAAGGCATACCGGGTATGCAAGTTGGTTTTGGTTGTGCTCAACGATATGAGTGATGGAGTCCTAACATGTCGTGGCAAAGTGAATAAATTGTTGAGAGAGCATTAGATGCGACGATTTATTCAACCAAGAGTGGCTTGGAGCCATTAGCAAAGTGTTGCTTACCCTAGGAGATTGAGTGTTAAGCCAAGCCAAAGCATGCTTAACCACTCTTTGTTTCTTTGGATCTTGGAATCGACTTATTCTCGCCAAATGGGGACAAATTTAATGCGTGGACAAGCGTTTAATAAGATTGAAAATTTGCATGAATACCTTTTAATTTTCAAACTTATTATGTTATTTACTTGATAAATGGTTATACTTTGCACTTATATTTTTAGAATTCCAAATCAAACTATATTGTTTTCCATGATTGGTAATGGAAATCTTTGAGAATGGCTCTCAAAGAAAAGTAAAGCATTTCTAAATTACAATTCTCATAAATGACTTTTATAACAAAGTCCGAAAGGATGGTTGGACATAATGTATTCCAAATAATAGGTAGTTTTGATAAAACATGAAGCATTGAGTTACAAACTTTAATTGTCCATGTTGACAAATAACATATCTTTTTTCTTAATACATAGATGAGTAGGACTCATTGATGTAGTAATTTAAGCGTGAATTAAAGGAAAAGATGAAACTTTGTTTTACGGCGCACTAGGTGCTTTATTATGCCTAACAAAGTATAAAAGTCAACGCACTTAAAGAAATGGTTCTTAATGTAAGGTCATGAGATATTGCATGATAAGAAATATAGGAAACAAGGAACAAAGAAAAGGAATTAGATTCCATTTCAACCCATGAGTTCATGTTATTGAAGTTAACTTAGCAACTCATTATCTTCACAAAGTATAGGATATTTCTTGAGTGTTTCACTTTGAAAGTGACCTCAAACTATTAAAGATAAGCTAAGTTATCGACTTACAAGCTTAGAATGAAGCAAGTGGTGCTACATCAGTTGTAAGGTCGTATGCTTTATTTAAAGACCTTTAAGCTAAGGCTGGAACAAATAAATGGTTATTGTGTTTCATAATCATCAATTGATCCGTTTACACATAGAAAGAATCACATTCAAAGCACTGAGCAAAAGTTGTAAATTTATTTTAATGGCATGGATGTCTAAACTACGAGTCAAGAATGCTTGATTATAAACAAACATTTTCTTAACATGATAAACTGGCAAAAGCTCAAAGTCATGGGCATGATTTGCGTTCTGAATATCTTTAGCAATGTTACATTGACAAGAACGTACTCAAGGCTGTATTAGTTAGGCTCTAGATAGTTGATCGATTCGGAATCGTTCTAAGACAAGCAAGTCTTTGTTAAAACCGACAAAGTAAAAAATCTATTCTTGGTATACATAATTGACTCCGAAAGCTAAAAGAGGATTCATTTACTTCAAGGTTTCACAAAGAATTTGAAAGAATATGACTATACTCATCAAATGTGAACAAATTTGACCTTGAATAGTTCAAGAGTTCAATGAAGTACAAAATCGACTTGGCAAGATATCAAAAAGTCTAGATTAGATCGAGCAATATTTGCTTGAGTCAAGCGTGACCATCAGAAAGTTATGAAATTGAAATTTTCATAAATAACTCCACAAATAACATAGTGTGTCTTCACGGAGACCTCAATGCCATTTAAAAATGACTCGAACAATGATGGATCACATCCCTTCCTATAAAGTTCTTAAGATTTTCACAAAGGACAAATATTACACTAAACAAAATGTCGAAGCTAAGAAAGGACGCCATATTCAGTTATGGGTAGAATTAACTTCTAAATGTCTTTTCAAGTATATGTCTAAAACTCTTAGCCACAGTGGGAGTTCACTGGCTCAGTGGGAGCTAAGTGACTTAGTAGGAGCTCACCGGCTTAGCAAGAGCTCGGTGGTTGAGTGGGAGCTTAATGGATCATTAAAGGCTAAGATAGCTCAAGTGGGAGCTAACTGTTTGTTTTACAACGAACTTTTACCCAAAGACAATATAAATGTCTCTTTGTAAGCATGCAAGTGAGACCACGGGCATAACCTCTACAACTCAATTGAGAACATAGTGTTTGTTGCTCTAAGTGGTGTCTTTCTGGAAAGTAACACATTTCCAAAACGACAAGTGGAAGGAAAATGAACTCGATGACAATCAAGCTTAGCAACAAACTAGAACTGAGATACTTGATCAAGAATACTCAAAAGGACTTTACAAGTGCTTTAAAAGAGAATTCATTTCTCACAAAAATTCTGAAAAGTTGGAGTAATATCAAGAAAATCAAAGGGCTTTGGAAGCGCCTTGAAACTCAGTGTTTGATGCAATAACCCCGTATAGGTATAGAATTCGCCAAAGGCTTGGATTGAATCCTATAAATTTTCTATTAAGTTAGAAATAACCCTAAGACTTACAAGCATACTATTTACTATTATATAGTACGGGAATAATGTCTTGTAAAATAGCTACGACAAATCCAAATTTCAAAAAATGGTTAGAAGCGATAAAAATTTGAAATAGACTCCATGTTTGAAAATCATGTTTTAAGACTTGATTTATTTGCATAAAGGGTGAAAGACCCATTGATTGCAAATAAGTTTTCAAGGAGAAAACCAACAAATGTGGAAATGTATGTGTATACATAGCTAGATTGGTTGAAAAGGATACACTTAAATTCACGAAGTTGATTTTAATAAAAACTTATTCACCAATCGGAATGCTAAAGTCATTTCGTGATTGTTCTAGCAAAATTGCACATATGAAATATGACAAAATAGATACCAAAACCGCCTTGCTAAAATAGGATTTTGGAAGTGACTATGAAAATAGTCTAAGGGTTTTGAAAATCTAAATAATGATAGATTTGGAAGCAAGCTCAAGGAATCCATTATGGGATTTAAGGAAGCCTTGCACATAGGAATTGGAACATGTTTTCTCATGAAGTTAATAAGAGGATTGACTTGTGGAGAAACATAGAAACTCTTATAAATAAGAAGTTTAGTGGGAGAAAAAGTAAATTATGTAAAGGTCCAACAAAAAGTTTACGAACTCTATTGTGAAATAACTGTCAAATACTAAATGCTTAGATTTAAAAGTATTTTCGACAATGGACCAAGAAAAAGACGATACTTAGTACATGTTGGGTATTAAGATCTATTGTATATACTTAATAAAATGTTTGAACGTGTAAAGGAATTTACCATGTTAAATATGAATTGAAGGACTTTGAAAGGCTTTCGACCCTTATGTATAAAACTAAGTAAATGTTTGAACTAAGTATAAGCTAGGCTAAATACTAAGTCAAACAAGAAAGACTCGAGTAAGAGACTTTCAACCGTATCACATAGCGAACAATTTAAGCAAGACTCAGTGAAACTGAATGAGCTAAAATGTCACATGGATGGAATAAGATTGAGAATTACTCCAACTTAATCCATCATGTACTCTATGATATGGAATCGTCGCAGGACTTACTTGCTTAGAGCATATGAAGTATGTATGAGGTACCAATCAACATGAATATATGTGATAGATCGTTAGATTATGGCCAAGAACATCCAAAGTAGTTGGATAAGTAACATGATGAGTTCTTGACTTATGGAAACAAATGCAATTTGAGAATTGATGTTGCAAGCACAAGCCTTAACAAGGATTAGATCCTTAACAAGGAAGTCGTTTATAAGCACGAGCTAACAATAAGTCGTGGCTTGAGAATAGTAACATGGAGGTGCATCCATGTGTAATGTGCGGGAATTTAAATTAAAATTCCATGATCACAAGTGATTAGGGTATCTCAAATCATTGTGAGTCGTTTGGTGTGAAACCCAAGGAAAGAATCATCAAGAAGTCTACTAAAATATATGTTGAGAATATTGTTGCCTTTAAGGCGATAATAAAGAAGATGTTCTATGGAAAGTTCGTTGTTGAACGTTAACGATTGTATGTTGTCGAGTTGAAGATCTCAATCATGAAAATGAGTGGGAGCCATCACTTGGACAATAAATCCTAAATCACATTTAATCCATGGCACTCTCAAATTTTATCATCTTATTATGAAAGTGATCAGTAATGAAGATGCTAAGATTAGCAAAGTAGTTATAACTAAACCTATGCAATAAGTGAACGACATCATTCACAATTGCATGATAGAAATCAAGCATATTATATATGGGTGTGATTTCTGTAGATGTTTTATATAGAGTGTTACTCTTACAACATTCGGAAAAAACCATTTATCATAAGATGAACCGTTCAGGTTTTGGAGTAATTTAAAATTTCATGAATTTTTTATCACTCCGTTTGCTATTTAATTATGGTTTAGAATTAAATAATGAGTCCATTTGATTCTTGGAATATTCAAAATAGGGTATCAAGACCAGTCTTGGTAAGGATACACCTATTAAGTGAACGTTGAATATTATAATCGAAAAATTATCCCTAATCGAGGTCATTTTAAACGATGGACGATTAATGACCAGTTGAGATTAGTGTGTAGTTTGATTTATAGCACCGTTTCTTGTGGTACAAGGACATGATTGTTTCTTGTGGTACAAGGACATGATTGTCATGAATCATCTGCACAGGTATTGGTTTAGAACCATACTGGATCGACCTATGAGAATACTTTAAGAGATTAAAAATCATCATAAGTATACTTCTCATTATTGCTATCGGAACCTTTTTCCTTGATCATGAGTATTGTGAGCTTTCTTGTTTGAGTACTAGTCCGCTTTGATGATTTTCAATCGTCTGCCGTAATAGAGGATTATAACGGCATCACTCGGGCGGCTAGGTCCTCTTAGTAAGAGAATCTACATTACAAGACTGGAAATGTCACCCTACTAAAAGTAGAGAAGATGTCTTTGTTGTTTACAAGGCCTCTCGTAGAGCGAGACTGTAAAATGCATGGCCGTGCTCGGATGGATTTTAAAAGTCATCTGGTTATTGACAGTCGGACTCGGAATCGAGAAACACTTCTTGACGTAATAAGGATGACAAATAAATCTTACCTTATAGTTCATGAAGAGGCATTAAGAGACATAGGAAAAGGGCTATACCCTAAAAGTACACTTGTCCGGAAGGACAAGTGGGAGATTAAAAGGAATAGTGTCCTTCGAACAAGTGTATTATTCTGATAGTGGGTTTAGAATTATTAGAAAGGTTATATATTCAGTAAGGTCAAGTGATCAGAATGCCTGGGTGGAGGCCGCTTCCAATCAGTAATATTAATGCATAATTAATATTACAGCTTAATCTTGACTGAACCCTTCCGGTCACACCCAAGCAGTCAACGAACCGAAGAGACGAATTAATTCGGAAGGAATTAATGAGTCGACCGAGTAATATTTATTTAGACGTCAGAAATTCGAGCTTAGAGCGTCGAAACCGAGCGTCGGAGAATCTCAAATGTCGAGCTAAAATTTAAGAATTGGCAAGACGGGAAAATGCTTCAAGTAACAAGCAAAAACCCTAGCCACGCAAAAACAAGGGAAGCACGCCAAATTGGAGCGTGCCACGTGGCAGCACACATGGCAACCACCAAGTGGCAGCAGCCACGTTGGCAGTCACCAAGTGGCAGCAGCCACGTTGGCAGCCACCAATTGGCAGCCACCAAGTGGCAGCACGCCACGTTGGTAGCGCTCCATGTGGAAGCGTGCCACGTTGGCAGCGCGCCATGGTGGCAGCGAATGTGGCAAGGGGGTCGTGGACCCGGGTGACGGGTCATGGACACGGGCCAAAAGAAAGTGGCCCAACCGAACCCAAATTGGGGATCAAGGTTGGGTTACACATGGTTAGCTCATAATGCATATGCATTGCCTTGGGGACCAAGTGGGAAAGTGGTCCTCACCTAACCATGTAAGACTTGTCACTTGTTCCTTAGTTTATTTAACTAAGGGTTGAATTAATCAATCTTTTCATGTGGGATATTTTTGTGAAAAGTCCCACATTGAAAGATGAGTGGAATTCACAAGGTAGCTTTCCTTATAAATAGCCAAATCATGGCTTGAGGATTCTTTGCTTGAGTAAGAGGTTGAAAGGGGATCACAAGTAAATGAAAACCCTTGAACTCAAGAGTTGGAAAATGTATCACATTTAGTGAAAGCCTTTGAACTCAATTACTCGGGTTTATTTGTCGGGTCTTGCTAACCCCAAGACATTGGACCTTGTCAGTATTCGTTGGTGCGGGTGGATCAATGTTGGAGGCTTCGTGTTTTCGGAGCTAGCTTTCAAGTAAGAGCCCATTCGGTCGGGCGAAGCACGCTCCAAAAGTTAATCGTTTTATCTTAAACTTGTGATTAATTTAATTATGTTTATTGTTTTATTTATTGCGAGTGCGGTCTTATTTTTGGGTTTGTTTCCGCGGTGAGTCAGACTCACCAAACCTCAACAGTAGGCCATATGGGTTTTATAGGGAGAGTATTGTGGGCTTGGTTTGGAATCTAATTACACATATGATGTATAAATAGAGGCCGTGCCTAGGGTTTGATAGACAACACAATTAGAAGTTAATTGAGAATTGATAGGCCATTGTCGAGCCTAACAAAGATAAAGTCCTATCTTGGTCTCACTAGCTAATAGCAAGGGTAAGAAAGGGTTGACCCAAGAGAGGGGTTGAGTCAACTACCGAGATATTGTCGTTTAAATATGTAACAACCTAAAAATTCCTTTCTTTTAAAATACATGTTTTTCCATGTTTAAAACTTTAAATAGGAAAATCTAAGATATCACCGCCACCATGAAAAACGGCTAAGGTAACCATAAAAAAACACAGTGCAAGAATCTCCTTTAAAATATTTAAAACGACTCAACCTAAAAAGACAATTAACCAAAGTAAAGTCAAACTAAAGTATAATAAAGTCAAACCTACAACTTGGAACCATTGTAGGCCCTTAATAAAACCAATTCAATTTTATAACTTTTATGTTAGTCTCGTAATAGAAATATCATAATATATTATTAAAGCAATTAAACATCATAAACTTATGGAAACTAGCATGATTCGCTCTTCACTCATGCCCATCACGAATATGATTCATCACCTGAAAAGCTTCTCTATACTTGTTTCCACTACTATTCGTTAAAATTCGGTCATCATAGGGTCAAGGTAAAGACAAGGCCAACAAACACACAACACACACAATCAGCAAAGCTGAGTACATAAGCGTATTTAAACACACTAACATTATTTTACCTATTAACACACAACTTACCTTGTTGCACCTGTTTTCAAGCACACAACATACAACAAAACTTCTCAACTAAGTAACTAAATAATTTATTTAGTTTTGATTCTGCATTGAACTGGTTTCCCCCCTAACTTGCCCCGATAAAGGGGTAATAACATGGGAGCTAACCGTGCCAGTATAAAAGAACCACTCGTAAGTGGTGGAATTCGTGCGAATAATAATAAAATGAAAATACAGCGTCCTGTACTCCCAATAGAAGTTATGGTTAAGTATAAAACCCCATAACTCCCCTCATATGTTCATACTCAAGGTATATACGTTCAAAGAGTTTTGGTGCGTAATTTCTTTCACTTTACGTTCTTTACATATTATTAAACTTGGTGATGACTCTCAAATCATAATGGCATCATTATAATTATCCTAACAATTAAACACTCCAATTTAATTCTTGGATAAATAGTGACTGATGAGTGTCATTTATGGCACTCATAGGGTAGTCTTTTAGGATGTTTTCACCCTTTTTCATAGTTTTCTTTTATCATTTTAGTCTTTTCTCCTTTAGTTTCTCTATTTCTTCTTTCTTCGTGTTTTACTTTCCCTTATGTGGTTTTCTTCGTGATTCCCTTTTACATTGCTCTTTTTTTCTTATATTTTCTCTCTTTGGTTACTTTTATAGGTGCTTAAGGAGTTGGCTTCACAAAGGGTTCAAGAAGAGCAAAAAAGGCTAAGCAAAGAAGAATTAAGCTCCTTGGAGAGGGCACGGAGAGGGCGCTCTACATTTGCCAATTGCCACAGGTGCGGGTCCTGAGGGCCGCGGGCGCGGATAAAGTGCAGCAAATTGATGATTTTTAGCAGGAACTCTCCGCACCCTAGCCGCGGTCTAGCCGCGGGCGTGGAGATTATGGAGAGACCACTCCCTTTAGAGAGACCACGACCCCCTATTTACACTTGGGAACAGGGCATCTGTCGCTCCCTTAGCCGCGGGCGTAGGGGTCTTCTCCGCGGGGGCGGGCTGCAGTGCACGCGGGCGCGGGTCTTGCTTAGATTGCCAGCGAAGTTAGTTATGGGTTTCGTACCCATTTCTCCGCGCCCGCGGGATATTCTTGGAGAGGGCCCGACCAATAAGTTTTTCTTCATTGTCTGTAAATACTCTTGTAATTCCTTTTAAAGGCTAACTTTTAGATAATCTTTCATTTTCTTTGTTTTTAAAGAGAGAAACTAGAGAGAAGTTAGAGATTGAAATTCTTGGATTTTGATTTGTATTACAACATTGCTTCAATCAAGTTTGGATTTCTTCTTCATATCAATGAAAGTATGTGAGATTTCTTTCCTTTGAATTTACTTCAATTGCAATTTTCTTTAATCCTTGAATGTTTGATTTGAATTTTGATAGGTTTGAGAATTTGTTGATTGATTGATTTTCCTTTTGATTTAGCTTGAAATGAATACGTTTGTGATTTAATTTGTTTTGTCTTCAAGTTCACCATGATTAGTGAGTAGATTAGATACTAGGGAGAAGGGGAAGCATGCTTGATTGATGATTTTTGCTAGTTGATGATCATTGATTGATTGAATTGTTACAATTAAATTGGTTGACATAGTTGTGCATGTGATTAATTAGACTAGGAGTGATCAACCTATAAGATTAATCTAGATTGCATTGCAAATTTCAATGACATGAACCCTTGATTTGAGAATTGGTTTAATTGATTGAATTTGATTGTTGATTATCCTTGTTAGCCATTTATAGTGAACCCTAGCTTGGCTTATAGGAGATATCCTTTGAATTCCTTTGATTGAAACTATTGTTTGTCCCTTGTAATGTTTGAATCAATTGAGTGATCTATCAATTAGCATAATCATTGAGCTTGCATGTGGAACCTATATCCCTAGTGTTTAGCATATTGATTGAATTCTTTGATTTTCCTATCTTCTTGATATTCTAGTTACCAACCTCAACCATTGATGTTCTTTGATTTAGCTTAACAATAGACTATAGAATATTGGGTTCAACCCTTGACTTACCGTATACTTGTATAAGGTTTGTTAAATGTTTATAAATTTAGCATGACCAAGGGAGGATTAGACAACGACCTAGTTTTCCCCTTGTCAAAATGGTGTCGTTGCCGGGGAGTGACATCGGTGCTTTGTTATAGTTGTTGAGTCTATTTTATTCTAAAAAAAAACAAAAAGATTTTTCTCTTATAGGCTACACTTGTAGCTGTGCTACTAATCATTTCTTTTGAAGTTGTATGCATAGAGCACGTAGTCATTCACTAGTGTCATTTGATCCAGAGATTGAGAGGACTATTGCAAGATTAAGGGTTGCTAGGCGATCTTTGAGTTCTAGCATTTCAAGTGAGGAAGATCCACTACTAGAAGAGCAAGCAAGAATGGGAGAGAAGCCGAGAGTGGCATTGAAAGAATTGGGGATTCCCGGTGCATATAGATTAGAGAGTGGAATTGCTCCACCTACAACACCGGCAAATGATTTTGAAATTAAGCCGGCTATGATCACTTTGCTAGAGAGGAAACAATTTAGTGGAGCCAAGCATGAGAGCCCACTAAATCATCTCAAGGAGTTCAAATAATATTGCAATACTATCAAAGTGAACGGAGTTTCCCAAGAATTCATCCGCCTCAAGCTCTTTCCCTTTTATATCATTGGGCGTGCTTTGGAATGGCTAGACAAGGAGGTTAAGCCGAATTCTCAAATAACATGGGGCAAGGTTACAAAAGAATTTCTAACCCATTTATATCCACAAAAGAAAACGGCGGAGGCAAGAGCTTTGATTCAAGGTTTCAAACAAAAGCCAAGTGAGAGCCTCTATGAAGCGTGGGAGAGATATAAGGAGTATCAAAGGAAATGTTCTCACCACGGAATTCCAACCTATCAAATTATTCAAATTTTCTATGGAGGCCTAAGTCCCCAAGGCAGGTCATGCCTTGATGGGGGAGCCAGAGTACCCATCATGAATAGGACGGAAGAAGAAGTGGTAGAGATCATTGAGGATGTTGTGAGGTGCTATAGAGATTGGAAAGATGGTGAGAGAGATTCAACTAGCAAGAGTAGCTCTTCGGTGTACTTGGTTGATCATCTAAATGCAATCAACAATCTCTCCTCATAAATGACAAACTTGGCAAAGGAAGTGATTGCAATCAAGGAAAAATTGGAGAGTTCTTTTTCCCAAGCTCCAAGTCTTCCCTCCCAATTTAAGGGGAGAGGTACTCCTTATAACTCTCACCCTCTCCTTCCTCTATTAACATGTCTAGTGGTTTGTTTTTTTTATGTGTGTGATTCATATGATCATGATGCTAGTAATTGCCCTCATGGTTTTCCGGATGGTAATGATGATTTTGATAACAATGAGAGTGAACATGTAAACTATGAGTCAAACAATAATAATGTGCAAAGGTTTTATAACCAAAGAGGTCAATGGAATAGGAATTACCAAAACCAAGGTAATTTTGACAACTATAACCAAAGTGGTGGTTATAGGAATCAAGGTTCTCGAGGTAATTATAACAATCAAGGTTATAGTAGCCAAAATTAAAACCAAAATCATGGTAATCAAAACCAAGGTTATGGAAATCATAATCAAGGTAGTGGTAACCATAATCAAGGTTATGGTCAAAATCAAAATAGGGTTAATTGGAACAATCAAGGTAGAGACAATTTTCAAAATAATGCTCAAAGAGGCCCTCCACCCGGATTAGCTCCAAAGACTCAAGGTGATAATTCTTATTCACAATCCTCTTCTTCTAAGACTAATTTGGAGGAAATCATTAAAAATCAAACAAAGTTGTTGAACACTTACATGGCCGTAAGTGACAAGAAATTCAATGAGATGATGACTCATAAATAAGATGCTTGAAAACCAAATTTCTCAACTTTCCAAGCTTTGAAATACCATGCTAGTACTTCTTCTTTACCTTCCCAAGGCTTAGATCCCAAGAGACCCATGAATGCTATTGTTACAATGAGTGGTAAGGTTCTTGAGGAGAGTTCACCTAGGAAGAGTGAAACTAAGGAGGTCCCCAAGGAGGTCTTGGTAGAGGATGAGAGAGATGGTGCATCTTTGAGTGAGGTTGTGATTGAGACACCTAGAGAGGTGAGAGTGGAGAAAGAAATTGTGAAACCCAAGCTTCCATATCCAGAAAAATTCATGAGACATAATTTTGATGAACAATTTGGAAGATTTATTGACATGCTTAAGCAACTTCATCTTTGTCTACCATTTATCTAAGTTGTTACCCAAATGCCCAACTATGCAAAATTCCTCAAAGAAATTTTGAGTGGTAGGAGGACTTGTGATGTTGTGGAGACGGTCAACTTGTCTGAGAATTGTAGTGCAATTATAATGAACAAGATGCCACCCAAGTTGAAAGATCCCATAAACTTCTCTATCCCTTGTGCCATTAACAAGATGCAAATTGATAATGCCTAATGTGACTTAGGAGCTAGTGTTAGCCTAATTCCATATTCGTTTTATCAAAGACTTGAGTTAGGGGAACTTATGCCTTCCAAAATTACCTTGCAATTGGCTGATAGGTCAATTAAGATTCCTAAGCGTAAGGTGAAGGATGTTCCTTTGAGAGTAGGAAAGTTAGTAATTCTGGTGGATTTTGTGGTTCTTGAAATGGATGAAGATGCTACCATTCCTGTTATTCTTGGTAGAACTTTTCTTGCTACCTCGGGTGCCATGATTGATATTAAGAGTGTAAAAATTTCACTCAAGGTAGGAGAAGAGGTCATTGAATTTGACTTGAATGAAAGCATGAAGTATCCATGTTCTTTTTTAGATTATTGCATGTTGATTAATTCTTTTGATCTTGTTGTGTCTTCCACGCATGAGCACTTGCTCACTTCTAATGATCCTCTTGAGAATTTCTTATTGAATAAGGATAAGATAGGTGCTCCTATCAAGGAAATGGCAATGTATGAGGATTTTCTAAATGGAAGCATCGAGGAAGTGGATGAGAATTGTGGGGAATAAATTTCAAGCGTTAACCCCCTAGCTTGAACCCCACTATGATCATACACTAAAGTACGGTGGCGTCCAAAAGGGAAGAAGATAGAGTAAAAGAGTCGCCAACAAGTTTTAGGAACTTGTAAACCGTTCACAGGGTGAAGGTTACATCCCTTAACGATCCAAGAGATTGTCAACTCCATAAGGTCTAGAACTAAATAAGGGTTCGGGGATGAAGGTACAAATCCAACCTAAAAGAGATTGAACCTGCACTAATAATAGGCCTCTACTTTATTCTGATCGTATTCATTTGCGCTTTCTGACTAACATACAATCAATAGGATTAACCCTAAACCTGTTTAATCTATGTTGATTGAATATTAATGCACAAATAAAACTATTATTGGCGATCACTTGAATTATAATCATATTAACCCTAAACAAGATTATTAAATATCTTATTAAGAGTGATTACAAGTACAAAATTCCCTTTAAACATGCATAAAAGGCGTGATCAAGAAATAACAATAAATATCAAGCAACATAATAATAAAAATAATAATTATAATTAAAAATAATCATCATAATAACAATCATAATTAATAATAATAATAATCATGATTAAAATAATCATATCAACGCTAAAGCATAATAATAGCAAGATCCTAGGCATGATACTAACAAGATTAATAACAAACCCTAGCATGTCACTACGCAATAAAAATCAAATCTTTAACCTTAACATGATACTAACAATCATAGATATTAGGAAGAACATAGGAAGCATCGTAACAATCATATTTAATATTAAATTTACCCTAGACATGATATTAGGAATATCATAATAACAACTTAAACATGATTTCTACATCATAATATCAATAAAAACCATTAAAGTACTTACTTTGATGCCTCGTACCTCTTTCTAATAACAAAATACACACGTTAGTAACTTCAAGGAAAATAATAAACAAAACAATTAAATTAAATAATGGAAAGAGAGATTTGACACAAAACCCTCAGAAATTAAACCTTTCACGTCTAGGGCGAAGGGAACTTCGAATATGGCTAGGTGTTTCTAGATCGTGTGAATGCGGAATTTTGTATGTAAAAGCTAGTTTAGAAAAAAAGACAGAAAGAGATGGTGAATGAAAACGAAGTTTTTACGACGTTATTTATAGAAAAAATCAGCCAAAAAGATAAAATAAACCAAACAGAGCATTGGCGCACAAAAAAACAAACCAACGCCAACGCTAACGCTGGCGCCAGGCGCCAAGTGTAGCGCCAGGCGCCAGGCGCTACAGCTGGCGTTTGGCGCTGATTTCAGAAATTCACGCGTTTTCTAATATCAGATAAAAATTACCGTACAAGAGTATAAAATCGTATTTTTCCTCAAAAATGCTCTTTGATTTTAATTGCATTAGGAATGATAAATCTATATTAGGCCCTCCCTTAGATCATCGGGCCGCATATAAGGTCAAATCGGGCCCAGTTCAGTAAATTGGCCATAACTTCCTCAATATTCATCGGAATTGGGCTTATAATATATCGTTGGAAAGGTTTTGTCAAGCCCCATCCAAATACACTACTATTTGACCCATATCATGGACCAAACAAACTGGATTGGCTGTTTTTTTAAAATAAGTTTTCAAAACCAGAGAGAAGAGAAAATAAATTAAAACTATCCGCAACACTAACTTTCCACACTTTCGCTTCATTCGATTATGATTTGACGTGAAAGGTACTCATCACTGGGTTTGGTTTTGGGGAGACACATTTGGGTGTCTACAGAAGCCCCCACTTTGACTGAGTTTGGAGAAACGCGAGTTTCGAAAACAAAAGTCAAAGTATCGATAGGGACGGAGAATGACTCAGAACGTTCTACGATCCTAAATCATTCTTGTAACGCCGATACCTGCAAAACTAGCCTTAGTTAAACAGATAAAAGAGTTAAGAAACACGTATCTTGCACCGTCGAGCACACGTCTCTAAAAGTAACCGATTGTTTTGATGACCTCCTGTAAGCTAGAGAATTCCATCTCTCGCTTGAAAACTGCTACACCTGTAATTGTTCCCAATTTAGAATATTGCTTATCTTGAAAATATCCTCTTTCGGTATGATAATATTCCACGTCCAAGGGAATACTATCGAAGATTGCTTCAATTGAAACAATCCTCTTCCGCATTGATAATATTCCACGTCCAAGGGAATACTATCGAAGATTGCTTCGGTTGAAGCAGTCCTCATCCGCATTGATAATATTCCACGTCCAAGGGAATACCATCGAAGATTGCTTCGCTTGAAGCAATCCTCATCCGCATTGATAATATTCCACGTCCAAGGGAATACCATCGAAGATTATTTCTCTTGAAACAATCTCCATCCGCTTTATGACCATCTTCCACGTCTAAGGGAACATGGTCGAAGACAACATCGCTTGAAATTACCTTCAGTTGTTTATGAAAACTCTCCGCAAGCCAGGAATGCTGGCAAAGATATCCTCTCTTGAAGCTATCCTCATGTGTTGCGATAATTTTCCAAAGAAATTACCGAAGATCTCCACTTGTCGATCCTTAAAAAGCTCGCTTGAAATTTTCTCTCGCTATGATGTACGTCGGCGCTTTTGTTACTTTGAACCTCTATGCCGGTGCCTTTTCCAAATGAACCATTATATCGGTGCCTTTTGCGATGAGCCAATTCTTAGGCGCTTTAAGCTAAGTGAGACGATCTTTCATTAGGTCGATCACTTTATGTAATCAAGCCGATTACTAAAAACCATGTCAAATTTTTTAGAGGGGCTAACTGGCGTACCAAGGAACCCAAAATATGTTGCAAGGAGGTAGAACAACCTAGTGAGAAGCTGAGTGTTCTGGCGCCGCGAGGTTGTTGAGAATTTTAGAGGGAGCTGGTCCCCCCTTGGCAATCTTGCATGATCCCTGGGCGATGCTATGTAGAGGAGCTATTGCCGTTGTTGGCTCCAGTTCCTATACCGGCTGAGGATGTGGCGGTACGATTTTTAGCTCTTATCTTTCGTTAAGTAGCCCCCAAGTAATGCTTCACTAACTTGGTTTTGCTTTGTCCGGACGATGCTGTTGAGTTCGTGCCACCCCGTATGTCTATCCATTACCAGGGGACATATGGGTCAATTGAGGAGATGATTCCTCCGGTCGCGCTTCGTAAAGCGGTCGATTCCTCGCCACCAGACTCGAGTAAGATTATTTATTTGCCACTTTTGTCCACATATATTATGCATGTTTGCTGACTTATTTCTTTGACAGTTTGCGCGAGGTGGTTTGTACCTTTGCTTTTTATTATTTATTTGACTTTCTATAGAACTTTTCCTTTTAGTTAAACTCATTTTTTAGACATATTTTGTATATACATACTATTATGAGTTTATTTATGTTTGCCATTATTATTTTTTATGTGCATGTTTGTGTGTGCAAGAAAAGTGTGACAAACAATTTTGCGTAAAAATTCCGTCATTTTTATTATTGATGGAGGGTATCTGACTCTCTCCCCCAAAAGAAAAATGAAAAAAGGAAAAGGCCAAATAAAATGTTGGGTTTATAAAAACTTGGAAATTAACCTAAATAAAATCCAAAAAGAATAATATAATTAATATAATAGTTATATTAATTAAAAAAAATGAATAAAAAGATGTTTTAGAAAAAAGATAAAGAAGCCGTAAAGTCATTAGCAGACTCGGATTAAAGTAAAAACGCGGTTTTAGAAAGCGCGGATGACGTGGCAGATTGGCGCCAGCTGGCGCCACACAATTGGGTGTAGCGCAAGGAGCTACAATTGGTGTGTGGCGCTAAGCCTTGGCGTCTGGCACCAATCGCGGAGTCTGACGCCAATTAGCGCTGTCTCCGTATTTTACCCCGATTAAAACTGCTCGTAAATCGTGCATAAATAGCCCCCTGCCCAGCCGATTCTTTTCATAATTTCAGCAAATAAAATAATTCTTGGCCTTAGAAAAATAATATCATGTCTCTAGTCACCAAAACTTTCACCCAATACACCCATGAATGGTGTCGATCTCTTAATTCCAGAGAAAGAAAAGAATTAGATTTGTTTCACTTAGGGGGGAATTTATGGCATTAAAGGGGTAGATCTTGACTTAGATTTCATTCATACCGCTCTAGAATATTGGAATGTTGATACTCATTGCTTTAGAATGGGGTATGATGAGATTAGCCCTTTGCCAGGAGAATTTGGTGCTTTTTTAGGTTTTCCTTCAATAGACCTCATAGTAATCCCTAGAGTAGATGCATATTATTACAAGGATTTTGAGCGCTTCTTCACTAACATAAAGGGATTTATCAAAAATAGTAGATGGAAACATAGTTAATTTGAAAGAATTTGCACGCTATTATTTGTATAAACCTCTTTCTGAATCTTTTCATATTTATAGAAGAAGGGCTTTCTTATTTTGCATGCTTAATCATTTTTTTTTTAGTAGTGGTAATAATAATGAAGGTCAATCAATTATAACCACTGTACTAGAACAAATTGAATCAGGGAGAAATCCAATGCCATTGATAGCTGGAGAGACTATGATTAGTCTTGATGAATTGAAAAGGAACCCAAAAGCACCTTTTCGCGGCTCTCCAATTTTATTATAGGTAGAAATATAATATTTTTAATTACAGAAATCAAAAAATATATTTTTGTATTGTAATAATAATTTAATTGCATTGCAATTTTTTTTGCAGATGTGGCTAATGGAAAGGCTAGAATTAATTAGCCCTCCGGACAACATTGAGAAGTACACTACAAAATGCTTCATGAGGAGGAAGAAACACTTCTCTAAAATGGGGCGCCACGAGTGGAGAAGGGTCTTCGAATCTCGCAATTTTGCTATCAAGTGGGTCGTCCCATGGTGGAAAATAGAAAGGATGGTTGGTGTCAACAAGCAACCTTTCCGCCGTCTTCCAAGTTTGTCTCGTATGTCTTATTATTATCCCTGCAGGGTAAAAAGACAATACGGATTGCTTCAAAATATTCCTTCCGGGGATCTTCGTCCTCCCTATGAATACCCTGTTTCCCAGAAAGTAGACAAATTTGATGCTTATTGGAGTGCCAGACCTCTGTGGGAAGTAATTACCCAAAAGGTTCCTCCTTCCTTGCCCAATGATGTGAAGAAGTGGTTTCTGAAGAAACCTTCGAAGGATTCGAAGAAAGATCACGGTAAAACTGATGTGAAGAGTCGTCTAGGTGACAGGGTGATTCTTGCCAAGGAACGCTTAGGTGAAAGAGTTGAATTCAAAACACCTGCAATGCCTAGAAAGAAAAGTACTACAAAGATAAGGGAAAAAGGAAAGCTGACACCACAGATAAAAAATTTTTGGTAGAAAAGAAGCATGGAGTCCTAGCTGAAGGGGAACCTATCTACTCTAAGATTGAATGTAGGTCCTCTGAAGGATGCCTACTAGCTAAGGTTATGGATGAGGAGGAGGAAGCAAACAAAAATTGGAAAAGGGCTAGGAAAGAAAAGAAAGATTAGGAGCATTTCTTAACTTCAAATTATTAGACTTAGTTTATATTTTTCATTTAAAGTTAATTTATTTCAGCTTTATTTAAATTCTATCAATAATGATTTTATTTTATTAATGAAATTTCAGCTTTTAATTAATTATTTACTTTAAATTTCTTTTATTAAAGCAATAAAAACCAAAACAATTAATTTTCTAGAAATTCTTCGAGTACGGAAGTCGAAAATTTTCCGAAAAACACCGAAATTTGCCCTGAATTCGTCTGTGAATTGGCGCCGCTTATTTGCGGCTGGCGCTGATGGTCGCTGTCTGGCGCCAGAGTTTTCTCTGCGACGCGGATATTTCGCCGATCTTTTGTAGAATTTTTAATTAATTTTGGAATGCAATATTTTCAAAAAATAAAGTGGCCGCACCCGTAAAGGGTTGCCTACGTATCATTTTTTAAAGAATCAGGCAAAACATAGCTCTCTTGAGTACCCTACTCAAGTAATTATGGGTAGTATTTCTTAAGTTGGTCAAGATTTTTCATGTTCGAGAACTCATTGCCATCCATATCAGTTAGTTTTGCTGCACCCCCTGACAGGATTGTTTTGACAATGTAGGGTCCAGACCAATTAGGTCTAAATTTTCCCTTTGGATCTAAAACATTTTTTCTTAATGCTTTTAACACCAAGTCTACTACTTTGATGTTTCTTGTCTTGACTTTCTTATTAAAATGCCTAGCCATACGAGTTTGATAACACTGAGTGTGATGCAGAGCTTCTAGTTGTTTCTCATCGAGTATTATTAATTTTTCATATCTTGCCATAGTCCATTCAATTTCATCGAGTTTACTTTCTAATGCAATGCGTAGAGATGGTATTTCTAGTTCGACAGGTTGTACGACATCCATTCCATATACCAAGGAAAATGGCGTATTTCCTGTTGATGTGCGAATTGATGTGCGGTAACCCCACAATGCGAAGTGAAGTTTGTCAGGCCAATCCTTATAATTTTCCGTCATTTTCTCGATGATAGTCTTTAGATTTTTATTAGCTGCCTCGACTGCTCCATTTTCTTGAGGTCTGTAAGGGGAAGAATGATGATGTTGAATGCCGTATTTTTGTAGCAATTCTTCACATTCGGCTTGAAAGTGAGTTCCATTGTCACTTATCATTTCATGTGGGACTCCGTATCGACAAATAATATTTCTCTCGATAAAGAGTGCTACATGTTTTGCAGTGAGTTTAGCTTATGATTGCACTTCGACCCAGTTTGTGAAGTAATCAATTGCTACTAAGATAATCCTGTTCCTGGGGGAGTGATTTTGCCGATGATGTCGATTCCCCGTGTAGAGAATGGCCATGGAGATGTGTAGGTGTAGAGCAAGGATGGAGGAACATGTTGTAAATTGGCATAGATTTGGCACTTAGGGCATCTTTTTACATATTGATGGAAATCCCTATTCATTGTAGTCCAATAATATCCTTCTCGCATTATTTTTTTGACTAACAATTTGCCATTTATATGAGTGCCACAGATTCCTTCATGGACTATCCTCATTGCTCTTTTGCATCCTTTTTTCCTACACATAAGAGAGCTTGACCCTTAGGTACCCTTTTATGTAGCTCGTTGTCTATGAGTATATATTGGGAAGCCAAAAGCCTTAATACTCGTTTTGCTCTTTTGTCAGCATGGGGAGGGTATTCTCCGTTGGTGACGTAATTGAGTATATCCGTGTACCATGGTCTTCTTCTTCTTCTTCTTCTTCTTCTTCTTCTTCTTCTTCTTCTTCTTCTTCTTCTTCTTCTTCTTCTTCTTCTTCTCTTCTTCTTCTTCTTCTTCTTCTTCTTCTTCTTCTTCTTCTTCTTCTTCTTCTTCTTCTTCTTCTTCTTCTTCTTCTTCTTCTTCTTCTTCTTCTTCTTCTTCTTCTTCTTCTTCTTCTTCTTCTTCTTCTTCTTCTTCTTTCTTCTTCTTCTTCTTCTTCTTCTTCTTCTTCTTCTTCTTCTTCTTCTTCTTCTTCTTCTTCTTCTTCTTCTTCTTCTTTCTTCTTCTTTCTTCTTCTTCTTCTTCTTCTTCTTCTTCTTCTTCTTCTTCTTCTTCTTCTTCTTCTTCTTCTTCTTCTTCTTCTTCTTCTTCTTCTTCTTCTTCTTCTTCTTCTTCTTCTTCTTCTTCTTCTTCTTCTTCTTCTTCTTCTTCTATAGCCTGGATGTATGCTGGTTTGTGCCTTTTTTCTATAGTGAGAGGCATTTGCTCGATTTTCGTGGGAATCCTAACCATTAAGGCTAGTCTTGCCAAGGCGTCAGCAAATTGATTTTCTTCCCTAGGTAGATATGTGTATTCTACCTTCTCTAACTGATCGGTAAGAATTTCCAGATAGGTTTGGTGAGGGGCTAGACTTTCGCTCCTTACTTTCATCTTTTAGATATCTGATTGATAATCAAAGAAGAGTCTCCGAATATCCTTAACTTTTTTACTCCCAATGCCAAAGCTGTTTCAAGGCCTACCACGCATGCTTCATATTCAGCAGCATTGTTGGTAACGTCGAAATCAAGCTTTATGGAGATTGGAACATGCTCTTCTTTAGGTGATACTAGTAATACTTCAATGCCACATCCCTTTTGGTTTGAGGCTCCGTCGTAGTATAATGTCCAAGTATCATCTTCAGTAACCATTAAGTCTTCATCTGGAAATTCATTGTCTTGTATTAGCGTCGAGTCTTCTATTTGGAAGTCTGCTAGAAAGTCCGACACCACAGTTCCTTTGATAGCTTTTTGTGGCATGAACCTTACATCAAACTGGGCTAGATTGACTCTCCATCTCGATATGCGTCCATTGAGTGTAGATTTCTCAAATAGATACTTGAGTGGATCTAATCAGGAGACTACGAAGACGGTATGCACTAGCATGTAATGTCTTAACTTGGTTGCGGCCCACACCAAGGCGAGGCACAACTTCTCGAGTGGTGTATAGCGTGCTTCGTATTCGAGCATCTTCTTGCTTATATAGTAGATTGCATTCTCTTTGCCTTCTACTTCTTGTGCTAGCATAACTCCCATTGTCTCTTTGGTAACCGTCAAAATATAACCTGAGAGGTATTCCGGGAAGTGCTGGTGCTAGTACGGGAGGATTTGCGAGATAGGCTTTGATCTTTTCAAAGGATTTTTGACACTCATCATCCCATATTACTGGTACATTCTTCTTGAGATTTTTTGAAGATTAGTTCACATATTGTCGTCAATTTTGATATAAACCTACTTATATATTGTAACCGGCCAATAAATCCTTGAATCTGTTTCTCAGTCTTGGGCGGTGGCATTGATATGATTTCTTTGATCTTGGTTTGGTCTATCTCTATTCTTCTAGAGCTTATGACATAACCCAAAAGCTTTCTTGAGGTGACTCCAAAAGCGCACTTAGATGGATTCAACCTCATATTATATTTTCTTAGCCTTTTGAAAAATTTCCTTAAGGCTATTTGATGGTCTAGACGGTCTTTTGATTTTACAATAATGTCGTCGACGTATAGCTTGACTTCTTTATGCATCATGTCATGGAGTAAGGCAGTTGCTGCACGTTGGTAAGTAGCACCCGCGTTTTTCAACCCGAATGGCATTACTGTCTAGCAGTAAGTGCCCCATGGTGTTATAAAGATTGTTTTCTCCATGTCTTCTTCTGCCATGAGAATCTGGTTGTAACCTGCGTACCCATCCATGAATGAGAGAAGCGCGTGATTTGCCGTGTTATCCACCAGAATATCGATGTGTGGCAAAGGGAAGTCGTCCTTTGGACTTGCCTTACACATTCTTACCCTTCCGTATTTCTTCAGAACTGGGACAACGTTGGCGACCCATTCGAGGATTTTAGACTCAAATATTGTGTAAAGAAGAACTCACTTAATGCATTCACTCAATACTCGAATTGAAAAGGAAGAGTGTATGAAACGATTTTGAAAATTGATGAGAAATACTCCACTCATTCCTATTACGACGGAAAACGATGCATGCATGGTCCTAGTATACGATCATAAACAATATAGTGCATTACTCGAAGACAAAGTGTGTGAAATGACTCAACATGTGTGATTAGGTGAGTATATTAAGACTCGTGGTATGATCGCATGGCTAGACATGAGGATGTTGTGAAAAACAAAGGACCTAATGATCAAATAGCACGGAATACTAAAAGACAAACTAATTGATTAATTTTGTCCAATTTTAATGTTTATGCTATTTACTAGGTGAAAATGGTCCATTTTCAATCATTAGTCATAAATAAGATAATCCACAATCAAAGACAAAGAACACATGTTAAGGTTAGCATAAAAATCGATCACAAGAAACTAGGAAGAAGACGTGAATTCTAGAAGAGTTAGGACTCAAGGGTATAAAAATAAATAAATAAAAAAAAAAATTTATAATCCTATGTTATATGATTTGAAACGGATTAAAGGACTTGGCTAAGACTAGCTTGACATGAATTATTTTTTTTTTTTTTTAAAAAAAAACAAGGTAACGCTAAAAAGACACCTAAATTGGACAGGCTGTAGTATTTCGATTATAACATTTGATATGTGACTCTGATTTGGATGAAACCACCTCTAAATCAAATATAAAACTTGGGGCTACAGATCCATGGGTTGCACGACACGTAACTCTTTCAAGAACTCTGGCTATGACAAAAACAAGTTGACTCTTGTGCAAGATACGGGAATAAAAATCCGGGTGACTAAAAAAAAATTAAAAAAAAATCTATGGCTCGACTCTAATAATAATAAAAAGGATTTGATAAGAGAAAAATAAATAAATAAATAAAAATCAAAAAAGGCACATATAAGCACATTGTCACGAATGATGCAATGAAGTTCGCAACCTAAAGTCAAGTTCTATGTTCGACTATGGTCAAGCTTTTGGGGGTCAAAGGGTACCATGGTTAAGAGTTTGGACGCGTTAGCAAGGCAGCCTCCCTTGAGGGTGTATGCCAATGGGCAGCTCCGCGAGTTCGTGATGAAATCGAACTCGACTCCATGGTTTGGGTGGATTTAAAAACTCGGATGAATCCTTATTGTCATGAACGTTTTCGGGTTGATAGAGCTTAAATCCCCCGGGCTAGCCACATACGTAGAAAACGTACTATTGTGGGAAAATAGGTGACCTAAAATGCATATGCAAATGTGACAATGCTAATTAAATCGCAGGAATACAATTCAAGAATCTTTCAAGTCTCATCCACTCATCTCAATTAAATACCGATCACTCAAATCGATAAATAACCAAGAATCCTCCCCAGTGGAGTCGCCAAATTGTAGGCGTCGCTTGAAATGCACCTACGTTAAAGCACGTGTGAATATGCTTGGCACTCATAGGAAGTGGGAATTGACGTATACGATTAGGGACAAGGAAAGTAGGGAGCCGCCAACAAGTTTTTAAGGAACTTGTAAACCGTTCACGGATCATAAAAAGGCAACCACGATAAGGGACAACGATAGGCAACAACGATTGACCCGTGAAGGTTACACCCCATTCATAATCCATGAGATTACTACCTCCATATGGTTGGGAACCACGAAAGGAGGATCGGGGATGATGGTACAAAGTGAGTCATGGAGTCACATTCCCCCGTATTGGCCTCTACTCGATTCTTATAGTAAAAAATGATTCCTGCGATCTCAAAGGCATACAAATAAAAATTTAATTTTCTCCAAACTATTATTATGCTAAACTGGTTGAATATTAATGCAACATATAATTCTATAATATTTGTGATCACTTGATTAAACAACAAGATTAAAAAGGATCCTAAACCGGTTGTCCAAATTATCTTATTAGGCGTGATTTTCAATCACATATTCCCATTAAACATGCAATACAGTGATCATAAAAATAATAGAATAAACATTAATATTGGAAGAAATTTAACAATAATAGCGTTATTCAAATCAAATCATAAATTAACCAAAATAATGATACTAGCAATAAGAAATAATAAGAGTAATTAAGTGAATTAATTACTCACATTCCGCACGTTCCTTTAAATTGCTACATCATGAATAAACTGTTAGTAACTTCAATAAAAAAATAAAGTAAATGAAAATTAAATTAAATAAATATAGATTTGATTTGGTTCAAACCCTCAGTTATTTATACCTTTCACGCCTTGGTTAAAGTATAGAACTTCGGGTTTAGTATAGACTTCTTGGAGTGCTTAAGGAAGGAATGAAAGAATAGGGAGGCTAGTGTTTAGGCTAAAGAGGAAGAAGAGAATTATTTGATGATCAAGATTGTTGATAATTGAAAAAGGGGTGATATGACCTCTATTTATAGGGAAAATAGAGGGTCGAAGAATCAAGAAAAGATCGAGTTCGAATCGGATTAAAACTCTTGCGATAGACAGCAGTTTTTGCGGTTTTTGTTTTTATCATATCTTTTAATCCAGAAATCGGAATAAGATGAATAATATATAGTTGGAAAGCTCTTGAATTCTACTTTTTAACCCAATTTGAATCAGATTAAAATAGTTTATATAATAAAAGATATGGCTGAAATAGTGAGACGGTGTCAGTTTTTTATTGAGTTTTTTATTTAATTCATATCTTTTTCGTTATAGCTCGGAATTGATATTATAATATATCATTGGAAAGATAATTTCAAGGAATATCCAACCATGTAAATTTTAGATAAAAAATATGAGGAAGAAATTCATATCTTTCTATCTTTGAATGTCTTTCAATTAAGATAGAAATAGGATTTTCAAAAAAGGAGTTTTATTCCATTCCAAACTCTTTAATCTTATCTTTTCAAAAAAGATAATTAAGATCTTTTAGAAAATTATAGAAGTTTCTAATTAATTCTAATTGGTTTGGGAATGGGATTAAATAATTTGGACCTTCCACATGATCATTGGGTCGTAGGTAAGGTGGGCTTAGGTTCGGTTTGAGCTCAGTTTAATATTTTGGCCATAACTTATTCGTTATAAATCGGATTTGGGCTTATAATATATCATTGGAAATCTCTTTTAAAGCCCCATCCAAATATTAAATCATTGGACCCAGATTATGGACCAAAATAAAAAGAATTAAACGTTTTATAAAAAGGACACGAAATGAATGATTTTAAAGGACACGAAATGAATTATTTTGGGTTTAAAGGCAAGGAAAGAGAAAAATAAGTTATGGTTTGGGGAAATGGGCTAGGAGTTGGGTTGGTTTATGAAATGTATTGGGATTGAATATGGATTTAATCACTTCAAGATTAAATATTCAACCCGACCAATAATGGCGATGAAAGGTTGTTCATCATTTGGTTTGGATTTGGGGAGACATTTTTAGGTGTCTACAATATCCGACTTACCCTTCTAAAAAAAATGACGGAAAAAACGCGCACGCAAGACTCCCTTAGACATGGTCAAAGTTTTGTATTGGTGTGTGCGTTGAGTGTAAGTGACATGCTTGAATTCTTGTGTGAGACCATGGGACTTAGTGCCTAAACTCGATTAATGACTCAACCAAGTATTATTGACAGCGAAAATTAACCGAATTAATTAGCAAACTGGTTAATTAGACACTAGGTGATGACTTGACCGATAATCCGAACTGTCGGTAAAACGACAGAACTGGCGTCGCACTGTGTAGCTTGGCGCCAGACGACAGTGTTGTCGCCAGGCGCCACACTCCACAGAGTGGCGCTATAGTCCAGACTTTGGCGCCAATACTGGAGCTTCAATCTGGGACTGTTTTCGGTGTTATTAATCAACTAGGGTATGCCTAAAGTCGTACTAGGTCAATTCTGATTAAAAAATTAGACTTTATTTACTCAATTTAATTAATTAATTAATTAATTAGGAAAATTTCTTTAAGTCATTAATTTATTTAATCTCAACACAAGTCAAACAAACGTTTAAGAGAAACATAGAATATATGCACAACAAATAATGCACAATTAGTCAAGTAGGCACAATATGATGCAATGAGTTTGCAACCTAACCATGGCTCTAGTACTCTAAAGTTCGGGATATGGTTTAGTTAATAGAGGGTCCATGGTAAATTGTCCGAATACACCGCGCGGAAGCCTAACCGTGAAGGGTTGGCGTGAGTGGATGGGACACCGTGAGCTTTAGAAAAAACTCGCTTCCATGGTTTGGTGAATTTAACATTCTCGGATGTACCCTTTGTTGCACAGAGCGTTCAATCAGGTAGATGGAGCATGAATTCCCAGAGGGTTATGTCCATATGTAGAACACATATGGGTTTCAGAAAAGTGAGAAAAAAACTCAATCAGGAAATAGGATGGAGCAAACAATACGAAAGACCATTAGAACGCATATTTTTGGCTCGGTATTGGGGGAAGTTAGCGCCAACAAACAGAGAATGACGCCAGATTTTAGCTGTAGCGCCTGGCGCCAATGCTGGCATCTAGCGCTATAGTTAAAATCATGGCGCCAATTCTCTGGCCCCTGGTGCTACTTCCCACATGCCTCAGCAGCTTTTTGTGCTCGATAAAGTTTTCCAGTTTCGCGCGGTGTTATTTCGATCCTAGTTGTGAAAGATATTTTTCAAATTCCCTACGTGTAAAATCCTATGTTTTTAACTCATTACAGATGGTCTTTTCAATGAGATCATTTTTATGCATATGACAATAATGTTAATCAAAATTACGCACATGAAATACTTAGAACGTTTCGAGTCTCATCCACTCATTCTAAATCATTGCCGAAACAAATTCAGGAATTAAAATAGAAATCCTCCCCAGTGGAGTCGCCAAAAACTGTGGGGAATAAATTTCAAGCGTTAATCCCCTAGCTTGAACCCCACTGTGATCATAGACTAAAGTACGGTGGCATGCAAAAGGGAAGAAGATAGAGTAAAAGAGTCGCCAACAAGTTTTAGGAACTTGTAAACCGTTCACAGGGTGAAGGTTACATCCCTTAACTATCCAAGAGATCGTCAACTCCATAAGGTCTAGAACCAAATAAGGGTTCGGAGATGAAGGTACAAATCCAACCTAAAAGAGATTGAACCTGCCCTATTAATAGGCCTCTACTTTATTCTGATCGTATTCATGTGCGCTTTCTGACTAACATACAATCAATAGGATTAACCCTAAACCTGTTTAATCTATGTTGGTTGAATATTAATGCACAGATAAAACTATTATTGGCGATCACTTGAATTATAATCATATTAACCCTAAACAAGATTATTAAATATCTTATTAAGCGTGATTACAAGTACAAAATTCCCTTTAAACATGCATAAAAGGCGTGATCAAGCAATAACAATAAATATCAAGCAACATAATAATAATCAAAATAATAATTATAATTAAAAATAATCATCATAATAACAATCATTATTAATAATAATAATCATCATTAAAATAATCATATCAACGCTAAAGCATAATAAAATCAAGATCCTAGGCATGATACTAACAAGATTAATAACAAACCCTAGCATGTCACTAAGCAATAAAAATCAAATCTTTAACCCTAGCATGATACTAACAATAATAGATATTATGAAGAACATAGGAAGCATCGTAACAATCATATTTAATATTAAATTTACCCTAGACATGATACTATGAATATCATAATAACAATTTAAACATGATTTCTACATCATAATATCAATAAAAACCGTTAAAGTACTTACTTTGATGCCTCGTACCTCTTTTTAATAACAAAATACACACGTTAGTAACTTCAAGGAAAATAATAAACAAAACAATTAAATTAAATAATGGAAGGAGAGATTTGGGACCAAACCCTCAGAAATTAAACCTTTCACGTCTAGGGCGAAGGTAACTTCGAATATGGCTAGGTGTTTCTAGATCTTGCGAATGTGGAATTTTGTATGTAAAAGCTAGTTTAGAAAAAAAAAAGAGAAAGAGATGGTGAATGAAAACGGAGTTTTTACGACGTTATTTATAGAAAAAAATCAGCCAAAAAGATAAAATAAACAAAACAAAGCATTAGCGCACAAAAAAAGAACCAGCGCCAACGCTGGCTGTTGGCGCCAGGCGCCAAGCGTAGCGCCAGGTGCGAAGCGTAGCGCCAGGTGCTATAGCTGGCGTTTGGCGCTGATTTCTGAAATTCACGTGTTTTCTAAAATCAGATAAAAATTACCGTATAGGAGGATAAAATCGTATTTTTCCTCAAAAATGCTCTTTGATTTTAATTAAAACTCTGAAAAGTCAACAAAATTCAATTTATCAATGCTAATTGAATTAGGAATGAAAAGAACCTTCTAGAAGAATCTAGAAGACTAAAACCATTCCAAATTGCATTAGGAATGATAAATCTATATTAGGCCCTCCCCTAGATCATCGGGCCGCAATTAACGCTCAAACCGGGCCCAGTTCAGTAAATTGGCCATAACTTCCTCAATATTCATCAGAATTGGGCTTATAATATATCGTTAGAAAGGTCTTGTCAAGCCCCATCCAACTACACTACTATTGGACCCATATCATGGACCAAACAAACTGAATTGGCTGTTTTCTTAAAATAAGTTTTCAAAAACAGAGAGAAGAGAAAAGAAATTAAAACTATCCGCAACACCAAACTTTCCACACTTTCTATCATTCGATTATGATTTGACGTGAAAGGTACTCATCACTGGGTTTGGTTTTGGGGAGACACGTTTGGGTGTGTACAAGCATATGTGCATGAATATTTCAAACCAATAGGCTTTGTAAGATATCACTTCAAAGGAAGGTAAAGGTGTACCTATGGTCGATATCAAACCTCTTCCATCACATCTTAGCATCAAGGGATCAAGAGGGAGCGGTCCCAATTTGGCCAAGAGTTTTTTCCAAATAGTTTTGTAGATGTCTCAATGAAAGATTCTTCTTCTCCGATCAAGGTCAATGACCGTCGTCTAAAGAAGTATTTTGACGGTGCTTTTGTAGGCTTTTTTCACTCATTGTTTCTCCGAAAACCACCTTAATTGGTGGAGGACGTCGAGCTATGACGTTAAATAAGTGCTACCCGGGAGGCAACCCAGTTTTCTAACCTTTTTCTTTTTATTTTACAATTTTCTATATTTCTTCCTTTGAGGATTTTTCTTATTTCCCTTTATTTCATTTTGTTCTCTTGATCCTAGGTACCATGAGATTGGATCGGAGAAAATTTCCAACAATTTTGGTGTTACTTCAAGATTTAATGAGGTTTGGTTAAGCTTAGAGGAAGGAGTTTGTGGGGTTACATGGTATCGTGTTTGCATTTCCATCGATTTTTATTCATGTTCAAAAATATATTGGATTGTTTCATATGAAATTTTTGAGTACTTGATCTTAACACTCGATAGGGACGGTTAGAATGCAAACACGAAAGCATAAGTAAGGGTGTTTTCTTTAACCTTTTGCTAAATTCTTGTCGGATTTAAAACAAATTGGATCATCCTATGGTGCGCACGCATACCTCACCCGCGCGCACGCACCATAGGGGTTGGATATTTTGGCGTAATTTATAGCATTTAGTAATGTGTTTTAGAGCCCTCCCGAGTTTCCTGTACTACGCACGCACCAGGCTGCGCGCACGCACCATAGAGACTACCCGCGGGCTCGGGTTAAATGGCCGCGAGCGCGGGTGTCTACATCTCAATCCTTTGAATCCGAGCAGGAACTCTCCGCGGGTTGGCTGCCGCGGGTGCGGAGAATTTGGGAGAGGGTGCGGCTTTCGAGTGCGTGCCCTCCACGGGCCTGCGCGCACGCACCAGCCGCCAGCCCTTATAACCCCAAAACGCACCCTCATCCTTTATTTCTCTCATATTTCCCACTTTCATTCACTCCTAAAACCCTATACCCTCTCTTGAAAAACAAAACCTACTCATTCTTTTGTTATCATTTCAACATCAATTACAATTACCACATCAAGTTTTCAAATTTAAACCCAAAAAATTCAGATTTTCTAACCCAAATTCAAACAAAAATTGGGGCGTTTTTCAATTTTTGAATTATTGTGTTGAGGTTTGGAGCTTGTCTTTAGGAGTTCTAATTTTTCTTAAATCTACATTTTGGGCATTTACAAGTATTTCAAGGCTTCATTGAGGTATAATTTCTTATTTTCTAGTCATCTTCTTCCTCATTGTTCAAGCTTGAAACCCTTGTTTTGCTTTCATGGTAGAACTCCATTGTTAGTTCTTTTAACTTGAAATTTGTGTTTAATGATGTCATTGAGTGTTGAATTGAAGCTTCTTCATGATAAATGTGTATAATTTAATTGAATTCTTGAATAACCATTGTTGGCTATTTTCTCTCTCATGGGTATTCTTCATGATGGTTTTATGTCTTTGATAATTCAATGCTTGAGATTATTTTGCTCAATTTGATTCATGATTTGATCTCTTATGTTAAATTTCACCTTTAATCCATGCTTACTTGCTTCAAATTCATGATTTTATATTAATGGCATTGTTCATTTGTAGCCATCTCTTGCTTCTATTGTGAGATAATTTCATTTGTGCTTGATTCTTGAGCAATTACTTATGCTTATTCTTGAAATATGACCAATGTTAAGTCTTGCTCATGAGTTGTTTTCCTTCTTACAGATGGCCCCGATCTGTCAAAAGAAGCGAGCAAGATCAAGTTCAAGCAAGCCTAGGCATGTTGTCCCTTTGTTTCAAGCGTTTATCTAAGAGGAAGCTAAGACCAACGAGATTCTACCATCTAGCAACAACCAAATTTCTAGGGATAAATGAGGATGTTAGCCTACTTGCAGAGGGACTTGATCTTTTAGAGTTTTTGGATTTTAATGCCCCTACTTATGCTAGGGTGACCTATGAATTCCTTTCTTCTCTTGAAGTTGTCCAAGAACCGGGTGCAAATTCCTCAAGGATTTTGACTTTCCAACTCTTCAACAATGATCACTCATTGACGGATGCTCAACTATGATCATATTTCAAGTTTCCTTGGGCCGAGGATACGGATCATTGTATCTATCCGACACATAGTAAAATGGCAAGTGATCATGGATATGATGAGTAACGTTGGTGGAGAAGTATCTCGGAGGAAGGAAATTATGACCCTCAAACTTCCAAGTCCGCTTCCATGATTCATCCGGCTATGCAGTATTTCAACTGTATCCTCACGTATGCTCTTTGATCCAAGGACTCTTTGGGAGCTATCTCCTGAGAAGAGCTTTGTTGGTTGTGGATAACCGACCAAAACGACTTTGAGATTGAGTCGGTGGATTTCACGGAGCATTTGATCAATTGATATCCGTGATGGAGTTTGCCTATCGGGGTGCATCCAATTGGGAGGGATGATTTCTATCCTAGCTCTTTGCATTAATGATGACTACAAGACTTTTTTAGATGAGCTTCCCCCGATTATCGACCTTCGAGAAAAATCTCCCTCTCATTTCCTCAACATCTTCGCCCTTGTGAATCAAAAGTTTCTCGATTCAACTCGAAAGGATGATGTTTTCATTTAGAAAGTTTCTCGATTTAAGGAATGGTTCCTCATCCCATGCAAGGAGGCAACTACCCGTCCTGAGGAGAGAGATTCCTTGTCTTGGAGGCCCCCGGTGCGAGATATTAATCCTTCTATTCGACGAAGGACAAATCTTACAAGAGGTCGCTCAACCAATCCCTTCTCATCGAATGCTCATACTCTTCCCTCGGTTGAACTGGGAGGTACACCTATTCTTTCCCCCTCTCCCACTCCTACTTTTGATATTTCAATCATTCATGTCAAGCTTGATTCTATTGCTAATGTGTTATACTCCATGCCTTCTATCCATCACCCTTATCTTGGTTATGACTATCATTTGTATCAATTGTACGATTTGCATGTTCAGAGGAGGGAGATCGAGCCCTATGTGAATTACCCGTATCTCCCGGTCCAACAAGGACCTGTCCCTCAATGGGAGCCTTTTAATCCTACTATGGGTCCTAGACCTTGTTACCCTTATTGAGAAGGCCCTCATTTTCACCCTATTTTTATCATAGGCACTACCCCGGGCACTTATGACTATAGGCGGCCCAGTGGTTGTGATTATGCGTATGATCCAGCTAATCGTTTGCCTTTTTCGGACCTCGAGACTTTTGGTAGGTGGGGTAGGTTGGGTTAGTCGGTCTTAGATGATTGGTCTCATTATTTTGAGGTTGATAGAATTAGGAGGGAAAGTAGGTTAAGGGGTAAGGCTCCCATGGAGGTGAGCAAGATGACTAGCTCTAGTCATATGATGGAGACCGGTGAGGGGAGTTCTCATTCTACCCCTTACCATAGTGCGGAGTGATACTACCATGGCTACCCCCCTTCTTATGTGCTTTATATGATGTTTCTCTATTGCTTATATGTCTTTAGGTTTAGAGTTAGGGGGGTAGCCCATTTTAAGCTTGGGGGTGTTTTATGTCGTTTGTTGCTGTGCTTCAACGTTTTCCCCCCTTTCTTTTGTAGTTCATTCCTTGTCTCTTATGCTTCCGGTATTGACCTCTTTATCATTGGTTTTATGATGATGATGTTGTGCTTCTGTTGATTTCTCTGCCCGGCTATTGACTTTGTTGTTTGTTTTGTTGATCGCTATCTGTTGTATTTCTCTGTATCTCTGTTATGATAATTCCTAATGATGATTATCTGATATCTTGTTTCTTATTACTGTTTCAGTCTGATGATTCTGATCCCTATACTCATTGGATTCTTTTCCTGTTGCTATTACTACTTGTTTTTTCTTTATTTCCATGCATTTTATTTTCTTTATTTTCTTCTTTTATTTTGTTTGGAAGTTAGTAAAAAATTTCTTTATATATAGTTCTTTATTTCTCACCTTGCTCTATTGCTTATGCTTTGGATTTCAACGATTCGTAAGGTGCTCTTTCACCTTGTTTTATGTAGCATAGCTTTGGCGCTCGGTGAGATCTTTCTATTTCTCTTCTTTTTCTTTTCTTGGATGCTTAGATTAGGATTAGCTTTAGGATGAGTTGAATGGTTCGAGGATGTTTTCCTTGTAACACCTAGCGGTTTTGGGGTCATTGGCGTTGATGCCGAATGACCGCTTGTTTGACGATTGGGTATTACTTGTAATTGCTTTCATTCTTGTGCTTTTCTCTCTTTATTTTGATTTTTAGTTCTTTTCTTTCTTTCAAATACAAAACAAAATTTTTGAGGCTATACTTTTCTTTTTGTTTGTTTAGCTCTTATCTCTATACGTTCTACAATTTTGAATTTTGCCTTTGAATGTATGCTTTCCTATGTTTTATCGGTGTGCATGCTTTGAGAGTATTTGCGATTGACTCTAGGATAGGGTATGCTAAGGTAGCGGTTAAGACCTTTTGGGGCCTTGAAGCCGGATTCTTTTGGTTTGTGGTAAGAAGGAGTTGCTTCCTTTGGTGGATTTTACACTTTTAGTAAGTTTTTGCTACAACCGTGTGAGGAAATTTTTTTTCAAGCCTTCATCATATTTTGATTGTGAGGCATGGATCCTTGACCTTTGCATACCTAATCCTGAATTTTGACTCTTAATTCTCGAACACGAGACCGAACCAACTAGGAAGGACAAAGGCAACTTTTCAGGGTGGTAATTTTTCATTTCTAGGAGTTTTCTTTCTTTTTAGTTCATTGGGTTTACATTTGCCTTCTTGCTAACCATTTGAGCCTTTTCCCTTCTTTTCTAGCCACATATTTAGAAATTTGAGCCTTTTGTTTCTTTTTGTTACATTTTTTGTTTTTGTGAAGCAAATGGTCATATTTTTGGAGTTTGTGGTGTATAAAGTTGGATATTGGTTCTATTTGTAAGCAAACTTGTCTTTTTATATATATTGTGAATAATGGCAAGTGAATAAAGGAAAATCCGTCCAAAGTAAAAAAGAGGCAAGGACATAATAAATGCAAATTGTAAAAGCCTTCCTAAGTTATAGTGGCATGGACAATTACTTTGAAAGAAATGAAAAAAAATGAATGAAAATGAGAAAATTCTAAAATATTTTGATGTGATTCTTTTCCCTTTTCAAACATTGAGGACAATGCTGTCTTTTAGCTTGGGGGAGAAGCGTTTACGCTTTTTGTATATATGATTGTGGTTATAGCTTTGAATAAGCTTGGGGGTGTTAGTTTATTTTTGTTTGGTGACTACTTGATTGTGATTCTAAGAAAGGGTCCGTTCTTTGCTTCACTATTAGGGATACCACCAAAATTTTAAATTTAAGCTTACCCTTAACCTTTTGCCCTTATGTTACAACCTTTGGGAAATTCCTTTCGACCTAGTGGTTGAGTCATATACCGAGGGAGGGCATTATGAGTTAAAGCCTGAGGAAAAGGGATTCAAGGTCAAGACGTCGAGAACCCTCAAATTTTACTCTTTTTCGGTTCCTTCAAGGAACGATAGAGACGCTTACTAAGGGAAGATTTGAAGCCATTGGGAGAACGCGGTTAGATTTGTTTGGATGAAAGTGGATTGCGCCTCATTAGTTCTCTACGCTTAGCATACCTTATGTTTCAATCAACCGTGAATATCTTGAAGCATGCATACCCATTTCATATAGAAAAGTGTTCATTCATTTGCATTTGACCGTTTGTGAAGGTCCTTATCAAGAGCTATTTGTTTGAATTTTTGTTTTAACGTCTTTTCTTTTAAATGATTTTGCCTCGTTTTATTTCAAAGAGTTGTGGGTTAAGCTCTTAGGAAACCCTTACGAGACCTCATTCGTCCTCATAGGCGACTTTGGGGTTTAAAGGGATTGTTATAGCTAAAAACAAATGTGATTTCTACGTAAGTGAGTCTTAGTGTATATTCTTTTTTTTTTACTAAATAAGCCCTCCTTATTCCTTTTTAGCTTTTGTTTTTCTCGGGATAAGCAAAAGTCTAGCTTGGGGGAATTTGATGAGTGTCATTTATGGCACTCATAGGGTAATCTTTTAGGATGTTTTCACCTTATTTTTCATAGTTTTATTTTATCATTTTGGTCTTTTCTCCTATAGTTTTTCTATTTCTTCTTTCTTCGTGTTTTACTTTCCTTTATGTGGTTTTCTTCGTGTTTCCCTTATATATTGCTCTTTTTCTCTTCAGTTTTCTCTCTTTGGTTACTTTTGTAGGTGCATAAGGAGTTGACTTCAAGAAGGGGTCAAGAAGAGCAAAAAGGGCTCAGCAAAGAAGAACCAAGCTCCTTGGAGAGGGCTTGGAGAGGGCATGGAGAGGGCGCTCTACCTTTGCCAATTTCCGCGGGCGCGGGTTCTGAGGGTCGTGGGCGCGGATAAAGTGCAGCAAATTGATGATTTTTGGCAGGAACTCTCCGCGCCCTAGCCACGGACTAGCCGCGGGCGCGAAGATTCTGGAGAGACCGCGATCACCTGTTTACACTTGGGAACAAGGCAACTGACGCGCCCTTAGCCGCGGGCGCGGGGGTCTTTGCCGCGGGCGCAGGTCTTGCCCAGATTGCCTGTGGAGTTAGTTATGGGTTATGTACCCATTTCTCCGCTCCCGCGGGATGTTCTTGGAGAGGGTGCGACCAATCAGTTTTTCTTCTTTATCTATAAATACTCTTGTAATTCCTTTTGAAGGCTAACTTTTAGATAATCTTTCATTTGCTTAGTTTTTAGATAGAGAAACTAGAGAGAAGTTAGAGAGAAAGTAGAGATTAAAAATTGTCGGATTTTGATTTGTATTACAACATTGCTTCAATCAAGTTTAGATTTCTTCTTCATATCAATGAAAGTTTGTGAGATTTCTTTCCTATGAATTTATTTCAATTGCAATTTTCTTAAATGCTTGAACGTTTGATTTGAATTTTGATTTAGGTTTGAAAATTTGTTGATTGATTGAATTTCCTTTTGATTTAGCTTGAAATGAATATGTTTGTGATTGAATTTGTTTTGTCTTTCAATTTCACCATGATTAGTGAGTAGATTAGTTTCTAGGGAGAAGGGGAAGCATGCTTGATTGATGATTTTTGCTAGTTGATGATCATTGATTGATTGAATTGTTGCAATTAAATTAGTTGACATAGTTGTGCATGTGATTAATTAGACTAGGAGTGATCAACCTATAAGATTAATCTAGATTGCATTGCAAATTTCACTAACATGAACCCTTGATTTGAGAATTGCTTTAATTGATTGAATTTGATTATGATTCTCCTTGTTAGCCATTCATAGTGAACCCTAGCTTGGCTTATAGGAGATAACCTTTGAATTCCTTTGATTGCAACTATTGTTTGTCCCTTGTAATGTTTGAATCAATTGAGTGATCTATCAATTAGCATAATCATTGAGCTTGCATGTAGAACTTAACCTATATCCCTAGTGTTTAGCATATTGATTGAATTCTTTGATTTGTCTATCTTCTTGATATTCTAGTTACCAACCTAAACCATTGATGTTCTTTGATTGACAATAGACTACATCATAGTTCCTACTCATTCCTTTGGGTTTGACCCTTGATTTGCCGCATACTTGTATAAGGTTTGTTAAGTGTTTATAAATTTAGTTTGACCAAGGGAGGATTAGATAAATACCTAGTTTTTCCCTTGTCAGTGTCCACTTAATATTTAATGTTGAACCCTTTTTAAATCTAACTCGGTGTCAAAGACACCTTAAACGCTAAATGCGCCAGAAATCCTATTCCTCGGTGTTAAAAACACCTTAAGTGCACTAAGGCACCAACATACAAATTATTCCTCGTGTACATATACACTTACATAGCTCCTTTCCCATGCTTATAGCATGAATAAAAATTATATCAACCATAATAAAATTCTCTTTTCATATTCCAATCAAAATTGAACATTTAGTTTAACTAAACATGCTCTGTTATGCCATAAATAAAAGTGTGGTTCATATTTAACATGCCAAACTATTATTTTCCAATCATTAATCCATCACAAATAAATCATTCTTCATAACTCAATCACCAATATCAACCAAATCACAATTTCCATTCATAATCTAGCATGATACTACTTTTAATCAATTAATCACATCTAACATGCTACTACATCATCAAAAATATATTAGGTATGCAAACGTACCTTGAATACGATCTTAATATCGCCATGACTAATAAAAATAACTCATTTCAAAGTCTCATACAATTTAAAATAATAAAAGAGTATTAAAATGCTCTCTACACAAATTTCCAGCAATATATCTACTTCCTCTGTTCTTTTTTATTTGATCCGCTTTGACTTTTACACTATTCACTATCCCTTCTTTGACCGTGTTTTGTGAATAATACGTAAGGAAAAACATATTCATGTTGGATCATTTTGAATTCGTCTCAATAAGTACTATCATAATATATAACTTTTATATTTTTTAATTATAGAGAATTAAAGTTATTGGCCGTTAAATTTTGCATTATCAACCATGATAAAAGAAAAGGTCAAGTAAAAAAAAAAGAACAGAGAGAGTATCTATATATGTGTGTGTGTGTGTGTGTGTGTCTATATATATATATATATATATATATATATATATATATATATATACACATATATATATATATACATATAAACTTGTTGTGCTTTAAAACACTTAAATCAAAGGTTTAAACCACCTTAAATCATAATCCTTTAATAATTAATAATTTATGAATCTAGGGTTTCAAAATTGGGGCTTTTTAATTAGAATTAAAATCTCAAAATTAAATTACATACTACTTATAATCAAATATCATAATATTAATCACAAAACCCATATTTAACAATTAGATCTAAGGTTTAACAAAAATTAAAACAAAGATTAAATATTTATATATTTATTTTTTTCGGAAAGCTGAGCAGCAGCTGATTAGGGGATTTTGCTCCCACCAATCGGAATGCGCCACGTGGGCCAATCAGGTCCTGCCAAGTGTCCCCCAGTTGGAACAGTCAAGGCACGCCACGTGGCACACACCTATTCGTCCACCCTGGATCTATTATGTCATGACACGTGGCATCCTCCATGCCTAATGGAGAAACCGGCCACCTAGGCCCAACTTCCAAGGGAAGCCCAATCAGCCCTAGGTTAACCTAAACCTTGGATTGACACGTTTTCCAAGGTTATAAATACCTCCCTTAATCCTCATTAAGGGGGATTACGCACATTAAACACACTCACCTAGAGAGACCCAATCACTTTTATTTCCGCATTAATTACTCCTTAATCAAGTACTAACTTGACCGTCAGAGGCGGATCTCCAATCATCCGGAGCATCCGTTTGTTTTGCAGGTACAGGCGTCCGGTTCCAGTCTCGGAATTGTAACTCTCCCGCAGGACATCAGAAAACCCCGAAACATTTTGGCGCCGTCTGTGGGGAGAGTACTTCTGAGATGGCATCCACGTCTGTACCGACTCCTGAAGAGAGGCGTCCCCTAGACGATCCTCAAGTTCAGTCGGACCATGACACTGAGAATGAATTTGAAGTTGAAACTCACACAGCCTCAGACGGGACCCTAAGGGCCCGACGCACCCATCATACCGAAAGGAGGGAACGGGAACATCTTCAAACTGGACTCAGTGATCCAGCCGGCGAACCGCCTGTTCAGCAGCAGCCGACTGATGGGTCTGCTCCCATTACAAGGAACGAACTCATGACCTTCATGAGGGGCTTCAAGGGAGAGATTCAAGAGTTGCTCAACAAGAAGACTGCTCTGGCCAAGGAACAGTCGGCTAAGAAACCTTCCACTTCAGGGAAGAGGAAGCCAGTTCAAGGGCGAGAGGAACCCCTCATCCTAACTCTAGGAAGTGGGAGCCGCCTGCTCTTGATTTCACAAAGTACCGTTTTCCTACTCCAGGAAAGAGGAAACCTGTTCGTCATATTCAGGCGGAAGGGTCGAAGAAAACATACACAGACGCTCGGCTATTGCTAGAGCAGAAAAAGAATGACCGATTGTCAGAGTCGGCCTCTACTTCAAACTTCCAAGACAGTCTGCGCAATATCTCGATGAGGCATACTCAGTCGCATCATGAGAGTCAGTCAGGCGGTACCTCCCGTCAGTCCGGCTTTCATAGTGACCAGGCGGTACCAAATTTACCATTTGTACCGCAACAACAATATTTTTTGTAGCCACCTCTGTTTGGTGGGTATGCAGCAAAGAATGTCCAACCTATGGACTGGCAGCTACGGTTGCTTAGACTTGGGGAATAGCCGTCGGCCTTCTCCAAGGAAATTGCTGAAGCCGCTCAGCCGGCCAAAGTGAAAAATGTATTAGTAGGCGCCTATGACGACACTACTAACCCAGAAGACCATTTGATGGCATTCACCAACCTGATGTACCTTCAAGGGTTGGATGATCCCACTGGGTGCAAGTGTTTCCCAGCGAATCTCAAAGGAATCGCACAACAATGGTTCGGCAACCTGCCGACTGGTTGTGTGAATAACTTCAGGACGCTTGCTTACTTATTCACCTCCAACTTTGCCATGAACATACCTGCGAAGAAGACGACACATGGTAGTCCGGTTCCTGGTAGTAGAAGAACTCTCGGCCTACAACATGATTCTGGGACGACCAACCCTGAATAATTCCAAGGCTGTTATAATCCCATCTCTTATGTTGCTCAAATTTGAGAGGGATAATGGAACATTCGGGTCCCTAAGGGGAGATCAGAGGATGGCCCGAGAGTGTTATCTCTCGGATATCAAGCCCACTGTTATGACCGCAGGGTCAAGTGGTGGAAAAACAGACCTTGAAAATGTCAAGGAGAGTGCGCCTGTTCAAGAAGCAGGCGGCAAGAAGAGAAAGGCAGCCCAGACGGGGGCCGCAAGAAAAGACAGAAAATAGCAATCATTGGCAGAGGAGCGGTCGGATGAATTCCGCCCTCAGCCGGCTGGTGAGCATACGGACCTGATCTTAGACGACTCACGTCCTGATCGAACAGTTAAAGTTAGGACGACTGCTCTGAGAATCCTGGGTGACGATTTGCACAAACTATTGAAAGAATACAAGGACATCTTTGCATTCGAAGTCCATGAAATGCCAGGCATTAGTCCTGACCTGGCGGTACATGAGCTGGCTGTGGATCCGAAAAAGAAGCCGGTAAGGCAGAAAAAACGGAACCATGGCGAAGAAAGAAGTCAGGCGGCAGCCGCCGAAGTTAAAAAACTACTTGATGTGGTGCTTGTTAAAAAGCCGAATGGCACCTGGCGAATGTGTGTAGACTACACAGACTTAAACAAGGCGTGCCCCAAAGACTGCTACCCTCTGCCTAAAATTGATAACCTGGTCGACTCAACAGCCGACCATGCTTTGATGAGCTTCATGGACGCCTACTCTGGTTTCCATCAAATTCCTTTATGGAAGAAAGATTTGGAGAAGACGGCCTTCGTCACTGATCAGGGGTTATACTGTTACACGGTAATGTCGTTCGGTCTTAAGAATGCCCCGGCTACCTGCCAGCGAATGATAAACACTGTGTTCTTTGATCAGATTGGGAGAAACGTCGAGGCATACATTGATGATATGATTGTCAAGTCTAAGCTTCAGACAGATCATCTGTCGGACCTCCGAGAAACTTTCGCCACACTCAGGCGGCACCATGTCATGCTCAATCCCAAGAAATGTGTATTTGGAGTTGATTCTGGGAAATTTCTCGGATTCCTTATCAATCAGAGAGGAATAGAGGCGAACCCTGAGAAGGTGCAGGCAGTCATCAACATGCAGTCGCCTCGTACCGTCCGAGAGGTTCAGAAGTTAACAGGTTGTCTGGCGGCCTTGGGAAGATTTCTAAGCCGATCAGGTGACAAATGCTTACTTCTTCTAGGCCATTAAGAAGAAGGCAAGGTTTGAATGGGGGCCGGATGCTGAGGCGGCCTTCTAGAAATTGAAAGTTCACTTGCATTCCCTGCCAAGGCTGGTCAGCCCTTTTGCCCAAAGAAGTACTCTACATGTACCTGGCCGTCTCTGATCATGCGTTAAACGCTGTTCTTCTTGCTGAAAGAGACGGATGTCAGCTCCCGGTCTACTTTGTCAGTCATGTATTGAAAAATGCTGAGTTGAGGTATCCCTTAGTGGAAAAATTTGGTCTTGCACTCTTCATGGCTGTTAAAAAATTGAAGCCCTACTTTTTGGCACATGCAGTCGTCGTGTATACAGATCAACCTATCAAGCGGCCACTGACCACCATGGATTCGTCAGGCCGGATGACCAAATGGGCCATAGAAATACAGAGCCTCGAAGTTACTTTCGAGCCTAGAAAAGCAGTGAAGGGGCAAGCCTTTGCTGACTTTATTGTTGAGATGACTCGTCCCCCTGATTCTCGAGATCCAGACCAAATCTGGAAGGTATATGTGGATGGAAGCTCTACTTCAAATGGTTGTGGAGCAGGCGTCATTGTCAGTCGCCAGAAGGCGACAGGTACGAATATGCTCTACGCTTCAGTTTTCAGGCCTCAAACAATGAGGCAGAATATGAGGCTTTACTAGCCGGAATCCGCATGTGCAAGGCGGCAGGGGCACGAAAGATAAACGCCTTTTCCGATTCACAATTAATAGTGAGTCAGTATAATGGCGATTACGAAGCAACCCATCCGGCCATGATCAAGTATTTACAGGAGGTACGACAGGCAGTCGGTTCCCTTGAAGATTTTCATCTGACTCAAGTGCCGAGATCAGAAAACAACCAGGCGAATGCACTTTCAAAATTAGCATCGTCCGCCTCTTGTGATACTCCTCGAACTGTTTTTTGGGAAGTAATGGAGAAGAGAAGCATCGAGGAAGACCCTATTGGAATCCTAGACAGAAGCTCAACCTAGATGGATCCAATCAGGGCATATCTGACAGACGGTACCCTTCCGGATGATCATCACCAGGCGGCTGCGCTGAAAAAACGGGCAGCCAGTTTTGAAATGATAAAGGGAGAACTTCACAAAAGAGGGTACCTTCAACCCTACTTAAAGTGTGTTACTCTAGAAAAGGGGCGAGAGATACTAGAAGATCTTCACTCTGGTTACTGCGCTTCCCATATAGGCGGTAGGTCGCTTGCTCAAAGGACAAGGCGGCAGGGCTACTTTTGGCCTACTTTAGAAGCAGATGCAATGGAGATGGTGAAAAAATGTGACAAGTGCCAAAGGTTTGGCAAATTAATTCATCGTCCGGCTACTGACCTCACTACCATTCATAGCCCACTACCGTTTGCTAAGTGGGGGATGGATATTATGGGTCCATATACGCCTGCTACAGGCGGAAGGAGGTACATACTTGTTGCAGTCGACTACTTCACTAAATGGGTGGAGGCGGAGGCTGTAAAGGGAATCAAGACGAAGGATGTAATTTCATTCATCTGGAAAAATGTCATCACTCGGTTCGGGGTTCCCATGTCTATGGTCTTTGATAATGGTCCCCAATTTGAGACGCCTGTTCTCAAAAGCTGGTTGGGTGACCAAGGAATTGCACACCACTTTGCATCAGTCGGCCGTCCACAAGCAAACGGCCAGGTAGAAGCCTTTAATAAAATCATCTCAGACGGTCTCAAGAAAAAGATTGAACGAGCAGGCGGCCTATGGGCGGATGAATTACCACATGTTCTCTGGGCCATTAGGACGACTGAAAAAGGGGCGACTGGAGAAACTCCATTCCTCCTAACTTATGGTGTAGAAGCTGTTCTTCCAATAAAACACTACGAGCCGACTCTTCGAGTAATGCTATATGACAAAGAAGCAAACTGGGAAGCCATGCGCCTAGCATTAGACTCACTCCCAGAAAGGAGGGGCAATGCTGTCTTGCGCCATGAAATTTGCCGCCTGAGAATGACTAGATCATACAACAAAAACGTACACAGGCGTCCACTCATAGTGGGGGACTTTGTACTTAGAAAAATGGAAGCAGTTGGTAGGACTAATGAGTCTGGCAAATTAACTCCCAACTGGGAGGGACCCTACCGAATCTATGAAGAGGTCAGGGGCGGTACCTACCGTCTGGAAACACCAGACGGCCAACCGTTGCCTCGAACCTGGAATGTAGATAATCTTAAGAAATATTTCTTTTGAATTATGTAAATAGTCGAAGGCTACTTAATAAAAGTTTGATGTTTCATTCAATTTTGTACTAAGAGGGGCATGCCTACTGACAAACAGTCGGCTACTCTCCATGTTTAATTTTCATTTTTTACCTAAGGAAGCATGCCTACTGACAAACAGTCGGTTACTCTCCTGTTTAATTTTTATTCTTACTTAAGAGGGGCACGCCGCTTGTTCCATACAACCGGTTACTCTCCCATAACACAGTTCACCAAGAACTATCAAAGGCTCATGGCTAAAATGATCAGACCAGGCGCCAGGCCAACTTATCCAAATATAAATTCAATTCGACCTGTCCGAACATTATAGCACGCGTCCGACGGCATCCATCCGGATGAAATTCGTCGCAGAGAGCAGCTCCCTTTTGGGTGGAACATTGTTCTATAAAATCATTACACGGCACCTATACGACTGTCTAACCAAGACAACCACGTAGCCGTTTCTCGAACAAGAATACCTCTCACTTAACTGATTAATCAGGTCAAACAAGTGTTCGCAGTAACCATCTGTGTCAACCAACCGACTGAACTACTTGGGATAAGAACAGTTGGTATCTTATGAGTTAATAGCCAACAAACATTGGCGAATAAAGGGGAACAACCGGTACCCACCGCTTGATACCTCTACTACTCAGTCACTTGGCGACTAGGTAACAATTATGTTTCCATGGTCACTCCTTAAAATATTTTAGTATGAAGCTAAAAAGGTGTTCATACAGCGCCTGTTCACACTAGATTAAAAGTGGCGGGGAACAGTCGGTCTGGACCGACTAGAGTCTCTAGCTTAAAAAACAAAGAAACAAACAAGGCAAGTAGGAAACCACCTTCCTACTTGGTTGAAGGAAATCCATTCTTTAAAGTAGCCGACTGATCGCTTAGCCTGGAAACAGACAACCAGTCGTCCAGGGGCATAGGTGGCGTGACTAACTATTTTGTACCTTTCCGCAACTATCGGCCATGCAAAACAGTCGGTATAGTGTGCAATTGGATATCAGAGTATTTGATACTTAAACAAATTTGAAAAAAAAACAAAACGAAATATTTTGGCATAAAAAAGAAGCCGGTCATTAAAGACCGGCCAAATATTCAGAACCTCGGCCACCTGGCCGGGTAAATAGAAACAAACGGCACGCAGGCCGTGAAAAGAAGACATAAAGCTTAAGAAGGGGGCAGATCTTCAATAATAGCAGCTGCCGCCTGGTCAGCACTCTTTTTGCTGGACTCGGCTTCAGCTGCATCCTTCTTCGATGCATTACCCCCAAGCGGCACAAGCGCCACTACCGGCTCCTCCTCCTCCAACGCCTCGTCCTCAGCAGCCGCCAGGATCTCTTGATTATATCTATCAGAACACTGGCGGTACGTTTTTTCTCAGGAGGAAAAGTCGGCATTAGGGAAGAGGCGGCCCCAGGTCAAGCGCTGGATTTGAGCAGAGTCTTCCATCATCTCCCGGACCAGCTCCTTCTTTTCTTGCTCGGCCTTTTCCGAGAGCTCCTGAGTAAGACTCTCCTCCTGGGTCACCAGGCGTTCCTTAACGTGCGCCAAGGATTTCTCCAAGGTGTCGTATGAGGACATTTTTTGGCGAAGAGGTCTCAGCTCGGCCTTGAGATTGTTGATGGTCGCCTCCAGCTCGCTATTTTTCTTCTGGGCCGCCTCTAACTGAGCCCGGATAGCAGAAGTAGCCTGCGCCTGATAATAAAGAATGTCAATTGTCAGAACCTCATTTTGGGGCAATTTGAAACATTGCCTTATCACAGTTAGAGGCGGCCATAGCTTTTGCAGCCTTTACCTCTTTGTTCTTCCTGTCAAGCGGCTTGCGGAGGCCGTTCACTCGGATCAGGGCCTGAGTAAAAGGGAACAAGCGTCAGTTTTCAAACAAAAAACAGGCGTCCTGGAATTTAAATAACCAAAAAATATGCTAAGTATACCTCAGCAAGGACCCCTGCAATCCCGTCTAGGTCAAGGGTGCCGACACCCCTGACCGCCTCCCTTTCGGCTGGAGGAACGACCTTGATCATAGACTTGGCCACCTCGACCAAGTCAGGCTCCTGAGGGCCGGCTGCAGCAAGCATAAACAAACGGGTTAGACCTAGTAAAGAAGGGAGCAAGTCTAAAATTCACAAGGACAACTTCATACTTCTAGGTGGCCCGACTGGTGTTTTAGAAGGAATGGACGGCTGTTTCTCAGCCGCCGCATGTTTCCTAGCAGAACCTGGAGAGCTCGCAACAGTCGTCCTCCGGGTCTTGGAGTCCGGCTGTTGGGAAGAAGAGGCTCTTGGAGCGCCCGACTAAAAAAAAAAAAAAAAAAAAAAAAAAACAAACAAACAAACACAAAACAACACTCGGTCAGTATATGCATAAACCCAACCCCAAAAAGAGAGTGAAAGGTTCGAAGCTCACCAAGGGCGCCCCCTTGTTGGGGGAGTCGGTTGAGGACTGTTGCATGATGGAGGCTCGCAACATGGCCGCCGCAGTCTTGGAGGCGGTAATTTTGCTCATGGCGTCCGCTGCAAAATCATATAGCAAAGTCAATAAAAAGTCATAATAGTAATGCATGGAAAAACAAAGTATTCGACAGGTCGGCTACCTCTTGAGCACCGACTGCTGAGGCCACAGGCGGCCAAAAAGTACTCGTCGTAGAGCCATTTGAAGCTCGGGACGCAGTGCAGGGGTACTTGCTCTCGTACCCCTGTAGTAGAGTCGACCCTTGACTCTACTTTAAAGAGTCCTTTATCCAGGATCACTTTCTTAGCCGTGGGGGGAACAGGCGGCATGCTGCGGCCGCCTCCAAGAAGAGGGGGATTCTTGTTCCACCTGTTGAAGCGCTTGTTCAGCTCTGTGTCTGAACTCTCAATGATAAGGAAGGTGCTTCGCCAGTCCTTCCACTTGTTTGCTTTACCTCTTGTCATGAGGTAGCCTCTGTGGCTCGTCAATTGATACCAGCCGGAACCGCCTGCTTTAGGGGTCCGGCTGAGGTAATTCATGTGGGCAAAAGCCTCGAAGTTTGGCTCCACCCCGTGCAGTTCGCACCCGGCCACATAGCCGAGTACGTTGACCCATGAGTTCGGGGCTAACTGCCATAACCCCAACTCATACCCATCCAAGATCCGCTGAACAGCCGGATGTAGTGGGAAGCGCAGCCCAGCCTTGATGGCCGCCTCGTAACAGCCAAAGCAGGCGCCATCATAGCTAGTACCAGCCGGCCAGACGACTGTGTCTTCTAGATCCGGCACGAACACTAAAAAGTCGGGGCCCATTGTGTGGTTTGCAATAAAGCTCCCCACTTTCTCTTGCATGGCCGTGATCCGACCCCGTGGGACAGTGCAGTAGTAGGGGGTATTTTGCTCTCGGTAAGAGGCGGATGGTTCCGCCCAATTGTCCCCCTTCTCAACTGCGTGAGAAAACCTTGCCTCTTGTAGGCAACTGTTTTTCTCTTCTGTGTCTAGAGAAGTATGACCAGAAGAGCTAGATTCGGATTCGTCCTCTGACGAGTCCGAAGAGGACGACTCCTCCCCTCTCCCAGAGGGGCCCGCCTCCTCTCCTTTAAAAGGAGCAGGAGAGAATGTAGACTTGTCAACTGTAAAATTGGAAGGGGTCACTTTGACTCCTCCCTCAGAACTAGCGGCTTTCAAGCTGCTTTGGTTCACTTCCACATCTGACGCCTGGTCAGATGTTTCACTAATCGGCACCCTGTGGGAGGAGCCGTCTGAGTTCGAAATCCTAGCAGTTCTTTTAGTTTTGGCCATCATGTTCTGCATAGACACAGAGAAAGTCGGACTTTGTATAAAGGGAAAAGATGGGTCCGGAAAAGGGCAGGCGGCACTCCTAGTCCTAGATTCAGCCGTCCCCGGTGACCGGCTGATCACTAACCTAGGTCGTGTCGTGTGCTTCCGTGGTGCCATTTCAAAAAAGAATAAAATAAAGAGAAAATTAAGAGTAAGAGAACCGACGGTTACCTGAACGAGTGATGTTGATGGAGTTTTGAAAATCCTGTGCAGTCGGCTTGTCAGAGCAAGCGGTAGGCAGAAAGGGTCCAAAATGTCAGAGCAAGTTCAGGGGTCCGAATGTTCTCTCAAAAAGTTCTCAAGTGTGAAAATGAGTGAAGTCAACACTCCCTTATATAGGCGAAGTGAGAAGGCGAAGGGTCACTTCCAAAATTCAAAATTTAGGCGGGAGAATCTCTCGGCCTTTCGCCGAGTGACACCTGTAGCAGGTCGTCGCCTGTCACAGTGCGACACCTGTCACAGGTAACACGTGACCAGTCACGTGCCACCTGTGAGGGGCAAATGATTAGGGGATTTTGCTCCCACCAATCGGAATGCGCCACGTGGGCCAATCAGGTCCTGCCAAGTGTCCCCCAGTTGGAACTGTCAGGGCACGCCACGTGGCACACGCCTATTCGTCCACCCTGGACCTATTATGTCATGACATGTGGCATCCTCCATGCCTAATGGAGAAATCGGCCACCTAGGCCCAACTTCCAAGGGAAGCCCAATCAGCCCTAGGTTAACCTAAACCTAGGATTGACACGTTTTCCAAGGTTATAAATACCTCCCTTAATCCTCATTAAGGTGGATTACGCACATTAAACACTCTCACCTAGAGAGACCCAATCACTTTTATTTCCGCATTAATTACTCCTTAATCAAGTACTAACTTGACCGTCGGAGGCGGATCACCAATCATCCGGAGCATCCGTTTGTTTTGCAGGTACAGGCGTCTGGTTCCAGTCTCGGAATTGTAACTCTCCCGCAGGACATCAGAAAACCCAAAACAGCAGCCACGGCACCACAGCCGGCTGCTTTCGTGTTGCTGCTGGCGCTGCTGCTGCTGTTGGCGGTGTTAATGTGGCCGGCAGCCCACCGCTGGTGGGGTGGTGGCCGGCAGTGGTGTATGCCAAAAAGGGGAAGGGGAAAAAGAAAGAAAAAGAAAAGAAAAATAAAGGAAAATGGAGAGAAAGTTTACCTTGGGTTTTCTCCACTCTAGGTGATGTGTCTATTTTATATAGTATTTTACCCCCGTCCCTTGGTCATAATTAGTAGTGTTTTTGGCTCTTTTGAGCCACTTTTATTACTAATTGGTGTTTTCTAGTGTTTTCGTAGATTTGGTTGACTATTGCAGGGATTTACACTTTTGGAGTATTTTCCCGAGATATTTTGGAGCAATCACGAACAATAGAGAAGCACGACCAGACTTTATAGCCCAGGATCGGTTAGAACCATCGAACCGGTGATTAAGGGCTCGGTATAGGTGATACCGGGGCATTTGGACCGAGTAATCAAGACCCAAAGAGGAAACGCAGATTGGCCTGAAGAATTGGATCCCAATCGTAGTTCAAATAGTGGCCCAACAGAGCCGCCCGACCAAAAAGGCTGGCGCCCAGAGGCGCGCCCGACCGGGCGGGAGAAGCTAAGGTCGGCGCCCGGTGACGCGCCCAGCCGGGCGCGAGAGCCTAACTGAAGAGCAAAAAGGCACGCCCGATCGGGCGGTGCCTCGCCCAATCGGGCGCGTGTAAATATTAGGGGTTAATTTCGTCGTTTAAGTTTGTTTTAGTTTAGGATTTGTACGGAGTATAAATACTCCTCCGTAATACGATTTTGGATCTCTCTCTCTCTTTTTCCCTCTCTCTCTTTCTCTATCTCTCTCTCTTGCTCTTTCTTTACTCTCTTAATTGTTCTCTTAGGTTTTCTTTCTCTTAAACCTTTGTTCTTAATCCATTCTTAATTCCAGATTTGTTTGGTAACTAATTCTATTCTCTTAATCTTAGTTGTTTATTTTATTTCTTTAATTATGTTTTGTTTTATTGCTTTGATTTGTTTAGTTTTTATTGTGAGTGAGTAGCTCTATTTCTAGGGTTTGTGGGGATCCATAAATAATATGAAGGGGTAATTTATTGTTGTTAATTATCAATGCTAGATTAATTTCCTATTGATTGATTTAATGTTATGTGACTAGATTAGGCCTGATCTTTTATGCATGAGTTTGACAATATTGATTCGAGATTCGACAGATGAGAATTGATGTTTAGGTCTAGTTTCAATAGGCAAGTTAATTTATAAATGGTTAGGTCGAGATTCGAAAGATGAGATTTAATACCGGTAAATTAATTGTGTGATTATAATACGTAGCGAAAGCTCTTTGTAATCTGATTAATGTATGCATTGATGAATGATTATTATATTATACCCTGGAATATTATTTATTGGTGAACCTATGCCCTAGATCCCTTTTATATATTATTTCCTCCTTATTCTTAACCTTCGTCGTTTAGTTTCATACTCAACTTATATATTGGTTACCTAATAATCTAGATTATATTAGTTAATTAGGAATAGAAAGACTTGTTTCCCTGTGGGGTTCGACCCTACTTCCCTATCTACTTTAGTTAGAGGACTTAGGTAATTACTTTTGATTAGGGGATACGAATCTACCCTGTCAAAATTTGAGACTTATATTTTCTTGAAAAAAATAAAGCATGATGTCATGAAAAAAAAAGAGAAGTTCAAGAAAAAAAAAAGTGAACTTCAATAGAAAAGAAAAAAAAAGTGTTCAAATGTTCTAGTTGGAGGTTAATTCAAACGAAAGAAAAAAAAATAAGAACTTCAATGAAAAATTAAAGTTTGGAAATAAAGTTTGTTTATTCACTCCACTCCTTCATTATTATATTTTATGAGTGATATGTAAGTGTTGGGATTGTTTATTTTGATTGGGGTATGTTTGGTGGATTTTTGTTAGAGTTGGTTATAAGGAGATGTTGATCATTATTTATTTTGATCATGGGCTTTATTAGGATTTGCTTCCTTAAGCATAGCTTTTCTCTCACTTATTCCCAAATTTATCCTACCCTTTACCCTAGCCTTACATTACAAACTTTAAAGACCTTCCGACCTTTGTGCATAGATTTGTACGAATGTGAAAGTGTTGTTTATAAATTCAAGTTATGATTTGACATATTTCGAGTCGACTAGTAGGATTGAGCGTTCATTGTTTTATACACACGGGAGTGTGAGTTGGGAGGACATTGTTCACATAAAGAGGTTGGATGGAGAGCGATCGAATACATCTTTTACTCGCCACAAAAATGAGAGTTGAGTGCGTGAGCACTAGTCTTGAATTTTATATGCTCTTGTGGTTTGCTCTGTTTGACAATCGTAGGGAAGATTAGTAATTAGAAGGATTTGATTGGTTGATTTTGAAGCATGTTTATTGGATTTACCCTGAATCGTTTGTGCTTGATTTTTACTTTTTGGGGTGAAGCATATTTATTGATTCATTGATGAGATATTTTCTTAGGGACAAGCAAAGGTTTGGCTTGGGGGAGTTTGATGTGTCTATTTTATATAATATTTTACCCCCGTCCCTTGGTCATAATTATTAGTGTTTTTGGCTCTTTTGAGCCACTTTTATTACTAATTGGTGTTTTCTAGTGTTTTCATAGATTTGGTTGACTTTTGCAGAGATTTACACTTCTAGAGTATTTTCCCGAGATATTTTGGAGCAATCACGAACATTGGAGAAGCACGACCAGACTTTATAGCCTAGGACCGGTTAGAGTCATCGAACCAGTGATTAAGGGCTCGGTATAGGTGATACCGGGGCATTTGGACCGAGTATTCAAGACCCAAAGGTGAAACCCAGATTGGCCCGAAGAATTGGAGCCCAATCGTAGTTCAAATAGTGGCCCAAGAGAGCCGCCTGGCCAGAAAGGCTGGCGTCCGGAGGCGCGCCTGGCCGGGCGAGAGAAGCTAAGGTCGGCGCCTGGTGACGCGCCTAGCCGGGCGCAAGAGTCTACCTGAAGAGCAAAAAGGCGCCCCAGGGGTTAATTTCGTCGTTTAAGTTTGTTTTATTTTAGGATTTTTACGGAGTATAAATACTCCTCCGTAGTACGATTATAGATCTCTCTTTCTCTCTCCCCTCTCTCTCTCTCTCTCTCTCTCTCTCTCTCTCTTACTCTTTCTTTACTCTCTTAATTGTTCTCTTAGATTTTCTTTCTCTTAAACCTTTGTTCTTAATCCATTCTTAATTCCAAATTTGTTTGGTAACTATTTCTCTTCTCTTAATCTTAGTTGTTTATTTTATTTCTTTAATTATGTCTTGTTTTATTGCTTTGATTTGTTTAGTTTTTATTATGAGTGAGTAGTTCTATTTCTAGGGTTTATGGGGATCCTTAAACAATATGAAGGGGTAATTTATTGTTGTTAATTATCAATGCTAGATTAATTTCCTATTGATTGATTTAATGCTCTGTGACTAGATTAGGCCTGATCTTTTATTCATGAGTTTGACAATATTGATTCGAGATTCGACATATTGAGAATTGATGTTTAGGTCTAGTTTCAATAGGCAGAATAATTTATAAATGGTTAGGTCGAGATTCGAAAGATGAGATTTAATACTGGTAAATTAATTGTGAGATCATAATACGTAGCGAAAGCCCTTTGTAATCTGATTAATGTATGCATTGATGAATGATTATTATATTCTACCCTAGAATATTATTTATTGGTGAAACTATGCCCTAGATCCCTTTTATACATTATTTCCTCCTTATTCTTAACCTTCGTAATTTAGTTTCAAACTCAACTTATATATTGTTTACCTAATAATATAGATTATATTAGTTAATTAGGAATAGAAAGACTTGTTTCCCTGTGGAGTTCGACCCTACTTCCCTATCTACTTTAGTTAGAGGACTTAGGTAATTACTTTTGATTAGGGTATACGATTCTACCCTGTCACTAGAAAAAGTTTAATTTTGCCCAAGTGTTGAATATTCACTACTACAAAATTGACCAAAGAGACCCGTCCAAATTACCCAAAGAGACTGCCTTAGAGACGATCTCTAGCTAAGCGGTCTCTTTGGCAAAGAGACATCTTTATTAGAGACGGTCTCCAAATTGAGAATACTAACACTGCCTATCTAGGATACAGTCTCTTTTTTTGGGAAAAAAGAGACCGCTTATTAAGGATAGGCAGTCTTTTTTTTAAGAAAAAAAAGACCGCCTATTTAACTTAGCAGGTCTTTTTGGGTGCATTTATAATAAAAAAAATAGCTTATTTAAAATAGCTTGACTACTTGAGTACTCCAACTTCTTCCTCTTTCTTTTGTTCTGAGATTCTTGTGTGAAAAATAAGCATATCTGTCAAAGAAAAAGGCACATAAAAAATCAATCATAATAATTGAGAATAACCAAAAAATTAAACATTCGTTTAGAACTTAACTGAAAAAAATGGACTAATAAAATAAAAGATCAACTCCTTTAAAAACAAGAATTTGTAAATTAAACTCCTAAAAAAAAAAGAAATTGTAAATTAATGGTAGCAATTAGATGAATGATAAACAAGAAATTTACTAAAACAAATCCAATATATTTCCAGCCATGTGAATTGGATACTGATCCACTACTCTGCAGTTTCATGAATTGAAAATGATGATAACAATGATAGTACACAACACAAAAACCTAAAGTCGAACCGCAAAATTTAGTGTAAAATGCATAAAACAGATCAAAAATCAACAAAAATTGAAACCACCACAAAAAATCAAACAAAACCAAAATACAGAAATAATAATCAATTATGAAACGAAATCAAAGAAGCAAAAAATTCGTGTAAAATACATCGAACAGATCAAAAATCAACTAAAACTGAAACCACAACAAAAAATTAAACAATAACCAAAATACAGAAATAATAATCAATTAAAAAACAAATTCAAAGAAGCAAAAATTCGTGTAAAATACATCAAATAGATCAAAAATCAACTTAAAATTGAAACCACCACAAAAGATCAAACCAAAACCAAAATACAGAAATAATAATCAATTAAAAAACAAAATCAAAGAAACAAAAATTCGTGTAAAATACATCAACCAGATCAAAAATCAACTAAAATTGAAACCACCACAAAAGATCAAACAAAAACCAAAATACAGAAATAATAATCAATTAAAAAACGAAATCAAAGAAGCAAAAATTAGTGTAAAATACATCAAACAGATCAAAAATCAACTACAATTGAAACATCACAAAAGATCAAACAAAAACCAAAATACAAAAATAATAATCAATTAAAAAACGAAATCAAAGAAGAAGAGACCTACAAGTATTCTCGGAAAATTTGGGATCATAATCCTTTAAATTTAGATCTTCAATTCATCTTTATAACAATCAATCGATTTATCAACCCAATATATAATGAGTATAATCTAACGGCATAAACCCATAAAACTCTTCTAAACCATGATAATATAACTTAAATCGCTCTTTCAAGTTCAAGAATTGGAAACGCTTCATCAAACCTTGCAAACTGCAATAAATCGCTTCAACACTCATCACCAAATCAAAACTTGATTCCCTACAACTACTCATATCTCAAATGATTTCGATGCTCCGAACAGGAGGGTTAATCTGGGGAATTAAAGGAGATGAAATTGGTTTAAGAGGAAAGAGAGGAGATAGAAGAAGAGGAAAAGGAAGATGAAGGAGATCAGATGGAGATTGATTGTTGGAGGCAAAAGTGGCGGAACGAAGAATAGTGAAGTGTTAGCGTTTCATTTATTTTATTTTGGTGAGTAAGTTGCAACAAGTCTCTCCCCTTTTTTTTTAAAAAAAAAAACAATTAAGAGAGACCAGTTAAGTTGCATAGTGGTCTCTCCCATTTTAATTTTCAAATAAAAAAATTAAGAGAAACCGGTTAAGTTGCATACAGGTATCTCCCCAAATTTCAAATAAAAAGAACTATGATAGACCGGTTATCTATGATAAATGGTCTCCATTAAATTTTCAATTCACAGCACAATATCAAAGAGACTGGTTATCTATGACATTGGGTCTCTTGAAACAAAGAGACTGGTTATTTAAATAACGAGTCTCTTATTTCGGGTCTGTTTGAGCATTTAAGTAGTAGTGATTTATACCTCTTTCTCTAGAAACCCTTCTTACCTAGACTTCCCTTATCTTTCCTAATCCCTTTCCTAATAAAACTTTACTAAAATAAAACTTTCCTAAATTGAACCCCAACCTTAATAAAATAAATTATTAAATAAACTTTCTTTTTATAAAATATTTTCAAAATTATTTAAAATAAATAATTAAAATGCCATAAATAAAACATTTCAAATTACTTAAATACTCCACAATATACTTATTTTTAATAAAAATACGTATAAAAAAAGGGGTATTACAAAATAAGCCAAATGAAGTCGAAATTAGGTTGGTTTAAGTAACTTTTACAAGTTCAATCAACTAACACTAAGAGGAGATTAACAATATTAGAGGATTCTAGGGCTAGGATTATACCACTATACTTAATCACAAATCACAATTAGCAGGTAACAATCAAGTTAAATTAAGGGGATAATATAGGGGAAGTCATCTAAAGCACCCAACTACTCTCTCAAGCTAGAGGGATTACTTGAATCATGAATACAACCTACTATTGTGGTCATAAAGCATAAAATAAGTATTAAAGCGTAATCACGATGACAAAAATATTCCCTTGACTGGAAATTCCTATTCTCATGGAATTTCAAGTCAATTAAGCATAAGGGAGCTAACTCAAGTTCATCTCTCAATCCTTCATTGAGAAAGCTTAGGTAAATAGTTCTAGAAATGTCCATATACAACTAAGTAATTAAACCACCTAAGCTCAACTAATTAACAACCGAAAATTACCAAATTAGCACATGCAACAAGTAATTAGTGACGACTACATTGAGGGTTTTACCCAAACCCTAGAAAATTAGACTACTCACAATCCATGGAGATTAAAACAATTAATAATTTCAAACAACTCATGAACAAGATTCAAACTAAAGATTAAGCTAAATAACAATCTAAGCATACAAAAATTAAGCAAATAATTAACAATTAAAGCAATTAAAATGGAAGAGAAGCGTAAGAAATGTTACTAAAAGCTTTAACTTTGGATAATAATGGTAGAATTTGTCTTCTACAATGATTGAGATCGAAATTTCCAAGCTAATAATTAAGATTTAACTAATGATTTGAGAGTTTTGTTTTTATAAGATTACACATTAAGAGAAAAGCTCTAAGAACTTGGATTCTATACAAATGAGCTCAAGGAGTTATTTATAAAACCCCTAAAAAAACGAAGAAAACAAGAGTCGGGCACGCCTGTAAAACTGCAAGGACGTGCTACCTTATTAGTTTGTTCTTGTTTTGTCATGGGAATACTACACGGACGTGCCCAAGTATGGCACATACGTGCCTGCCTTGAACTCCAGAATTAATTTTGAAACTAATTTGGGCTGGGCAAGCTGCACGGACGTGTTGAGTATCCTGCACGGATGTGCCTAAATCTGCTCGGCCGTGTCATACCTTGCACGTCCGTGCAGGCTCTCTTAGGCCCTTTTCTTCACCTTTTCTTTGGTTTTACTCGTTTTTCTTGGCTTTTAATCTTTGTTTAACATCCATATGCTTCAAATGATCATCATTGGACCTAAAAACTCAATAAAAACAATAACAACCCGTGAAGCATAGGATACACAAAATTTGCATAATAATAGAGTAAAAGTGAACCAAAACATCATTTTATCCAGTAAACAAGGTTCAAAATCACCCTAAAATCATATCAAATAACAAGTTATCGCGGATAGAGTTGCTAGCAATCAAGCCTTAAAGCCTCACGCATATACTCTCTCCTCTTCCCTCACGTTCGTACACGCCGATGGTGCGTGTGGTGCACGGTGGTGGTCGTGGTTGTTGGTGGCTCGGTTTTCACCTCCACTCCCGTAAAAGGTGGTTCAAAGTGTTTGTGCCCAACTACTAGTAGTAGTGGAGGTTCAATACTATCCCGTGGACTAAGTAGTGGAGCGACGCTTGGTTTCTATTATCTCCCTAATTGACAGTCAATCTATCGCTTGTGGAAATCACGCGTCAAAGGTTTCTATTATGTGATTCTTTATGTGTTATGCTTCTAGATCCTGTTTAGGTGCGAACGAATATGATTCGTGAAATTCTGCTTAGAGTACCTAAATTCCTACAGTGGTATTAGTTAGCCTCTTGAATTTACGCATATTGATAATAATTCTTTGATATCCACAAATTTTAATTCAATTAAGAGGGAGAATAATCTAATTATGGTTCAATCTTTATTTTAAATGGGGATTTAAAGGTTTGGAATTGTTTAAATGTGATTTAAATTTATCAATTTTTCATAGTAAAATCCGTATTAAGCCCTTGTTTTTCGAAAATTTTGTTTGTAACAAAGCCCTAAATTTTTTTTTGTTCTTAATTTTGATGATTTTTAAATATTTTATGCTTTATAAATTTTATTAGATTGATTTGATACTTAAAATATGATTGTTGTATAATCAATAATTTTATCTAAAGTGTTAAGATTAAAATTGAATTAATTTTGTGAAGAACCCTAAAATTGAATTTGAGTTATGAATTTTATTTCAAAATTGAATTAGGCATAAATGTTATGTTTTCATTCAAAGGACCTAATTTAATTTTACAAAAGTTGTTTAATTAGATTAAATAATCTAAAAAAAAAGTAATTATTTTTGAGAAGGAGCAGCCACAACTGGGTGGCAAAACCACCGGCCGGTGGGCCACAGCGGCTGCTCCGGTGGTCTTAAGGGCGTGGCATAAAGGGAGACACGGATCAGAAGGGGGAAGTAGCAAAAAGGTGCAACAGTTGCACGGTTCAGGTGTTAATGTGCGAGCTCGCGTGCCTGGGCACCTTACTTGGCTGTGTGGCTAGCCAAGGCCGCGGTTGGGCTTTGGCCTAGCTGCGGATGGGTTCCGATGTGGCAAGCAAGGTGCTCAACCACGGGAAAGAAGATCCTATGTTTTTTTGGAGGGTGGTAGCTGGACCGTGCAAGTGCTACACACCTAGATGTGTGGCTGGGCTTAAGGCCTGGCTGCACTAGCTGGGTTCTGCAGTGGCTAGGCTGAGTTGTCGGACTTCAGCCACGGTATTCCCATATTTTTAAAAAAAAGTAACAAAAAATTGTTTTTATTAAAATTATATATTTTATTTGGAAAAATTGAAATAAATTATCCCACTCTAGTCGATCTGCTCAAAACGAGCCCACCTTTTCCCTCTATTTTCTCAAAACAAGACTTTTTACCTATGACCTATTGAGCAGTTTGATTAATTTTTAATACAAATCTTTCTCCTCCACTTCACCACCCTCTTCCTACCTGCATTCCCTGTCACCACCAACACTATCATCCCCCACCCACTCTTCGCACCACTCCTTACCGCAACCAAAGCCACCACACCACCTTCGCAACAACTATACACCATCAACCTCAATTAATCACAGCACCTTCACACCCACAAACACTAGTAGAAAAATACAAAAAGGAAACCCCCAAATGCCATCAGTTTAGGCCAAACCGGTGGTAAAAACCGGTCTAAAAATGGGCGGGTTTTTTTAGACAAAGAGAAATGGCACCGGTTCAGCTCAAACCGGTGCCAAAAATACAAAGGGCACCAGTTTGAACCGGTGCCACTAAACTGGTGCATTTAAAAAAAAAACCGCGGGGTGTCTTTCTTTCTTCTTCCTTCTCTCTTTCATTTTCATTTCTTTTTTCACTGTTGCATTCCCATTGCTAAAACCCACACTGCACTCTCTCCATTTTCCCACCACTAGAGCCGCCACCGTCGCCGGCCACCAGCCCTGCCCTTCTCTTTCTCCCCTACCCTGCTCTTTCTCCCCTGTCCTTCTCTTTCTCTGTTCAATTTCAAGTGGGTTTCCTCTTAATTAGAGGGTTGTCAAGGTCTTGAAGCCACGCCACCACCTTAAGGTTGTCGCGCCACAGCCCTAAGTTCGCCACGTCACCGTGCTTCTGTTGCCCTAAGGTCGTCGCGCTACCTGCTGCTGCTGCCCTCCTCCACCACCGAGTTGCCGTTGCCCTCCATCTTCCCTTCAAGGTTTTTTCTTTTTTCTTTTTTTTTATTTCACAATTATTTTCCAATTATTTACTTATATTAATGTGTTTTGCATGTTGAATCATTGTTTGCAAATTAAAATTTAGGTTTGAAAATAATTATACTCTAATTTTTTTTTCAATTTTAGGTTGTTTTATTGGGAATTTGTGAAAATATTAGAGATTTTTCTCAATTAGTTGGATTTTATTATGTTTTAATGGTTAATTTAATTTGTTTTGGTGGATAATTTTGAATTAATTATAGAATATATAATAACCTTGGTACTTAAATAGTTGAAATTTTGTATGTTACTTTTAATGGTTAATTTGAAGTTGTTACCTCGCTCCTTATACCGGAGTGGCGCTAGCGGAGTAAGTTAGAGATGGGTTATTTTGAGTAAGTTAGAGATTAGAAACCTTGTTGTTAAATTAGTTGAATTTTGGAATGTTTAAATGGTTAATATTAAGTTGTTTTGATGGGTATATTTGAATAAATTAGAGATTAGTAACCTTGTTACTAAAGTAGATGAATTTTGGAATGTTTTAATGGTTACTTTTAAGTTGTTTTGATGGGTAATTTTGAATAAATTAGAGACTAGTAACCTTGTTAGTTTAGAAAATTTTGAATAAATTAGATGAAAATTGGAACAAATTAGTGAATACATAGTTTAGCAATTGTTAGTTTGATGAATGATGTGTTTTAGCTTAGAAATAAATTAGTGAATTGACATGTTATGAGAAAGAAATAGTACATACATAATTATAACCTAATTTTTGTTTTGTTTTTTTTAATAGATTCATATGTGAAGCACGAGTTTAGCTTGAGGACTATATATTGAGCTCAAGTGGGTAGTTCATAAGTGTACATCCTCTGTACTTGCTATATTGGTATGACTAATAAACTTTACTAAGCTATATTTCTTTCTATTTATCCATTTAATAAAAGTTTATTCATGATATTGCAACTTGTGTATTGTTTAATTGCAAATAAATACAACAATATATAGAATTCTTGCATCATCATATGCCTAGATAACCGTTCAAGGCTTTCTTATTAGGAGAAAGTATTGAATAGTCCTTGGTTGGGACTGTTCTTGAATGTGTACTCTCACTTAGGTGGTGAATGTATGTTTTCTTTTCGATTTTAAGGAATATCTTGGCTTACCATTTCCTCACTATGTTCTCTGGGTACATATGTGGGTAATTTATTATCTACATCGTGTACTTGGAGAATTAGGGGGAAATGCTACCGAATTTTCCTTAAAATTGGAAAGTTGACATACATTAACTAGTGAGATTAGACATTTAAGGATGGGTTAGGTTGGAGTGATAAGGACCCTTTAGAAACATGTATTTTTTCACTATATGAATGGTATATTCATGTTTTGTACTTAAATTTGATTTACATAAAATATGTAGCAATTACACATTATACATTATATGTTGTTATATATGTTTAGAGATAATTCACTAAATGGAGAAGGATCGTGGTTGGATGTATGATATACGCGATACATTGGAATTTTGGAATGGGGTTCAAGAATTTAGCAATTTTGGAATCTAGCCTTAGACACGTAATATTACCCAACATTGACATGTTATGAGAAATAAATGGGTCATTTGATAAGAAAGGTAGAAAATGGGCTGAATAGAAGTCATATCGGACATATTTGGGCCATTTTGTGTTATTATGCTCTTTTGATGTGATTTCTTTCCTTATACACCTATAACTAGATAATATTGATATGTTATAAGATCAACAAAGTTCATTTGATAAGAAATGTAGGAAATGGGCAAAGTAAAGTCATATAGGCCATATTTGGGCCATTTTTAGTAAAAAAACTTATTTAACCTTAATAAAATGCTCTTTTATTTCTATTTTAGGGCTTAGACACATAAAACTAGGTGATATTGACACGTTATGAAGAAGAAAAAGTTCATTTGATAAGAAATGTAGGAAATGGGCTAAATAGAAGTCATACAGGTCATATTTGGGCCATTTTGAGTAAAATGCGTCCTAAAACTTAATGAAATGCTATTTTGATGTGATCTCTAGCCTAAGACACCTAATATTACCCAACATTTACATGTTATGTGAAATAAATAGGTCATTTGACAAGGAAGGTAGAAAATAGGCTGAATAAAAGTCATATGGGCCATATTTGAGCCATTTTGTGTTAATATGCTCTTTTGATGTGATTTCTTTTTTATACACCTATAACTAGATAATATTGACATGTTATGATATCAATAAAGTTCATTTGATAAGAAATGTCAGAAATAGGCAAAGTAAAGTCATATAGTCCATATTTGGGTCATTTTGAGTAAAAAAGCTTCTTAAACCTTAATAAAATGCTCTTTTTGATTCAATTTTAGGGCTTGGACACATAAAACTAGGTGACATTGACATGTTATGAGAAAGAAATAGTTTATTTGATAAGAAATGTAGGAAATGGGCTAAATAGAAGTCATATAGGTCATATTTGATAAAATACATATTAATTTGCCTAATTAATTAATTCTAACATAATTTTTTGTATTTCAAGTTTTGCAAGGTACAAAAGGATGGTCCGTTGACAATCAAGGAACTTAATGAAGTTCGTGACTTTTTAGCGTCTTTTATCACCTTCAACTTGTAAATGTCATTTTAATTGTAAATTTATGTTAACTTTTTAACTATATTATTATTCATTATTTACTTACTATCATTTGTATATATATATATATATATAACACTTTTTTTTATTGTATTGCGTTTGGGAATATTTATATCTATACATATACGAATTCTTGTTTTTAGTATTATTTGTATCTTATTATAATATTTAATAATATTATTATTATTAGTAATAATAATAATAATAATATTATTAATTATTTTATTTAATATTATTGCTGGAATTACAGGTTATTATTGCTGGAAACATGGTGTTTTTTTTTAATATTATTGCACGAAAAAAGGAAAAAAAATATATATTTTACTGAAAACGCACCGGTTAACTGGTGCCAAAACTAGCTGCCATAAAAAAAAGCGCGGGAGAGTATTTTAGGCACCGGTTAACCGGTGCCAAAACCAGTTTAGGGCACTGGTTTTGAACCGGTGCCAAACAGGGGGTAATTGGCACCCCCACATTGAAACCGATTCAAACCGGTGCCTTAGACCGGGTTTGAACCGGTGCTCTTTGCCTTTTTTCTACTAGTGAACCCACCTGCTGCACTCTCCCAACACCATCACCGAACCGCACACAACACCTATGTTAACACCGGCACACCGCAAGCTAGCCGGAATAATAATCGCACCTAATAACACCAACAGCACCACAAGTCACTTGCAAGAAATTTACGAACTCCCGAATCACCAATTTGATGCACAAGTAGTGGCAATTAGAAATTAATACTTGAATTTCATTGGTTCTTTAGGTGGGGCTTTTAAGTGGTGGAGGTAAATTTAAGGGGGAATGTTGGTGGGTTTTTTGAGTGAGTTTGGAGATGAGGCAGTGTGATAGGGGTGAGTAAAGGTTTTTACAGGTGGGTTTTAGGGTAAATGAAGGTGGTTATCCTTGCGGGGGGGGGGGGGGAGGAGAGCAGGGGCAGCAAGCGAAGCGTGGAGAGGAGGTAGTTGTAGTGGCAGCAACCGGAGAAGGGATGGCCGGTAACTTGAAAAACAGGTCAAGGGCTTGTTTTGAGAAAATAAAGAGCAAAGGTGGTCTCGTTCCCAGAATACGCAAAGGTGGGCTTATTTTGAGCAGATCGAGCAAAGGCGGGATTATTTATTTCAATTTTTCCATTTCATTTTAATTTTAGGTAAAATATGATTTTATCTAATATAATTTAAAAAGGTTAAAAGATAAATTTCAATTTATATGGTATTTTCAAATTTTAAAATTTGTTTTAATATTTGAAAATATTTAAGGATAATTGAGCAAATCTAAAAGGATAAAGATTGACTTGGTAATGTGATTATCCATAGTTAGTTAGATAATTGATTTAAATATTATGATTGGCTAGTAATTAGGATAGAATCTCCTAATTATGTGATTCATTATGTGGCAATTTTATAACATATGATATTATGCTGTTACATAGTGATTGGTATGACCCAGTATATTGCTAAATACGATCTGCGATCGTGATGTATTTTTGTAATCTAAGCATGGTCTACGAATCGATAAAGTATTTTTGTAATTTTATTTATTTTATTTAAGTAGTAAATAGAATATAGTAGAATTACATGTTGAAGTTAATCCAAGAAGCCCATAAAGTGAAGACCTAAAGGAGCGAGTTGGATGAGATTCATGAAGGTTCAAGTGGAATCATTTACTTTATTAGTTTTCTTAGGATTAGGGGACATGATATGTCTTATTTGCGCATTCAGTAGATTATGCATGTTAGATTTTATTTATGTTTTGTGATGATGCGCTAGAGTTCACTAATTATATTGGGGTTTGGTGAGTCCCACTCACCGCGGAAAAAACCCGAGTCAAGGATAACGCTCGCAATAATTAATATCACTAATGCATAAAATAATTACAACGGGAAAAATAGGAAATATACCTTTGTCGCGTGCTTCGCCAAACCGAATAGGTTCTTACTTGAAAGCTTAGCCCCAAAAACACGAGAGTCTCTGACCGAATTTTAGGTCCATTACCTCGAGGTTAGCGAGGTCCGACCAAAACCCAAGTATTATATGAGTTTAAGAGTTTTTGCAAATGCAATGCTCTATTGAATTCCTACTCAAGCAAAGAATTCTCAAGCCATGCTTTGGCTATTTATAAGGAAGGTTAGCTTATGAATTCCACTCATCTTTCAATGTGGGACTTTTTCACAAAAAGATCCCACATGGAAAGATTAATGAATTCAACCCTTAGTTAAATAACCCAAGGTACAAGTAACAAGGGTCACATGGTTAGATGAGGACCACTTTTTCACTTGGTCCCCAAGGCATTTCACATGCATTGTGAACTAACCATGTGTCACCCAACCTTGAGCCTCAAGTTGGGTTCGGTTGGGCCACTTTCTTTTGGCCCGGGTCCACGACCCTTTCCACATGTGTTGCAACCGTGGCACGTTGCCAACGTGACGCGCTGCCACGTGTCACGGTGCCACTTGGTGGCTGCCAACTTGGCGACTGCCACGTGTGCTGCCACATGGCTTTTTTCATGTGTGCTGCCACATGGCGTATTTCCATGTGTGCTGCCACGTGGCACACTCCTATTTGGCGCACTTTCCTAGCCTTTCGCGTGGCTAGGATATTACTTGTTACTTGAAGCATTTTCCCGTCTCGCCAAATCCTAAATTTTGGCTCGACATTTTGATATTCTTTAACGCTCGGTTTTGACGCTCTAAGCTCGAATTTCTGACGTCTAAATATTTATTACTCGGGCGACTCATTAATTCTTCCGAATTAATTCGTCATGTCGTTTCGTTCATTGCTTGGGTGTGACCCGAAGGGTTTAGTCAAGATTAAGCTAAATATTAATTATACATTAATATTACTGATCGGATGCGGCCTCCACCTAGGCATTCCGATCACTTGACCTTACTAAATATATTAGCTTTCTAATAATTCTAGACCCATTATCAGAATAATACACTTGTTCAAAGGACACCATTCCTTTTAATCTTCCGCTTGTCCTTCCAGACAAGTGAGCTTTCAGTGTGTAGCCCCTTTCCTATGTCTCTTCATGAACTATAGGGTAATATTATTCGTCATCCCTATTACGTCCAGAAGTGTTTCTCGAAATCCGAGTTTGACTATCAATAAGTAGATGATTTATAAAATCCATCTAAGCACAGCCATGCATTTTCATAGTCTCTCTCTTCGAGAGGCCTTGTAAACAACAAAACATGTTCCCTATTATTAGTAGGGGAACATTCCCAATCTTGTAATGTAGCTTCTCTTACTAAGAGGACCTAGTCGCCTGATAGCGATTATTATAATCCCCAATTACGGCAAACGTTTGACCTACATCAAAAACGAACTAGAACTCAAACAAGAGACCTCACAATACTCATGGTCAAGGAAAAGAGTTCCGATAGCAATAATGAGAAATATACTTATGACGATTTTGAATCTCTTAAAGTATTCTCATAGGTCGATCCAGTATGGTTCTAAACTAATACCTGTGCAAATGATTTATGTCCTCATAGCACAAGAAACGGTGCCATAAATCATACTACACACTAATCTCTATTGGTCATTAATCGTCCATCATATAAATGACCTTGATTAGGGATAATTTTCGATTAAAATATTCAATGTTCACTAAATAGGTGTTTATTTATCCAAGACATTGTCTTAATACCCTATTTTGAATATTCTTTAAAATCGAATGGACTCATTATTTAATTCTAAACCACAATTAAATAGAAAACGGAGTGATAAAAAATTGCATGAAATTTTAATTTACTCCAAAACCTGAATGGTTCATCTTATGATAAATGGTTTTTCCGAATGTTTTAAGAGTATCAATCTTTATAAAACATCTATAGAAATCACACCCATATCTAATATGCTTGATTTCTTTCATGCAATTGTAAATGTTGTCGTTCACTTATTGCATAGGTTTAGTTATAAGTACTTTGCTAATCTTATCATCTTCATTACTGATCACTTTCATAATATAAGATGATAAAATTTGAGAGTGTCATGGATTATATGTGACTTAGGATTTATTTTCCAAGTGATAACTCCCACTCATTTTCATTATTGAGACCTTCAACTTGACAACCTACAATCATTAACGTTCAACAATGAACTTTCCATAGAACATCTTCTTTATTATCGCATTAAGGCAACAATATTCTCAACATATATTTTAGTAGAATTCTTGATGATGCCTTGCTTGGGTTTCACTCCAAACGGATCACAATGATTTGAGAAACCCTAATCACTTGTGATCATGGAAATTTTCCTAAAATTCCTGCACATTACACATGGATGCACGTCCATGTTACCATTCTCAAGCCACGACTTATTGTTAGCTCGTGCTTATAAACGGCTTCCTTGTTAAGGATCTAATCCTTGTTAAGGTTTATGCTTGCAACATCAATTCTCAAATTGTATTTGTTGCCACAAGTCAAGAACTCATCCTGTTACTTTTCTAAATACTTTGGATGTTCTTGGCCACAATCTAACAATCTATTACATAGATTCAGATTGATTGGTACTACATACATACTTCACATGCTCTAAGCAAGTAATTCGTGTGACGATTCCATATCACAGCGTACATGATGGATTAAATTGCAGAGTAATTCTCAATCTTATTCCATCCATGTGACATTTTAGCTCATTCAGTTTCACTAAGTCTTGCTAAACTGTTTGTTGTGTGATATGGTTTAAACTCTCTATTAGAGTCTTTCATGTTTGACTTAGTATTTAGCCTAGCTTATACTTAGTTCAAACATTTACTTAGTTTTATACATACGGGTCGAAATTCTTTCAAAGTCCTTCAATTCATGTTTAACACGGTAAAATCCTTTACACGTTCAAACATTTTATTAAGCTTATACAATAGATCTTAATACCAATATGTACTAAGTATCTTCTTTTTCTTGGTCCATTGTCAAAAATACTTTCAAATCTAAGCATTTAGCATTTGATAGTTATTTCACAATAGAGTTCATAAACTTTTCGTTGGACCTTATATAATTTACTTTTGCTCCCACTAAACTTCTTATTCATAAGAATTTCTATGTTTATCCACAAGTCAATCCTCTTATTAACTTCATGAGAAAATATGTTCCAATTCCTATATGCAATGCTTCCGTGAATCCCATGATGGATTCCTTGACCTTGCTTTTCAATCTAGCATTTATTTAGATTTTCAAAACCCTTAGACTATTTTCATAGTCACTTCCAAAATCCTATTTTAGGAAGGCGATTTTGGTATCTATTTTTCCATATTTCATATGAGCAATTTTGGTAAAACAATCACGAAAAGACTTTAACATTCCGATTGGTGAATAGATTTTTATTAAATTCAACTCCGTGAATTTAATTGTATCATTTTCAACCAATCTAGCTATGTATGCATATACATTTCCACATTTGTTAGTTTTCTCCTTGAAAACTTATTTGCAATCAATGGGTATTTCACCCTTTATGCAAATTAATCAAGTTTCAAACATGATTTTCAAACATGGAGTCTATCTCGGATTTTTATGGCATCTAACCATTATTCGGAATTTGGATTTGTCGTAGCTATCTTACAAGGCATTATTCCTTTACTATATAAGAGTAAATAGTATGCTTGTAAGTCTTAGGTTTATTTCTAACTTAATAGAAAATTTATATGATTCAATCTAAGCCTTTGGTGAATTATATACCTATACGGGGCAATCACATTAAACACTGAGTTTCAAGGCGCTTCTAAAGCCCTTTGATTATGTTGATCTTACTCCAATATTTCTGATGTTTTGTGAGTAATGAATTCTCTTTTAAGGCACTTGTAAAGTCCGTTTGAGTATTCTTGATCAAGAATTCTCACGAAGTCCTTTTAAGGTCTTCCGAGATTCTCAGTACTCTCAGTTTTAGTTTGTTACTAAGCTCGATGGAAATCAAGTTCATTTTTATCTCACTTGTCGTTTTGGAAATGTGTAACTTTCCAGAAAGACACCACTTAGAGCAACAAACATTATGTTCTCAATTAGGTTGTGGAGGTAATGCTCGTAGTCTCATTTGAATGCTTTCAAAGAGACATGTATATTGTCTTTGGGTAAAAGTTCGTTGTGAAACAAACAGTTAGCTCCAACTTGAGCTATCTTAGCCACTAAGCTTGCAATGAGCCACCTAGCTTCACTTAGCCCGTGAACTCCCATTGAGTCACTCAGTTCCTAGTGAGCCAGTGAGCTCCCACTGAGACTAAGAGCCTTAGACATATACTTGAAAAGACGTTTAGAAGTTATTTCTATTCATAATTGAATATGGCGTCCTTTCCTAGCTTCGACATTTCGTTTAGTGTAACATTAGTCATTTGTGCAAATCTTTAAGACTTTTATAGGGAGGGTTGTGAACCATCTTTGTTCGAGTCATTTTCAAATGACATCGAGATCTTCGTGAAGACAAGATATGTTCTTTGTGGGATTGTTTATGAAAATTTCCATTCATAACTTTGAGATGGTTACGCTTGGCTCAAGCAAACATCACTGGATCTAATCTAGAAGTTTTGGTATCTTGCCAAGTTGATTCTGTACTTCACTGGACTCTTGAGCTACTTAAGTCAAGTTTGTTCACATTTGATGAATACATCCATATCCTTTCAAATTCTTCGTGGAACGTTGAAGTAATTGAATCCTCTTTAGCCTTCGGAATCAATTGTCTATACCAAGAACAATACCTCTTTGCTTTGTCGGTTTCAACTATCAAGAGCCTATCTAATAGAGCCTTGAGTACGTTCTTGTCAATGTGACATTGCTAAATATGTTTGGAACGCAAATCATGCCCATGATTTGAACTTAGTGAGTTTATCATGTTTAGGGAAATGTTTGTTTATAATCAAGCATTTCTTTACTCAAAGCTTGGATAACCATGCCATTTAAATAAATTTGCAACTATTGCTTTTACTTTGAATGTGAGTCTTTCCGTGTGTAAACAGATCAATTCCTGATTATGGAACATAATAATAACCATTACTTGTTCCAGCCTTTTGCCTAAAAGTCTTTAAACAAAGCATACGACCTTAAAACTTATGTAGCTCTCCTTGCTTCATTATAAGCTTGCAAGTCGATAACTTAGCTTAACGTCAATAGTTTGAGGTCACTTTTAAAGTGGAACACTTAAGAAGTATCCGATACTTGTGAAGATAACGAATTGCTAAGTTAACTACAATAACATGAACTCATGGGTTGAAATTGAATCTTATTCCTTTTCTTTGTTCCTTGTTTCCTATATTTCTTATTGTACAATATCTCATAACCTTACTTTAAGAACCACTTCTTTAAGTGCCTTGACTTTTACACTTTTAGGCATAATCAGGCACCTAATGCGCCGTAAAACAAAGTTCTATCTTTTCTTTCAATTCACACTTGTATTACTACATCAATGAGTCCTACTCATTTATGTATGAAGCGAAAATATACGTTGATTGTAAAATATTGACAATTTGAGTTTGCAACTCAATACTTCATGTTTTATCAAAACTACCTAGTATTTTGAATACATGATATCCAACCGTCCTTTCGGAATTTGTTGTAAAAGTCATTTATGAGAATTGTATTTTAGAAATGCTTTTCCTTTCTTTGAGAACTGTCCTCAAAGATTTCCTTTACCAATCACGGAAACAATATTATTTGATTTAGAGTACTATAAATATAAGTGCAAAGAATAACCATTTATCAAGAATATATTAAGTTTGATATTTAAGAGCATTCATGCAAACTTCAATCTTATTAAACGTCTTATTCACGCATAAAATTGTCCCTATTTGGCGAGAATAAGTCGATTCCAAGATCCAAGGGATCAACGAGTAATTAGGCATGCTTTGGCTTGTCCTACCAATTGATAGCCCAAGGTAAGAAATTCTTTGCTAATGTCTCCAAGCCACTCTTGGTTAGATAATCATCGCATCTAATGCGTCACGACGATATATCTCTTTTGTCATGACATGTATGGACTCCATCACTCATATCGTTGAGTATAGCCAAAACCAACATGCACACCCGGTGTGCCTTACGTTCCTTGGAGTAGTGATGGTACCTCGCTTTGGCCTAATCCACCATCACCCTCATTCGGTGTGCAAGTGTTGTTTCGGAAAGGCAAGTTTTACTCAATATTATTAGGGACCTAGGTTTTCTATGTTGGTTGATTAAAGTGAACTTAATTAATCATCGCAACATAATGAAAACCTAAACATGCATCTAACATGTCATTCATATATAAGCACAAGCATAAATATATAAAGCATAAGTATTTGATGCATATTGGCAACTAGAATTACCCCTTGAATTCTTCAAGTCAATAAAAGGTCTTCTCTTGCATCTTCATGGCTTTGTCTTCCAAGAACCTCCGTCTTCAAGACTTAACCAAATTATGCAACTACTAGTATCTACGACTAGGATTAATCTAAATATTAAGGTACAAAAATACTCAATGGTACGTAGACCGTATTTAGATTTACAAAAATACATCAAGGCACGTAGTCCGTATTTTCTATCTTAATCGGGTCCCACTAGTTGCCATTTCATAAAACCTGTGAGAGAATATACATTCCATTCATCACTATATGTGAATGGCCCATGCATTTTACAACAAACAAGTAATAATGCATTAAACACGCGCACGCACTAGTAACTAATCTAGGTGGTTAATCCGATTAACACGCCTAATTAAAACTAGTCAAAGTTGTTTAACCGATTATGTAATTGCGTAATTAATAATTAAAGCTTCCACTAAATTCTGCATCCATCTTAATTAATCCAATTAATTAAGCCGTTAGAACCCAAAATTTGTCAATATAAATATTGCCAATGTCGCTCAAAACCCGAGGCCTAGCCTCCATAAATTTTAATTTAAATAAACAAAATTAGTGAAAATAATTAAAAACGGCTTAAAATGCAAAACGTAGCCCAATGATTATGTGTGTGTGCCTAGCACCAAGCAATAAGGCTTGGTTTTCTAGGCACCAATCCTCGGCAGGGGTGCAAGCTGTTGCTCGCACGCACTTGCTGCTGTGTTGGGCTCATGCTTCCTAGCAGCCACAACCCGCACAGCCCTTCGCATACCCCTCCTACACGCACCAAGCAACGCACTACCTCCCTTGCACACATCGCACGCACATCCTAATTCCCATGCGCACAGCAACACGCACACACCATCGAGGCGCCCAGCAGCCTCGGCAACCCCATGTGGGTTGCGTGAGTAGCCCAGCTGGTCGAGAGCTTGCTTGGGGCTCTTAGGCCTCGATTTTTGTGCTCATGTATCAGGAAAAATTCCCGATATTGTGTGACATTATCAATCAATTCTAAATTAATTTTAGAATTAATTTATTGAGGTAAAATAAAAATAATAGCAAGTCTAACTTAAATAAAATTCATTCAAGTGCATTTAACCAAAATTATTTCCAAGAACCATTCTTTAATTAAATTGGTTTAACTTGGTGCAACAAAATAAATAAGGCAATTTCTCATTATTAATTTAATCAATTTAAATTAATCTTGAGATTTTGACAAAGTAAGAGGGAGTTGGAAAAATGTGAACTTTAATGTTCATATGAGAAATCCGACAACTAACACTTGTGAATCCTTGAAAAATTATATCTTCAAATATGAAGATAAACAAATTTCTATCACAAAGTTTGAAACTTTATGTTTCCAATCAACCAAAAATGATTAAAACAACAAAGTTCAACATAAAATTCATGGAGTTTAGCAGCTTTTAAAGTTTCAATCACTTAACATAATTAAAAATTGAATCTTAAGCACTTTAGAAGCCTCAAAAAAAAAATTTCACACTTAATGCAATTAATTTGCAATTATGTGAAAAATAAAACCAAGCTTTTAAACACAAATTACCACCAAGTAATCATGCCTAAAGAGGTTTAAAATTGCATATAAAATACGTATTGAACCAATTACATAACTACCATAAATATGCAATTAATTTTCAAGGTTAGAAAGATTTAAATTTTTTTGTAAAAACGAAAAATCCCTCGAAAAATGCATTTCTGGTCGTTTTTTTGGCTAAAAATCGAGTCTTAATAGGGTAAAACCATTTCCAGAACGCCTTTTCCACCCAAAATTCACTATTTTTTGGTCAAAATCTGGGTTCGGGAGCTGAAGTCAGCTCTAATACGAGGTTAAAATGGATAAAACGAGCTACTAATCTAATTAGCAACTTATAACCAGAAAAATTAAGCCATAAAAAAATACCTTGAAAAATATGATAATTAAAAATAAACGAGTGGGGCTCCGATACCGCTATTGGGGTTTGGTGAGTCCGACTCACTGCGGAAAAAACCCGAGCCAAGGATCACGCTTGCAATAATTAATATCACTAATGCACAAAATAATCACAACGGGCAAAATAGGAAATATACCTTTGTCGCGTGCTTCGCCCGACCGAACGGGCTCTTACTTGAAAGTTTAGCCCCGAAAACACGAGAGACTCCAACTGACTTTTAGGTCCGTTACCTCAAGGTTAGCGATGTCCGACCAAAACCCGTAAGAGTTTTTGCAAATGCAATGCTCTATTGAACTCCTACTCAAGCAAAGAATTCTCAAGCCATGCTTTGGCTATTTATAAGGAAGGATAGCTTGTGAATTCCACTCATCTTTCAATGTGGGACTTTTTCACAATAAGATCCCACATGGAAAGATTAATGAATTCAACCCTTAGTTAAATAAACCAAGGAACAAGTAACAAGTAACAAGTGTCACATGGTTAGGTGAGGACAACTTTCTCGCTTTGTCCCCAAGGCATTTCACATGCATTGTGAACCAATCATGTGTCACCCAACCTTGAGCCCCAAGTTGGGTTTGGTTGGGCCACTTTCTTTTTGCCCGTGTCCATGACCCATCACCCGAGTCCACGACCCTTGCCACATGCACTGCCACCGTGGCGCGCTGCCAACGTGGTGCGCTGCCACGTGGCACGCTGCTACTTGGTTGCTGCCACTAGGTGGTTTCCAACATGGCGGCTGCCACATGGCGTTTTGCCATGAGTGCTGGCATATGGCACACTCCTATTTGACGCGCTTTCCTAGCCTTACGCGTGGCGAGGATTTTACTTGTTACTTGAAGCATTTTCCCGTCTCGCCAAATCCTAAATTTTGGCTCCACATTTTGAGATTCTCCGACGCTTGGTTTCGACGCTCCAAGCTCGAATTTCCGACATCTAAATATTTATTACTCGGGCGACTCATTAATTATTCCGAATTAATTCCTCGTGTCGGTTCGTCCATTGCTTGGGTGTGACCCGAATGGTTCAGTCAAGATTAAGCTGTAATATTAATTATGCATTAATATTACTGATCGGAAGCGGCCTCCACCTAGGCATTCCGATCACTTGACCTTACTTAATATATTAGCATTCTAATAATTCTGAACCCACTATTAGAATAATACACTTGTTCGCAGGACACCATTCCTTTCAAATTAATCACAACATAATGAATCTAGGTCATGGTAGTATTGAGGTTGCATTTCCAATTAGAAACCCAATAAACCTTTGATATTTAATTATGATAGGTCATGCCAAAGATGGGTGTCAAATTATATCTTGGGAGAGTTGGGGTAAATCAAGTTTTAAAATTTTAATTGGTTATACTCAATAAGGTTACCTAAAGAGTTTAGAACCTTGAAGCAAAGGGTAATAATCAAACATGTGATGGTAAATTATTCAACCAAGAGTTACAAGAGTTGTAATCAGCAAAGAGTTTACTCACCTTGAAACTATATTGGTTGATAGGGCCAAAGTTCGGTCAATTATTGTACAAATAAAAGATCTTGGAATCACTTAATTCAAATAGGGATCACTTAGATTGAATAAAGTGTTTTAAAGTAACCTATTCAATTCATTTGTATATGGTACTTTAAATTTTATTAAACATAATTGAATTTTGCATTTATTAATAAGTGATATTTCGTTCTAATTTTATTTTAATATATAATCTCCTCAACTGAAATAAAGTTGAGAACGTTCTCAAAAGTTTAAAAGATAATCCATAAACCTATATTCCAATTTTGCTAAGATGGTACCAAAAGGAAAGTTTTAGAAACCCATGTCATATGCCTAAAGTTGGTTTCCTTTAATTCAAAATGTTTGAGTAAAATGCCAACACCATCTTCATTTTGAAGAGTGTTTCAAGGGATACAATGAGATGAGAGGTATGAACCCTCCAAAGAGACAAGTATAGAAGTCCAATAAAATCTTTTATCTTCAATATGATTGAATATAAGAAAGTGATGGGAAATCTCTATGATCAAAATTTAATCAAATGACATTATTCTTCATCCATTTCATATAGAGTTAAATAGTTTATTAAACTCAAATATGAATAATGATTGAATAATCTTAGCAAAATAATGAAATGTGCTTTAAGTAGGCAAAGTATCATTTTGAACCTAAGAGAAATGTTGTAAGTGGCTCAAATGGGAAGGGTTTAAGAATATATGAGGATTGCATTGAGAAGATATAGGCCAAGAAATGCAAACAATTTAAGTTGCTACTTCTCAAACCTAGAACTACTTGCATGATAAAAGTTGTTATGAACAACAAATATTTCCAATCAAATATACCAATTCCAATTGATTAGAAATAACCTCATAACAGTTGGAGGTAAAAGAATGGAAATGTTCCAATTAAAGAAGTATATTATAGAAATTGATTTAGCATATTACTTCTTCTTGGATATTTGATGTTATGTTTAGTTCTCTCTCATTGAGAATGTTTTTGAACTAAATAAACAAGTTTGGCTAAAGGGAGAAATAAATCTACAAGTTTAGAAGAAAATGTTGCTACTTCACAAGTAGAATCTACAAGTCTAGAAGCAAAAGTTGCAACTTTACAAGTAGAAGCTTATTTTCACCTTACCTAGTTATTAGCTAGAATTAAATAAATGTTATTTATTCTTTCCATTATCAAAACACCAATCAAGGTTAGTAATGACTAAGCATTGAAGATTAAAAAATGTGGAGTAAATGTTATTCTATGCTTTATTGAGTCACAATGTGTTTTGAATAGCTAAATAGGTTTAAAAACTTTATATGTTAGATATAGATAAACCACTTCTATATATATATAAATTGTCTCTAAAATGTCAAATGAATCGAATGAAAAATGAACGTTGCATGCAAAATATCCAAAGGGATAGATTTTCAATATAATTAGATTATGAATCTATTGATATATGTGAACATCATTCTAATTTGAAAATTTTGACAAAGCCATCGTTTAGAGAAATGATGAAATGAACTCAAGGTCTAATATATATTGATGTAAGAAAACCTAAGTTCATAGGCTAGAGACGAATAATGAAACTTCAATTGTGATATGATCACCAGTTCTTAGTTGAAGCATAAGTGTGAAAAGTTTTGAAAAGTTCAAAAGTCCAAAATGAAGTTCAGTATAAACTTAACAAGATAATGATGACATTACAATATGATTGTAATTGTGAAATTTTAAGTCAAGACATTTACTTGGCAATATATATTCAACTTATTACGATATGATCGTGCCAATGAGAATATGAGCCAAAACCTTGATAGACATCCAAGAGTGGTGAAATCGTTTTACAACAACTCCGCAAGAAAACCTTATGAAGTGTTTGTAAAGGAGCTATCAATATATATGATATATATTTTGATAATGGATAAAATTATATCTTTCAACCATTATTAAAGGGATATACTTTTAAGATAAGCTACAAAACTAAAAAGAATACATATATTAAATCAAAGTGTAGCAAAGGCTTCATATGTGATATAGATAAGAAAAGTTCTTATAAAATCTTTCTACAAAGCAAGGAATAAAAGTTGTATTAAATCATTTGATACATGTTCAATTCCTATACAGAGCACGGGGTACTACTACACAAGTCATACTTAGCACAAAATGTTTGTTGCTCAAGTAAATGCACTTATGGAAAAGATGTCATTTTTAAAAGGTCAAGTGGGAATAGTGTAAATCTCGAAAGAGTTTGAGAAAAGTAACAAACAAACATGGTTCAAACTATGGTTGCTTCACCCTAAGCTAAATGCGCTGCTTCAAAAGGAAAGTAGGAGTATAAGAATCTTTAAAAGTTTGAGATCCTTGACATTGTTCAAGAAAAGTTAATTCGAAAATCTTGAAGAAATTTGAGAAATTAATCAAATTAAAGCAACAATATGAGTATAGTTCACCTAATGTTTTAAATGAAAACTCATGGCCTCAATAAGTGTAATGGGAATAATAACCATGTGTCGAAGGTAGTACATTTCAAGTGCGCATCCTTTATTGTCGTTTCTCGCTGAAAATTAAACAAAGTTGTTGTATAAGTTTCAATTGTTGCATAAAAACCCACAATGATGATTAGCATGTGTCAAATTCAGCCAAAGAAATATGATTTCATATTAACTAAGAGTTCTAAAATATTTATTTTGGAACATGAAGATTATGAAAGTAATAAAGATGATTTGACAAGTTATAACTACAAGTGGTTTAAAAACCATGGAAATCTAAAATAGATTCTAAGTCTATAAGCAAGTGTATAACACTTGATTAATTTGCCTAATTGGGTGAGACCCATTATAAGCAAAACTGACAAGAAAGAAAAATGTTTTCTAACCAAAGTAGATACTTGTTACATGATTCAACAGATTCATGGTATGACTATGACTGCGATGAAACCTTTACATTAGTTATGTAAAGATCTATTAAAGATATTTTAGTGATTTTTACCTTATGAGGTTTGGTAGATGGATTTCAAAACACTTTCTTGAAATTATTCATGAAAGAATATTTGTATATGATACAATCAAAAGTTTTGAAAGTATAACAATCCCAAGGATGCATAAAAGATCCTTTAATGGATTGAAGTAAGCATCATGGAGTTAATTAGTATTATCCTTAATTTTGTGAGTTAATCAAATCGTTTGATGTTCTCATAAAATAAAGAAAAGGTCTTGAGTATACAAGATGTTTAGTGGGAGCTATAAAGTCTTCTTGGTCTAGTTCAAAGAGCAATTATTCATTACTTGAAAGGTCAAGTGATGGCTAATGCATTTTGTATGAAAAACCTAGAAGAGGAAGATAAGTATAGTTAGGAGTCAAGATCTTCTATTTATTGAGATAAGGTATCGAAGGATGTTTGAGTTTCGTTAAGAAGCTTATATTGATAAGATTCTTATGAAATTCATCATTATATTGAAAAGAGTTTCAATCCCATATAACATGGCACATTTATTAAAGATTCAGTGGTTTGAGAAAGGTTGATGAAATTAACGTTTTGAGTGATGCTCCTTATGCATTTTTCAAAGGATGCATCATGCATGTCATGGCCTATACTCATCTATTTGGTTCACGTGTTTTATTTTTTGATAAGTATCCTTAAAAGTCAAATGGTTTATTTATTTGGAACAAGCCGCGCAAAAGTTAGCTTATTGTTGAAATAATTTCCAAATTTAATTATTAAGAAGATTCCGCTTGAACATTATAAAATATCTCAAATTTTCATTCGTAACTCTATTATCTATCAGGGAAAATTATTAATTAGTTAAGTTTTTTGGGGGTTGTCTTAATTTTTAATGGAGAATCTAAATTAAACATTTGCATTAATAAAAGGAAAAAAAATCATGATTAATGTCTGAATTTACCTGTCGATAATATTGCTCGATCAAGATGTTGGTGAATACTTTAGCCCTTAATAATCCCAATTTGAGGTAAAATTTTTAAAGTTATATATTAAATGCCTCATTTTGTGTGATAAAATATGTCTCTATACAAACATATTTGTTTACTATTTAGCAAATCGAAGTATTTTTGAAATAATATTTTTCCAATTTATTTCTGACCACAAATTTAATTAAATATATACATAGTATGACCTTGATTTTTTTTTTCCTTTATTTGTTATGATTTGACCTTAATTTTACATATTTGATTTGAAATAAGAAAAATAAGGTGAACTAAACATGACTTTACTACGTAATGTTTCCTCCATTTCGTAGTAATAATCACAACACTTTCCTTTTTACATTTGTTTCCATAATAATCAAAACACTTTATATTTTAGTAAAGTCTCATATCACTACTACTTTTTATTATTTCTCTCTCCGAGTATCCTCACGTACATAAATACGTTATAATTTTTGTCTTTTAATATTATCATCACTTATACAACAAATCATTAAAAGCATTTGATTCGGTATAATTTATTATGGATCACTAACATTAGAGACACTATGACCATTTTGTTAATATTAAAAAGGTCACAATGTTATAATAGTAGTTATTTTATTAAAAAAAATAATTTCAATGTGCTATTATAAAGGTCATAAGAGGTTAAGTAGGGTTTTTTTTTTTATTATTATTTTTTTTTTATTTTTTCAAAAAGTTTTAATATATTAGTCATTGTGAATAATAAAGGTCACCTTGTTAAAATAAGTACACTATATCCAATGTAACGCCGACTGACACACACACATTTCAAGTTCACAGTTAAAGTTAGTAATATTAATGTCACATAAGTTTTAATAATCGAAGCTATGTTAAAATTAGGGTGTCGTTAAACGTCGCTCCTATTTTACAAGGGAACCCTCATATTTTTATTTTAGAAAATTCCTTTTTTACCCTAGCATATAAATACGGTTTTTTTTACTCTACGACTCACATTCTCACTCTCTAACTCTCTAAAAATTTTGAAATAAAAATGTAATTTTTTTTTTGTTTAAAAAAAAAATCAACCCTCATCAACAACATCCTACAACCACCTACACAAAGGGATAGCTGATCCGAGGCGCATAAGGGTGACTTATGGAGGAAGGAACTTGGTTGGCGGCGGAGGTGTTGGCGATGGCGGCGTTGGTGTCAAGCAGGTACAACTTTTTAAAAAAAAATCGAAAAACTAGGCATCCGCCCAGATTTTCCGGAAAAACCTGGGAAGATCCGCCCGAAATTTCCGGATCCTCCTAGGTTTCTCTGGAAATTTTGGGCGGATCTCCACTTTTTCCTAAAATATCCGGAGAAACATGGGAGGATCTGCCTTCGTATCCTTTCAGGTGTTTTCGGAAAATCTGGCGGATGCCTTGGTTTCCAATTAATTTTGTTTTTATTTTTTTCGTGAATAATATTATTTGAAATTATGATTTGGTTAAAAATTTATGTTCAGTATTATTTTTATTTTTATTATTGTTATTATTAGTTGATATTAGTGTTGTTATTATTATTATTGTTATTGTTATTATTGTTGTTGTTAATTTTTTTTTCTGGATTTTATTGTCGTTGTTGTTATTAGGTTATTGTTATTAGTAGTACTATTATTATTATTATTATTATTTTTATAATGATTAGTATTATTATTATTATTATTGTTGTTGTTGTTGATATTAATGTTATTATTATTATTGTTATTATGGTTATTGTTGTTGTTCCTTTTTTCCACCCCCAAAACCACCACAAATTTCTTTTTCTAATCCTCAAAATCAAGCATACATATGTGGTTATGGAAATTTGGAATAGTTTCGTGGGTTGAAGAAAGGAAAAGAGTGGTTTCGAGGATAGGGGAGAGATCTAAGGTTGTTTCAATGCAAAATTAACCAAATCACACTCATCTTGCTGTCATTTATGGTAAATTTGAAAATTTTTTAGAGGTGTAAGAGGAATAAACAATAAAACTCAAAGGTATACGGTGAAAAATAGTGTAATTTATTATTTATTATCTCAAGTTGATACGATTAAGAATTTAAGAGGACACTAAAGAAAAAAATTCTTTGGTTTGCTCGCTGTGCATAATCATGGCATACCTAGTGCCTTTGATGATGCTAGTTTTTGTTTTTTTTCTTTATCCGAGTCCTTTTTCAATTTTTACTTTTTTTTAAATATTTTTTTTTGTTATTTTAGATAGAATTAAGTTTTATAAAAAATAAGCTTTATTTAGAAAATGTTTGGCAAACAAAAAACCCTAGTTCGGTCGTGAGCTTTAGAGGTTCACGACGAAGCCATGAGGAGGAGACGGGGAGTGCCTATTGTTAATCAAAATGGTGAACATAATGTATCCTTAAATTTTGGTTGAAAAATTTTAAGTTAAGGTACAACCCTCTTTTTTGTTGATGTTTTTAAAAACATATTTTAAAAAAGCTTTTTTATTTTATTTTTACCAACTAGAAAAAAAACACGAAATTTTTTTTTAACACCAAACTTTTAAAAGTTTTATTTTACCACCCGACGAAATATCTAAAAGTTATTTTTCACCACCTGCCGTCAAAAGAACCGAAAATCTTTAAAATAAAAATATTCGTTAGGATTTTTTGACTTTTACTACAAAAAAAATCACGAAATTGTTTTTAACTACCAAAAAGTTTAAAAGTTTTATTTTACCATCAAAATTTTTTCTAAATATTGTTATTTACCATCTATCGTCAATAAAGCCGTTAAATTTAACAGTTTAAAAAAATCTTTGATTTTCGTGCGCAAAACATGTTGGTCATAGGTTTAGGAGGGAATTTTGGCCCTATAGATCCAATTTGAGGTCAGAATTGATAAACAATGATAATAAGTGCCTCGTTTTGCGTGTTTCGATCACGCAAAGCAAGGTATTCATAAACACGCAAAAGGAAGCATTTTCGATCATTAATTTGTCAATTATAACCTCAAATTGGACCCTGAAGTACCAAAATGCCCCAAAAAACCCCTAAAGACCATGTGTTTGGCACGGAAATCGAAGAATTTAAAAAATTTCATTATGTTTTTGACGGCAGGTTGTAAAAAACAAAAAATAAAACTTTTAAAATTTTTGGTAGTAAAAAACAATTTTTTGATTTTTTTATTGGTAAAAGTAAAAAAATCATATTCGATATTCATGCCAAAAATATGCTCTTTAGAGGTTTTGAGTGTCATTTTTGTTCTTTAGGGCTGATTTGAGGTTTGAATGACTTAAAAATACTGAAAATGCCTCGTTTTGTATTGTCATGCAAATCGAGGTATGTTTACTAGGCAAAATGAAGTATTTACGAAAATTTCTTGTCAATTCTAACCTCAAATCGATCTTAAAAGACTTAATTGACCCCATTAAACATTTATTGGTTATTTTTACAGTAGATGGTCAAAAATAATTTTTAAATTTTTACTTAGTAAATTTTTTTTCGGGGTTTTTGGAATCCCTCGGGACACTGGTCACGTACTGCCAGCAGCGAGACTTGGACACCTGCAAAACAACGAATATATTCTGTCGCCGAAATATTCGCCTCCGACGGTTAAGTTAGTAACCGGAAAACGGAAAGGTTAGAGAGAAAAAGTAGAGAGAAGCTAGAGCTTTTAGTGCTCTATTTTTTGTTATGGCACAATTCACCCCTCCCATCATAAATGATTGGGGTATTTATAGGGGTGGGAATTTGTGCCCCTTTAGGGTTTGTGCAATAAATTTCTGTGTCCTTATTGGCTGCGCAATCAGGTATTGACACGTGTCAGATGGAAGGGTGTGCAGTTTTGCGGCTTTCTACCGTAATCCCGGGATTTGGGTTATGATGTCAGAAAGACCCTTTTTCTCTCATTTTAAGTGCTTTTTGTATGCCCCCTTAGTGCCACAATTGTTCGGATTCTGTTATGAGTTGGTAATATCCAACATGATTTTGTGCTGACCATAATCATTTGTTCTTGTTGGAGTAATTAACATGTGAGTATGTTGTACTAACCAACCTTGTGATTGTAACTGACAATGATATATTCATTTAATATATTGAAAATTTGGTTCTGGTTTTTTATTCTCTTGACATGGTACTATCCAATTGATTCATTGTATTATCTATATTAATATGCCTCCCTTTATATTTATGTAGCTCGTTTTTTATCCTCCTTTTCCAGGCGCTTTTCTGGGAATACTCTACGAAATTTGACTTGGATAATCTTTGGAAGTTAAACCTACCGAGGATCGCTGGTTGGGATGATAGAGAGACAAATAAGCTACATAATCATGTTTTCAACTTTCCAAAAGATTACAAAACACCATATATGAGTTTAAAATGTTAAATATGTTGTCATTATTGCTAGTTTATTGATATGCCCTTTTCACTTCACTATATATTTGCTGAACTGAAATTAATTTTATTATTAAGAAATTATTTATAATGAACATAATTATTTTTTGCTAAACTAAGTTAATTTTACAAATTATGTATTATATTTCTTGACTATTATTATTGATTTTTACTAAAATTTATTTCATTATATATACTGAGCTGAATTTTTATTTACTGAATTTAAATTATTTGTAATAAATATTATTTCTGTAAGACAAAGTGACTTTTTAATTTTTATTTTTTAAATAGTTGATGTGTAGAATTGATGGGAAGAAGTTCTAGATTGCTCAGAAAGGAAAAAGTTGATTGGATTCACAACAACGTTCATGACAACTTAGATACCGTCAGACTCGAGATAAAGTGGCTCTCCACCCATTTCGGTTTTTAGATTAACGATTTATTGTATTAAGAAGCAAGGACATTGTTTGAATCGATTAATTTGGAGCTAAGTCACATTATTTGTTACACTACAGGTAACTTGCAGAGTAAATATAGTGTAAGTGATGGCAGATCAAGTTCAAACTCAGACAGGTTGGAGGAGAACAGTGAAACAGAGGATCAAAAAGACAAGGAAGTAAGAAGAAGATGATGACAAAAGAGAAGTGGCCGACCTTGATAAGGACATCCGGAACACAATTGAGACAACTTCTTTGATACAATCTGTATAGGAGGAGAAGGAGAAGAGGGATGAAGAGGAGACAAATAGGAGGACTGAATAGGAGGATGAGAAGTGGAAAATTGAAGAGGAGGAAATTAGTAAGAAGGATTTTATTTTTTTGGTGCAGTAGAGTGAGAAGGGTGTTAATCAATTGCTCTATTCTTGGATTGGGTTTTCCTTTAACTTACTTAAGCTTAATTGATGGTTGATTTCAGATTCTTTGTTTTGTTGATTTTGTGCAATGGCTTTACACTAGGAGGAAAAAAACAAATTAAAATTAGAGTTTGTCCTGTTTTTAATGCTTATATGCAGCCTCAACGGATATGTATAACAATTTTCCTTTTAAAAATACATAAAAGGGTTAATTATAGCTTAAAATCGTCGTGGTAACGTAGTAGTGCATTGTTATAAAATGTTGTGAGAAATGACACATTGTAATTTTTATTGAAACATTTGTCCTAATTTTAATATTATTACGGTTTCACCTATTAAAATGTCCTATGATATTCATGTTGTTCTTGGGTGGTAATATATGTTTGACGCTCTTGTTGCCTTATTGGATCATGTTTTCAGTGCTGCTCTTCAACTTTGCCAATTTTTGCACTACTCATCAAAAGTCACCTGTATACGATGGAAAACCAATAATGGCTGGTACATGTCTAAAACCAATCTATATGTCAATCCATTTTTCAAATCCTTATATCTATTGGTACATAATGTGGTGCTTAATTTAAGTTCTGTGATTGATTATAGATTCTCAAAAAAGAAGTATGCGATTTAGTAGCTTTGTTGTGTAAAAAACGAGCAAAAAATTGTTGCCTTTCACACCAACTAAAGACCCTAAACATAGATTAGAGCAAATGACATTTTTAGCGACTTTGTTGTCAGAAACTGGGATACCATTTAGCAATGAGCTCACTTATGTCCCTGGAATGGCTCCTAGATCAACAAATTGTGCTGCTTTTGAGGAAGGAGGATTGCAGGTAATGCACACATGTTAGTTACAAGTTTTTGATGTTCTATTGCAAATGAAAAAATGTATCTTTGAGATTTGCATTGTTGTAGACATCTACTTTTGGCCTCTTGTCCCGACAAGAAGTGCAATGGCGATAAATAAAACCATCTTCGTGTTGGATCAAAGTGAAGAATGCTTATGGGTAGCTGGTTAAACCACAAGACACAAAACACTAGCCCAAACCAAGAAACAAAGCCAATCAAAGTCCAATTAACTAAATCTGATCATAATTAGGCTTAAGCCCGTACTTAAAACCCAATAATGACGGATTTAGGAGCGCATAGGTTAAAATAAGCACTGCCGCAGAAAATAACGCACGCAACTCAAGGAATCGCGCTGGGCTGGCGCGCTGACAGGGTAAAGTCGTATCCCCTAATCAAAAGTAATTACCTAAGTCCTCTAACAAAAGTAGATAGGGAAGTAGGGTCGAACTCCACAGGGAAACAAGTCTTTTTACTCCTAATTATTTATTATAATCTAAATTATCTAAGTAACCAATATTTTTGGGAATAAATTCTATGCTACGAAGAATAAGTTTAGGGAGAAAAGAAACAATAATAAGAAAGCCTAGGGTCACAAGTTCACCAATAATTAATATTCTGGAATAAAACATAATAATTAATAATTAACATTGCACAAATAACATGATTAATAGGCTCTCGTAATTTATTAATCAACATAGATCTAACAGGCTCTCGCAATTTAGTGGATCTAAGTTCCTATTAAAAATAGCCTTTAATATTAAATTAACATCTGCTCGATTCATCAATTCAATATTGCTAAACATTCACAATCAAATTACATCTGCTCGATTCATCAATTCAATATTGCTAAACATACACAATCAAATTACATCTGCTCGATTCATAATCTAATTGCAAAGAAATAAAACAATTCAATAAGAAATTATCATGCAATATCAATAATCAATAATAACAAATTATCCCTTCATATTAATTATGGATCCCCATAAACCCAAGAATGAAACTACTTAGACATAATCATAACTAAACTAATCAAATAAATAAAACAAAACATAATCAAATAATTAAATGAAATACCTGAAATTAAAGGAGAAGAAATTGTTACCAAAGGAAATCTGAATTAATTGAAGTAATTAAGAACAAGAGTTGAGAGAGAATTTAAGAGATAGAAATATCCTAATTAGAGAGAGAAAATCTAAAAAAGAAGTTAGACCAAAATTACGTACATAATTCGTACTTAAACATTCCTCAAAACAAAAATTAAAACTAAACTAATCAGGTCTGAGAAAAACACGCGCCCGATCAGGCTAGAGGCCGCCCGATCGGGCGCGCCTTTTTCTTCGTGCCCCTTCTCAGCAGCGCCGCCCAATCGAGCTAGATGCTCGCACGATCGGGCGCGCCTTAGGCCACGCACCAGCACCATGCATGCCGCGCCTGATCGTGCTAATCCTTGCCCAATCGGGCCCTTGCTTCACTTCGAGGCTCGGACTTCGATTGGGCTTGATTCCTCGGCCTAATCCGGATTTCCTCTTCGGGTCTTGAATACTCGGTCCAAGTACCTCGGTATCCTGATTACCGAGCCCTTAATCACCGGCTCGATGACTCTAACCGACCTTGGGCTTCAAAGATGGTCGTGCTCTTCTAATTCCCGAAGTCGCTCCATGAAAAACCCGAGAAAATGCCCCAAAGGTGTAATTCCCTACAAAACTCAATAAAGAATACGAAAAAACTAGAAACACCAATTAGTAATAAAAGTGGCTCGAAAGAGCCAAAAACACTACTAATTATGACCAAGGGACGAGGGTAAATTACTATATAAAATGGACATATCAAACTCCCCCAAGCCAAACCTTTGCTTGTCCCTAAGCAAAGAGCTCATCAATGAACATATAAAACATGCCTCACCCCAATAATCAAATCAAGCACAAACTATTCAAGGCAAATCTAATGAACATGCTTTAACATCAATCGTTCTTATTCATCCAATCACCCTTCCTCCCCAACAATTGTCAAATAGAGAAAACCACAAGAGCATATAGAATTCAAGACTAGTTCTCACACACTCAACTCTCATTTAATGTGGCGAGTAAAAGATTTACTCGATCGCTCTCCAACCAACCCCTTTACTTCCGAACAATGCCCACCCATCTCACACTCTCGTGTGTTTAAAACAATGAACACTCAACCTACTAGTCGGCTCGAAATATGTCAAACCATAACTTGCATTGATAAACAACACTTTCACATTTACACAACTCTATGCACAAGGTCGGAAGGTCTTTAAAGATTGTAATGTAAGGCTAGGGTAAAGGGTAGGATAAATTTGGGAGTATGTGAGAGAAAAGCTATGCATTAAGGGAGCCAAATCCTAATAAACCCATGATCAAAATAAATGATGATCATACATCTCCATCAACATAACTAACTCCAACAAGAATCCACCAAATACAACTCCAAACAATATAAACAATCCCAACACTTACAATTTTCACCGATAAAAATATGATAATGTAGAACTTGAGTGAAATACAAACTTTGAACTCATTCTCTTTTTTTTCTTTCTTTTCAAACTTGAATTTTTTTTTTCTTCTTGAACAACCTTCAAATAGAACATTTGAGCATTAATTTTTTTTTTCGTTTGCTCTTTTTTTTCTTTTTAACTCATATTGGAAATTTCAACTTTGAAACACAACATATCAATATTTTCCAATCAAAAATCAAAGAAAAATCACTCTTCTTTTATTTCCACATTGTGCAAATAATGTGCACACCACACCTCCCTCACTCACCAACTAATAGCTCCCCCAAGCAAACCTTAGGACTAGTAACTAATGGGGCTCATATAGGCTTGTAATGTGGCTAAATAAACAATAAAAGGGCACAGGAAACAACATGGGTAACAAGAAGGGAACAAATGTATCTAAATACTCTGAAGGCTACCTAAAAGAATGAACGCCTTCATCCTCCTCATGTGCATAATAATAAGTTATGAAACACTACTCATAGTTGCAAATCAATACTCAAATTCGTTGACATACCAGGAACTATGCAACTATCACACATTTCCTAACCAAATCAACTAGTCAAGCACTATATTCACAAGCAGTTGGAAAAATTGACTTATGTTTAGGAATCCAAACAATTAAACTTCAAATCATAACCAACAAATCCACAATGCTCATTATCAATAACCAAGAACCAAAACAAATTTTCTCAAGTAAGGGGCACAGGGAAGCATGATTTACAATTCATTGGAACGTATTTTTGGATTTTTTTATTTTTAATTTTTTTTGTATTTTTCATATATAAGAAAGCAATAAAAACTACACTAGGAAAGAAAATAAAAACTATACTAGAAAGCAAATAAAAAGAGAAAAGGAAGAGAATTACCAAGCGAAAGATCACCCCCCAAGCCAAATTAAGCAATGCCCTCATTGACTTGGGAGTGTAGCCTACTCCTCATCCTCATCCATCCTCGAATAGCCTCCTTCATGGCTTGAACCGGCTCCTCCATGGCTCGAACCACCACCTCCATAACCCGAACCACCTGCAAAGTAGTTAGGCTCTACATTCCCCCCAAGCCCACCAAAAGGAACATCGGTCTCATAACCATGGACCGATGAGTAGTCCACATAGGTACCATAGGCACTTGGGTCCGTGTATCCTCCTTTGGATATTGGAACCAATCGAGAACAAGTGATTCTGGGGGAATAACCCCCCGACGTGCATAATCACCGTACATGGGGTATAGACCCCTCCTGAGGTTCCTCTCTACATACCCTACCCGTCTATCTAGAGACCCAAATCTAGTGTCCAAGTCCCTAACCATACTCTCGACTCTCCCTTGCCCCATCTCAATCCTATCCAATTGGCTCCTAAAAGCCGAAAAGTTATAAGGGGTGTTGGGGTCAATGTTGTAGTTGGTTGAGGAAGTGGGAATGTCATATGTGAAGGGTGGAGGTGGTGGGTAGTGTGGTGAATGGTTATAAGGGGAGTGGTCTAGGGGATATTGGTGGGGTTGTGGTGAAGGGTGAGGTGGTTGAACCTCACCTTGACCGTTAATCTCAAAAGTATAAGAAGGCTTCCCCTTCTAAAATTTGGTCAATGTGGGGTTGGGCAAAGTAAAAGCATTGTCCCTTCTACCCGATTCCCTTTGAATCACCCACCAAGTCTCACCTCCCATGACATTTATCCAATTTAGGCCACCTAAATAGGGTAGGTCCATAATTGTTGGGCCGGCTACCTTCCCTTCGTTGTTAGGGACAAAGTTAAGGTTTTTGACCGCTATGTGAGTTACTAGACCACCAAAATAAATGGGTACCCTGGACCTACCCACCTCGGCCGCATTGGCCACCCTTTAGAAGTGGTTGGCCATCTTATGGACAATGTTGAACTTATCACTCCTAGGTATCATGTATGACCTTAATAATTCTAGCTCATCCCGCCTAACATTGGCGGGTTCATGCCTCCCAAAGATGGTAAGGCCAACAAACCGTTGCCAAAACTTTGGCACGGGATGTTGTATCCAAGTGCCCTTGGCATGTTGGAGGTTCAAGTTGGCATCCCCTGTAAGGGATTGATAGACAACGACAATGTTGTCTTGAGGAGGTTCAATTGGTCTATCCGATTTTAACTCAAATAATTTGCCAAATTCTTTTAAAGACAATCTAACATCATTATTAAATAATCTAAATAGAACATGAGAAATCAAGGCATTAGATTTTATGACATTAAAACTAGAAATAAATTCCAAGGTCAAATAGTCATAAGTATCATAGTGCAAGTTAAATAAACAACTCATGCCAATTCCTTTAAACAACTTTTCTACGGGTTTATCAATTCCTAATTTAGCAAGGGTGGGGTGATGAACAAAACGTGTAGGAATTACCTGCCTTGACGTGAGATTGATCATCCTTTGCTTTTGCTCTTGGGTGGTGATGACCACCCTCTTCCATCCCGGAACTTGCAACTTCTGGTCAATCCTAGGCTCTTGTTGCCTTGAGCTTTCCCCCCTTACGGTCATAGATCTTTTGAGAGCCATTGTTTATGAGAAATATTAGGAATTGAAGCTTTCTCTCTCTTAGGGTTTGATAAAAATTGAGAGAAAGTGGTAGAAATTGGGTGTAGATTTTAGAGAAAGATGAAAGGATTAAGAATATGAAAAAATAATTGAGTTTTGATGGAAGAATTGGAGGAGATCTTGAAAATAAGGGAGTTTGAAGGTGTGAGAATGGATGTTTTAGAGAGAGAAAGTAGTAATGAAGAAGAAGAAAGAAGAAGAAAGTGAGGAATGAAAGAAGGGTAAGAATATAAGGGACGGCTAAAAATAGGCGCGCCCGATCGGGCGAGTTAAGCTGAATTCCAGATGTCTGGTTGCGCGCCTGATCGGGCGCGAATACGGAGTAAAATTTCACCCTTTCACTCGCCCGGTTGGGCGAGCTTTGCCCGAATTTTCTTTTCCTTCACTCGATTTTCACAAAAATGCGCCCGATCGGGCAGCCTCGCTCGATCGGGCGAATTATGCTCCAATTTCCAGCTCCAGTTGCGCGCCCAATCAGGCCAATTAAGAGCTGAAAATTTTCCTCGCTTTCGCGCCCGATCGGGCTCGTGCCCAGTCAGATTCTCTTAGCTTCTTCTTCGATTTCTTTTTGTCTTCAAAATTTTTTAAGACTCTTTACCTCTCAAACTTATACCTGTACAAAAACACTTATAAATGGTAAAATTTCACTCTCCTCGCCTCTCTAAAATAAAAATAAAGAAAAAGGAAAACTAGTCTAGAAAGCAAGAAATACGGGTTGCCTCCCGCAAAGCGCTGGTTAATCTAGGTCCCGCACGACCTTCTTACCGCAGTATAATAACTAGGACCCTTGGCCTAACGCTTGATCAGGTGGTTTCTCACCCGGTCTAGCAGTGTTTCGGCTGCGACGCGACGTCTTGACATGCCCTGTGGGATGCCAATTCACCTTATATGGTGGTTCCTACTTGACTTGGGTAAGGGGTTCTTTAATGCTACGCACCAAAGATCCTTCTTTGATCGAGGGTTGCTTCAAATTGTCATTGCATTCAACACTTGCAACTCGATCTGGCGGAACACTTACCGTAGGCTCAAATCGCACAACTTGCTTGATCGGTTCCACCTTTTAATCCTCGAAACCAAGACCAACAGTGTAAAGTGCTCTTTCTATTGCATCGACTTCCCTCTTCCATTTGTCTATCTCATCTGAAAGGGATGCAACACAAGATACCGCCTCCAAGGGATCTTTTTCAAGAGCTTGGGGCTTGTTAGAATAGTTCTCAACCACATTAACACTAAAACATTTCTCCTCAGTCGTGGAGCTTTAAGGGGCATTATTAAGATTAAAAATAACTTTATCATCCCCTACTGATAGTGTTAACTTACCACTTCTCATATCTATGATTGCTTCTGCAGTGTTAAGGAACGGTCTACCCAAAATAATTGGGGTTTGCACATCCTAAGCCATATCAAGAACAACAAAATCAACAGGTATATAAAATATACCTACTCTAACGGGGACATCCTCTAAAACACCTAAGGGGTATTTAAAAGAACGATCGGCCATTTGTAGAGTAATATTGGTAGCTTTTAATTCACCCATATTTAGTTTGGAACACACAGATAATGGCATGACACTAACGCTAGCACCCAAATCACACAATGCACTATTAATCATTAGATTGCCTATATGACAAGGGATAGAAAAACTACCCGGATCTTATAATTTAGGTGGAGACTTATTTTGAAGTACGGCACTACACTCTGTAGTGAAAGCTACTGTCTCTACCTCACTAATAGACCTTTTCCTTGTCAATATTTCTTTCATAAATTTTGCATATGAAGGAATTTGGGTGATTAATTCAGAGAAGGGAACTGTTACCTTCAAATCTTTTACCATCTCCAGGAACTTACCAAACTGCTTATCCAAATTTGTCTTCAAGTGACAATTGGGGAATGGAAGTTTGATAATTGGCTTTGGAGCATTATTGCTCTTATCTGGAGTAGCCACCTTCTCTGGAGTCGTACCCTGCAATGTAGAATTAGATGTATTAGTACTATGCTTTACCCCTGCAGGGCTATTAACTACATTGTTTGGTTTAACGGAATCAAGATTAGCATTATTTAATAAATCAGGTTCATCAACTCTGGGCATAGGGGGCCCTTCATAGTTTGAACCACTCCTTAGAGTAATTGCATATTCTTGATCAGTAGGCCTAGTCGGCTGTGCCGGCAGAGCTCCCTATTTGCGGGCTTGTAGAGTAGCAGAAAGTTGCGCAATTTGATTATCTATAATTTTATTATGTGCTAGAATTTGATCAATTGTCGCATCTCTACTCTCCATGTGCTTTTGCATATTAACCAACATTGCTCTAATTTCCACTAGAGAAGGGTCGGAAGATGAGGAGGGTTGTTGTGGTTGGTTCTTCTGGCCAGCATTTGGACGATAATATTTCTGCTGCTGTTGGTGTGGCGCCTGTGGTTCTTGTGGTGGTGGGTTTTGAACATTGGTACTCCGGTAGGAAAGGTACGGATGGTTCTTGTGGTGGTGGGTTTTGAACATTGGTACTCCAGTAGGAAAGGTACGGAAAGGTGTTGGAGTATGGGTTATTCTTCCTATAAGCTTGAAAGGCATTAACTTGCTCCACGGAACTCCTGCAATCTTGTTCCCAATGACCTATAATACAACAATTTTCACAGAAAGCCTCATTAGAATTATTTTTAATTGCAGAAACATTAGCCACATTGGAAGATAGAGGTCAATTGAGCTTGCAAAAAGGATACAGAGTCAACACTATGTTTCCCCTTGTTAGCAAATCCTCTAGGATTCCCATATTGGGAATTGTGTATCGCCATATCTTCAATAACCTGACCTGCATCATCAACATTAAGATTCATAAATATCCCACTAGCTGCATAATCTAAAATTATTCTGGAAGAATTTCCAATGCCATTATAAAAGGCTTGGATTAACTGCCATTTTGCTAAATTATGGTGAGGGCATTCTCTTTTTAAGTCCTTGAACCTCTTCTAAGCCTCATATAAAGATTCATCGGCTTCTTGGACAAAGTTCTGAATCGCACTCCGTAATACGATTGTTCTCCATGCAGGATAATACTTGTTATAAAAATTAAAAACAAGAGTTTCCCAGTCAGTTATACCAAGTGCAGTTCTATTTAAGCCATTAAACCACAATTTAGCTTTTCTAGTTAAAGAGAAAGGAAAGAGAATCTCCTTGATTTGGTCTTGAGTGACCCCGACTTGCCTCATGGTGTTGCAATATTGACAATAGTCGGCAACATGAAGATTTGGGTCTTCACCCTTAGCTCCACTAAATTGCTTCCTCTCTATCATCGTTATAAATTGAGGTTTAATTTCAAATGAACCCCATCAAGAGCCGGAGTGGGGGTGAGATGTGGAAAATCTGTAAGCTTGGGTTGTGAGTAATTACTAAGCTTCTTTGGAACCGCCATCTCTGATTCTGCGTCTGATGATACCTCTGAATCGCTAGAACCAGTCGGAGGATCGCGGTGATTATTAATATTATCACCAGAATCCGCCAGGATTTGCTTGTAGAGATTTTTCTGTCTATGGAAGGAACGTTCGATCTCAGGATCGAATGGGATGTACCCTGATCTGGAACACCTGGGCATAAACAAAAACTAGAAGCAAATATGAGATTTGCCTCAGAGAACTAATGTTCTCTGAGACAAAAAGAAAAATAACCTAGACCACAAAAATAATCAGAAATAAAAATAAAACCGTTTCCCCGGCAACAACGCCAAATTTTGACAGGGTAAAGTCGTATCCCCTAATCAAAAGTAAATACCTATTTCCTCTAACTAAAGTAGATAGGGAAGTAGGGTCGAACTCCACAGGGAAACAAGTCTTTTACTCCTAATTATTTATTATAATCTAAATTATCTAAGTAAACAATATTTTTGGGAATAAATTCTATACTACGAAGAATAAGTTTAGGGGGAAAAGAAACAATAATAAGAAATCCTAGGGTCACAGGTTCACCAATAATTAATATTCCGGGATAAAACATAATAATTAATAATTACATTGCACTAATAACATGATTAAAAGGCTCTCGCAATTTATTAATCAACATAGATCTAACAGGCTCTCGCAATTTACTAGATATAAGTTCCTATTAAAAATAGCCTTTAATATTAAATTAACATCTGCTCGATTCATCAATTCAATATTTCTAAACATTCACAATCAAATTATATCTGCTCGATTCATAATCCAATTGCAAAGAATTAAAACAATTCAATAAGAAATTACCATGCAATACCAATAATCAATAATAACAAATTATCCCTTCATATTAATTATGGATCCCCATAAACCCTAGAACGAAACTACTCAGACATAATCATAACTAAACTAATCAAATAAATAAAATAAAAAATAATCAAATAAGTAAATGAAATAGCTGAAATTGAAGGAGAAGAAATTGTTACCAAAGGAAATCTGAATTAATGGAAATAATAAAGAACAAGAGTTTAGAGAGAATTTAAGAGAGAGAAATATCCTAAGTAGATAGAGAAAATCTGAAAAAGGTAAACCAAAATTACGTACATAATTCGTACTTAAACATACCTCAAAACAAAAATTAAAACTAAACTAATCAAGTCTAAGAAAAACACGCGCCCGATCGGGCGCGCCTTTTTCTTCGTGCCCGTTCTCAGCAGCGCCACCCGATCTAGCTAGATGCTCGCACGATCGGGCGTGCCTTAGGCCACGCACCAGCATCGTGCATGCCGCGCCCGATCGTGCTAATCCTTGCCCGATCGGGCCCTTGCTTCACTTCGAGTCTCGAACTTCGATTGGCCCTGATTCCTCGGCCAAATCCGGATTTCCTCTTCGGGTCTTGAATACTCGGTCCAAGTACCTCGGTATCCCGATTATCGATCCCTTAATCACCGGCTCTATGACTCTAACCGGCCTTTGGCTTCAAAGATGGCTGTGCTCTTCTAATTCCCGTAGTCGCTCCATGAAAAACCCGAAAAAATGCTCCAAAGTTGTAATTCCCTACAAAACTTAACAAAGACTACGAAAACACTAGAAAACACCAATTAGTAATAAAAGTGGCTCGAAAGAGCTAAAAACACTACTAATTATGACCTAGGGACGGGGGTAAATTACTATATAAAATGGACATATCACGCGTGCACTTATTCTGTTGCGCGTGACACTTAGCGCAAATGCCAGAGTTGCGCTCGTGAAAGATTCAGAATTTCAGAAAATTGGAAAATCGAATCTTGCCATAAAGCCGCGCGCAAGACAATTAGTTGCGCTGGGTGACCGCGCGCAACTCATCCATTTGCGCGGCACATGCTGCGACAGAATGTTCAAAACCCTAAACTTACCCATTCCCTATAAATAGAGGCTTAAACCGAGGCTGAAAGAGACAGAAATTAACCCTAAACTCTGGCGAAAAACTTGTGAACTTGTGCTAACTAACCCTTCTTGTCCTAAACACTCACCCCTTTGATATTTTGTTACTACGGTGGAGGTTCTTGAACAAGGAGTCCATAAGTGTTCTAAACGGAGATCTAGAAAAGAAAAGTGGTAAATTCCCGAGCACTTAGATAAATCTTTTTTATTTTCTTGTTTAAAAGAACTTAATTAATTAATGTGTGTTGCTTGATCACTTTAAAAGGCTTAATTAATCAACTCCACATAGTATCTTGCGTTAAATGAGATTAGAATTGAATTATTAATTGTTGATTGATCACTAAGCCAAGGCAAATATTGTTTATTTTTTTGACCTATTCACGAATTTGATAAAATAAAGAATAACGACTTTGCAATGTAATTCCTACATGATTGATGTGTGTAAATAAAATCAACTAACTTCGTTTTAGGTATCATGTTGCATATAAATTGTAAAAAAGGAAGAGCTAGTAGAGGCCATACTAGGGCTTGGATAACGATTATCCCCTAAATGGAAAGTTACTTTAGTACCTTCGCTCCCGAACTCATTTCTGGTTTATGTAGTCCAATTTGGGCATGAGTAAACTTACGATTCGTGATAATTATTCCATGAATTCCACATGGAAGAAAGGCATGAACGAGGTTTACACTAGATGAAACAACAAAATTGGCATTGGTTCAAAACCCCTCAATGCCACTGGTTTTGAACCGGTGCCATCGTGGGGGTGCCAATTACTTGCATGAAAAGCCACCGGTTCAAACCGGTGGTAAAAATGGTAATTGACACCGATTAACCGGTGCCAAAAATGGCCCAAAAATTTTAGGAAAAATTGAAAAGAATAATCCCACCTTTGACACTTCTTCTCAAAACAATCCCACCTTTGAATAATATGGAAATAATCTCACCTTTTCTCCCCTTCTGCTTAAAACAATCCCGCTTACCTACTACTTGTTTACCAGGTTACTTTTTTATTTTTATTTGACTTTGTTTTTAATCCCTCTCCTCCTAGCTCCCACCTCCCTCTTCCATGGCAGCCACATGACCAGTTGACCACCACCCCCTCCGTATTCACCAATACTTCATAACCACCACGTGACCTCACCTTCTTTCTTCGAACACCTCACCCCCTTAGACCGTCATTCCTCCTCCCCACCCTAACCTGAAAAACCCCTTAAATCCACCTTCTTGGTCGTTGCCGTCTTCACCACCTCACTTATAACATCAACAACAACATCAAATTAACACCCCAAACCCCACCTTTAAACCCGCCAAAAGCCCACCTTTACCAATTACCATGACTCCAAAATTAACCATGACACCGAAGCTCCTGTTTGTTGACGGGGAAGGTTTGTTGTTCATAGGCAGCAGATAGAGGGCTGATGTTTGTCGAAGGGGGTGGGAAGTGGGACGGGAGGTGGGGCGGTGTACTTTACTCCGGTTTTTCCACTGATTTTTCTACCTCTTTGATTTAAAATTGGAAAGAGGAATCGGGGGGGGGGGGGGAAATTGAGTCAGAACTAAAATAAAAAAAGAGATATAAATGGTGATGAGTTTGTGCACTGATGGGATTAAATTACTTGAAGCTATAAAAGAATGAGACGTTTTGGAAGGAGGAGTTATTGAGACTGTAAGTGGGGCTGCTCCGGCATAGGTGTGACGGTGGGTGGGCTCTGTTCGGATGGGGGATCGGGAAGAGGGATGGTGAACAAGAAGGGGAAGGTGGGTGCTGATTTTTAATTTTTTTTTTATTATTTAAAAAATAATAACAAGACCAATAAGAAGGTGACACGTGGCAAGTCACCTTCTTTAACAGGTTACCAAAGATATAAACCGGTCAAGGGATTGTTTTGAGCAGAAGGGGAACAAAGGTGGGATTATTCCCAGATTATTCAAAGGTGGGATTGTTTTGAGAAAAAGTGCCAAAGGTGGGATTATTCTTTTCAATTTTTCCGAAATTTTATTTCATTGTTTTTGGCACCGGTTAACCGGTGCCAAAAGTGGCAAAAAAACTAATATTTTTTTTTTGTCTATTTTCACTTAAAAATTAAATCAAGTAAAATAAATATGAACATCAAAATATAAATCGAATATAAATCAATATAATCCAAAATTTACAATATATAATAAAAAAAATTTACAATATAGATCAATAAAATAGATCAATAACAACATATAAATAAATTAATAAAATTACAATATAAATAAAAATAAAATAAATAAATAAACCCCATACACATTTAAATCAATATTCTTGCATCTTGATTCTTAAATTTAAGATCTAAATCAATATACCTGAAACAATTAAAACAAAAAAATTGATTAATATAAATAAGCTTAAAAAAAACCAGAAATTCAATCCAAAAAATTCAAACCCAGAAAAAAACTAGAAATTCAAACCTAGAAAAAAAAACAAACCAGAAATTTAAATATATAAAAATCGAAAAAAAGTTAGAAATCGAAAAAAAAAAATCAAAATTGAAATCCAAAAAAACACACAGAAATTGAAAAACCCAAAAATAAAAATAAAAAAAAAAATTCAAAATTGAAATTGAAAAAAAAAATCAAAATAATAAAAACAATTAATATCAAATTGAAGTGGGAAAAAAAACCAGAAATCGAAAAAAAATCAAAATTGAAATAAAAAAACCCATAAATAAAAAAACCCAAAAATTAAAATCGAAAAAAAATCAAAATCGAAAAATAAACCCAGAAATCGATAAAAAACTAATTAAAATCGAATTGAAATAGGAAAAAAACCAGAAATCGAAAAATAAAAATCAAAATCGAAAAAAATGAAATTAAAAAAAATAAAACCAGAACTCAAGAAAAATAAAACCAGAAGTGGAAGTTGATTCGTTGTTGTATTGGTGGTGGGGGAAAGGTGTTGCATGTCTTCGTGGTGATCTTCGTGGTGTTAGAAAGGAGGAGGGCACGAGGAAGAAGGAGATGAGGGAGAAGGAGATTGAGAAAGAGAAAGAGAAGGAGGAGATCGAGAAAGAGAAATACGGGGAGTAGGAGAATGAAAGAGGAGGATAGGAGGAGAGGAGAGAGAAATAGCTGAGAGCCTCAATTAGGGTTGGGGGGTTTAAAAGGGCCGATTTTTTTTTAATAATTAATGACACCGGTTCACAAAGGCACCGGTTTAAACCTGTGGGCTTTATGTTTTTGCCATAGGTTTGAAGTGAACCGGTGCCATATTTCCTGGTTCATTAAGCCGCCAATTTTTAAGGCCATTTTTACCACCGGTTTGGACTGAACCGGTGGCAATTAGGGGGGTACCTTTTTGATTTTTTCTACTAGTATTATGAGTTTTGCCAAAACTCATTGGCGACTCCTACTTAGCTTGTTTCTTATAAAAAAGCGTAATGATAGAATTAATTCTAATTCAAGGTCCCCCTAACAGTCAGGAATTCAAATTCTACTACACCTTAACAAGTTTAAAGTCCTTGGCTTTTAAATGGCCATGAGAATCTAAAGAAGGACCCCCTTACGATGAGATCACCCTTCTTACAGTTGCGACTCCACTAGTGACATAGAGGTTACATGATTAGTTCTTAGTTATGGTCCACGGTTTCCAACACTAGGTTGCCTATGGGTTGTAACGGGAATTAACTTGGATAATCTCTAGTTTTAGAGCGAGACTTGAACACATAATATCTTCTTTTTTCACAAAGGTAAAAACCAAACAAGCAACATTGCATCATGCATAATCATAGCACACTTCAACCTTTGGGGTTTGGCTCATTGATTAGGGGTCGCCAACACTAGGCTTCTATACCGAAACCAATAACAATCATCTCACCCATATCGCCAACAAAATGTTGGGAGAGCGATGTCATGAGTTAACACGTTGAGTGATTGATTTGTGCATCATTTCTTAAGATATGGTACCTTTGGACACCCAAGCCTTTTGACCTTAGAATGGCATTGCGTGAATCTTGCCTTGTGACATGATTTATATGAATATGTGACTATGTGCAACGTCTTAGGATAGTTTTGTTTTTTCTTTTTTTTAGTTTAGTCTAGGTTCCCAATTACGAAGATGTCCCTTCGTAATTGTGAGTCGTATTCGAAGAGTAGAATAAAAAAAAAACGATGACAAAACAAAAAAAAGAGCACTCAAAATAAAATTAAAAACTTTACGAGTAGGTAGCGCGCGCAACTCAATGACCCCTACCAGCGCAAGGGATTCGGATGTGTGCGCCAGCCGCAACGCGGCTTAATCACTTGCTTGCGCCCACTGTTACGAGTTGATTTGATTTTTTAAAAAAAAAATTGACTCGTTCAAACAATATCTTCATTGAAGAATTATTTGAGGGTTTTGTTATCCATTCAAATATATCTTGCGCCATTTCCTTTTTCCTTCTTCTAAACTAGCGTATCGATTTACTTATCCTTTCGCACTTCTTATAGGGCCGGTTTTCAAGCTTGGGAACGAAGACTCCCGGGCACTCGCATTCTACGTTTACCATCCAATAATCAACCCCATTCAAATCACCTTCCCTCGACAACTATTCCTAGTCTAACAACAATGTCAACCATTGAAGAACTTCAAGAGGAGATTATTCGTTTGAGAGAGGAAAAGGCTTAAGAGGCCGAGGAGAGAAGAATTAGGAGACCAATAATCCACAAACCACTTAATATGTTTTACAGGCACCATGACATCAAAGGGAGTTAATCCTAAGCTTGATGCTTTGACTTTCTCTTTGCCTCTAGAACCAACCACGAGGGAGTGGTACTATGGGTTGGATCCGAAATTAAAAACAACATGGGAAGATGTAGTTTCGGCTTTCATTACCCTATGAGAGTAACGTAGAGTTCAAATTGACTCTACGTGAACTTGAAATGCTTAAACAAGGCGACAATGAAGGTATCCTTGCTTTCTATGGTAGATGGCGAGAAAAGGCGGCTCACCTAGCCCAAAGGCCACCTGAACTGGAGTAAGTACAAAAGTTCATTGACAATTGTCATCAAATTAAAAGTACAACAAGCTTCTACGTCACCTTAGTTTAGACACTTTTCAAAAGGTCTATTATGTGGCTACAACGCTTGATGATAATCTTGCTAAAGAAAAAGCAAAGAAACCTTATCATCATCAACTAGGAATAACTATAAAAAGGGGAATGATAATAATTCATCCTCTATTGATGTATTTGCGACTTCCACGCAATATAATAACAGTAATGATCCACAAAGAAGATGGACAAAAGAAAGAAAATTTACACCGTTTCCTGTAAGCTATAAAGAAGTATTAGAAAAATTGAGCAAAAAAGGCTTACTTGCACCAATAGGGCAAACACCACCCACTCCACCAGAAAAAAGATTTGCTCAATGGGATGGTAATGCTTATTGTGCTTATCATAGAGGCGTTGGACACGATACTGAACGTTGCTACGTCTTAAAACACAAAATACAAGATTTAGTAGACGATGGGAGAATTCCCATGCCTAAACCTAACAATAATGCATCCCCATTAGGGGTGTTTTATATTTATGAGGACCATATGGGAAGTGATACGTTCAAACCTTTGGACTATATCACACCTATAGGAGAACCTCTAGCCACAGTACTCATAGGGGCAACTAATGAAGTATGTTGACTATGGGGCGATGACTTTCAAGACTTATATGTCTCTAAGTACACCGTCGTCCTACCTCCATCCTGTTTACAAAATGAGACAAATGGAGTGCTTGATTGGGATCATTTCTTGGGGAAGTCACAAGACTTATCAAATCTCTCCTTGGATGAACAATGACATCAAGCACAACTCATGGAACATCTTGAAATGGAGGCATCTTCAAAGTCTCTAGAAGAAAGTTGGTTCATGAGTCCTACAACTTACCCAAATGAGATAGATCATCTAACTCGTTCTGGGCGAGTTTACCAAGCACCACCAAATGGATCTTTGACCACAGAAAATCAAACTCAAGGTTAAGTGCAAAATCCAATACCACCTCCACTTGAGGTGGAAGATCCATTGGTTAAACAACTTCGCCAATCTAAGGCGAATGTTAGTATTTGGGAACTCTAAAGTACTTCTAAAGACATAGGAATTCTCTTATGAACGCTCTAACGGCTTTCTATATAAGCACATACACAACCCCTTATGATCTCCTTTACTTGCTTTCTAGTGAGAAATTCGACAAATCAATCATTTTCACTTATGATGATTTGCCTTCAAAAGACACTACCCACAACAATGCATTATACCTAACTGTGGGGTGCAAGGGATACAATATCCCTCTTACTTTAGTAGACAATGGGTCGGCTTTAAATGTGTGCCCATTACGAATAGCAAAATATCTAGGCCTTAATCCAGAAAAAGAATTTCATTCAACAACACAAAGCATTAGGGCCTACGATAACTCAAGGAGATTGGTATATGGAACTGTTAAGCTACCAGTCACCACAGGCCCAATTTAAAAGACGGTTGAATTCCATGTCATGGATATTAAATCGACATTCAACCTTCTACTTGGACATCCTTGGATACATGATCTTGGTGCAATACCATCCTCACTTCATCAAATGATTAGGTTGAACTATCAAGGGCTTTGTATGAATATACATGCTTCTCCTCTAAAAATAGCTATAAATGACCAATCACTTCTAGAAATAAACCATGATAAGGATGACGAGGACATGTGGGGATTTTCCGCTGAGCCAATCTACACAATCGAAATTGAAGAGAGCCTTAAAGAATCAAGCTTGATCCATATCCACCCGGATAGTAAACAATATCTTGTTTAAGAGTAGTTACTTTCCCGGGATGCCTTTGGGAATAGGAATGAAGGAATCTCTTTTACTCCCTATCCCAAAGAAAAGTCTCTCCTTTGGATTGGGATACAAACCAACCAAGGAAGAATAAGAGTCTCACGATGCTAAAAACAAAGCACGTAGAGACAACAATAAAAAGGGGATAATCACTTTGCTCCCATCTTACCAAAAAACCCTTAATGGACAATTCATTAGGGAGGGAGAAGATTACCCTTGCTATGACTTTCCAGAACCATTAGATCTAGAAGGAATCAAGAAGCCTGGATTCAAAATATTTCACAATTGCTACTTCTTAAATGACGATCTTAAAATCGTTGAATCAAAACACCCAACTCTAGGGTGCTATGATGGGAAAGCATTCAACTTGCTATTTGGACTAGAGCAAAATCATGTCGCTATAATGACTAATCAAAATGCCATTCAAGATGAAGCTTTTGAACCAACCTCGTTGATCACCTCTTCTGATGAAACCTTTGAGCATGGATGGAAGAAGTCTTTCAAATGGACAAATCACAAAGGCGATAAGCTAGAAATTGCCACAGGAAAAGGGAAGATGTTTGAAGAATCGGACGACGAATCTAGTATAGACTATAAGGAAGCTAAAAATTTTAGGCCTTGTGTCCATTATCAAATCTTTATTTTATAGTTCTAAGGTCGAAGATCCAAAAAAGGATTCTTCGCTTGATGTACTCTCTTTTGAATTTAATAATATAAGCCCTATTTCCGAGTATATGCCTTCTCTTAAGTCCTTGAATGCTATAACAATCAATCTAATGAAGATGATAATATTAATAAATTGATTGAACTAATGAATGAATGAGAACAAAAGAACCTTATAATCAAAGAAACCGCAACAATCAATATAGGAACTAATGAAAACAAACGAGAAGTCAAAATTGGCTTATCTCTAAATTCGGAAGAGCGATCGACGCTCAAAGAATTCGAAGACGTGTTCGCTTGGTCATACAAGGACATGCCTAGAATGGATAGGGAAATTGCGGAACATACCATTCCCTTGAACCCTACCTCTAAACTAGTAAAACAAAAACATCGACGAATGAAACTGATGTCGCTCTGAAAATAAAAGAAGAAGTACAAAAGCAATTAGACGCAGGTTTTATTCGCGTATGTAATTACCCAGAATGGGTAGCAAACATCGTCCCAGTCCCTAAAAAGGATGGACTAGTTTGCATGTGTGTTGACTTTAGGGACCTTAATAAGGCTAGCCTTAAAGACGATTTTCCTCTACCACATATTGATACATTGGTAGATAACACGGCTGAACATGCGATGCTATCCTTTATGGATGGATACGCAAGTTACAACTAGATTTTAATGGCAAAAGAAGACGAAGAAAAGACATGCTTTATCTTCCCTTGGGGAACATATTACTACACAGTCATGCCATTTGGTTTAAAAAATGCAGGAGCTACCTACCAAAGAACAGCTACGACTCTCTTGCATGATATGATGCATAAAGAAATAGAAGTGTATGTGGATGATATGATCATAAAGTCCAAAGATAGAATGAGACATATAAAAGCTTTACGCAACTTTTTCACTCGCATAAAAGAATAAAAAAATGCGATTGAATCCACAAAAATGCGCCTTCGGAGTAACTTTCGGCAAGTTACTCGGATACATAGTAAGCACATGTGGTATTGAGATTGATCCCTCTAAAATAAAGGCAATCGTTGCTATGCCTCCCCCTCAAACAGAAAAAGAAATTAGGGGTTCCTTGGCAAACTACAGTACATTAGTCGGTTTATCAACAAATTGACTATGACTTATGAGCCAATATTTAAAAAATTGAAAAAAGAAGAAAAACATGAATGGGACGATAAATGCCAAAAGGCCTTTGAGAAAATCAAAGATTATCTCAAAAGTCCACCTATTTTAGCACAATATGTACCCAAACTACCTCTTAGGCTATACATCACAGTTACGGACACGGCCACAGGTTCCATGTTAGCACAAGAGGTAAAAAAAGTCTAGCGTGCAATATATTAAATATGTAAAAAATTCATTCAATATGAAACAAAATATAGCACCTTGGAAAAACCAAGTTTAACATTAGTGTGGGCAACTAAAAAACTACGACATTATATGCTACCACACACTACTCATGTGATTTCTCAACAAAATCAAATAAATATTTGTTTAAACAACCACCTATACAACGAAGAATATCCAAGTGGATGAATTTGAGCTAGACTATATTCTTGAAAAATCAATAAAAGAGAAAGTACTTTCCCATTTTCTGGCCCAACATCCAATTCAAACAAGTCACGCAAAAACTACTCATCTTCCGGATGAAGAGATTCTAATGACATAAGATGACAAATGGGTAATGTACTTCGACGGTGCGTCCAATAAAAAAGGATATGACGTAGGAGTGTTACTCATAAGTCCAGAGGGAGCACATACTCCAATCTTTGTCAAACTAGACTTTGAGGTTACTAATAATGTCGTAGAGTGTGAAGCGTGCATTATTTGATTAGATGCACCAACTAGCATAGCTGTGCAAAAATTAGAGGTATATGGAGATTCAAATTTTATTATAAATCATATACTGAAAAAATGGAAAATAAAGAACTCCAAAATGATATTATGCCAAGCATACCTAGAGCAACCCATCGAGCATTTCGAACATATTGATTTTAAATATTTCCCAAGGGATGATAATCAATTTGCTGATGCGCTAGCAAAATTGGCTTCCAGATCACTTAAATATGATGTCATTATGCGTTGATAGAAGAGAAGAACCAGCATATTGCAACGCAATAGAGAAAATAAATGACATTGAAGGAGACAATCCTTGTTATGTTCATATCATCCAATATATTACACATGGCACATATCCTGAAAATACTTCATCGAAAGTCCAACGAGCCTTGAGAACACTTGCGGCCTAATACGGTATATTAAATGCTCAATTATGCAAAAAAGGACCTAATGGTCAAAGTTTATTGTGTATAGACCAACCTGAAACCACTTGCCTTATGGAGAATACTCACGAAGGTGTTTGTGGACTTCACACGAATGGTAAAATGTTTACAAAAATAATTTCACGACAAGGGTACTATTGGTCCACTATGGAACATGATTGCATACAATATGTTAAAAAATGTCTAGAGTGCCAAATGTTCGCTAATTTACAACACCTTCCACCATTCGAACTATACAATCTTACTTCCTCTTGGCCTTTTTCAACTTGGGGAATTGACATAATTGGTAAAATTTCTCCAAGAGGAGCAGGAGGACACGAGTATGTATTAGTAGCCATCAATTACCTTACCAAGTGGATTAAGGCTGCTTCTGACGTGAATATCACTTCTAAAAATGTCGTAAACTTTCTTAAACGAAACATATTTTGTAGATATGGAGTTCCACATGAACTAATTAGTGATCAGGGATCTTAATTCAAAGCTGAAGTCGAGACCCTCTTAACTCGTTATAAAGTAAAACATCATCACTCATCTCCATATAAACCTCAAATGAATGGACCTGTAGAATTGGCAAATAAAAACGTAACAGTCTTCATTAAGAAAATGGCAGAAAATTATAAAACTGGCCGAATAAACTACACCTCGCACTATGGGGTAATAGAATGCGAACATCAATAGGAGTAACTCCATACTCCTTAGTTTTTGGAATGGACACAGTTCAACTAGTCGAATTGAAAATACCATCCCTACGCATCGTACTGGAAAGTAAGCTACCGGAAGCTGAATGGGTAAGAGAGAGGTATGAATAGCTTTTATTCCTCGATGAATGATGATTAACAGCTTTGCGTCATGTACAAGTCTACCAACGACGCATTGCGCGTCATTTAAACAAAAGGTACAACCTAGAAATATCAAAGAAGGTGACTTTGTACTAAAGGTGGTTAGGGGTCCACCAACCGATCTAAGAGGGAATTTAAAGCCTAATTGGATAGGTCCCTACCGCGTAATTGAAATCCTATCAGGAGGAGCCGTCAGATTAACGAATATTGGATGTGATGAAATTCGCCAATTAATAAACATTGATCGACTTAAAAAATATTACATATGAAATCCGGATAAACTCGTTCATTCATTAAACAAATCATTTTTAGCATTCAATTGAAAGATTCTAAGTGTTATGCACTTTACCGAATAACACGATAAAATACATAACACTTGGAGGGGTAATTTAAAAATAATAGACCATTCAAAGTGTCCAAATTTTTTCGGTCATCACGAAAAACTCTTCACACTTGGGGGGGGGGGGGTAATAATGCAGAAAATAATAAAAAAATTTAACACTCGTAGTACAGGTGTCGCGCGCAACCAGAATGGTTGCACGCATATGTCACGCGCAACAAATCTAGTTGCGGCGACAGGCTCGCGTAACCTCTGATGTTTCGCGCGCCACCTGATGACGGACTGCGAACCCATAATTTTTACGCTTGATTAAAGTTACGACTTTTACTTGCGATTAAAAGAGGGTGTTTCTCAAAAATAACATATACTCGGAAAATAAAAAATATTTAAAATTTGATTTAAGCTTTGTCTAAACAAAGTTTGATTAATTTTTTCATTTAATTTCTACATAAGAGATGAAAAGAAAAAAAAAATATATATATATATATATATATATATATATATATATATATATATATATATAATAATTTCAAAGAACTACACAATGACCTGATTTCGTAATACGAATACGTAAGCAATCTTTATGATTCGGTCATATCAATAGAAAAAATATAAAGCTCATTTTATTTCATTCAAAACTCAAAATAAGAGACATTATTGAAATAGATGATAAATAACAAAAAAAAACATAGTAGTGACTACACTTTATTCAAATAAACTAATGACAAAATTGTGAAACACTCTATGGTTTTATTTTCCCCTTTTCTCTTCTTTCTGACCAAACATTGTTATCAATTTAGGGATTGGGGCCTTTACAACCTGTTTTCCTTTAACAATTGGAGCCTTCTTACGAGTATTTGGTGAAGGTTCCTTAATTTTCACCCCTTGTTGCGCATGTTTAGCAGGAGCCTTTCTCTTTGGTTCCTTCGAACGAGCCTTAGGAGATGAAAAGTCTTATTTTCTTGTCGCTCCTTTCTTTTGGCAACTAGGAGGAATAGTGGTAGCCGAAGGCATCAAAGGCTTAGGTTGATTGCGAGCCGTGGCGACTTGATATTGTGATCGAGCCTTGTCTAATTCTCCCTTATCCGCCGCATTCATCCAAGCCTTGTAAAAGGAAGATAATACAATACCTGCAATAGGATTTTGTACTACCCATCCAACGACAAATTCGTTCGGGTTTAAAGATCACATCTATAGGGGCATCACAATCTTGCGGGGGAATGATTTGTTTCATCCTTTATTGTCTCATCACCCTACAAGGAAAGATATAAGTAGTACTAGATTGGCCTAGAAGCCTAATATAAGGGCAATTATAACTATTTCAACTATACTACTTATGTTCCACCAAGGAATCACAAAGCGTATGTTAGGAACCTCGTGAGAGAAAAACGACGTCCATTCTTCTTCATTATTGTGCTTGTAGAGAATTCAACGTCCAGGGAATGTCCTTACTCCATTAGCCTCAAGGTTTTGTGCCTGATAAACAATTCGCAAACGCTCCATGAGCCAAATCTAAAAAAAAAAGATCTGAGAGAATGCAACCTCCCATCTCTACACAACCTATTCCTACCGTGTAACAAGTTCCCATACCTATTATAGAGGAAAATGATATTGTCAAACAATTCAAGAAGACCAAGGTCGAAACGAACGTATGGAAACTTCTAACTACATCTAGAGAACATAGGTTGGCGGTAATGAATGCCTTGGATAAGATAGGGATAGATTTCGATACCACTCTAGAGGGGTTGGCTAACGTCCTTACGAGTGATCTCCCTAGTCCTATAAAGTTGATCACCTTTTCTGACAAAGATTTACCTCTAGAAGGTGACAAGCATTACAAGGCTCTAAACCTCACAGTAGTCTGCAAGAGGATGAACGTCCCAATGACTCTTGTAGGCAACGGATCAGCAATTAATGTATGTCCACTCAGAACTGCAAGGATGTTAGGCGTAAGGGATGAAGACTTAACCCCGTCAACACAAGGAATAAGAGCCTACGAAAATACTCGTCGCCAAGCTCTTGGAAAAATCACTTTGAATGTAACGGTGGGAGCAATAGAACATGCAACTACCTTCCAAGTGGTAGATATTAAGTCTTCCTTTAACTTATTGTTGGGACGCCCTTAGCTTCATGGCCTCAAGGCCGTCCCTTCATCTCTTCACCAATAGGTAAAAGCCATAGTTGGAGGAATCCCTATTACAATCAATGCTTAACCTATGAGGATTAAAGCTATCAAAAATCCGATCATTAATGTGGATCAAGTTGAGGATGATGAAGACTTGTGGGGCTTTAATGAAGAGGTCTCCTTAATCGAGGAGGATGAAAGGACCCCTCTTTGTCACGAACCGCACTTTCATATGACAGTAAATGCTATTCTCAAGAGACAGGGACACTTTCCTAGAATGACTCTAGGAAAGAAAAAGAAGATAGCAAAACAAATGGAATTACCTGGCCTCCCTAAGTTAGATACTTTTGGACTTGGTTTCGAACCGACTCGGGAAGATCTTAAGCGAGCCCAAGAAAGGTCTAAAGCACGTAGGAACGCTAGCACCCAAAAGAAAGCAATCCCAATGGATCAGTATCCTCTTACTCTCAATGAACATTTCATAATAGAAGGAGAGGACTATCCATGCTATTAATTTCCCGAACCTTTCGTTGTAAATGGCATAAGGCAACCCGGGTTTGATATCTTTCTTGATCGCTATTTTCTAGATGAGATCCCAACTCCTATTCACAAGGAGAAAGCACCCCATGCTTTGACTTTAATGTCATGGGACTACTATTTGGGCGAGAAAAAGATGAGCCGTAATATGTAGAGGATAATTTCTCGCTCATCCAAACGGTCCCACAAAGCGAGAACTTTAACCCTTCGAAGCTCATCACTCCAGTGGAAGGTTTAGTGCAAGAATGGCGCAAGACGGTCAAGGTGACTACTCCAAATATAAGAAAAATCTCAATAACAACAGGGCAAGGACCAATGTTTGAAGAGTCGTCTGTGTCAGAGTTAGAGTCTTTTCCTGTAGAGTCTTCCAAGTCTTTAGCTGTAGCATCCCCTGTTTCTAATTCTTCTATTTCTACTCCTAAGATAGTTAGTAATCAAGTCCCTGAGGAAATTTCCCTTTTTGATGTAATGATTTCATAATTTAATAATATGTCTTCTTCCTCTTACTCCTTGTGTTTTAAATTAACCAAAGATGACGAGCATTGCTTAATTAACAATGAAAATGACAAAAAAAATTATTAAAGCAATAGAAATACTTAAAAAGAAAACACCGATAACTGAGGATACTGAAACGGTTGATATCTCAAATGATTGAACTATTAAAAGAGAAGTTAAAATCGTATTAAAGCTTAATAAACAAGAAAGAACCATTTAATTAATCTACTCAAAGAAATTATCGATGTATTTTCTTGGTCATATGAAGATATGCCAGGAATTAATAGAGAAATAGCTCAACACACTATACCACTAATTCAAGGAATGAAACCGGTAAAACAAAAGCTGCGTCGAATGAAACCCGACGTAGCTCTTAAAATAAAAGAAGAAGTTTAGAAACAAATAATTGCCGGTTTAATTATTGTATCCAAATACCTCGAATGGGTAGCCAATGTGGTCCCAGTTCCGAAGAAGGATGGAAGGGTAAGAATGTGTGTCGACTATCGAGATTTAAATAAGGCATGTCCAAAGGACTACTTCCCTTTACCAGACATCGATATCTTAGTAGATAATACAACAAATTATGCGCTTCTCGCATTTATAGATGGATACATTGGGTACAATCAGATCCACATGGCAGAAGAAGACATGGAGAAAACAACATTCATAACACCGTGGGGTACATACTTTTACACGGTAATGCCATTCAGGACGAAAAACGCGGATGCTACTTACCAATGAGCAGCAACTGCCCTACTTCATGACATGATGCACAAAGAGGTGGAAGTGTATGTAGATGATGTGATTGTGAAATCAAAAGATCGCCCAGGACATCAAGTAGCCTTAAGAAAATTCTTCGAAAGGCTAAGAAAATACAACATAAGGTTAAACCCATCTAATTGTGTTTTCGGAGTCACCTCAGGAAAGCTATTAGGGTATGTCATAAGCTCTAGAGGAATAGAGATAGACCCAACCAAGATCAAGGCGATCATGTTAATGCCACCGCCCAAAACCGAGAAACAAATTCGAGGATTCATTGGCCGGTTGCAATATATAAGTAGGTTCATATCAAAATTAACAACGATATGTGTAGGGAATATTTCAAGCGTTAATCCCCTAGGTTGAACCCCACTGTGATCATACACTAAAGTACGGTGGCATTCAAAGGGACAGAAGATAGAGCAAAAGAGTCACCAACAAGTTTTAGGAACTTGTAAATCGTTCACATGGTGAAGGTTACACCCCTTAACGATCCAAGAGATCATCAACTCCATAAGGTCTTGAACCAAAATAGGGTTCGGGGATGAAGGTACAAATTAAATCCAACCTAAAAGAGATTGAGCCTGCCCTAATAATAGGCCTCTACTTTATTCTGATCGTATTCATGTGCGCTTTCTGACTAACATGCAATCAATAGGATTAACCCTAAACCTGTTTAAACTATATTGGTTGAATATTAATGAACAAATAAATCTATTATTGGCGATCACTTGAGTTATAATCAAATTAACCCTAACAAGATTATTAATTATCTTATTAAGCGTGATTACAAGTACAAATTCTCTTTAAACATGCATAAAAGGTGTGATCAAGCAATAAAAATAAATATAAATATATATCAAGCAACATAATAATAATTAAATTAACCATAATAATGTTAAAGCATAATAATAGCAAGATCCTAGGCATGATACTAACAAGATTAATAACAAACCCTAGCATGTCACTAAACAATAAAAATCAAATCTTTAGCCCTAACATGATAATAACAATCATAAATATTAGGAAGAACATAGGAAGCATCATTGAAATCACAGTTGATATTATATTCTTTACCCTAAACATGATACTAGGAAGCAATAAACATCCTAACATTATACTAGGAATCATAATAATAACCTAAGCATGATTTCTATATCAAAATAACAACGAAAACCATCAAAATACTTACTTTGATGTCTCGTACCTCTTTCTAATAACAAAATACACACGTTAGTAACTTCAAGGAAAATAATAAACAATAATTAAATCAAATAATTGAAAGAGAGATTTGGGACCAAACCCTCAGAAATTAAACCTTTCACGTCTAGGGCGAAAGCAACTTCGAATATGGCTAGGTGTTTCTAGATCTAATGAATGCAGAATTTTTTATTTGAGAAAAGCTAGTTTAGAAAAAGAGAGAGAGAGAAAGCAATCAAGAAAATCTTGATGAGAGTTGGTGAATTAAAACGGAGTTTTTACGACGTTATTTATAAAGAAAATCAGCCAAAAAGATAAAATATCAAAACAGAGTTCTAGCGCAAATAAAAACTGTATTAGCGCCAACGCTGGCTATTGGCGCCAGACGCCAACACTAGCGCTAGGCGCCAATGCTAGCATCAGGCGCCAAGCGTAGCGGCAGGCGCTACAGCTGGCGTTTGGCGCTAATCTGGAAATTCACGCGTTTTCTTAAAATCAGATAAAAATTGTCGTACATGAGGATAAATCGTATTTTTCCTTAAAAATGCTCTTTGAGTTTAATTAAAACTCTGAAAAGTCAACAAAAGTCAATTTATCAATGCTAATTGAATTAGGAATGAAAAGAACCTTCTAGAAGAATCTAGAAGACTAAAACCATTCAATTAGGAATGATAAATCCATATTTGGCCCTCCTCTAGATCATTGGGCCGCATATAAGGCTCAAACCGGGCCCAGTTCAGTAAATTGGCCATAACTTCCTCAATATTCATCGGAATCAGGCTTATAGTATATCGTCGGAAAGGTCTTTTCAAGCCCCATCCAAGTACACTATTATTGGACCCATATCATGGACCAACCATACTGGATTGGCTGTTTTCTTAAAATAAGTTTTCAAAAACAGAGAGAAGAGAAAAGAAATTAAAACTTTCCGCAACACTAAACTTTCCACACTTTCACTTTATTCGATTATGATTCGACGTGAAAGGTACTCATCACCGGGTTTGGTTTCGGGGAGACACAAATGGGTGTCTATAGAAGCCCCCACTTTGACTGAGTTTGGAGAAACATAAGTTTCGAAAACAAAAGTCAAAGTATCGATAGGGACGAAGGATGATTCAGAACGTTATGTGATCCTAAATCACTCTTGTAACGCCGATACCTGCAAACTAGCGTTAGTCAAACAAATAAAAGAGTTAAGAAACGCGTATCTTGCACCGTCGAGCACACGTCTCTAAAAGTAACCGATTTGCTGCTGCTTTACTGTTGTTTTGATGACCTCCTGCCAAGAGAACGTCATCCCGCTTGAAAACCGCTACGCTTGTAACTGCTTCCAATTTTGAAGATTGGTTCTCTTGAAACGATCCTCCTCCGCTTTGATAATATTCCACGTCCAAGGGAATACCCTCGAACATTGCTTCGCTTGGAACAATCCTCTTCCGCTATGATAATACTCCACGTCCAAGGGAATACTATCGAAGATAACTTCGCCTGAAATCACCTTCAGTTGCTTTTTGACAACTTTTCACAATCTATGGAACGCCATCTTGCTGTTTGTTTTGACGATCTTCCGCAATCTAGGAAACGTCGTCGATCAATGTTGCTACATCGCGAGCCTTTTCTTGAATCATAGTGACAACCTTTCCAATCATAGAAAAAGTCGTCGAAGACCGCCTCATCATGAACCGCTCTTCTCATATCTTGGTGACAACCTCCAAAATCCTAGAGAACGCCGTCGAAGACCGCCCATCTCGTGCTATCTTCTCAAATCTTGGGTAACAACCTCCACAATCTTAGCGAATGCCGTCGAAGACCGCCCATCTCGTGCTATCTTCTCAAATCTTTTCTCAAATCTTACTAACAACCTCCACAATCTTAGCGAATGCCGTCGAAGACCGCCCATCTCGTGCTATCTTCTTAATTCTTTTCTCAAATCTTAGTGACAATCTCCACAATCTTAGCGAATGCCGTCGAAGACCGCCCATCTCGTGCTATCTTCTCAAATCTTTGGTGACAACTTCCACAATCTAGCGAACGCTGTCGAAAATAACTTTACTTGAAGTCATCCTCTGATATTCCGAAGAAAACTACTGAAGACCAACGCTTGTCGATCTTTAAAGCTCGCTTAAACTTGCTTTAGCCAGTGCGTCGGCGCTTTGCTGCTTTTGAAGTTGTAAGTTGGTGCCTTTTGTGAATGAACCACTATGTCGGTGCCTTTTGTTAATGAGCCAATGCTTAGGCGCTTTAAGCTAAGTTAGACGATCCTTCATCAGGTCGATCACTTTGTGCAATCAAGCCGATCATGTCAAATTTCTTAGAGGGGCTAACTGGCGTACCAAGGAACCCGAAATTGTTGTTCTGTCGCTGCTGGAATATCTCTAGCGCCAGGAATTGGCTCTGTCGCCAGACGCTGGGATCTAGCGCCAGGCGCTAAAAGCTATTGCCAGACACTAGATGTTTTCTCCTGGCGCTGGAGTAGGGTCTTCCCTATTCTGCTGCACATGTATTTATTTTTGACTATAGAACTTTGCTAATCTATTTAATCATCTTAGGGTTGACCTAAGGTTTAACATTGCTTGACTTATTGACTCGACACAACTCAAGGCATAAACTTGAATGGCTGTGATTGACTTGAGGTTGACTCGACTCAAAGTGTTTGACACATGTGTGCATAGTGTTGACTCAAGTCAAAGTGACATGACACGACATGACTCGATGTGTACATGACTCGTGCGTGCATCGTAATGTGATCGTGCGACTCGAAAATGCAAAAAGCAAAAAAAATTCCGTCATTTTTGTGGAGGGTACTGACTTTCTCCTGAAAAAGAAAGACGCGAAAAAAACAATCGAAGTGTTTGAAGGTTCATGTTGAATGAGCTTAATCAAATGTTGTTTGATACTATCTCTCAAGGTGCAAGGATTAATCCATCCTAGGCTATCTCAATGGTTGACGCAATGATGAAAGCATTTAGGTAACTTAGGCACGGAGGCTAAGCACTTCATACTTCGTGATGCAATGAAAATTATGATTGATGAGTGATGTTGATATGACAAGGCATGCTTCAGCGTTGTGTTAAGATTCCATGACAAAGGGTTCCTAAGGAAGTATATTTGGTCATGTATTTGTGCGGTGTGTGAAAGTGACACTAAAGTTTGGCCGCAAGGGCTAAGTGTGTGGGAAATTATATTAAAAAGAGTCAAATGGTGGTGACTCTTAGGCTAGGTAAGCTAATGATGTAGGGATCAAGCCCCCAAGTCTAGCTCTAACTAAATACGGATGAACATAGGGAATCCCTTGATATGATCACGGTGTAAGTGTGTGAATGTGAATATGAATGTATTTTTATTACGGTCGCACCTCGATGTGAGGTTGCCTACGTATCCGTTAGGAATCAGGCCGAACGTAGCTCTAGCCGAACCTCGCACAAGTATGTGTATACCTCAAAAAGGTCTTTTTAAGGGTTGTAACGTGGTTAGGATAAAGGTTATAGAAGAAGAGGATAAAGGCTCAAGACCCTCGATAAGCCCCCAAGGTGTGAAACCTTGCTTTTGAATCTTTGTATTTTTATGCTTGAGTTTCTACTCGTTTTTAGCTCTTTTTTTTTGCTTTAGCATGTATTTTATTCTTGCAAGTGTGGGCAATCCCGATCATGAGGTCTATCACTCAATTGGCATTCATGTTTCTCAGGCACGGTATCGAGCACTCGATAAGGGACGCAATCTGAGACGTGTTCTTATCAAAGATATTTTCATATCAAAGACATTGGAACACTTGCCCTTTTGTACACTTTTATTTTTTATTTTTGCTTATTTTTGCTATTTTACTTTTTTTTGAATTCACTCAAGCCTTTTTTTTTTTATAATTGCATAAGTTACACCATCCCATCCCAAGGTTAGGTATATGTGGGTTGAAAAAAGAAAGGTCCATCGTTAGACGAGGCTCAAAGTGGTTTACCAAAAAAAGATGTATAATTGAAGGGTGAAAGGAGATATGATGTGGCTACAAGGGGTGCCTCAAATCATTGGTATACCTTGTGCTTAATTCAACATGGAATATTTTTTTTTAATGCAATATAATGAAATGATCATATATAAGGAAATAAATGCTCATTTTATTAAAGGAAAAAAAATAATGATCCTACAAAATAAATCTAAGGAGAATAAGAAGGTTCCTATGCTAGACTTATTGGGGAAAGGGTAAATAAAAAATAAATAGAAAAAAGAGGTCACAAAATCTTGTTGTTGAAGCTTGCCTCTTGTCTTGTGTTGTTTCCTTTATCATCACTTTCACTTCTTTTTAACTGGAGGCATGGGAAGCTTGTTATTATCAATCAAATGTTGGATAGCCTCTTTTAGCTTCCAACAGCTCTCAGTAGCATGACTTTACCTTGATGGTACTTGCAGTGTCCGTCTGGATTCCAACTAGGCAATCTCTTTTCAGGTGCGGGATCTTGAATAGGTCCAATGGGAGTAATGAGTCATTTGGCATGGAGTCGATCGAAGGCAGTATCGTAGCTCATCCCCATGGGGGTGTAGTCTTTCCTTAATTGCTTCTTAGATCCTTGCTTATCCATGGCTAAAACTTCATTGAGATGAAAGGTACTAACATTGTTACTAGAGTGGGCATTTTCGGAAGAAGAAGGATTGTCGTTCTTCTTTCCTTTCCAACCACCATGGTTACTATTGTTAGTAACTTTTTGCTTTGCGAAGTCATCTTCGATTTCAATTCTGATGTCATAAATGGCCTTGAAAGTATTCAGATTGTGTTGATATTTTAAATGCTTCGAATACTTCTCTTGGAGATTCTTGATAAACATCCTCACAGATTCTTTTTCAGTGGGCACCTCAATCATCGTAGCGGAAGTTTTCCTCCATTTATTAAAGAAAGAAGTAAAGCCTTCATTCTCTTTTTGTCTTTGCATCTTAAGTTGTCTATAGTCGGTTTCAACTTGAATATTGCACTTGTACCTATCAATGAAAGCGTTTACTATCGATTCCTAGGTAGAGGTTTTCTCTTTGTCAAGGGAGAAGAACCATTGTTGGTAAATGGTTTCAAGAGATAGAGAGAACAGAGAGGGGAAAACCTTCTTATAGATACCCTTAATGTTCATTATAGTTTTGAAAGCTCTTAGATGGAAGTAAGGGTTATTTGTTGCCTTGAATTTAGGGAAGCAGTGGCGTTGAACTTATGCAGAAGAAGTTCCTTGTCCAGCGAGACCCCTTGTGAACTTATGCCTTGAAATTTATAGTAACTAGATAGCTTGCTCAAACTTTCTTGCATGAGGGTCATTTGTTGTTGCTTCACAGGGTCGTCAATCTTGAGGGTTAAAGCCTTTAACACCTCATTCACGTCATTCAATTGATTCCTAAGTTCATTGACCTCTTCTTGACTTGCCATTATCTTTTTAGCCTTCCTCTTTTGACGAATCGGTTTATCAAAAAGCGAGACCTGAATAAAGAGGTTGTCCTTGATTAATCGCCCTTCTCTCCTCGACCAAGTACTGTGGAAAAGGAAATTGGGGATATTTATTGTTAATTATTTATCTCAAAATTTATTCAACATGCAATGGATGGAGGAAATGAAGAAAGATTTGAATAGAATGTGAAGGAAAATGATGTAGATGGAGGGATATGAAGAATTAGGAATAGAATGTACCCCTAACTCAAATGACGGAAAAGACCGACTCATGCATGAACCTAAGACATGGTCATGGTGACATACACTCAAAGTGTGCGCTAAGACTAGTGAGTGTAGGTGATATGTTAAGACTCGTGTCATGACCATGTGGCTAGACTATGTGATTAGAGTCACTTAATGACTTAACAAAGTGTTATTGACAACGAAATTTAACCGAATTAATTAGCAAACTGGTTAATTAGACACTAGGTGATGACTCGATCAATAATCTGAACTGTCGGCAAAACAACAGGACTTGTGTCGCACTATTTAGTGTAGCGCCAGACGACAGATCTGTCACCAGGAGCCACACTCCACAGAGTGGCGCTACAGCTCATCTTTTGGCGCCAATGCTGGAGCTTCAATCTGAGACTATTTTAGGTGTTATTAATCAACAAGAGTATGCCTAAAGTCGTACTAGGTCAACTCTGATCAAAATATTAGACTTTTTTTACTCAAATTAATTAATAAATTAATTAATTAGGCAAAGTTCTTTAAGTCATTAATTTATTAAATCTCAACACAAGTCAAATAAACGGTTAAGAAATCATAGTATATGCACAACAATTAATGCACAATTAGTCAAGTAGGCACAATATGATGCAATGAGTTTGTAACCTAACCATGGCTCTAGTTCTCTAAAGTTCGGGATATCGTTTAGTCAATAGAGGGTCCATGGTTAATTTTCCGGATGCACCGCGCGGAAGCCTAACCGTGAAGGCTTGGCGCGAGTGGATGGGACACCGCGAGTTTTAGAAAAAACTCGCTTCCATGGTTTGGTGAATTCAACATTCTCGGATGTACCCTTTGTTGCTCAGAGCGTTTAATCAGGTAGATGGAGCATGAATTCCCAGAGGGTTACGTCCATATGTAGAACACATATGGGTTTCATAAAAGTGAGAAAAAAAATTCAATCAGGAAGTTGGATCGAGCAAACAATACGAAAAACTGGTTGAAATTAGAATGCATATTTCTGGCTCGGTATTGGAAGAATTTGGCGCCAGAAAATAGAGCTTGGCGCCAAGTTTTAGCTGTAGCGCCTGGCGCCAATGCTGGCGTATGGCGCTACAGTTAAAATTCTGGCACCAATGCTCTGGTTGCTGACGCTAATTCCTACATGCCTCAGCAGCTCTCTGTGCTCGATAAAATTTTCCAGTTTCGCGTAGTGTTATTTCGGTCCTAGTTGTGAAACATATTTCTCAAATTTCCTACGTGTAAAATCCTATGTTTTTAACTCATTACGGATGGTCTTTCCAATGAGATCTTTTTTTTATGCATATGACAATAATGTTAATCAAAATTACGCACATGAAATACTTAGAACATTTCGAGTCTCATCCACTCATTCTAAATCATTGCCGAAACAAATTCAGGAATTAAAATAGAAATCCTCCCAAGTGGAATCGCCAAAAACTGTAGGGAATATTTCAAGCGTTAATCCCATAGCTTGAACCGCACTGTGATCATACACTAAAGTACGGTGGCATCCAAAGGGAAAGAAGATAGAGCAAAAGAGTCGCCAACAAGTTTTAGGAACTTGTAAACCGTTCACAGGGTGAAGGTTACACCCCTTAATGATCCCAGAGATCGTCAACTCCATAAGGTCTTGAACCAAAATAGGGTTCGGGTATGAAGGTTCAAATCCAACCTAAAAGAGATTGAACCTGCCCTAATAATAGGCCTCTACTTTATTCTGATCGTATTCATGTGCGCTTTCTGACTAACATGCAATCAATAGGATTAACCCAAAACTTGTTTAAACTATATTGGTTGAATATTAATGCACAAATAAATCTATTATTGGCGATCACTTGAGTTATAATCAAATTAACCCTAACAAGATTATTAATTATCTTATTAAGCGTGATTACAAGTACAAATTCCCTTTAAACATGCATAAAAGGTGTGATCAAGTAATAAAAATAAATATAAATATATATCAAGCACCATAATAATAATAAATAAATAATCATCATAATAATAATCATAATTCAAATAATCACGTCTAAAGCATAATATTAATAGCAAGATCCTAGGCATGATAGTAACAATATAACAAACCCTAGCATGTCACTAAACAATAAAAATAAAATCTTTAGCCCTAACATGATACTAACATGAATATTAGGAAAGAATATAGGAAGCATCATACTTTTAATCATAATTGATATTAGAGTTACCCTAAACATGATACTAGGAAGATTAAAACAACCTAACATGACACTAGGAATCATAATAACCTAAGCATGATTTCTATATCATAATATCATTAAAAACCATTACAACACTTACTAGGATGCCTCATATCTATTTCTAATAACAAAATACACGCGTTAGTAACTTCAAGGAAAATAATAAACAATAATTAAATCAAATAATTGAAAGAGAGATTTGGGACCAAACCCTCAAAAATTAAACCATTCACGTCTAGGGCGAAGGCAATTTCGAATATGGCTAGGTGTTTCTAGATCTAATGAATGCGGAATTTTGTATTTTAGAAAAGCTAGTTTAGAAAAAGAGAGAGAGAGAAAGCAATCAAGAAAATCTTGATGAGATTTGGTGAATTAAAACGGAGTTTTTACGACGTTATTTATACACCACCTGAGAAATTGTGCCTCGCATTCGTGTGGGCCCAAACCAAGCTAAGACACTATATGCTCGTGCACACAGTCTTTGTAATTTCTCGAATGGATCCACTTAAATATCTATTCAAAAAGTCTACACTTAATTGGCGCATATCAAGGTGGATAGTCAATTTAGCCCAGTTCGATGTAAGATTCATGCATCAAAAGGCTATCAAAGGATCTGTGGTCTCGGAATTCCTAGCGGATTTCCCAATAGAAGATTTGACTCCAGTACATGACAATGAATATCTAGACAAAGACTTGATGGTCACAGAAGATGATACCTGGACTCTATACTTCGATGGAGCCTCAAACAAAAAGGGATGTGGCGTTGGAGTATTATTAGTATCGCCTAAAGAAGAACACGTTCCAATCTCTATAAAGCTAGATTTCGACGTTACCAACAACGCTGCCGAATACGAAGCATGTGTGGTAGGCCTTGACACAACTTTGGCATTGGGAGTAAAGAAATTACGAATATTTGGAGACTCTTCGTTGATCATCAACCAAATTTCCAAATGATGGAAAGTAAGGAGTGAAAGTCTAGCTCCTTACCAAACTTATTTAGAAATTCTCACCAACTAGCTAGAAAAGGTATTATACACCTATCTACCTAGAGAAGAAAACCAATTTGCTGATGTGTTGGCAAGACTAGCCTCAATGGTTAGGATTCCTATGAAAATTAAAAAAAAATGCCTCTAACCATAAAGAAAAGGCATAAACCAGCTTATATTTAGGCCATTGAAGATGATGAAGTGGTCCAAGAAGAAGAAGAGGAAGAAGAACCGTGGTATACAAATATACTTAATTACATCACTAAAGGAGAATATCCTCCTCATGATGACAAAAGAGCAAAGCGAGCATTTATACTTTTGGCTTCCCAATACGTACTCATAGACAACGAGTTACATAAAAAGGTACCTAAGGGTCGAGCTCTGTTATGTGTAGGGAAAAAGGATGCCCAAAGAGATATGAGGATAGTCGATGAAGGCATTTGTGGAACCCATATTAATGGAAAAATGCTAGTACAAAAGATAATGTGGGAAGGGTACTATTGGACTACCATGAATAGGGATTGTCATCAATATGTAAAAAGATGCCCTAAATTCCAAATTTATGCCAATTTACAACATGTTCCTCCATCACTACTTTACATCTACACTTCACCACGACTATTCTCGAAATGGGGAATTGATCATATTGGTAAAATTACCCCTCCTGGGACAGGAGGTCACGAATACATCATAGTAGCAATCGATTACTTCACAAAGTGGGTTGAAACACAATCATATGCTAAACTCACTGCAAAACATGTAGCACTCTTTATCGAAAGGAATATTATTTATCGGTACGGAGTCCCCCATGAGATGATAAGTGATAATGGAGCTCACTTTCAAGCTGAATGTGAAGAATTGTTACAAAAATACGGCATTCAACGCCATCATTCTTCCCGTATAGACCTCAAGCAAATGGAGAAGTTGAGGCAACTAATAAAAACCTAAAGACTATTATCGAGAAAATGACAGAAAATTACAAGGATTAGCCTGACAAACTCCATTTCGCACTTTGGGGTTATCGCACGTCAATTTGAACATCAACAGGAACTACGCCATTCTCCTTGGTTTATGGAATGGATGTCATACAACCTGTAGAGCTAAAGATACCGTCTCTACGCATTGCACTAGAAAGGAAACTCGATGAAGTCGAATGGACTAGAGCAAGGTATGAAGAGCTATTTCTACTTGATGAAATGCGACTAGAAGCTCTACATCATACCCAATGATATCAAACCCGTATGGCTAGGCACTTTAATAAGAAGGTCATGACAAGAAACATCAAAGTAGGAGACTTGATGTTAAAGCATTAAGAAAAAATGTTTGGATCCAAGAGGCAAGTTTAGTCCTAATTGGTCCGGACCATATATTGTCAAAACATCCTATTAAAAGGTGCAACAAAACTAACTGACATGGATGGCAATGAGCTCTCTAACATGACAAACCTTGACCAACTTAAAAAGTAATACCCATAATTACTTGAGTAGGACACTCAAGAGAGCTACGTTTGGCCTTATTCCTTAGGAAAGGATACGTAGGCAACCCATTACAAGGTGAGGCCACTTTAATTTTTGCTAACCTCACATCCCAGAAGCAATAGAAATTCGACAGAATAGCAGCGCCACAGAAAGAGGTCTGTCGCCGGCCGACAAACTACAGCGCAAAGCGACAACGCCTTTCGCTCGGCGACAAACAGAAACGTCTGGCAACAGTTGCAAAATAGCGGCGCCGTTTTTCTGGGAGCATTTGGGAAAATTTTGTTTTTTTTTGGGAAAATTTTCGACTTCCGTACTCGAAAAAATTTATGGAAAATAAAATAATGAAATTTGTTTCATTGCTTTAATAAATTAAATTTTTTAAAGTTGATTTAATTAAAAAGCTGAAATTTCATTAATAAAATAAAATAAAAATTACATTATTGATGGAATTTAAATGAAAGCTTAATAAAACAAATTAACTTTAAATTTAAAACTAGTCTAATAAATTGAAAGTCAAGCAATGCTTCAATCTTTTTTCTCTTTCTTTACCCTTTTCAAATTTTTATCTACATCCTCTCCATCGTCCATGACTTTAGCTAGTAGGCATCCTTTAGAGGACTGTAGATAACCATTTGTGTCTCCCCAAAACCAAACCCAATGATGAGTACCTTTCACATCGAATCATAATCAAATAAAGCGAAAGTGTGGAAAGTCTAGTGTTGAGGATAGTTTTAATTTCTTTTCTATTCTCTCTGTTTTTGAAAACCTATTTTAAGAAAACAGCTAATTCAGTTTGTTTGGTTCATAGTTGGAAGGGGCATGAAAAGAGCTTTCCAATGATATATTATAAGCCCAATTCCGATGAATAATGAGGAAGTTATGGCCAAATTAATAAACTGGGATCGGTTTGAGCCTTATATGCGACCCAATGATCTAGAGGAGGGCCTAATATGGATTTATCATTCCTAATGCAATTAGGAATGGCTTTAGACTTCTAGATTCTTCTAGAAGGTTTTTTTCATTCCTAATTCAATTAGCATTGATAAATTGACTTTTGTTGACTTTTTGGAATTTTAATTAGAATAAAAGAGTGTTTTTGAGGAAAATACGATTTTATCCTCCTGTACGGTTAAATTTTATCTGAATTTAGAAAACGCAATAAAAATTGAGTAGCGCCTAACGCCAGACATTAGCGCCTGGCGCCTGGCGCTAGCGTTAGCGTCTAGCGCTAACTTCATTTTTTCACGTCCAAACTCTGGTTTGTTTTTCTATCTTTTTAGTTGATTTTCTCTATAAATAGCTTCCTAAAAACTCCTTTTCCGATCAACAATTCTCATCAATTCTCTCTAATTCTCTTATGTTCTCTATTTTTCTTATTCTCTTTAGTTTTTTAAGAATTCTTCTCTCTCTAATTTTGCATACAAAATTCCGCATTCACAAGACTTAGAGACACCTAGCCAAGTTCGAAGTTGACTTCGCCCTAGACGTGAAAGGTTTTCATTTCTGAGGGTTTGGTCCCAAATCTCTCTTTCAATTATTTAATTTAATTGTTTGATTTTATATTTTCCTTGAAGTTACTAACACGTGTATTTGTTTTATTAGAAAGAGATATAAGGCATCCTAGTAAGTTCTTTAATGGTTTTTAATGATATTATGATATAGAAATCATGCTTAGGTTATTATGATTCCTAGCGTCATGTTAGGGTGTTTTGATCTTCCTAGTATCATGTTTAGGGTAACTCTAATATCAGGTATGATTAAAAATATGATGTTTCCTATATTCTTTCCTAATATTCATGTTAGTATCATGTTAGGGCTAAAGATTTGATTTTTATTGTTTAGTGACATGCTAGGGTTTGTTATATTGTTAGTATCATGCCTAGGATCTTGCTATTAATATTATGCTTTTGACATGATTATTTTAATTATGATTATTATTATGATGATTATTTATTTATTATTATTATTATGTTGCTTGATTTATATTTATTGTTATTGGTTGATCACGCCTTTTATGCATGTTTATAGGGAATTGGTACTTGTAATTACGCTTATTAAGATAATTAATAATCTTGTTTAGGGTTAATTTTATTATAACTCAAGTGATCGCCAATAATAGTTTTGTTGGTGCATTAATATTCAACCAACATAGATAAACAGGTTTACGGTTAATCTTATTGATTGCATGTTAGTTAGAAAGCGCACATGAATACGATCAGAATAAAGTATAGGCCTATTATTAGGGCACGTTCAATCTCTTTTAGATTGGATTTGTACCTTCATCCCCGAACTACCAGTCATGGTTCCAGACCTATTGGAGTTGACGATCTCCTACATCGTTACGGGGTATAACCTTCACCCTGTGAACGGTTTACAAGTTCCTAAAACTTATTGGCGACTCTTTTGCTCCATCTTCTTTCCCTTTGGACGCCACCGTACTTTAGTATATGATCACGGGGGGTTCAAGCTAGGGATAATGCTTGAAGTATTCCCTACAGTTTTTGGCGACTCCACTTGGGAGGATTTCTATTTTAATTCCTGAAATTTATTTCGGCAATGATTTAGAATGAGTGGATGAGACTTGAAAAGTTCTAAATATTTCCACTCGCGCCAACCCTTCACATTTGGACTTCCGCGTGGCGCATTCGGACAATCAATTATGGACCCTCTATTGACTAACCCATATCCCAAACTTTAGAGAACTAGAGCCAGGGTTAGGTTGCAATATCATTGCATCATGTTGTGCCTACTTGACTAATTGTGCATTATTGGTTGTGCATCTTCTATGTGTTTTTCCTAGCCGTTTGTTGACTTGTGCTAAGATTAAATAAATTGATTTATGACTAAAAGAACTTTGCCTAATTAATTAATTAATTAATTTGAGTAAATAAAGTTTAATAATGTAATCAGAATTAACTTAGTACGACTTTAAGCATACCCTGTAGAGTAATAATACCGAAAGCAGTTCCAGAACGACGTTCCAGCAATGGCACCAAGATTTGAACTGCAGCGCCACTCTACGCAGCGTAGCGGCTGGCGACAGTCCTGTCGTCTAGCGCTACACTACAAAGAGAGGCGCCAATCCTCTCGTTTTGGCGACAGTTTGGTTTATCGCTCGAGTCATCACCTTATGTCTAATTGAGCAGTTTTCTAGTCGATTCAGTTAATTTTTACTGGTAATTATACTTTTTCAAGTCATTAATCGAGTCTAAGAACTAAGTCCCATGGTCTTACGCAAGAGTCAAAGCATGTCACTTACACTCACCATATAAAGCACACACTAATGTACACTTTGACCATGTCTAAGGGAGTCTTATATGCGTGTATTTTCCGTCATTTTTTTAGGGGGTAAGTCGGATATTAATCCTCAAAATAAATCAACTTGTTTAAACCTTATACTTAACACCCAAAAATATATACCAGTATATACCTTATTTTTTGCAAAAAATATGCACCTATTTTTGAATTTTCTCTTTCAAACTATAAAGTCAAGGTCAATTTGAGTCAAATAATTAAAACAAAAACGGTTTAATTTACAGCGCGTGGTCAAGAAAGGAAGGGAGTTTGATCAAAGACAACCTTTTTATTTAAGTCCAACTTTTCGACAATCCTATTGCTCGTAAGAGGAAAGCTAAGACAATAATGGCAACACAAGAGGAAGTCAATGAGCTCAGGAACCAACTAATTACTGTGACTGAGGCGTTAAAGGTTCTAACCCTTAAGATTTATGATCTTTTGAAACAACAACAGATGGACCTCATGCAAGAGAGTCTGAGCAAACTGTTTAGTGACTACAAGTTTCAAGGGATTAGCTCACAAGGGGTCTCGGTGGACAAGGATATTCTTCCGCAGAAGTTCAATGCCAATGACATCCCAAAATTCAAAGCAACTGACAACCCTTACTTTCATTTAAGAGCCTTCGAAACAATAATGAGTATTTAAGGGTATCGACAAGAAGGTATTTCCATATTTGTTCTCACTATCTCTCGAAACCGTTTGCCAACAATGGTTCTTTTCTCTTGAGAAAGAAAGAACCTCTACTTGGGAGTCCATAGTAAACGCTTTCATTGATAGATACAAATGCAATGTTCAAGTTGAGAATGACTATAGGGAACTTGAAATCCTCAAGCAGAAAGAGAATGAAGGTTTCACCTCTTTCTTTAACAATTGAAGGGAAACCTCAGCTAAGATGATTGAGGTGCCAAGTGAAAAAGAGTCCGTAAGGTTATTCATCAAAAACCTTCAAGAGAAGTACTCCAAGCATCTCAAATACCAGAATAATTTCCATATCTTCAAGGCCGTCTACGACATTGGAATTAATATTGAAGACGACTTGGCTAAGTTGAAAGCTTCTAACAATAACTCCAACAGTGGCTAGAAAGGTAAGAAGAACAACAATCCTTCTTCTTCCAAAACCACCCACTCAAATAATGTTGGTACCTTTAACTTAAGTGAGGTCCTTGCTATGAATAATCAAGGACAAAAGAAACCATTTAGAAGGAACTTTACTCCTATTGGTATGAGTTATGACACCGCATTTGACCGATTAAATGCAAAAGGTCTTATAACTCCTATTGGACCATTTGGGGCCCCACCACTCGAGAAGAGGACGGCTAATTGGAACCCCAATGCACATTGCAAGTATCACCAAGGTAGGGCCCATCTTACCGAGAATTGTTGGAAGCTTAAGGAAGCTATCCAAGACTTAATCGACAATAACAAGCTACCATTGCCTCTTGCCCGTAAGAATCCAAGTATTGACAATGCGCCTCTCGCTCACTCCTTCGCCATCTCTGATGAGAAAAACGAGGTTGATCCCTCATCTCTCATCAAACCTGTCGAAGAAATCCATGCTATCGAAGAAGAGGAGGAGATCTGTTTCGATGCCGTGGATAACCTTCCAGAATTAGCAAGTAAAGAGGACGTACAATTGCTTACACTGTCCATGTTGGAAGGATCAAACTTGCTATGTGAAGCCCTCGAAGTTGTGAAGAAACTTAAGAAAAAGTATGACGAGGTTCCACCCTCGAAAAATAAACCTAGGAAAGAGTTCACACCCATGGGAATGACCTATTATGCGAAACACTTTTCTTTGCATGTAATCGATAAACCTAAGAAGATTAATAGACTATACACTCTAATTGGGATTCCATATGCTCAAATGTTTAAAATGCTCCCCGAGAGTGGCGAGATCAAACCTCTCGAACCAAGACCATTTGAATCGTTAAAAAGGACAGATAGATTTTATTGTCAATATCATCAATCAGGGGGGCACACTATTGAAAACTGTATTAAATTCAAAAATTTAATTTAGAAGATGATTGATGACAAAAGACTATTCCAAGTTCCACAAGAAGAATACGTAAATATTAATGGAGTTTGGGACAGCGATGAAGAAGACGTTTACTTGAAAGACATGGTAGGACCTCCACCTTCGGTGTCGTATATCATGGATGACTTTTGGGTTGAAGAAGATTCATCCATAGACGTCCTCACAAGATCCGGGAGAATGCAACCTCTTGTTTTGATACAACCTATGCCAACCACGCAGCAAGTTCCCATACCCATCATAGAAGACAATGACATTGTCAAACAGTTCAAGATAACAAAGGTTGAAATGAACGTATGGAACCTTCTAGCAACATCTCGAGAGCATAGGTTGGCTATAATGAATGCCTTGGACAAGATAGGGATAGATCACCTTACGAGTGATCTCCCTAGTCCTATCAACTTGATCACCTTTTCCGACAAAGACTTACCTCCAGAAGGTGACAAGAATTACAAGGCATTAAACCTCACAGTGATTTGCAAGAGAATGAACGTCCCTGTGACTCTTGTAGACAATGGATCGGCCATTAATGTCTATCCACTTAGAACTGCGAAAATTCTAGGCATAAGGGATGAAGACCTAACCCCGTCAACGCAAGGAATAAGAGCTTATGACAACACTCGTCGTCAAGCTCTTGGTAAAATTACCATGAACGTAACGGCGGGAGCAACAGAACACGCTACTACATTCCAAATAGTAGATATTAAGGCTTCGTTCAATCTATTGTTGGGACGCCCTTGGCATCATGACCTAAAGGTCATCCCTTCATCGCTCCACTAATAGGTAAAAGCCATAGTTGGAGGAATTTCTATTACAATCGATGCTTCACCCATGAGGATTAAAGCTATAGAGAATCCAATAATTAACTTGGAGCACGATGAAGATGATGAAGATTTGTGGGGCTTTAATGAAGAGTTCTCCTTAATCGAGGAGGATGAAAGGATCCTTCTCTGCCACGACCCCTACTCCAATATGATCGTGAACGCTATTCTAAAGAAGCAAGGACATTTTCCTGGGATGACCCTAGGAAAGAAGAAAGGAATAGCAAAACCGCTAGAATTACCTAGCCTCCCTAAATTAGACACTTTCGGACTTGGTTTCGAACCGACTCGGGAAGATCTCAAGCCAGCCCAGGAAAAGTTAAAGGCACATAAGGACGCTTGTATCCACAAGAAAGCAATCCCAATGGATCAATATCCTCTTACCCTCAATGGACAATTCATGAAAGAAGGAGAGGACTATCCATTTTATGAATTTCCTAAACCATTTGTCGTAAATGGCATAAGGTAACCGGGATTTGAGATTTTCTTAGATTGCTATTTCATAGAAGAAATCCCAACTCCTGTCCACAAGGAGATTTTCTTTGACTCTAATGTCATGGGATTACTATTCGGGCGAGAAAAAGATTAGCCAACATACAAAGAGGATAACTCCTCGCTCATCTAAACAGTGCTACAAAGCGAAAGCTTTGATCCCTCAAAGCTCATCACTCCAGCAGAAGGATCACTACAAGGGTTGCGCAAGACCGTCAAGGTGACTAATCCAAGTGGAAGGAAAATCTCCATCAAAACGGGGCAAGGACCGATGTTCGAAGAGTCATCTGAGTCAGAGTCAGAGTTAGACTCTCTCCCTATAGAGTCATCTATGTCCTTAGTTGTAGCACCCCCTTCTTCTATCTCTTCCTCTAGGATAGTTAGTGATCAAGTCCTTGAGGACATATCTCTCTTTAATGTAATGATCTCATAATTTAATAATATGTCTCCTTCTCCTTACTCTTTGTGTTCTTCTTTAACCTAAGATGATGAGCATTGCTTAACTAACAATGAAAATGACAAAGAACTTATTAAAGCAATGGAAACACTTGAAAAGAAAACACCGATAATTGAGGAAACTGAGACGGTTGATATCTCAAATGATTCAACCAATAAAAGAGAAGTTAAAATCGGATTAACACTTAATGAACAAGAAAGAACCAATTTAATTAACTTACTTAAAGAATTCATCGATGTATTCGCTTGGTCATATGAAGATATGCCAGGCATTAATAGAGAAATAATAAAACACACCATACCATTAATTCCAAGAAAGAAACCTGTAAAACAAAAGTTACGTCGAATGAAACCCGACGTAGCCCTTAAAGAAAATAAAGAAGTTCTAAAAACAAAGAACTACAGGTTTTATCAAGGTATCCAAATACCCCGAATGGGTCTCCAACGTCGTCCCAGTTCCGAAAAAGGATGGAAGGGTATGAATGTGTGTCGAAGCCCTTTACCACACATCGATATTCTGGTAGATAACACAGCAAATCATGCGCTCCTCTCGTTCATGGATGGATACGCGGGCTATAAACAGATTCTCATGGCAGAAGAAGACATGGAGAAAACAACTTTCCTAACACCATGGGGTACTTCCTGCTACACGGTAATGCCATTCGAGTTGAAAAACGCGGGTGCTACTTACCAACGAGCAGTGACTGCCTTGCTACATGACATGATGCATAAAGAAGTTGAAGTATACGTGGATGATATGATTGTAAAATCAAAAGATCGCCCAGGCCATCAAATAGCCTTGAGAAAATTCTTCGAAAGGCTAAGAAAATACAACATAAGGCTGAATCCATCTAATAGTGCTTTTGGAGTCACCTCAGGAAAGATTTTGGGTTATGTCATAAGCTCTAGAGGAATAGAGATAAACCTAACCAAGATCAAGGCAATCATGTCAATGCCACCGCCCAAAACCAAGATGCAATTCAAGGATTTATTGGCCGGTTGCAATACATAAGGAGGTTCATATCAAAATTGACAACATTATGTGAACTAATCTTCAAAAAGCTTAAAAAGAATGTACCAGTGATATAGGATGACGAGTGCCAAAAAGCCTTTAAAAAGATCAAATCATATCTCGCAAATCCTCTCGTATTAGCACCATCACTTCTAGGAATACCTCTTAGATTGGACTTAACAGTGACCAAAGAGACAATGGGAGCCATGCTAGCAAAAGAAGTAGAAGGGAAAGAAAATGTGATCTACTATCTAAGCAAAAAGATGCTCGAGTATGAAGCACGCTATACACCACTTGAGAAATTGTGCCTCCCATTGGTGTGGGCCACAACCAAGTTAAGACATTACATGCTCGTGCATACAGTCTTTGTAGTTTCCCGATTAGATCCACTCGAGTATTTATTCAAGAAATCTACACTCAATGGGCGCATATCGACATGGATAGTCAACTTAGCCCAAGTCGATATAAGGTTCATACCACAAAAGGCTATCAAAGGATCTGTGGTTTCGGATTTTCTAGCAGACTTTCCAATAGAAGACTAGACACCAATACACGATAATGAATTTCCCGACGAAGACTTGATGGTCACTGAAGATGATACTTGGACCTTGTACTTCGATGGAGCCTCAAACCAAAAGGGATGTGGCGTTAGCGTATTACTAGTATCACCCAAAGAAGAGCATGTTCCAATCTCTATAAAGCTTGATTTCAACGTTACTAACAACGCTGCTGAGTATGAAGCATGCGTGGTAGGCCTTGAAAAAGCTTTGTCATTGGGAGTGAAAAAGTTACGGATATTCGGAGAATCTTCATTAATCATCAATCAAATCTCTAAAAGATGGAAAGTAAGGAGCAAAAGTCTAGCCCCTTATTGAACTTATTTGGAAACCCTTACTAATCAGTTAGAGAAAGTGGAATACACATATCTACCTAGAGAAGAAAATCAATTTGCTGATGCCTTGGCAAGACTAGCCTCAATGGTTAGGATTCCTACGGAAATCGAGCAAATTCCTCTAACTTTAGAAAAAAGGCATAAACCGGCTTACATTCAAGCTATACAAGATGATGAAGTGACCCATGAAGAAGAGGAAGAAGAAGAACCATGGTATACTGATATACTCAACTATGTCACCAAAGGAGAATACCCTCCCCATGCTAACAAAAGAACAAAACGAGCATTAAGACTCTTGGCTTCCCAATACGTACTCATAGACAACGAGCTACACAAAAGGGTACCTTAGGGTCGATCTCTCTTATGTGTAGGAATAAAGGATGCTCAAAGAGCAATGAAGATAGCCCACGAAGGAATTTTTGGAACTCACGTGAATAGCAAAATGTTAGTCCAAAAGATAATGCGAGAAGGATACTATTGGACTACAATGAATAGGTATTGTAATCAATACGTAAAAAAATGCCCTAAGTGCCAAATCCACGCCAATTCACAACATGTTCCTGCATCTTTACTCTACCCTACACGTCGCCATGGCCATTCTCTACATGGGGAATTGACATCATCGGCAAAATCACTCCCCTAGGAACAGGAGGTCACGAATACATCTTAGTGGCAATTGATTACTTCACAAAGTGGGGTCGAAGCACAATCATACGCCAAACTCACTGCAAAACATGTAGCACTCTTTGTCGAAAGAAATATTATATGTCGATATGGAATCCCACATGAAATGATAATTGACAATGGAACTCACTTTCAAGCAGAGTGTGAAGAATTGCTACAAAAATATGGTATTCAACAACATCATTCTTCTCCTTATAGACCTCAGGCAAATGGAGAAGTCGAAGCAGCGAATAAAAATTTAAAGACTATCATCAAGAAAATGACGGAAAATTACAAAGATTGGCCTGACAAACTTCACTTTGCATTGTGGGGTTATCGCACGTCAACAGAAAATACGCCATTTTCCCTGGTTTATGGAATGTATGTCGTACAACCTGTAGAGCTAGAGATTCCATCTCTACGCATTGCATTAGAGAGCAAACTCGATGAAGTTGAATGGACTAGGGCAAGATATGAGGAGCTAATTCTACTTGATGAAAAACGACTAGAAGCTCTACATCACACTCAATGTTATCAAACTTGTATGGCTAGGCATTTTAATAAGAAGGTCAAGACAAGAAACATCAAAGTAGGAGATTTGGTGTTAAAATTAAGGAAAAAAGTTTTAGATCCAATGGGAAAATTCAGACCTAATTGGTCTGGACCCTACATTGTCAAAACAATCCTGTCAGGAGGTGCAGCAAAATTAACTGACATTACGGGTGCGACCACTTTGTTTTTTTCAAACCTCGCATCCCACACTTAATAAAAAATTCAGCAGAAAAAATTATGGCACCAGCCGATGAACCTTAGCGCCAGACGACAACCCCTGTGGCCTGACGCAAGACTGCCGCAGCTGGCGCAAGTCATAAAATCGCGGCGCCAATGTTTTGTAAAGTATCTGGGAATATTTCGGTGTTTTTCGAAAAATTTTCGACTTCCGTACTCGGAAAAATTTCTGGAAAATTAAATTTTCGGTTTTAATTGCTTTAATAAATTAAATGTAAAGGAGATAATTTAAATAAAAAGATGGAATCTCATTTATAAAATAAATTACATTATTGATGGAATTTAAAAAAAAAAAGCCTAAATAAAATAACTTTGAATTTAAAACTAAGTCTAATAATTGAAAGTTAAGCAATGCTTTTAACTTTCTTTACCCTCTTCCAATTCTTATCTGCGTCTTCTTCCTCATCCATAACTTTAGCTAGTAGGCATCCTTTAGAAGACCTACATTCAATGGAGTAAATAGTTTCTCCTTTTGCTAGGACCCCATGTTTCTTTTCCACCCAAGCCTTCTTCTCTGTAGTGTCAGCTTTCCTTTTTCCTTTATCCTTCGCAGAGCTTTTCTTCTTAGGCATTGTAGGTGTTTTGAACCAAACTCTTTTACCCAAGTGTTCCTTAACAGGAATCACTTTATCACCTAAACGACTCTTCACATCAGTTTTACTCTGATTTTTCATCATGTCATTTGAAGGTTTCTTCAGAAGCAACCTTTTCACATCATTGGGCAAGGAAGGAGGAACCTTTTGGATAATCACTTCATAAAGGTCTAGCGCTCCAATAAGTATCAAATTTTTCTACTTCTTAGGAGACAGGGAACTCAAAGGGACGACGAAGATCCCCGGAAGAAATTGTTTGAAGTAGGTCGTACTGTCTTTTTACTCTGCAGGTTTAATAAAAAGTCATTCGGGACAAGCTTAGAAGACGGCAGAAAGGCTGCTTGGTGACACCAACCATCTTTTCTATTTTCCACCATGGGATGACCCACTTGATGACAAAATTGAAAGACCCGAAAATCTTCTTCCATTCGTGGCGCCCCATCTTAGAGAAGCGTTTCTTCCTTCTCATAAAGAAATTTGGAGTGTACTTTTCGATATTGTCTAGAGGACTAATTAGTTATAGTCTTTCCATTAGCCACATCTGTAAAAAAAAACAAATCAATGTAGATAAATTATTATTACTATACAACAATATGTTTTTGATTTCCATAATTAAAAATATTATTTTTCTACCTGTAATAAAATTGGAGAGCCCCAAAAAGGCGCTTTTGGATTCTTCTTTAATTCATCAAGACTAAGCATAGTCTCTCCAATTATTAATGGCATTGGATTTCTCCCAGATTTTATCTGCTCCAAAACAGTTGATATGATTGCTTGAGCCTCATTAGTTTTACCACTAGTGAGAAGATATTGATTAAGCATGCAAAAAAGAAAATCTCTTCTTCTATAAACATGAAAAGACTCGGAATAAGGTCTATCAAAATAATGGCGAGCAAATTTTTTCAAATTAACTATGCTACCATCTACTATTTTTGTTAGATCTTTGTCTTTTAAATTGAAGAAGCGTTCAAAATCCTTATAATAATATTCGTTTATTCTAGGAATTACTACAAGATCTAATGCAAGGAAGCATAAAATAGCACCGAATTCATCCGGCAAAGGACAAATTTTATCAAACCCTAATCTAAAGCAATGAGTATCCACATCCTAATATTCTAGAGAGGTATGAATAAAGTCTAAATCAAGATCTACCCATTTAACAACAAAAATACACCCCATGTGAAACACATCTAACTCTTTTCTCTCGTTGGCAGTAAGAGACCGACACCATTTATGAGTGAAGTTGGTAAAACTTTTAGAGACTAGAGACATGATTACTAAGAATATATATTTAATCTGCTAAAATTATGAAGAAAATCGGTTGGGCAGGAGGCTATTTATACACAAAATCGGCGCAGTTTTAACCCGAGAAGGATTCTGAGTCAACGCTCATCAGCGCCAGACGCAAAATATTGGCGCCTAACGCCAAAGCCTGGCGCCAAATGCTAAGCGTGGCGCCTGGCGATACACCCGGTGGTGCTAACGTGTCTTATTGTACGAGCTATCTAAACACCGCATTTTTTTGGCCTGATTCGAGTCTAACCAATGACTTTACGGTCTTTTATTCTTTTTTATACCTTTTTTCTAAATTTTATTTATTTCTTCTTCTTAATTAATATAACAATTATATTTATTATATTATTTTTCGGATTTTATTTAGACTTAAATTCTAAGTTTTTATAAATCCAATATTTTTTTATTTTGATTTTTTCATTTTTTTTCTTTTTGGGGGAGAAAGTCGGATACCCTCCATCAATAATAAAAAGGACGGAATTTTTGCGCAAAATTAATTTTCACAATTCTTTGCACACACAAACATGCACATTAAAAAATGAAAAAAAAAATAATAAATAAATACTGAATAAACTCATAGTAGTATATATATACAATCATGTCTAAATAATGAGTCTAAATAAAGGCAAAGTTCTATACAAAGTCAAAATAAAATAAAAAAGCACAGGAACAAACTACGGCGCCGGGGAACGTACACCCATCATCTCATAAAACTGCACCGTACAAGGAGTAACCTCTCCACTAGTTGCAGCTCCAGCTCCAGCTCCGATCTCCTCGGGAGGTGGAAAACTCAGCACAGGACCCGTCCACCCAAGATCAACCTGAGGCTGAGGCTGCGGAGGTTGCTACGATGACGAGCCGACCTCGTACATCCCACCACCTCTAAGAGGCGAAGTAGCCTCTCCCTGGCCTACCGGCGCAGCATGTGCACCCTCAGATGAAGAGCCTGAGCTCTCTACCGCCTCGGTGCGGGCAGCCTCAGAACGATCGCCTCGACAACCAGTAACTGGTGCGGCGACATCTTGAGCTAGACCTCGTCGGATCCCTCCGCACCTCCGGTCTCATACAGGTACGAGAAGGAATGGGATGACCCTGCAAAAGGAACTAAAATAAAAAACATGCAAAATAGAAGAAGTAATGCAAAAACATAAGAAGGGAAACTACCTCCTGGATGACGTCGTGACCACGACATGTAGCCACGTTCCTCATTCGAACGAGCTGGCTCCGCAAGGCATCTATATACCGTGCCATCGACGTGACCATCTCGCGCGAGAATTGTCAAGAAAATAAAGTCAGTAAAGATGCATAACATATATGGACAAAAGTTATAAATAATTAAGCTTACTCGAGTCTGATGGCGAGGAATCGACCGCTCCACGAAGCGCTCACCCTCAGGAGCTGGAGGAATCATCTCCTCAATCGGCCCGTATGTCCCTTAATAATGAATAGACATACGAGGCGGCACAAACTCAATAGGTTCATGCTGACAAAAGCAAATCAAAGTCAGTAAAGCATTACTTGGAGGTTACTTAACGAAAGGTAAAAGTTGAACATCATACCGCCACCTCCTCAACCAGTATAGGGACTAGAGCTAACAACGGCAATAGCTCCTCCTCATAGCACCGCCCAGGGATTGTATAAGATCACCAAGGGGTACCAGCTCTCTCTGACATGCTCACCAATCTCGCGGCGTCGAACATGTGACACGGTGGAGGAGTAGGAACGACAAAGGTGTCCGAGGAATGCTGAATAGCAACCCTCTCTCCAAGATACGCGATCGCTCCATATGTCCCTAAGAAATAGTGATGCTCAACAGTATACTGCGCAGCTAGCCCAGGGACAACCAAGGCAACCCACGGCCGGTACATCACGTCAGGCTCCTTCAAAGAACGCCTATCAGATAAGAATCTATCGAAGGTAATGCAAATTATTCAAATACACAAATAACCATACTGAGATGATCCAATCTCGGACGTAAGCAGTGCACATCCCACCACGGCGGCTTCCCCAGGAAGCACTTACTGGAAACCCGCGCGGCGATGGTCATGCCGGCGTAACCGAGGGAAAGTACTCGTAGGACTAGATCTACAAAACGCAAAAATTATCAGCAAGTGATAGTCAAAGCTTAGAGCTAAACTTTATGGGAGATAAAGTATACGTCTACGACCCTCAAAAAGCCGGATAGAGCGACGTTACCCGTGAAGGATCGGTGTCGATACGAGTCTCGTAACGCTCGGATGAAGTCAGTATAGGCCAAGCTGGCCCAATCATAAGTCTTGATCAAGTGTAGATCACGGACTGCAGGCAGGTAGTAAGGCAGCACTCTACTACCCTAGTCAAAGGAGAACGTCCTTGACAGCAAGATAAGTAAAAAGATGTGCACCCGCTGCTCTCGGGTGGTCACATCGCCGTCAAAAGCCGCCGCTAGAGTCGAACGGCGAATCCCCTTCGCACTGAATCAGGTCGACTCTATCTCAGCACGAGCCCGAACAACAATCAGACCCAAGTGCTCCTCGACCTCAGGAGAAAAGACATTGATCTCGTTATCAAACGGCAGCGCAAAAGAGCTAAACTTCAGTCCCGTAATGAGACTAAAGTCGGTCGGGGTGACCCAAAAGAACTCCACAAGAGCACGAACCACCCAAGGAAAGTGGAAAGTGTTAGTGGTGTCCAAAAAAGAACTCCACAAGAGCACGAACCACGTGGTGACCCTCGCTAGAGGAAATCATAGCCTATGAGGTCTCATAAAGCGTAGCCAGTCCGCAAAACTCCCATAGAAGTCTCGCCTCTCCGTCATTGGCAATGTACATTTTGTACAGGTCGCAACCTGAACCATGGCAGCGCGTCCTACCGATTGTGATACCCCGTCGCACCCTCATAGTAATGTGGTGAACAGGAGAGAAGTACAGAGTCCGCTCATCCCACTTAGGGAGTCGGCCGAGAGAAGTGGACGGGTCGGTATCGTCCTTTACGGGCTCATGCTCCCATCGAACGTCTCGGGACCGTGAACCCGAACCTCGTTGTCTAACCATACTAAATTGTGCAAAATTATCATAAATTAAGGTTCTATAGTATCAAAGGTTCGCCTAGCCGCATGATACTATGTTCGCAAAAAAACGGAGTACGTAGTACTAAACAGAGCACAAATTCAAATTGAGCATATACGTCATTTTTTCAAGCATTCAAACAATTTCTTGCAATACTATAGTAATTATTGTGACAAATTGAACAAGAATTGCTAACAAAAACGTCAAGAACAAGCCACATTGTCTTCCCGACCTTAAGAGGTCCAACAATTGTGATTTGTTCGTTTCTTCACCAAATTGAGTCAAACAGGTATCAAATTACTCCCAAGGAAATATATAAACATAATTAAGCAATTTCATGGGCATAAAATTTGACAAACAAAGAGAATTAAGCAATTTAAGTTTCAAATTTTCAAGAAATTTGTGAACAAATATGTGCGAAATTCATTAAAATCGGGGTGAGGTTGAAGAAAACTTACATAGATGGAGAAAATGGATGGAATAAGCTTTGATTTGCAACAAATTTGAGCGAATTCGGTTGAGAAATGAGCAAGAACGAGTCAAATGAAATTCTGAGCGAATTCTCAAGTGAAAATACGAGCAGCAGCAGCGAAAATGAAGAAGAGAAGGGTATTTATGGAGAACCCGACTCTAGCGCCAAGCGACAGATCTTAGCGCAAGTCGATAAGGCTTCGCACCTGGCGCTAGTGCCAGCGTATGGTGCTACAGCCAAATATGCGACGCTAGCAATATTTCAATGGCGACAGACTGTCCAGCAACTCAGTGTGGTTATTCCAACCTCTTGCAATAAATTTTTGGTTCCTTGGTACGCCAGTTAGCCCCTCTAAGAAATTTGACATGATTTTAGTAATCGGCTTGATTACAATTACATCAAGTGATCGACCCGATGAATGATCGTCTCACTTAGCTTAAAGCGCCTAAGTATTGGCTCATTGCAAAGCACCAGAATAATGGTTCATGTAGCAAGGCACCAACATACTGGTTCATTCAGCGAAAGGCACCGACATACAGGTTCAAAAGCAGCAGAAGCGCCGACGTAGTTGCATAACGGAAGCAAAGTTCAAGCGAGCTTTTAAAGATCGACAAGCGAGGGTCTTCGGTAATTTTCCTTGGAATATTATCGCAACAAATGAGGATAGCTTCAAGAGAGGATATCTTTGGCAGCGTTCCCTAGCTTTCGGAGAGTTGTCACAAACAACTGGAGGTGATTTCAAGCAAAGTTGTCTTCGATCGTGTTCCCTGGCTTGCGGAAGATGGTCACAAAATGCTAGAAGGTGGTTTCAAGCGAAGCAATCTTCGATGGGGTTCTCTAGCTTGCAGAAGTCTATCATAGTGGAATTGGAGGCAGTTACAAGCGTAGCAGTCTTTAGGCGACATTCTCTAGCTTGCAGGAGGCCGTCAAAAATACTAAAATGCGGCAATGAAGCAGCAAATCGGTTACCTTCAGAGATGTGTGCTCGACGGTGCAAGATACGCGTTTTTGAACTCTTTTATATGTTTAACTAACGCTAGTTTGCAAGTATCGGCGTTACAAGTATGATTTAGGATCGCACAACGTTTTGAATCATTCTCCGTCCATATCGATACTTTGACTTTTGTTTTCGATAGGGCTTGAAAAGAGCATTCCAAAGATATATTATAAGCCCAATTCCGATGAATAATGAGGAAGTTATGGCCAAATTAACAAACTGGGACCGGTTTGAGCCTTATATGCGGCCCAATGATCTAGAGGAGGGCCTAATATGGATTGATCATTCCTAATGCAGTTAGGAATGGTTTTAGACTTCTAGATTCTTCTAGAATGTTCTTTTCATTCCTAATTCAATTAGCATTGAAAATTGACTTTTTTTAACTTTTTGAAATTTTAATCAGAATAAAAGAGTGTTTTTGAGGAAAATACGATTTTATCCTCCTGTACGGTTAAATTTTATCTGAATTTAGAAAACGCGTAAAATTAATTGATTAGCGCATAACGCCAAACATTAGCGCTTGGCGCTAGCATTAGCGTCTGGCGCTAATGTCAGCGTCTGGCGCTAACTTCGTTTTTTCACGTCGAAACTCTGGTTTGTTTTTCTATCTTTTTGGCTGATTTTCTCTTTAAAAAGCCTCCTAAAAACTCTGTTTTTTATCAACAATTCTCATCAATTCTCTCTAATTCTCGTATATGCTCTAGTTTTATTATTCTCTCTAGTTTTTTTAATAATTCTTCTCTCTCTAAATTTGCATACCAAATTCCGCATTCACAAGATCTAGAAACACCTAGCCATATTCGAAGTTGCCTTCGCCCTAGACGTGAAAGGTTTAAATTCTGAGGGTTTGGTCCCAAATCTCTCTTTCAATTATTTGATCTAATTATTGTTTATTATTTTCCTTGAAGTTACTAACGCGTGTATTTTGTAAGTAGAAACAGATACGAGGCATCCAAGTAAGTGCTTTAATGGTTTTTAATGATATTATGATATAGAAATCATGCTGAGGTTATTATGATTCCTAGCGTCATGTTAGGGTGTTTTCATCTTCTTAGTATCATGTTTAGGGTAACTCTAATATTAAGTATGATTAAAAGTATGATGCTTCCTATATTCTTTCCTAATATTCATGTTAGTATCATGTTAGGGCTAAAACTTTGATTTTTATTGTTTAGTGACATGCTAGGGTTTTTATTAATCTTGTTAGTATCATGCCTAGGATCTTGCTATTAATATTATGCTTTGACATGATTATTTTAATTATGATTATTATTATGATGATTATTTATTTATTATTATTATGTTGATTGTTTTATATTTATTGTTATTGCTTGATCACGCCTTTTATGCATGTTTAAAGGGAATTGGTACTTGTAACCACGCTTAATAAGATTATTAATAATCTTGCTTAGGGTTAATTTTATTATAACTCAAGTGATCGCCAATAATAGTTTTGTTTGTGCATTAATATTCAACCAACATAGATAAACAGGTTTAGGGTTAATCTTATTGATTGCATGTTAGTCAGAAAGCGCACATGAATACGATCAGAATAAAGTAGAGGCCTATTATTAGGGCAGGTTTAATCTCTTTTAGGTTAGATTTTTACCTTCATCCCCGAACTACCAGTCATGGTTCCAGACCTATTGGAGTTGACGATCTCCTTGATCGTTAAGGGGTGTAACCTTCACCCTGTGAATGGTTTACAAGTTCCTAAAACTTGTTGGCGACTCTTTTGCTCTATCTTCTTTCCCTTTGGACGCCACCGTACTTTAGTGTATGATCATAGTGGGGTTCAAGCAAGGGATAATGCTTGAAGTATTCCCTACAAGGACCTACATTCAATCTTAGAGTAAATAGTTTGTCCCTTAGCTAGGACTCCATGTTTCTTTTCTAACCAAACCTTTTTTTCTGAAGTGTCAGCTTTTCTTTTCCCTTTATCCTTTGTAGAGTCTTTCTTCTTAGGCATCATAGGTGTTTTGAATTCAATCTTTTCACCCAAGCGTTCCTTAACATGAATCACTTTGTCACCTAGACGATTCTTCACATTGGTTCTATTCTGATTTTTCTTCATGTCCTTTGTAGGTTTATTAAGAAGCCATCTCTTCACATCATTGGGCAAGGAAAGAGGAAGCTTTTGGGTAATCACTTCCCATAAGGGCCTAGCACTCTAATATGTGTCAAATTTCTCTACTTTTTGTGAGACAGGGAATTCATAGGGATGACGGAGATCCCCAGAAGGAATTGTTTGAAGTAGACCGTACTGCTTTTTTACCCTGAAGGGATAATAAAAAGTCATTTTGGTTAAGCTTGGAAGACGACAGAAGAGTTGCTTGTTGACACAAATCTTCTTCTCTATTTTCCACCATGAGACAACCCACTTGATAGCAAAGTTGCAAAAGGCAAAGACTTTATTCCACTCATGGCGCCTCATCTTAGAGAAGCGTTTCTTTCACCTCACAAAGCATTTTGGAGTATATTTTTCAATATTGTCAGACGACTAATTAATTCTAGTCTCTCCATTAGCCATATATGCAAAAAATTCAATGCAAATAAATCATTATTACTATACAAAAATATTTTTTTGATTTCTGTAATTAAAAATATTATTTTTCTACCTATAATAAAATTGGAGAGCCCCGAAAAGGTGCTTTTGGACTTTTCTTCAATTCATCAAGACTAAGCATAGTCTCTCCAACAATTGATGGCATTGGATTTCTTCCAGATTCAATATTCTCCAAAACAGTTAATATAACTGCTTGACCCTCATTAGTTCTACCACTAGTTAGAAGATATTGATTAAGCAAGCAAAAGAGAAACGCCCTTCTTCTATAAACATGAAAAGATTTAGAATAAGGTCTATCAAAGTAGTGGCGTGCAAATTCTTTTAGATTAACTACACTACCATCTACAATATTTGTTAGATCTCTATCTCTTAAATTAAAGAAGCGCTCAAAATCTTTAAAATAATATTCATTTATTCTAGAAATTACCGCAAGATCTAATGAAGGGAAGCCCAAGATGGCACCAAATTCTTCCGGTAAAGGGATAATTTCAACACTCTAGTCTAAAGTAATGTGTATCTGTATCTCAATATTCTAAGGTGGTATGAATAAAATCTATATCAAGATCTACCCCCTTAACACCATAAATACCTCCCATGTGAAAAAAGTCGAGTTCTTTTCTCTCTTTACAGTTAAAGACTGACACCATTCACGAGTGAAATCGCTAATACTCTTAGTAACTAAAGACATGATTATTTTTTGAGAAACTAAGATTATAATTAATCTGTTCAAATTATATAGAAAATCGGCAGATTAGGGGGCTATTTATTTACAAAATCGATGCAGTTTGACTCCGGAAAGGACTCTGATCAGCGCACTGCAGCGCCGAACAACAAGCCTTTCGCTTGGCGATAGAGTCTGTCGCCTAGCGACAGCAGCGACACTCGGCGATAGTGCTAAACGCGTGACGACACGCGGCGCTGCAGCGTTTTCTCAACAAGGTATGCAAACCGCGTTTTTCTGGCATTGATTCGAATTCGTACAATGACTTTACAACTTTACCCTTTGTTCAAATATCCCACATATAATAATTCAATATATTTCCCTTCTATTTTCTTCTTGGATTTATTCAAACTTAATTATATTTAGGTTTGTTTTAAGTCCAATTTATTTTTCATTTTTTCTTTTTGGGGGAGAAAGTCGGATACCCTCCATTAGTAATAAAAATGACGGAAATTTTTGCGCAAAATTAATCACAATTTTTTTTCACACACACATATGCACATAAAAATTGAAAAAAAATACAAAGATAATACAGTCATAATAGATAAAAGTCTATATATATACAAAATATGTCAAACAAATATGTCTAACAAATGTGTCAGTCAGGCAAAGTACTATAAAAGTAAAAATAAATAAACATAGGTACAACTACGGCGCTAGAGGAAGCAGATGATGAGGAATGTTCGTCATATCAAAGAACTGCGCAGATCGAGGAGTATGTTCCCCACCAGCTTCGGTCTCACCTGGAGGAGGGAAACTCAACTCAGGACCAGTCCACTCAAGGTCATCCTGGTGATGAATCAGCAGAGGCTGAGGCTGCAGAGGCTGATGCGACAACGACCCCGAGCCCTTCACCGCCTCGGTCTGTGCAGCATCAAATCGGCTACCCCGACCACCTAAAGTAGTATGGCGATGACTTGAACTAGACCTAGACGACTCTCTCCGAACCTCAGACCTTATCCGAGTACGGGAAGGAATAGGTTGTCCCTGCCAAAAGAAATCAAATCAGATGCGAAGAAAATAGAAAACAATGCAGAAATAAAGAGGGAAAAGCTACCTCCCGAACAGTGTTGTCGCGACGAGCTGCGTTCCTCATCCGCACGAGCTGGCTATGAAAGGCGTCTATGCATAGAAATAAAATCAGTAACAATACAAGACAAATATAAACAAATAGCAAGTAAATAACTCACCCGAGGCTGGTGGCAAGGGAAAGATCGCTCAACAAAACTCTGACCCTCGGGAGCCGGAGGGATCATCTCCTCCATAGGCCCGTACGTCCCCTGATAGTGGATGGACATACGAGGGGGAACAAACTCAGTAGGCTCAATCTGGCAAAAAGCAAACCAAAGTGAATAAAATATCACTTGGGGGCTACTTAGCAAAAAGATAAAAGACAAAAATCATACCGTCGCGTCCTCAGACAAAACAGGGGCCGGAGCTAACAACGGCAGCAGGTCCTCCTCGTAGCACTGCCCTGAGCTAACATGAGATTGCCAAGTGGTACCAGCAGGCGACCTCTCCGATAAGTTGTGCAGCATCGCGTCATGGAACATGTGGCGTGGCGGAGGAGCAGGGACGACAAAAATCTCTGAGGAGTGCTGAATAGCAACACTCTCTCCTAGGTACACCGCTGCCTCATAAGTCCCTTGGAAGTAGTGACGCTCAGCAGTGTACTGCGCAGCCAGCGCATGAATAACCAAGCCGCCCCATGGCCGGTATAGCACGTCAAACTCCAGCAAAGAATATCTATAAGATAAAGCTCTACCAAAAGCGCTACAAATATGTCAACTATTCAAAAAGAACATACCGAGAGGATCAGCTCTCGGACACGGGCATTAGTCACCTGGTTACTGAAGTAACTTCCCCAATAGGAGCCAACGGGGAACTCGCATGGAGTTGGTCACGCGGGCGCAAGCAAAGGAAAATACTCGTAGAACTAGATCTACAAAGATAAATAAGATATCAACAGGTGCTTATAAGAGTTTAGATCTAACTTTTGAGAGATAAAGTATACCTCTACGACTCTCTAAAAGCTAGAAAAAGCGATGTCTCCATTGTAAGATCAGTGTCGACAGGGGTCTCGCAATCCTCGCAGAAAGTCAGCATAGGCCAAGCTGGCCCAATCGTAAGTCTCGATCAGCTGAAGATCACGGACAACAGGAAGGTAGTAAAGCAGCACCCGACTACCCTTGTCAGGGAAAAATGTCCCTGACAGCAAAATAAGTGCAAAGATGCACAGCCGCTGCTCTCGGGTGGTCGCATCGTCCTCGAAAGCCATCGCCAGAGTCGACCAGCGAATGCACCTGGAGTTGAATCGTGATGGCTCCACCTCAGCACGGGCCCGAACAACAATCGGACCCAACAGCTCATCGACCATAGGAGAGAAAATGCTGATGGAGCTGTCGAACGGTAGCGCGGTCGAGCTAAACTCCAGTCCCAAGATGAGACTGAAGTCGGTTGGGGTGACAATCATCTCACCCCAAGGAAAGTGAAAAGTGTTGGTGGTGTCCCAGAAGAACTCCACCAAAGCTCGAACCACGTGGTGGCTCATGTCAACTGATTACATGGCTTGCGTAGCCCGGAACAGGGTAGTCAGCCCACAAGACTCCCAAAGAAGGCGCAGCCCCTTATCGCTGCTGAAATACTTGTCGTACAGCTTGCCCAGGGTGTCATTTCCCGAGCCATGGCTGCATGTCGTGCCACTAACAATCCCACGACCCACCCTCTTTGAAATGTGGTGCTCGAGGCAAAGAACAACATCTGCTCGTCCTGCTCAGGGAAGGGACCGAGAGAGGTGGACGGGTCGGCGTCCTCCTTAACGGCCTTGTGCTCCTGTCGTGTGTCTCGAGACCGGGAATCGGAACCTCATTGTCTAGCCACACTACATTTTTCAAAATTGACAAAAATTAAGGTTCTATAGTATCCAAGGTTTGCCTAGCCGCATGATACTATGTTTGCAAAAAACAGAGTACATAGTACTAAAAAAGAGCACAATTTCACTTCAAGCATATATGACATTTTTCAAGCAGCCAAACATTTTCTTGCGATATTATGATAATTTTTGTGACAAAGTGGATAAGAATTGCTAGCAAAAACATCAAGAACGAGCCACATTGTTTTCCCGTCCTTAAGAGGTTCAACAATGGTAAATCGTCCGTTTCTTCACCAAATTAAGTCAAACAAGTCTCAAAATACTCCCAAGGCAATATATAAACATAATCAAGCAATTTCTTGGCAAAAAATTTGACAAACAAAGCAAATTGAGCAATATAAGTGTAGAAACCCATTTATGTCTCCCAAAACCAAACCCAGTGATGAGTACCTTTCACGTCGAATCATAATCGAATGAAGTGAAAGTGTGGAAAGTTTAGTGTTGCGGATAGTTTTAATTTCTTTTCTCTTCTCTCTATTTTTAAAAACCTATTTTAAGAAAACAGCAAATCCAGTTTGGTTGGTCCATGATATGGGTCCAATAGTAGTGTAGTTGGATAAGGCTTGAAAAGAGCTTTCCAACGATATATTATAAGCCCAATTCCGACGACTATTGAGGAAGTTATGGCCAAATTACTGAATTGGGCCTGATTTGAGCCTTATATGCGGCCCAATGATCTAGAGGAGGGCCTAATAAAAATTTATCGTTCCTAATACAATTAGGAATGGTTTTAGTCTTCTAGATTCTTCTAGAAGGCTCTTTTCATTCCTAATTCAATTAGCATTGATAAATTGACTTTTGTTGACTTTTAGAGTTTTAATCAAAATAAAAGAACGTTTTTGAGGAAAATACGATTTTATCCTCCTGTACGGCAATTTTTATCTGATTTTAGGAAAACGCATCAATTTATTAGTCAGCGCCAAACGCCAGCTGTAGCGCCTGACGCTACGCCTGGCACCTGGCGCTAGCCTTAGCGTCTGGCGCTAAGGTCATCGTTTGGCGCTAACCTGGTTTTACGCGTTAGAACTCTGTTTTTGATGTTTTTATCTTTTTGGTTGATTTTTTCTATAAATAGCGTGTTAAAACTCCGTTTTCATTCACCATTTCTCACCAACTCTCATCAAGATTCTCTTGATTACTTTCTCTCTCTTTTTCTAAACTAGCTTCTCTCAAATATAAAAATTCCGCACTCATTAGATTTAGAAACACCTAGCCATATTCGAAGTTGCCTTCTCCCTAAACGTGAAAGGTTTAATTTCAGAGGGTTTGGTCCCAAATCTCTCTTTCAATTATTTAATTTAATTGTTTTGTTTATTATTTTCCTTGAAGTTACTAACGTGTGTATTTTGTTATTAGAAAGAGGTAAGAGGCATCCAAGTAAGTACTTTGATGGTTTAATTGATATTATGATATAGAAATCATGCTTAGATTGTTATTTTGATTCCTAGTATCATGTTAGGGTGTTTTCCTTAATTTGATGTTTAGGGTGACAACAATAAATTCCTAGTATCATGTCTAGGGTAACTTTATTACTAAGTATGATTAAAAGTATGATGCTTCCTATTTTCTTTCTAATATTTATGATTGTTAGTATCATGTTAGGGTTAAAGCTTTGATTTTTAATATTTAGTGACATGCTAGGGTTTGTTATTAATCTTGTTAGTATCATGCCTAGGATCTTACTATTATTATGCTTTAATATTATTATGATTATTTTTATGATTTATGATTATAATTGTTATAATTATTATTATGATGATTATTATTATGATTATTTTGATTATTTATTATGTTGCTTGATATTTATTGGTATTGCTTGATCACACCTTTTATGCATGTTTTAAGGGAATTTGTACTTGTAATCACGCTTAATCAGATATTAATAATCTTGTTTAGGGTTAATATGATTATAGTTCAAGTGATCGCCAATAATAGATTTATTTGTGCATTAGTATTCAACCAACATAGATAAACAAGTTTAGGCTAAACATATTGATTGTATGGTAGTCAGATTGCGCAAATGAATACGATCAGAATAAAGTAGAGGCCTATTATTAGGGCAGGTTCAATCTCTTTTAGGTTGGATTTTTACCTTCATCCCCAAACCCTATTTGGTTCAAGACCTTATGGAGTTGACGATCTCTTGGATCGTTAAGGGGTGTAACCTTCACCTCGTGAACGGTTGTCAAGTTCCTAAAAAACTTGTTGGCGACTCTTTTTCTCTATCTTATTTCCCTTTGGACGCCACTGTACTTAAGTGTATGATCACATTGGGGTTCAAGTTAGGGGTTAACGCTTGAAATATTCCCTACAGTTTTTGGCGACTCCACTGGGGAGGATTTATATTGTAATCCCTGAAATTTATTTCGGCAATGATTTAGAATGAGTGGATGAGACTCGAAACGTTCTAAGTATTTCATGTGCGTAATTTTGAATAACATTATTGTCATATGCATAAAAAATATCTCATTGGAAAGACCATCCGTAATGAGTTAAAACATAGGATTTTACACGTAGGAAATTTGAGGAATATCTTTCACAATTAGGACCGAAATAACACTGCGCGAAAACTGGAAAATTTTATCGAGCATAGAAAGCTGCTGAGGCATGTAGGAATTAGCGTCAGCGAACAGAGTATTAGCGCCAGAATTTTAACTGTAGCGCCAAACGACAGTTCTGTCGCCAGGCGCTATAGCTAAAACCTGGCGCCAAATTCTTCCAATACCGAGCCAGAAATATGCGTTCTAATTTCGACCAGTTTTTCGCATTGTTTGCTCGATCCTACTTCCTGATTGAGTTTTTCTCACTTTTTTGAAACCCATATGTATTCTACATGTGGACATAACCCCCTAGGAATTCATGCTCCATCTACCCTATTGAACGCTCTGAGCAACAAAGGGTTTATCCAAGATTGTTGAATTCACCAAACCATGGAAGCGAGTTTCTTCTAAAACTCGCGGTGTCCCATCCACTCGCGCCAACCCTTCACGGTTAGGCTTGCGCGTGGTGCATCCGGATAATTAACCATGGACCCTCTATTGACTAACCCATATCCCGAACTTTAGAGAACTAGAGCCATGGTTAGGTTGCGAACTCATTGCATCATATCGTGCCTACTGGACTAATTGTGCATTATTTGCTGTGCATATACTATGTTTTCTTAACCGTTTGTTGATTTGTGCTAAGTTTAAATAACTTAATGACTAAAAGAACTTTGCCTAATTAATTAATTAATTAATTTGAGTAAATAAAGTCTAATATCTTAACCAGATTTGCCCTAGTACGACTTTAGGCATACCCTTGTTGATTAATAACACCGTAAACAGTTTCAGATTGAAGCTCCAGCAATGGCGCCAAAGTCTGAACTGTAGCACCACTCTGTGGAGTGTGGCGCCTGGCGACAGCTCTGTCGTCTGGCGCTACACTGCAAAGAGAGGCGCCAGTCCTGTCGCTTTGACGACAATTCGGATTATTGATCGAATCATCACCTTATGTCTAATTAACCAGTTTACTAATTAATTCGGTTAAAATTTACTGTCAAGTCATTAATTGAGTCTAGGCACTAAGTCCCATGGTCTTACACAAGAGTCCGAACATGTCACCTACACTCAACGCACACACTAATACACATACTTTGACAATGTATAAGAGAGTCTTTTATGCGCGTTTTCTCCGTCATTTTTTTAGGGGGTTAAGTCGGATATTAATCCTCCAATTTAAACACCATACTTAGTTCCCTAAAAAATATATAGATTATTTTTGCCAAAATATGCTCCAATTTTTTAACTTTTTCCTCTTTAAAACCGTAAAGTCAAGTCGATTTGAGTCAAGTAATTAAAACGCAAAATGGTTTAAATTACAGCGCGTGGTCAACAAAGGAAGGACGGTTAATTAAAGACAACCTTTTCGTACAAGTCCAACTTTTCGACAAACCCATTGCTCGTAAGAGGAAAGCTAGGAAAGTAATGGCAACACAAGAAGAAGTCAATGAGCTTAGGAACCAAATGGTTACCGTGACTGAGGCACTGAAGCTCCTACACACTTAAGATTGATGATCCCGTCAAACAACAACAGATGGACCTCATGCAAGAGAGTCTAAGCAAGCTATCTAACGACTACAAGTTTCAAGAGATTAGTTCACAAGGGGTCTCAGTGGACAAAGATCTTCTTTTGCAGAAATTCAATGTCAACGACATCCCGAAATTCAAAGCAATCGATAACCCTTATTTTCATTTGCGAGCCTTCGAGACAATAATGAGTATTAAGGGTATCGACAAAAAGGTGTTCCCCTCTCTGTTCTCACTATCTCTCGAGACCGTTTGCCAACAATGGTTCTTTTCTCTCGAGAAAGAAAAGACCTCCACCTGGGAGTCCATAGCAAACGCTTTCGTTGATAGATACAAATGCAACATTCAAGTTGAGGCTGACCATAGGGAGCTTGAAATCCTCAAGCAGAAAGAGAACGAAGGCTTCACCTCTTTCTTTAACAAATGGAGAGAAACCTCAGCTAAGATGATTGAGGTGCCAAGTGAAAAAGAGTTTGTAAGGTTATTCATCAAAAACCTTCAAGAAAAATACTCCAAGCATCTCAAGTATCAAAATAATCTCCATACCTTCAAGGCCGTCTACGACATTGGAATTAATATTGAAGACGACTTGGCTAAGTTAAAAGCTGCCAACAATAACTCCAACAGTGGCTGGAAAGGAAAGAAAAACGACAATCCTTCTTCTTCCAAAACCAGCCACTCAAAAAATGTTAGCACTTTTAACCTAAGTGAAGTCCTTGCTATGAATAATCAAGGACAAATGAAACCATTTAGGAGGAACTTTACTCCTATTGGCATGAGTTATGATACCGCATTTGATCTATTAAATGCCAAAGGTCTTATAACTCCCATTGGACTGTTTGGGGACCCACCAGTTGAAAAGAGGTCGGCTAATTGGAACCCTAATGCACACTGCAAGTATCACCAAGGTAGAGGCCATCTTACCGAGAACTGTTGGAAGCTTATAGAAGCTATCCAAGACTTAATCAATAACAACAAGCTGTCGTGCCCCCTGCCAGTAAGAAGCCAAGTATTGATAATGCGCCTCTCGCTCATTCCTTGGCTATATCTGATGAGGAAAACGAGGTCGACCCCTCGTCTCTCATCAAACCTGTTAAAGAAATCCATGTCATCGAAGAAGAGGAGGAGATCTTTTTCGACACCATGAATAACCTTACAGAACCAGCAAGTAAAGAGGACATACAATCACTCACATTGTCTATGATGGAAGGATCGCATTTGCTACGTGAAACTCTCAAGGCTATAAAGGAACTTCAAAAGAAATATGACGAGATTCCACTCCCGAAAGATGAACCCAAGAGAGAATTCACACCCATGAGAACGACTTATGAGGCGAAGCGTTTTCCTTCACAAGTCACTGAAAAACCCAAGAAGAGTAATAGACTCTACACTCCAATTGGGATCCCATATAAACAAATGTTCGAAATGCTCTCCGAGAGTGGCGAAATCAAACCTCTCGAACCAAGACTATTCAAATCATTGAAAAGGACAGATAGATATTACTGTCAGTATCATCAATCAAGGGGTCACACTATCGAAAACTGTTTTAAATTTAAGGATTTAATTCTGAAAATGATTGATGAAAAGAAACTAGTCCAAGTTCCACAAGTAGAGGATGCAAGTATTAATGGAGTTTGGGACAGTGATGAAGAAGTCGTCTACTTTAAAGACATGGTAGGACCTCCACCTTCGGTGTCATACACCATGGATGACTTTTGGCCTGAAGAAGACTCATTGATAGACGTCCTCACAAAATCCGGGAGAATGCAACCTCCTGTCTCAACACAACCTATTCCAACCGCACAACAAGTTCCCATACCTATCATTGAAAATAATGATATTGTCAAACAGTTCAAAAAGACAAAAGTTGAAATGAACGTATGGAAACTTTTGGCGATATCCCGAGAACATAGGTTAGCTGTAATGAATGCCTTGGATAAAATAGGGATATATTCTGACACCACTCCTGAGGGGTTGGCTAACTTCCTCACGAGTGATCTACCTAGTCCCATCAATTTGTTCACCTTTTCTGACAAAGATTTACCTCCAGAAGGTGACAAACACTATAAGGCATTAAACCTCACAGTAGTTGAAAGTGAATGAACGTCCCTATGACTCTTGTATACAATGGATCGGCCATTAACGTCTGTCCACTTAAAACTGCGAGGATTCTAGGTATAAGGGATGAAGATTTAACTCCGTCGACACAAGGAATAAGTGCCTACGACAACACTCGTCGTCAAGCTCTTGGTAAAATTACCATGAATGTAACGGCGGGAGCAATAGAACATGCTACTACTTTCCAAGTAGTAGACATTAAAGCTTCATTCAATCTACTGTTGGGACGCCCTTGGCTTCATGACCTAAAGGCCGTCCCCTCATCTCTCCACCAACAAGTAAAAGCCATAGTTGGCGGGATTCCTATCACCATCGATGCTTCACCCATGAGAATCAAGTCTATAGAAAATCCCATAATTAATGTGGAGCAGGATGAGGATGATGAAGACTTATGGGGCTTTAACGAAGAGGTCTCCTTAATCTAGGAGGATGAAAGGACCCGTCTTTTCCATGACCCCCATTCCAACATGATTGTAAATACTATTCTAAAGAATCAAGGACATTTTCCTGGGATGACCCTACGAAAAATGAAAGGAATAGCAAAACCGCTAGAGTCACCTGGCCTCCCTAAATTAGATACTTTCGGACTTGGTTTCGAACCGACTCGGAAAGAATTCAAGCGATCCCAGGAAAAATCAAAGGCACGTAGGGACGCTCGCATTCAAAAGTAAGCAATCCCAATGGATCAGTACCCTCCCACACTTAACGGTCAATTCATAAAAGAAGGAGAGGACTATCCATGCCATGAATTTCCCGAACCATTTGTCGTAAACGGCATAAGGCAACCAAGATTTGAAATTTTCTTGGATTGTCATTTCATAGATGAAATCCCAACTCCTGTCCATAAGGAGAAATCACCCCTATGCTTTGACTTTAACGTCATGGGATTATTATTTAGGCGAGAAAAGGATGAGCCAACTCACAAAGAGGATAACTCCTCGCTCATTCAGACAGTCCAACAAAGCGAAAGCTTCGATCCCTTGAAGCTAATCACTCCAGCGAAAGGATCACTACAAGGTTTGTGCAAGACCGTTAAAGTGACTACTCCAAGTGGAAGAAAGATATCCATCACGACAGGGCAAGGACTGATGTTTGAAGAGTCGTCTGAGTCGGAGTCTCTCCTATAGAGTCATCTAGGTCTTTAGTAGTAGCACCTTCCTCTTCTATTTTTCCTAGAATAGTTAGTGATCAAGTCCCTGAGGACATATCACTCTTTGATGTAATGATCTTAGAGTACAATAATATATCTTCTTCTCCTTATTTCTCCTGTTCTTCTCTAACCCAAGATGACGAGCATTTCTTAACTAACAATGAAAAAGACAAAGAACTTATTAAAGCAATGGAAACACTCGAAAAGAAAACACCGGTAATTGAAGAAACTAAAACGGTTGATATCTTAAATGATTCAACCAATAAAAGTGAAGTTAAAATCGGACTAACACTTAATGAACAAGAAAGAACCGATTTAATTAACTTACTTAAAGAATTTATCGATGTATTTGCTTGGTCATATGAAGATATGCCAGGCATTAATAGAGAAATAACTCAACACACTATACCATTAATTCCAGGAATGAAACTTGTAAAACAAAAGTTACGTCGAATGAAACCCGACGTAGCACTTAAAATAAAAGAAGAGGTCCAAAACCAAATAACTGCAGGTTTCATCAAGGTATCTAAATACCCCAAATGAGTCGCTAACGTCATCCAAGTTCCGAAAAAAGATGGAAGGGTAAGAATGTGTGTCGACTATCGAGATCTAAATAAGGCAAGTCCAAAGGACGACTTCCCTTTACCACACATCGATATTCTGGTGGATAACACGGCAAATCACGCACTTCTCTCGTTCATAGACGGATATGCAGGTTATAATCAGATTCTCATGGCAGAAGAAGATATGGAGTAAAAAACCTTCATAACATCATGGGGCACTTACTGCTACACGGTAATGCCATTCGGGTTAAAAAATGCGGGTGCCACTTACCAACGTGCAGCAACTGCTTTACTCCATGACATGATGCACAAAGAAGTCAAAGTATATGTCGAAGACATGATTGTAAAATCAAAAGACCGCCCAGGCCATCAAGTAGCCTTAAGAAAATTTTTCGAAAGGCTAAGAAAATACAGCATGAGGTTGAACCCATCTAAGTGTGCTTTTTTAGTCACCTCAGGCAAGCTTTTGGGTTATGTCATAAGCTCTAGAGGAATAGAGATAGACCCAACAAAGATCAAAGCAATCATGTCAATGCCACCGCCAAAAACCGGGAAGCAGATTCAAGGATTCGTTGGCCGGTTGCAATACATAAGTAGGTTTATATCAAAATTGACGACAATATGTGAACCAATATGGGATCACGAGTGTCAAAAATCATTTGAAAAGATCAAAGCCTATCTCGCAAATCCTCCCGTATTAGCACCAGCACTTCCCGGAATACCTCTTAGGTTGTACTTAACAGTTACCAAAGAGACAATGGGAGCTATGCTAGCACAAGAAGTAGAAGGCAAAGAAAACGCAATCTATTATCTAAGCAAGAAAATGCTCGAATATGAAGCACGTTACACACCACTTGAGAAGTTGTGCCTCGCCTTGGTGTGGGCCACAACCAAGTTAAGATATTACATTCTAGTGCATACCGTCTTTGTAGTCTCGCGATTAGATCCACTCAAGTATCTATTCGAGAAATCTACACTCAATGGATGCATATTGAGATGGATAGTCAATTTAGCCCAATTTGATGTAAGGTTTATGTCGCAAAAAGCTATCAAAGAATCTGTGGTGTCAGACTTCCTAGCAAACTTTCCAATAGAAGACTCAACGCCGATACAAGACAATGAATTTCCATATGAAGACTTGATGGTCACTGAAGATGATACTTGGACTTTATACTTCGACGGAGCCTCAAACCAAAAGGGATGTGGCGTTGGAGTATTACTAGTGTCACCTAAAGAAGAGTATGTCCCAATCTCCATAAAGCTTGACTTCGATGTGACCAACAACGCCGCTGAATACGAAGCATGCATGGTAGGCCTTGAAACATCTTTGGCATTGGGAGTGAAAAAGTTACGAATATTCGGAGACTCTTCATTAATCATCAATCAAATATCCAAAAGGTGGAAAGTAAGGAGCGAAAGTCTAGCCCCTTACCAAAACTATCTGGAAACTCTCACTAATCAGTTAGAGAAGGTAGAATACACATATCTACCTAGAGAAGAAAATCAATTTGCTGATGCCCTGGCAAGACTAGCCTCAATGGTTAGGATTCCCACGGAAACTGAGCAAATGCCTCTAACTATAGAAAAAAGGCATAAATCGGCATACATTCAGGCTATAGAAGATGATGAAGTAATCCAAGACGAAGAAGAAGAAGAAGAAGAAGAAGAAGAAGAAGAAGAAGAAGAAGAAGAAGAAGAAGAAGAAGAAGAAGAAGAAGAACCGTGGTACACGGATATACTGAACTACGTCACCAAAGGAGAATACCCTCCCCATGCTAACAAAAGAGCAAAACAAGCTTTAAGACTCTTGGCTTCCCAATATGTACTCATAGACAATGAGCTACATAAAAGGGTACCTAAGGGTCTAGCTATCTTATGTGTAGGAAAAAAGGATGCACAAAGAGCAATGAGGATGGTCCACGAAGGAATTTGTGGCACTCACATAAATGGCAAAATGTTAGTTCAAAAGATAATGCGAGGAGGATATTATTGGACTACAATGAATATGGATTACCATCAATACGTAAAAAGATGCCCTAAGTGCCAAATCTGTGCCAATTTACAACATGTTCCTCCATCCTTGCTCTACACCTATACGTCACCATGGCCATTCTCTACATGGGGAATTGACATCATCGGAAAAATCACTCCCCCAGGAACAGGAGGCCATGAGTATATCCTAGTAGCAATTGATTACTTCTCAAAGTGGGTCGAAGCGCAATCTTACGCTAAACTCACTGCAAAACATGTAGCACTCTTTATCAAGAGAAATATTATTTGTCGATACGGAGTCCCACATGAAATGATAAGTGACAATGGAACTCACTTTCAAGCCGAATGTAAAGAATAGCTATAAAAATATGGCATTCAACATCATCATTCTTCCCCTTATAGGCCTCAAACAAATGGAGTTGTCGAGGAAGCTAATAAAAATCTAAAGACTATCTTCGAGAAAATGACGGAAAATTATAAGGATTGGCCTGAAAAACTTCACTTTGCATTGTGGGGTTATCGCATGTCAATTCGCACATCAATTGGAAATACGCCATTTTCCTTCGTTTACGGAATGGATGCCGTACAACCTGTCGAACTAGAGATTCCATCTCTACGCATCGCGTTAGAGAGAAAACTCGATGAAGTTTAATGGACTAGGGCAAGATATGAAGAATTAATTCTACTCGATGAAAAACGACTAGGAGCTCTACATCACACTAAGTGTTACTAAAATCGTATGGCTAGGCATTTTAATAAGAAGGTCAAGACAAGAAACATCAAAGTAGGTGACTTGGTGTTAAAAGCATTAAGGAAAAATGTTTTGGATCCAAGGGGTAAATTTAGACCTAATTGGTCTGGACCCTACATTGTCAAAACAATCCTGTCAGGAGGTGTAGCAAAATTAACTGATATGGATGGCAATGAGTTCTCGAACATGACAAATCTTAACCAACTTAAGAAATACTACCCATAATTACTTGAGTAGGATACTCAAGAGAGCTACGTCTAGCCTGATTCCTTAAGAAAGGATACGTAGGCAACCCTTTACGGGTGCGACCACTTTATTTTTCAAAAATCTCGCATCCCAGAATTAATAAAAAATTCAACAAAAGCTCGACGAAATATCGGCGTCACGAAAAACGTTCCAGCGCCAGCCGTTGAACATTGGCACCAGCCGATGAACATCAGTGCCAGCCGACGGTACCGTCGCCTGACGCCAGATTACCGCAGCCGGCACCAGTCGCAAAAGTGTGGCGCCAATTTACAGTTACAAGTCTGGGAATATTTGGTGTTTTCGAAAAATTTTCGACTTCCGTACTCGAAAAACTTTCTGGAAAATTGAATTTTCGGTTTTCATTGCTTTAATAAAAATAAATTTAAAGTAAATAATTTAATTAAAAAGCTGGAATTTCATTAATAAAATAAATTACATTATTGATGGAATTTAAATAAAGCTTAAATAAATTAACTTTAAATAAAAAAATAATCTAAGTCTAATAATTGGAAATTAAGCAATGCTCTTAATCTTTTTTCTCTTTCTTAGCCCTTTTCCAATTTTTGTCTGATTCCTCCTCCTCATCCATAACCTTAGCTAGTAGGCATCCTTTAGAGGACCTACATTTAATCTTGGAGTAGATAGTTTCCCCTTCAGCTAGGACACCATGCTTCTTTTCTACCCAAGCTTTCTTTTCTGTGGTGTCAGTTTCCTTTTCCCCTTATCTTTTGCAGTACTCTTCTTCCTAGGCATTGTAGGTGTTTTGAACTCAACTCTTTCACCTAAGCGTTCCTTAGCAGGAATCACCTTGTCACCTAGACGACTCTTCACATCAGTTTAACCCTGATTTTTCTTCACGTCCTTTGAAGGCTTCTTCATGAGCCACTTTTTCACATTATTGGGCAGGGAAGGAGGAACCTTTTGGGTAATTACTTCCCATAAAGTTCTAGCGCTCCAATAAGCATCAAATTTGTCTACTTCCTGGGAGACAGGGAACTCGTAGGGAAGACGAAGATCTCCGGAAGGAATAGTCTGAAGTAGGCCGTATTGTCTTTTTACCCTGCAGGGATAATAAAAAGTCATACGAGACAAGCTTGGAAGACGGCAGAATGGTTGCTTGTTGACACCAACCATCCTTTCTATTTTCCACCAAGGGATGACCCACTTGATGGAAAAATTGCAGGACTCGAAGACCTTCTTCCATTCGTGGCGCCCCATCTTAGAGAAGCGTTTCTTCCTCCTCACAAAGCAATTTGGAGTGTACTTCTCAATATTGTCTGGATGGCTAATTAATTCCAGCCTTTCCATTAGCCACATCTGTAAAAAAATTGCATTACAAATAAATTATTATTATTATAAAATAATATTTTTTTGATTTCTGTAATCAAAAATATTATTTTTCTATCTGTAATAAAATTAGAGAGCCCCGAAAAGGTGCTTTTGGATCCCTCTTTAATTCATCAAGGCTAATCATAGTCTCTCCAACTATTAAAGGCATTGGATTTCTCCCTGATTTAATTTGTTCTAATACAGTGGTTATAATTAATTGACCCTCATTATTTTTACCACTAGTAAGAAAAAATTGATTAAGCATACAAAATAAGAAAGCCCTTCTTCTATAAACATGAAAAGATTAAGAGTGAGGTCTATCAAAATAATGCCGAGCAAATTCTTTCAAATTAACTATGTTACCATCTACTATTTTTTATAAATCCCTGTCTTTTGAATTGAAGAAGCGTTCAAAATCTTTATAATAATATGCATCTATTCTAGGGATTACTACAAGATTCATTGCAGGGAAACCTAAAATAGCACCAAATTCTTCCGGCAAAGGGCTAATTTCATCATACCCTATTCTAAAGCAATGGGTATCTACATCCCTATATTCTAGAGCGGTATGAATAAAATCTGAGTCAAGATCTACCCATTTGATACCATAAATACCCCCCAAGTGAAACACATCTAATTCTTTTCTTTCTTTGGCATTAAGAGACTGACACCATTTATGGGTGTAATTGGTAAAAGTTTTGGTGACTAGAGACATGTTATTATTTTTCTAAAAGCTAAGAAATATTTTATCTGCTGAAATTATGAAGAGAATTGGCTGGGAAGGGGGCTATTTATGCACAAAATCGGAGCAGTTTTAATCTGGGAAGGATTTGGGATCAGCGCTCTTTAGCGCCAGACGCCAACTCTTGGCGCCTGACGCCAAAGCCTGGTGCCAAACTCTAAGTGTAGCGCCTGGCGCTACACCAAAACGCGTGGCGCCAGCTAGCGCCAATTTGCCTCAGCGTACGCGCTTTCTACAAACCGCGTTTTTAACTTAATTCGAGTCTGCTAATGACTTTACGATTTCCTTATCTTTTTCTAAATATTCATTTATTCCTTTTTTTTTAATTAATTTAGCTATTGTATTAATTATATTATTTTTTGGATTTTATTTCCAAGTTTTTTTATAAATCCAATATTTCATTTGACTTTTCCTTTTTTTCCTTTTTTTTCTTTTTGGGGGAGAAAGTCGGATACCCTCCATCAATAATAAAAATGACGGATTTTTTGCGCAAAATCATTTGTCACATTTCTTTGCACACACAAACATGCACATAATAATAAAAAATGATAAAACATGATAAATAAAATAAACTCATAATAGTATGTATACAAATATGTCTAAAAAATGAGTCTAACTAAAAGGCAAAGTTCTATACAAAGTCAAATAAATAATAAAAAAGCACATGTATAAGCTACGACGCCGGGGGACGTAAATCCATCATCGCATAAAACTCCGCTGTACGAGGAGTAACCTCTCCACCTGCTCCGGCTCCAGCTCCAACATCAGCTTCAGTCTCCGCGGGAGGAGGAAAGCTCAACGTAGGACCTGTCCACCCGAGATCAACCTGAGGCTGAGCCTGTGGAGGCTGCTGTGATGACGAGCCAACCTCGTACATCCCACCACCTCTAAGAGCCGAGGTAGCCTCTCCCTAGCCTACCGGCGCAACATGTGCACCCTTTGAGGAAGAACCTGAGCCCTCTACCCTAGCAGCTTCGGAACGACCGCCCCTACCTCCCGAAGTAGTACGGCGACGTCTCGAGCTAGACCTTGTCGGATCCCTTCGCACCTCGGGTCTCGTGCGGGTACGAGAAGGAATGGGCTGACCCTGCAAAGGAAATTAAAGTCAGAAACAAAAAAAATAGAAGCGGTAACACTAGTGGAAAAAATCTCATTTGTAACAGGATATTTGTAACGGGCAAAGCTTTGCCCGTTACAATTAAGATATTCGTAATGGGCAAAATAGTGTTCGTTACGAATACTTATTTATTCGTAACGGGCAAAATAGTGTCCGTTTTCGTAACGGACACTATTTTTCCCGTTACGAATAAATAAGTATTCGTAACGGACACTATTTTGCCCATTACGAATACTATATTACACGTAACAGGCCCAACTGTTGAGAGGAGCCCGTACTTGGCTTTTTAGGGTTTCACCTAATAGCCGTCACACCTCTTTCTCTCTCATCAGTCCCTCTCTCCCTCTCTCTCTCCTCCCCTCTCCTCCCCGTCATTCACCAGCCTCTTTCTCTTCTCCTCCATCAATTTGAGTTTTCAAAACACTTGTGCTATTTCTCTCCTCCTCCGTCCTCCTACCCCTTGTTCCTCCTCTCTTTTTAAGCTCTTATAGAGAAATTATGGTTGATGGGTATGTGAAAAAGTGTTCGAAGATTTTATTACGGGCGGTGCATAGTGCGAAGAAAAAGAAATCAGTGTTAATTTGTCGTTTCTCTTATAGTAAATTCTAGATATTGGATCTAAATAGCGGCGAATTGTCAAAAACTACTGAAGAACAATTATCATAATTTGGGATAGCTTTGCCTAAAACTTCAACCATTTTAGATCGTGAGGTAAGAAGTCCTTCAATTGTTTTTTCCTCTTCTTGAATTGATTTCTAGGCATCTAATTGTTTAAATTCTTGAATTTGTTCTTGTGAATTATAATTTGCTTTATTTTTTTCAACATGCAATTTGTATTTGATTCATTTTTGGCATTTGTATGGTTCGATTATCCTTTTTATGTCTAAACGAATAATAAATCTAAAAAAATTGTTCTTCAATAGAAACGAGTAATACATGCAATCAGTAATGAATTTTGTTCATCTTTGTCGATTAATACCTGATTGCCGAATTTTTTTGTAATTTTTTTTGTTTATAGAGAGAACTAAGAAACCCGATATGGCATGTTGATTAATTCTAGGGTTCTTCGAGTTCTGTTAAGCATATGACTTGCATTTTTCAATCCTTGCACTGATCTGAATCACTAGTTTCTGATTTATTAATTTTTTTTTTTAAAAAAAACAAAACTTTAGAGGCTACCTTCGATTTGGATTTGGGTATGTGTCAAATTTGTACCACTATTTTATCTCTAGGTATTGATGAATAAAAGGCTGATTTTATGTGAATTATGTCTATTCCTTGTAGCAGTTAATGATCGCTTGTCAATTTAATCACTAGTAGATTGATTTTTTGTAGTTGATAGAAGCTAATGAAATGTTACTATATATGTTAGTCCCTGAAACAGATGGTAGCAGATAATTTGTTAAGCTATTGCAATGTTAGTCATTCTATATATGATCCTATCTATGCATTTCTATATTTTATCAAGAACAGATAATATGTTAAGTTATTGCAATGTTTGTCATTCTATCTATGATCCTATTGCAATGTTAGTCATTCTATCTATGATACAATCAGGCTATTACATATAATAGTTGATGGGAATTGCGATATGGCAGTGAGACAGGTTGCTAGTATTAATTTCAAGAACTTTATTGCCAAGAATTGGTCGCCTCATGATCCCAGTTCATTTCCTTTCGTGTAGTGGTTAAGACTTTGACTTTAATTGTCGTAGCTCGGTCATTCAATATTGATATTGTATGCTTGGTTATATTTTTATTTTTAATTTCAGATGAGCAATCAAAGATCTCATCGGCTGATAAAGCCTTAGTGAGAGAAAATATCCTTGTGTTTGTGGTTCAAGTTCTACCGCTTTTGAGGTATGGCTATTTGATGTGCTATTATTATCTATGTGAGCTATCATATCCAAATTTCATTTTTGAAGGGCGTTTGATGTTTATTGTGGTAGCCATTTATAGGGTGCAGTTGGGCGAGTGCCTCAAAACAATTATCCATGTTGATTACCCTGAGCAGTGGCCTGGCCTTCTTCACTGGGTGAAGCATAATTTGCAAGATCAACAGGTCTATGGTGCTCTGTTTGTTTTGCGGATTCTCGCTAGAAAATATGAGTAAGTACATGATTGCTGATTATGTATGGTATATTGCGGTATCATCACAAAAAAATAAAGCAAATCATATGTTGTTTTATTCTTTTGGGTTTTCTCTGATTCTAGTTGGTCCTCATCAAGTAGGTGAAGTTGCTTACCTAATTCTCTATTGGCTAGTACAGTCAAAAGTCAAATTAGATAATATGCTAGCTTGACAATGTATTCATGTTCAACAAGCACTATATTTGATTTTACAAAAAGTTTACATGTTTCTTGATTAATGCTTAATACAAAAAAAAAAGTTCTCTAGTGTTTTTGCATAGGAAGACTGATAAATTTTAGCAGTCATTTGCCCCATTTTTTTTCCTTATTGTGCTTGCTTTATGAGCACCAACTGGTATGTAATTTTTACCATGATTCTTCTTCTTCCAATTTCGAATGACGATAAATCTGCTCCTTCTTTGAAGTCTAAGAATTATCGTCTTTTTGGTAGAGATAAGCCTGTTCATAAGGTCCTTGGTGGTGGTTAACGTATGTTTCTTCTGTTTTTGATTTATTTTTTTTTTTACTGAAATGTTGTTTGTATCTTCTGAATTTGCTTGTTTTCTGTACAAATTATGCGAAATTGATGATTGTTTTTAGCTTGATTATTGTTGATTAATGGAGAATAGGAGTAATTTTGATTGTAATTATTGAATGGTTTGTTTGTGTGATTAACTGTTTAGACTGAAGTTTGGGATTTAATCATATTTGGACATAGATATAATAATTTATGACATGATTATTTAACATTTTTCTGCAAATCTGCAATTCTTTGTTATTTTAACTTTTTATAATTTACTTGGGACACCCTCAAGTGGTAATACCTGATACCTTCAATTTACTTTGTCTTCTGACCTCCGTTTTTTTAGTTCATTGTGTTTTGTTCGTCTTGTTTGTGGTGCTGGTTCATTTTTTATTTTCTGTATCATTTGTTTGATGTATCTTGGGACTAGTCAATATCGGTCTTCGTGTGGTTTGGATTCTCATTTTTTTTTATTTAAGGACAATCCAACAAAATTATATGATTTGAGACATAGTTGAATGAATTCCTCGAGTCCCTAGAAGTGCTCCTAGCTAAGAAAAGGGTGGAGGAAGCATTAGCAGCTCTAGACGAAGTAGAGACAGTGGTGGAAGATGCCAATGACAGGGGATCCCTCAAAACAACGATGTTGATAGCGCTCCAAAATGCCATTACAGCAAGCAGACTGAAGTTAGCTATCAACTGGTGGAAACAGTTAGCCAGCCTTCCACCAAAGGTGCTGAAAGAAGAGCAGTTGTAATGGCACTAAAAAGACTAGGGGATGGTCCGAGGGATTATTCGTTACTTTTGTATGCACATCACCAAAGCTTCACCACACTATACAAATTCTGAAGCCAATCGCTTACCTAATCAGCTGCTTCAAGGAATCTGAGAGTAGCTTCTGGAATGTAGTGTGTTCATTTGTGAGCAGCTGCTTTGTTTTGAGATTTGCTTTTGCTTTGTTTTTAGTTTTAGTTATATTAGGAAATAATTAAATTGCTGATTGTATATTTTTCTGTAATTATTAAGTGTATACTATACTTGTATAAAATAAATAAATATATATATTTAGTGATAAAATAATTGTGTAAGCTAGCTAGCTGTCTAGCATGTGCTGGATTTTTTTTTAATTGAATCTCAAAGTATTCGTAACGGGCAGAATCTAACAGGTGTTTGAGATGCCCGTTACAAATAATGGGGTATTCGTAACGGGCAACTGAAATGCCCATTACGAATAAGTACTTATTCGTAATGGACGGTACCCGTTATGAATAATAATGGCCATCCGTAACGGCCACATACGTAACGGACGCTGCCCGTTATGGATGGGCTCTTTTTGCTCGTACGGATGACCTTTTTTCCACTAGTGTAATACAAAAACATATGAAGGGAACACTACCTCCTGAACAGTGTCATCTCGACGACAGGTAGCCACATTCCTCATCCGGACAAGCTGGCTCCGGAAGGCATCTATGCATCATGTCATCGCCGAAACCACCTCGCGTGAGAACTGTCAAAGAAATAAGTTAATAAACATGCATAACATATACGGACAAAAGTTGCAAATAAACAAGCTTACCCGAGTTTGGTGGCGAGGAATCGACCGCTCCACAAAGCGCTCGTCCTCAGGAGCCGGAGGAATCATCTCCTCAATCGGCCCATATGTCCCCTGATAATGGATAGACATACGGGGTGGCACGAACTCAGCAGTATCGTCCTAGCAAAGAAAAAAAAAAATCAGTAAAGCATTACTTGGGGGCTACTTCACTCAAGGTAAAATTTGAAAAATCGTACCGCCACATCCTCAACAGGTACAGGAATTGGAGCTAACAACGGCGGTAGCTCCTCCTCATAGCATCGCCCAGGTATCGTGTAAGATCGCCAAGGGGTACCAGCTCCCTCTGACATGCTCAACAACCTCGTGGCGTTAAACATGTGACGTGGTGGAGGAGCAGGAACGACAAATGTATCGGAGGAATGCTAAATAGCAACCCTCTCTCCAAGGTATGCAGTCGCTCCATAATTCCCCAAGAAATAGCGACGCTTAGCAGAATACTACGCGGCTAACCTAAGGACTGCCAGGTCGATCCACGGTTGGTACAACAGCTCAGGCTCATGCAAAGAGCGTCAATCAGGCAAGAATCTATCTAAAGCATCTCAAAATGTCAAATAAGAAAATAATCATACCGACATGATCCAATCTCGGACATATGCAGTGGAAATCCCCACACGACGGCTGCCCCAGGAAGCACTAACTGGAAACCTGCGCGGTGACGGTCTCGCCGGCGCAGCTGAGGGGAAGTACTCGTAGAATCAGATCTACAAGAAGCTTAAGTTATCAGTAAATGCTAACTAAACGTAGAGCTAAACTTTACAGGGAATAAGGTTTACCTCTACTACCCTCCAAAAGCTGGACAAAGCAACATTCGTCCTTAAGGACCGATGTCGACACGAGTCCCGCAGCGCTCGAATGAAATCAGTATAGGCCAAGCTGGCCCAGTCATAAGTCCCGATCCGGTGTAGATCGCGGACGGCAGGAAGGTAGTAAACCAGCGCTTTACTACCCTTGTCAGGGGAGAACGTCCCTGACAGCAAGATGAGTGCAAAGATGCGTACCCGCTGCTCTCGGGTAGTCGCACCATCGTCCAAAGCCGCTGCTAGAGTCGAGCGGCGAACCCTCCTCGCACTGAACTGAGTCGACTCAATATCAGCTCGAGCCCGAATAGCAATCGGACCCAACAGCTCCTCGACCTCAAGGGAAAAGACGTCGATCCCACTGTCGAACGATAGTGACATGGAACTAAACTTCAGTCTTGTGATGAGACTGAAGTCAGTAGGAGTGACTATCATCTCACCCCAGGGAAAGTGGAAAGTGGAAAGTGTTGGTGGTGTCCCAAAAGAACTCCACCAGAGCACGAACTACAAGGTGACCCCCGCTGGAGACAACCATTGCCTCAAAGGTCTCGTACAGCGCAGCAAGCCCGCAAGACTCCCATAGAAGTCTCGTCTGATCATGACAGCGCGTCCTCCCAACAGTGATGCCCCGTATCACCCTCTCAGAAATGTGATGGACGGGGGAAAATATAAGGTTCACTCATCCCACTGGGGGAATCAACCAAGCGAAGTGGACGACTCAGCATCGTCCTCTACGGGCTCATGCTCCCGTCGAACGTCTCGAGACCGTGAATCGGAACCTCGTTTTCTAGCCATGCTACATTGTGCAGAATTATCATGAATTAAGTTTCTATAGTATCTAAGGTTCGCCTAGCCACATGATACTATGTTCGCAAAAAAAAGAAAAGAGAGTACGTAGTACTAAAATAGAGCACAAATTCAAATTAAGCATAATGGCATTTTTCAAGCAATCAAACAATTTCTTGCATTACTATTGTGATTATTGTGACAAATTAGACAAGAATGCTAGCAAAAACATCAAGAACGAGCCACATTGTATTCCCGACCTTAAGAGGTTCAACAATGGCAATTCGTTCATTTCTTCACCAAATTGAGTCAAAAAAGTCTCAAATTACTCCAAGGCAATATATAAACATCATCAAGCAATTTTATGGCATAAAATTTGATAAACAAAGAGAATTAAGCATTCTAAATTTTGAATTTTCATGAAATTCGAAAAGAAACACATGCAAAATTCAATAAAACCAATGTGAGTTTGAAGAAAACATACATAGATCGGGAAAATGGATAAAATTAGCTTTGATTTGCAAAAAATTTGAGCGAATTTGGTTGAGAAACGAGCAAGAACGAAGCAAATGAATTTCCAGAAATTTTCGAGCAAAAAACGCGACGAGCAGCAGCGAAAATGAAGAAGAGAAGGGTATTTAAGGAATACCCGACTCTGGCGCCAAGCGCCAGAATTTGGTGTCAGTTGATAGGTGTAGCGCCTGGCGCTACAACCAGATTATTGGCGCTGATGTTCTTTCAGCGGCGCCAGAATGTCCAGCCACTTAGTACGATTGTTCTAACATTTTGCGATATATTTTGGGTTCCTTGGTACGCAAGTTAGCCCCTCTATGCAATTTGACACGATTTTTAGTAATCGGCTTGATTACACAAGTGATCGACCTGATGAGAGATCGTCTCACTTAGCTTAAAGCGCCTAAGCATTGGCTCATCGCAAAAAGCACTGACATATTGGTTCATTCATTCAGAAAAAGGCACTGACATACAGGTTCAAAAGCAGCAAAAGCGCCGACGTACAGGCATAGCTGAAGCAAAGTTCAAGCGAACTTTTAAAGATCGACAAGCGGAGGTCTTCGGTAATTTCCTTTGGAAAATTATCGCAACAAATGAGGATAGCTTCATACAAGGATGTCTTCAACAGCGTTCCCTAGATTGTGGAGAGTTGTCACAAATAACTGAAGATGACTTCAAGCGAAGTTGTCTTCGATTATGTTCCCTTAGATGTGGAAGATGGTCACAAAGCGGAAGAGGATCGTTTCAAGCAAAGCTATCTTCAATATTGGAAGCACTTACAAGCGTAGCGGTTTTCAAGCGGGATGGCATTCTCTTGGCAGGAGGTCATCAAAACAGCAATACGGCAGCAAATCTGTTACTTCAGAGACGTGTGCTCGACGGTGCAAGATACGCGTTTCTTAACTCTTTTGTCTGTTTGACTAATGCTAGTTTGCAGGTATAGGCATTACAAGGATGATTTAGGATCGCAGAACGTTATGAATCATTCTCCGTCTCTATCGCTACTTTGACTTTTGTTTTCGAAACTTGCGTTTCTCCAAACTCAGTCAAAGTGGGGGCTTCTGTAGACACTCATTTGTGTCTCCTCAAAACCAAACCCGGTGATGAGTACCTTTCACGTCTAATTATAATCGAATGAAGTGAAAGTATGGAAAGTTTAGTGTTGCGGATAGTTTTAATTTCTTTTCTCTTCTCTCTGTTTTTGAAAAATTATTTTAAGAAAATAGCCAATCCTTTTTGGTTGGTCCATGATATGGGTCCAATAGTAGTGTAGTTGGATAGGGCTTGGAAAGAGCTTTCCAACGATTTATTATAAGCCCAATTCCGATGAATATTGAAGAAGTTATGACCAAATTACTGAACTGGGCCTGGTTTGAGCCTTATATGCGGCCCAATGATCTAGAGGATGGACTAATATGAATTTATCGTTCCTAATGAAATTAGGAATGGTTTTAGTCTTCTTGATTCTTCTAGAAGGCTCTTTTCATTCCTAATTCAATTAGCATTGATAAATTGACTTTTGTTGACGTTTAGAGTTTTAATTAGAATAAAAGAACATTTTTGAGGAAAGTACGATTTTATCCTCCTGTACGGCAATTTCTATCTGATTTTAAGAAAACGCATCAATTTATTAGTCAGCGCCGAACGCCAGCTGTAGCGCCTGACACTACGCTTGGCGCCTGGCGCTAGCCTTAGCGTCTAGCGCTAAGGTCAGCGTTTGGCGCTAACCTGGTTTTACGCGTTAGAACTCTGTTTTTGATGTTTTTATCTTTTTCGTTGATTTTTATATAAATAGCGTGTTAAAAACTCCGTTTTTATTCACCATTTCTCACCAACTCTTATCAAGATTCTCTTGATTACTCTCTCTCTCTCTTTTTCTAAACTAGCTTCTCTCAAATATAAAAATTCTGCACTCATTAGATTTAGAAACACCTAGCCATATTCGAAGTTTCATTCGCCCTAGACGTGAAAGGTTTAATTTCTGAGGGTTTGGTCCCAAATCTCTCTTTCAATTATTTAATTTAATTGTTTTGTTTATTATTTTCCTTGAAGTTACTAACGTGTGTTTTTTGTTATTAGAAAGAGGTACGAGGCATCCAAGTAAGTACTTTAATGGTTTAATTGATATTATGATATAGAAATCTTGCTTAGATTGGTATTTTTATTCCTAGTATCATGTTAGGATGTTTTCCTTAATTTGATGTTTAGGGTGACAACAATAAATTCCTAGTATCATGTCTAGGGTAACTTTAATACTAAGTATGATTAAAAGTATGATGGTTCCAATTTTCTTTCTAATATTTATGATTGTTAGTATCATGTTAGGGTTAAAGCTTTGATTTTTAATGTTTAGTGACATGCTAGGGTTTGTTATTAATCTTATTAGTATCATGCCTAGGATCTTACTATTATTATGCTTTAACATTATTATGATTATTTTTATGATTTATGATTATAATTGTTATAATTATTATTATGATGATTATCATTATGATTATTTTGATTATTTATTATGTTGCTTGATATTTATTGTTATTGCTTGATCACACCTTTTATGCATGTTTAAAGGGAATTTGTACTTGTAATCACGCTTAATAAGATATTCATAATCTTGTTTAGGATTAATATGATTATAATTCAAGTGATCGCCAATAATAGATTTATTTGTGCATTAATATTCAACAAACATAGATAAACAGGTTTAGGCTAAACTTATTGATTGTATGTTAGTCAAAAAGCGCACATGAATACGATCAGAATAAAGTAGAGGCATATTATTAGGGCAGCTTCAATCTCTTAGAGGTTGGATTTGTACCTTCATCCCCGAACCCTATTTGGTTCAAGACCTTATGGAGTTGACGATCTCTTGGATCGTTAAGGGGTGTAACCTTCACCTCGTGAATAGTTTACAAGTTCCTAAATAACTTGTTGGCGACTCTTTTGCTCTATCTTCTTTCCCTTTGGACGCCACCATACTTAAGTTTATGATCACAGTGGGGTTCAAACTAGGGGTTAACGCTTGAAATATTCCCTACAATAAGTTTTGAATTTTTGAGAAATTTGTGAATGAACATGCGCGAAATTCATCAAAATTCGAGTGAGTTTGGAAAAACGTACATAGATCAGCAAACTATATGAACAAAGCTTTGATTTGCAACAAATTTGAGAGAATTTGGTTGAGAAACGAGCAAGAATGAGCAATTCGAAGTTTTGTGGCGAAACTCAAACGAAATAAGAGCAGTAGCAGACAAATGAGGAAGAAAGGGGATTTATGCAAAAATCCCGATTGCAGCGTCGCACAACAGCTCTGTCGCCGAGCGACAGGAAAAAATCGCGGCGCTAGTGACGTTGAAGCGACGACAGAACACTAAGCCTCTCAGAATGGTTATTTCGACCTTGTACAGCAATTTTAGGTTCCTTGGTACGCCAGTTAGCCCCTCTAAGCAACTTGACATGATTTAGTAATCGGCTCAGTTACAATTACCTTAAATGATCGACTTGATAAATAATCGTCTCACTTAGCTTAAAGCGCCTAAACATTTGCTCACTGCAAAGACACCGACATACTGGTTCATAAACAAACATAAGTACCGACATAATGGATCAAAAACAAACAAAAACACCGACATAATGGTTCACAATTCAGAAGCACCGACATACTGGTTCACAAGCTACAAAAGTGCCGACGCACTGGTATAACAAAAGCAAAGTTCAAGCGAACTTTAAAGGATCGAAAGGCGTTGGTCTTCGCAACAAATGAGGATGGCTTCAGGTGAAGCAATCTTCAATCATGTTCCGTGGCTTGCGGAGAATGGTCACAAAGCTCTAGGAGATCGTTTCAGGCGAAACAATTCTTGATAGGGTTCTCTAGCTTGCAGAAGACTATCACGACGGAATTGGAGGCAGTCACAGGCGTAGTAGTCCTCAGGCGGTATCCCCTAGCTTAAGGAAGATTGTCAAACAAATGAAGCTCTTTGCTCATAGACGCGTGGGCATATCATTCAAAGCTCTTTGTTTAGAGAACGATTGAACATATCATTCAAAGCACTTTGCTCAGAGACGCGTGAGCATATCATTCAAAGATCTTTGTTTAGAGATGCGTGGACATACCAAAAAAGCTCTATTGTTCAAAGACGAGTGAACGTCAAAATAGCAAGATGGTGTTCTCTAGCTTGTGGAAGGTTGTCAATAGCAAATGCAACAAATCGGTTACCCTCAGAGACGTGTGCTCGACGGTGCAAGATACGCGTTTCTTAACTCTTTTATCTATTTAACAAACGCTAGTTTGCAGGTATCGGCGTTACAAGAATGATTTAGGATCGCATAATGTTCTGAATCATTCTCCGTCCCTATCGCTACTATGACTTTTGTTTTGGAAACTTGAGTTTCTCCAAACTCAGTCAAAGTAGGGGATTCTGTAGACACCCATTTGTGTCTCCCCAAAACCAAACCTGGTGATGAGTACGTTTCACGTCGTATCATAATCGAATGAAGTGAAAGTGTGAAAAGTCTAGTGTTGCGGTTAGTTTTTAATTCTTTTCTTTCTCTCTATTTTTGAAAACCTATTGTATGAAAATATCCAATCCATTTTAGTTTGGTCCATAGCAAGGGTCCAATAATAGTGTAGTTGGATAGGGATCGGAAAGAGTTTTCCAACAATGTCTTATAAGCCCAATTCTGATGAATAATGAAGAAGTTATGGCCAAATTACTAAACTGGGCTCGGTTTGATCTTTATATGTTGCCCAATGATCTAAGGAGGGTCTATTATGATTCCTAATGCAATTAGGATTGATTATAGTCTTCCAGAATTTTCTAGAAGGTTCTTTTGAATCCTAATGTGATTAGCATTGATAATTGAGTTTTATGAGTTTTATTTAGAATAAAATAAGTATTTTAATGGAAATTACAGTTTTACCCCTTGTACGCTTAAATTTTATCAAAATATGAAAACGCGTGGAAAAATTGTATGTAGCGTCGCACTATAGGCTGTCGATTGGCGACAGCCTGTTACTGCGGCGACACGTCTATCGCTTGGCGATTCGCTCTGTCGTTTGGCAACAAGGGCGTGTGTGGCAACAACATCGTGTTTTATTCTTTTCGAAAATCTGATTCTTTTTTAATCATGTTACGGCCGATTTTCGTTATAATTAGCCTCCTTAAGCCTCTGTTTTTAATCATTAGCTCTCATCAAGAAATTTTTTATACTCTCTCTCTATCTTTTCTAAACCAACCCTTTTTACAAACACAAAATTCCGCATTCACAAGATCTAGACACACCTAGCCAAGTTCGAAGTTGCCTTCGCCCTATACTTGAAAGGTTTAATTTCTGAGGGTGTGGTCCCAAATCTAGTATAAACTTTGTTTAATTCTCTATTTCAATTATTTAATTTAATTGTTTCTTTTTTCCTTGAAGTTACTAACGTGTGTATTTTTTTATTAGAAAGAGGTACGAGGCATCCACGTAAGTTCTTTAATTATTTATTTGATATTATGGTATAGAAATCATGCTTAGGTTGTTATTTTGCTTTCTAGTATCATGTTAGGATGTTTTATTGCTTCCTAGTATCGTGTATAGGTTGATTTGCTTATGTCAATTATGATTTCTAAGATGCTTCCTATTTTCTTTCCTAATAACATGTTAGTATCATGTTAGGATTAAAGCTTTAATTTTATATGTTTAGTGACGTGCTAGGGGTTGTTATTAATCTTGTTAGTATCATGCCTTGGATCTTGCTATTATTATTATACTTTAATTTTAACATGAACATGATTATGATTCTTCCTAATATTGTTATGATGATTATTATGATTATTATTATGACAATGATGATTATTATGTTTATTGTTATTGTTTGATCACGCCTTTTATGCATGTTTAAAGGGAATTCGTACTTGTAATCACGCTTAATAAGATAATTAATAATCTTGTTTCAGGTTAATATGATTATAATTCAAGTGATCTCCAATAATAGTTTTGTTTGTGCATTAAAAATCAACCAACATAGATAAACAGTTTTAGGGTTAAACCTAATGATTGCATGTTAGTCAGAAAGCGCACATGAATACGAGAAGAATAATGTAGAGGCCTATTATTAGGGCAGGTTCAATCTCTTTTATGTTGGATTTTTACCTTCATCCCCGAACTTCCAGTCATGGTTTCAGACCTATTGGAGTTAACGATCTCCTGGATCGTTAAGGGGTGTAACCTTCACCCTTTGAACGGTTTACAAGTTCCTAAAACTTGTTAGCGACTCTTTTGCTCTAGCTTCCTTCCCTTTGGACGCCACCATACTTTAGTGTATGATCACAGTGGGGTTTAAGTTTGGGGTAATGCTTGAAATATTCCCTACACCTGGGTTCCTCTAATGCAGACTACCAGCGAACACGCTCGCCTAAAAACCAAGCGTTTGTCCTCTGGAGAATTGAAAGTCCCTGATAAAGGGCCCGGAATCGACAACGAATTATGCCAGACTGGATAGCCTCAGGGACTCCGACGATCAAACTCCAAGGACAGAGGTCGATCTATAAACACAACTGTAGGGAATATTTCAAGCGTTAAGCCCCTAGCTCGAACCCCACTATTATCGTACATTAAAGTATGGTGGCATCCGAAGGGAAAGAAGATAGAGAAAAAGAGTCACCAACAAGTTTTTAAGGAACTTGTAAACCGTTCACGAAGTGAAGGTTACACCCCTTAACGATCCAAGAGATCGTCAACTCCATAAGGTCTTGAACCAAATAGGGTTCGGGGATGAAGGTACAAATCCAACCTAAAAGAGATTGAACCTGCCCTAATAATAGGCCTCTACTTTATTTTGATCGTATTCATGTGCGGTTTCTGACTAACATACAATCAATAGGATTAACCCTAAACCTGTTTATCTATGTTGGTTGAATATTAATGCACAAATAAATCTATTATTGGCGACCACTTGAATTATAATCAAATTAACCCTAAATAAGATTATTAATTATCTTATTAAGCGTGATTAGAAGTACCAAAATTCCCTTTAAACATGCATAAAAGGTGTGATCAAGCAATAACAATAAATATAATCAAGCAACATAATAATAATCATAAAAAATAAATAATCAATATCATTAATAATAATCATTCGTCAACTCCATAAGGTCTTGAACCAAATAGGGTTCGGGGATGAAGGTACAAATCCAACCTAAAAGAGATTGAACCTGCCCTAATAATAGGCCTCTACTTTATTTTGATCGTATTCATGTGCGGTTTCTGACTAACATACAATCAATAGGATTAACCCTAAACCTGTTTATCTATGTTGGTTGAATATTAATGCACAAATAAATCTATTATTGGCGACCACTTGAATTATAATCAAATTAACCCTAAATAAGATTATTAATTATCTTATTAAGCGTGATTAGAAGTACCAAAATTCCCTTTAAACATGCATAAAAGGTGTGATCAAGCAATAACAATAAATATAATCAAGCAACATAATAATAATCATAAAAAATAAATAATCAATATCATTAATAATAATCATAATAATTTAAATAATAATCATGTTAACAATAAAGCATAATATTAATAGAAAGATCCTAGGAATGATACTAACAAGATTAATAACAAAGCCTAGCATGTCACTAAACAATAAAGATCAAAAGCTTTAACCCTAACATGATACTAACATGAATAAATTTTAGGAAGAAAATAAAAGGCATCATAACAATCATACTTAATATTAAAGTTACCCTAGACATGATACTAGGAATATCATAATAACAATTTAAGCATAATTCCTACGTCATAATAAAAACCATTAAAGAACTTACTTTGATGCCGCATACCTTTTTCTAATAACAAAATACACACGTTAGTAAATTCAAAGAAAATAATAATCAATAATTAAATTAAATAATAGAAAGAAAGATTTGGGACCAAACCCTCAAAAATTAAACCTTTCACATCTAGGGCGAAGGCAACTTCAAATTATGCTAGGTGTGTCTAAATCTAATGAATGCGGAATTTTGGATTTAAAAAAAGGCTAGTTCAGAAAAGAGAGAGAGAATAATCAAGAAAATCTTGATGAGAGTTGGTGAATATAGGTGAAAAACTAATTATTCTTGGAGAATGAAAACGGGGTTTTTACGACGTTATTTATAGAGAAAATCAGCCAAAAAGATAAAAAACCAAAACAGAGTTTTGACGCGGATAAAAATTGATTAGCGCCAACGCCGGCCATTGGCGCCAGACGCCAACATTAGCGCCAGGCGCCAACGCTAGCGCCAGACGCTAATGTCTGGCGTTAGGCGCTAATCCCTTTTTTGACGCGTTTTCTAAAATCAGATAGAAATTGCCGTATAGGAGGATAAAATCGTATTTTCCTCAAAAATGTTCTTTTTTTATTCTAATTAAAACTCTAAAAAGTCAACAAAAGTCAATTTATCAATGCTAATTGAATTAAAAATGAAAAGAACCTTCTAGAAGAATCTAGAAGACTAAAACCATTCCTAATTACATTAGGAATGATAAATCCATATTAGGCCCTCCTTTAGATCATTGGGCCGCATATAAGGCTCAAACCAGGCCCACTTCAGTATTTTGGCCATACTTCCTCAATATTCATCGGAATTGGGCTTATAATATATAGTTGGAAAAATCTTTTCAAGCCCTATCCAACTACACTATTATTGGACCCATATCATGGACCAACCAAACTGGATTGGCTGTTTTCTAAAAATAAGTTTTCAAAAACAGAGAGAAGAGAAAAGAAATTAAAACTTTCCGCAACACTAAACTTTCCACACTTTCACTTCATTCGATTATGATTCGACGTGAAAGGTACTCATCACTAGGTTTGGTTTGGGGAGACACAAATGGGTGTCTACAACAACCACATGAAAAATCATCAGAAAATTAACAAAAAATTAAAAGATGCACATGTAGGAATGGCAACGGGTCGGATCTGGACCGGGTCCGGATGGACCCAAATCCAGATCCGTTTTTGTATATAGGATTCGTCGGGTCTAGAAAATGAAGACCCGGATCCGGATCCGTCGAGTACAACGGATATGGGTCCGGATACGGGTCCAAAACTGGTCCAATATATTTTGCCTAATTTTATGCAATAAATGTAATGTTCGGGTCAAAAAATTTATTTCAAACTTACGTTGTTGTTATTAAGCTCAACCCAAATCCGTAAAAAAGGATCTAGATCCACGGATCTGGGTCGGGTCTAGATCCATTGCCATCCCTATGCACATGTGGTTGAAATACTCATCGACGCACGAGTCGCCGAAAGGATCCTTTGGCGAAAGTCGCCGGCTGAAGTGGCTCGTCTCTTCTTAATCGTGACCAGTCGATGGCCGATAGGAAAACGAGCATCCCAAAGCATCTTGGGGGTTAAGAAAGGCAGGTACAAGTATCCCCCAGCCTAAAAGAAAACCGAAAAATGATATGTTTAATGGGGAAAAGACAAAATAATGATTGAAAGAAACTTAAATTACGTAACTCAAGGATACGACCGTGCCACGTAAGGGAGATCCGAGGCACCTCGATAGCAGCCGCGGATTACATCATCCAGGTCACCTTGCCCATAGCTAAAAGCATACGGGCATACGATACCTTCGCCTAGCTCAGGTTACCTACTTGCCCCAAATCACTAAGGCAAATAAGTAAACCGATAGCGAAACGTTCTCCCCAATCACTCAAGATAGTGACAGAAAGAACGTGAGCAATTAATATCCGAGCCGATCAACCTTATCGGCCGACAACTCATCGGCAAGAACCGAGTACAGACAAGACTGCGCGTACACGTGAAGGGTCGCCGCGAGACAATCCCCCAGAAGGTCACGCGGCCTCTCTTCTGACCCCTTAACGATATCTATGGCTACGGGCTCGCCTCCAAAAGGAAAACCCGTAATCATAGAAAAATCAAAAGGGGTTGATCCGTGCCATTTATGACACCTTTAGGCTATGTTTTCTTTATATTTCTATGCTCGTTTTTACTCGTTTCTGTCGTGTTTTTAGGGAATAATTCTTGATTTGCGTGTTTGTGTGTTAGTTTAGAGAAATGCGTGCTTTTAATGGTTTTCTTATTATTTTATTCATTTCTCGGCTATTTCCCTCACTTCTCCGTTTGTTTGACTTGTTTTGTAGGTGTGTCGAGCTTCCCGGGATTTAATCATCAAGGAGGGAGCTCAAGTGCATTCAAGGAATTTAACGGAGCCATGTTAGGGAAGCCAAGAACAAAAGTCAAGCCAATCTAAGAAACAAAGGAAAATGAAGGCTTACAAAGTATCAAAAAGGACCTTTGTGCATTGTTTCGACCATATCTCGAGTAATACAGATTGGATTGAAGTGATTCAATTTGTGTTGGAAACTAGACTTGAAGAGCTTTCCAATGATAGGTGCACGCCTTCATACGATTCCTAGATCGTGAGTTATAGCCTTCCAAAGTTGGCCCTGCAAATCTGTCGCAACCTATTTCTGCCGATTTTGGGCAGTAACTCTCCGCGGGCTGGCCGCGGGCTCCCCGCGGGGTTTGGCCGCGGGCGCGGCTTCCAGGGTGTCCGCGGGCGCGGCCGATTTCTTCGAGGGCGCGGGCTTCAGGGTCTTGTATGATTTTAAGCTTCTTTTCTCCTTTAGTTTATAGATTGTTTTTGGGGGTTTTTATTATCATTCATGCATTCATATAATTCTTAGTTTGTAGAATAGTTTCTGTCTTAGGTTAAGAGCTTCTCTCTCTAGATTAGGCTAGATTAGGAGTAGGTTTAGAGAGAGAAAGTGAAGGATTTCAATGGTGATTGAGAGATTGAAGATACAAGGGTGACAATTGTGTTCAAGTTCTTCTCTATTATCAATGAGCATTCTTTACTCTATCTCACCTTATTGCTTTGTTTAATTTCATGTTTGTTTGGTTTAATTTTGATGTTTGATGCTTAATTAGTGTAATTGTTCTTGATATTTTGTTGATTCTTGATTTTCATAGTTGTTAGTTGATAGATGATGATTCTTGAATAGTTGTTTGGCTAGGAGTTGGGTGAAACCTGTATGATTGATTAATTGTGATTAATTTGGGAATTGTGTTGATTGATTGTTGAGATTAAAGTGATTAGTGAAGGTTTCCATGTGTGTAATTCAATTAGGCCTTGAGAATTATGCTAGATTGCATTGTAATTGCTAATGACACGAACAATTGATTTAGTAATTGCAATTATCGATTGGTTTTGATTGTGATTCTGTTAGTTTGTTATTCATAGTGAACCCTAGCTCAACAATTAGGAGATAGCTCTTTGATTCCAATTGATTGCTCTTAACATTTGTCTTCACAACCTTTGATTGACTTTATCTTTCCAAGTTGTTGCAATTGACATGATTACTTGTTGATCCCCGTTCCTAGTGTTTTATTTCTTAGGTTACTTGTTTTGTTAGTTGTTAGTATTCTCCCTTTACCCTTTGATTTTGACCTAGCTTAGGCGCATAATTGAAAGTTCTTAAACATTACCGTTCCTTTGGGTTCAACCCTTGACTTGCCTCTATTCTCGTATCTAGGTTTGTTAAGTGCTTATAAATTTAGTTTGACCGAGGGAAGATTAGATAACGACCTAGTTTTCCCTTCGTTAGGGGTAACCGTCATCTCTCCCCATGGAAAGTGAAAACTGTTGGTGGAATCCCTCCAAAACTCCAGCAATCCACGGAGGAAAGCTGACGACGCAGGCTGACTCGATAAATCCCGAGGAGCCGCCAGCTGGTGGCTGATCCTCGAAAGCTCCAAAACCTTCTTTCCACCTTGGGCAAACTCTCAAAATGGGCTTTCAGGTCACTAGAGCCGTATAGACGCATGCTAGGATCACTATAAGGGAAAGTAAAAAGAATAAAAAAAAACGGTTATAGTTTGAAAAGAAGAAAAAAACCAAAAAAAGAAAAAAGAAGACGTAAAGAACTCACGATGCCGCACCACCCTCTGATCGAGACATGATGGTCTTGGTTCCACTTAAGGACCTTAGATTCCCATTTGGGAGGAGCCTCCCAAACCACATCCTCCTGGCGATGTCGATCGGTTGTAATGCGTCACTCCCGAACCTCCTTACGAGGATGGGTCACCCTCTTTCGAGGGCGGACCACCTCGTCAGGACCTTCTAGAATCTCCTTCGCCTTGACAAATTGAGGTTAGTCCATGCTATGATTTGATAAGGTTTCTTTATTAGTTTATTTTATTTCTAAAACTTAGCTAATATACATGTTCTAGACCCGTTTTGGCAGCATAACGGCTGCCGATAGGGCAAAACACGAAAATTGAATGCCACCCATACTTAGGGGCTACAATACCTGCAGTTAAACTCAATAAATGGGGGCTTCTAACACCCACAAAATCCATCCTATACCAGGTTCAACTAAGCGTTCAAGGGATTGTATTCCAAAATCTCAAAAGAATCAACTACTCCTAGACGAATAACATGCTTCAATATATATATATATATATATATATATACATATATATATATGTATATATATATATATGTATATATATATATATGTATATATATATATATGTATATATATATATATATATTTATATATGTATATATATGTATATATATATGTATATATATATATATAGTAATACAAACATGATTATCGTCTACCAAACAACTTTGAAGGTTTAAACATGGCAAAAAATGAGCTAAGAGTATGCTTTGCTCCATTTTTCAATTTTAAAATTTGCATAATGTGAATTATAACAGTAATACTAGTTCCAATGATATAATCCACTTCGTAGACAGAAAATGCAACCAACATGAGCAAGAAAAAACAACAAATTTGAGCAAAATTCGAAGAAAAAAGCAAGAACGAACTTAAACAAAGAAATGCTCATTCAAGGTTAAATACTTAACCATTTTTCATGAAATTTGTTGAAAAACACTCCTTAAACATAGCATAACATCATGGAACAAACAATTTCAAGAATAATGAACCGAATGAAAACCCCCAAATTCGAAAATTGAGGTTTTAATGGTTCAAAAATCATCCCAATTAAGCCAAAATCAAACAAAATATGATAAAACACTTTCATTGAATTATGGAAAATAAGAATAGAGGACGAGATCTACTTCCTTTGGCTTCAAAAAAATCAAAAAACTGAGCTGTCTAGAGGATGAAGAGAGAATGCAAAATGAAAATCGCGCTACGCGATTTCTTTTTGCTGATTTAAATGTCGCGTGCAACTCAATTAGTTGCACGTGATAGACCAGCGCAACTCAGATTGATGCGCGTGCCTGGCCTGCGCGACCTACTGAGTTGCGCGCATATACTGGTCAATAAAATAACCGGTATCCAGATTTTGATCCGTTTGATCATTTTTCAACGGTTTTTTCTCGTTATTAGACGTAATGGTGCGTAAATTATCAAAATCTTTTAATTGCTTTGCATTTTGTAGTTTATTTTCTTCTTTGTTAGTTTTTTACATCATTTTGCATGCGCACCGTGCTTTGTGCCTTCCTAAGCATACGTTATGAATGTTTTTCATAAATGTGTCTTTAGACATTCCGTAGTGGTGCTTTATGTAAAAGCTCCCATAAACAAGTTTGTTATTTTACTATACTGACGTTACAAATGTCTGGCTTTTCTTCTTTTTTCAAGTCCAAAGAAAAAGGAAGGCATCATCATGAAGCGTAAAAATGCAAGGAGTATCGTACAACGTAAAAGTGTATGGCGCAGGTGTTGCGTAAAATTTCACTTCAGCCCAAGCTTTGTGAGATCTACCTCTCGGAACTAAAGGTATAGGATTACTTTAGGCGTTAGCTCACGAGTCGACAGGCGCGCCGAACCATCAGGAACATACACTTCTTGATTGGAAGCAAATACGGTAGTTAGTAAGCTTACTAGCTTACCAGAAAGTTAGGGTGTCCATACCCCCTGTATAAAGAGCGACGAGATGATGTTGCCCTATGTAGTCACGTTCCCCCAGTCCTAAGACACGTGTACTCCTTTTGTGGACAAAACTGCTGATAGAGTTGCTGACACTAGTGGAAAAAAGGCCATCCGTAACGGGCAAAAAGGGCCCATCCGTAACGGGCAGCGTCTGTTACGTATGTGGCCGTTACGGATGGCCATTATTATTCGTAACGGGCACCATCCGTTACGAATAACTACTTATTCGTAACGGGCACTTACATTGTCCGTTACGAATAAGTAGTTATTCGTCGGGCGTTTCAAGTGCCCGTTACAAATAACCCGTTATTCGTAACGGGATGATAAAATACCCGTTACGAATAACCCGTTATTCGTAACTGGCATTTATTTTGCTCGTTACGAATAACCCATTATTCGTAACAGCCATTACATCTGCCCGTTACGAATAGTGTTTAATGCAATTAAAAAAATATCCAGCACGTGCTAGCACATGCTGGATCATTTTATCATATATTATGAGATTATTTTTTTTTTTACACAAATATAATACACAGATATTTTTTTTTATTCCATAAGTATAATACACATTTAATATACTCAAAAATACATCAACTTTTGTTTCAAAAAAAAAAAAATACATGAACTTTAAAATACATCAACTTGGTCATATAATGTCGCAAGTTTCTTAAGACTAAGACTAATAAAAGAGCAAAAAAATCGCAATTGTAATAAAAACAAGTTTTATCCCAACATTTATGGTCTGAGACGTTGAGTCTTAAGCTCCCTTGTGTAGATATTATATGCTCCACCTACATTCAATAATTACAACAAACCAAAATTAACATAATTGAAAAAATAATAATATCAAAATTAAAAAAAATAGTTGAATCATAATTTAATCAGCCCGTAAATAATAATAATAATAATAATAATAATAATAATAATAATAATAATAATAATAATAGTAATAATAATAATAATAATAATAATAATAATAATAATAATAATAATAATAATAATTGAATTACATAAAATAAGTTGATTTAAAAAAAATCAAAATTTAAACAAAAAAAATAAGCTGATTTCACCATAAAATTACATAATTCAAGCATAATTAAGCTTTGGAACTACGAACATTTGCGCATTACTTAAAGATCTCAGAAATCAGAAAGTTTTTCACCAATTTAAAGTCATAACTACCAAATCGCATCTCATTTCCAAGCTAAATTCAAATTCACAAACAACAAAACTAAATAACCATTTTCAAATAAATTTACAGATCTACAAGATTTACACCACAAAATCCTCTTCAGAACATTGAAATAAACAATCCAAAATCACAAATCCTAAAATCAACACTATGAATCAAACACCTAGACAAAAAATTCTCAAATCTTACCGATGATGAGAACGCATGATTTCACAAATTCACTAACAACACGTAGTGAAAATCAGATCAAATGTTGAATCAATAATCACATTATAAATCTATTAAATCACTCAAATAACCTAAAAAATTCTCGAACAATAACCAATTATAAATCCTAAAAAATTCAATGCGAAGATCAAAACAACGAGCACATCAAATCGAAGAACGAAAAGAAAGCAAAAGAGAAAAAAATCGAAACAAACCTGTGAATTTGTTCAACGACTTAGATCTAAATTAGAGGAAGAAGCCTACGGGCTTGGTTGTTCTCAACGTCGCTATAGAATCCCAACGGACAGATCTATCCTTCCTTTTATTGCTCAATCGACGCTAACCAGGTTTGGACCGGAGTTCCGTCACCGTCGATTACACCTCCGCCCAAAACACCAAAATAATCACCTCCGAAGATAGAATAACGGAGAAAGAGGAGAGAAGATAGAGAGGATAGGAGATAGAGAGGTGAATGACGGAGAAAGAGGAGAGAAAGAGATGACGGAGAGGAGAGAGAGAGGAGACGAGAGAGAGAGGTGAATGAGGGCCAGAGGAGGGAGTGAGGGACTGATGAGTGAGAGAGGGAGTGAAACCTTAAAAAGCAAAGTATTGGGCTCTCCTCTCATCTGTTGGGCTAAGTTTGGTCATTTACGTGTAATATAGTATTTGTAACGGGCAAAATAGTATCCGTTACGAATAATAATTATTCGTAATGGACACTATTTTGCCCGTTACGAATACTTATTTTTTCGTAACGGACACTATTTTGCCCGTTACGAATACTTATTTATTCATATAACGGACACTATTTTTCCCGTTACGAATATCTTTATTCGTAAATAAGTATTCGTAACGGACACTATTTTGCCCGTTACGAATATCTTAATTGTAACGGGCAAAGCTTTGCCCGTTACAAATAGCCTGTTACGAATGTTAAATTATACACTAATGTGACTTTCTTCTCTCTCACTGGATTTGGATATGTGCCTCATTTAGGCTCGAATGTCAAAACATTTAAGCTCGAATGCCAAAACATTTAGGCTCGAATTCCGAAAGCGTTTAGGCTCGAATGCCGAAAACACCTTTTTCATCTTTTTACTTTGTTAAAGTCAGGCTTAAGTTTCAATGACATATCAAGGGACTTTAGACCAACGATGACATGATTGAGAGGAAATCACCCACTTTACTCCCTTTGTAAACCGATCTCTTCTTATGATTTGACATCACCCAGAACACCTTTATTTGTAAAAGCGTTCTGCAAAAGCAAAGGATCAATCTAGATTCTTTAGCGAGTTAAGACTAGAAATAACTTTTCTGGCCTTAATAGCTACTTGTGTCATACACTTAGCGAATTGAGGATCGTTTCTACATCCTTAACATTTCTGAAAGATTCTCCACTCTTTGAGAACTTCGCAGAATGAGTCTCGGAACTATTTCCTTGACTACTTTGATCCTTGTGTATTCTAGAATCGATCAAAGTGGGGGCTAACTGTAAACATCTACTTTTGGCCTCCTATGCTGATAGGATGTGCAATCACGTTAAATAAAACCATCTCCGTGTTGGATCGAAGTAAAAAGTGCTTATGGGTAACTAGTAAAACCACAAGACACAATGGACTAGCCCAAACCAAGAAACAAAGCCAAACAAAGTCCAATTAACTAAATCCGATCATAATTAGGCTTAAGCCCATACTTAAAACCCAATAACGAAAGATTTAGGAGCGCCTAGGTTAAAATAAGTGCTGCTGTAGAAAATAACGCGCGCATCTCAAGCAATTGCGTTGGGCTGGCACGCATAACTAATTCAGTTAAGCATAACACTCAGCGCAACTGACAGAGTTGCACTGGTGAAAAATTCAGAGTTTTAGAAAATTGAAAAATCGAATCTTTCCATAAAGTCGCACACAAGGCAATTTGTTACGCTGCTTATAGTAGCGAAGCTCAATCACTTGCGCTGGTTGGCCGCGTACAACTCATCCAGTTGTGCGTTTCTTTTTTGATTTGGAAGACGGGCCTTACGCTCGCGCGACACCTGCTGCGGCAGAATGTTCAAAACCCTAAACCTACCCATTCCCTATAAATAGAGGCTTAATCCGAGGCTTAAAGAGATAGAAATTAACCCTAAACTCTGGCGAATGACTTATGAACTTGTGCTACCTAACCCCTCTTGTCCTAAACACTCACCCCTTTGATATTTTGTTACTACGGTGGAGGTTTGACAAGGGAATAAATGCGTTGTTAAATGTCTATCCCTAGATCAAATACAATTTATACAACCTAAACTAACCTAATATGAGTATAAGGAAAGCATATGTGTCGAACCACAGGGAACGGGTAAACACTACCAAATGCTATCAACAATTAAGCTAGTCCGGAATAAGAGATAATTAAACTAAAGTCTAAACACGCTAAGACAAGAAATAAAACACTAAGGGAAATGGTATAGGTGAGTTTTCACTCAAGCATGAATAGACATGAAATCGTTATTGAACGCAAACTAAGAATGACATATCAACGGTTTAAGTCACAATCTAACATTCTATCGGAGTCAATTGCTTTCTCGATTCATCAACAACCTACACAATCGTCTTAGGTTGAGCAAATTAAGGTAATAATTTAGCAAAACCGTTCAATGTAAATTTCTAAGCCGAGCTATCGCTACAACCTAGGTCAATCCACCTAGTTATGACTAATGGTTGGCCACCCAAGAGAAACAACTAGTAAGATATGCAAAACAAAGACTTTAATCACAATCACAACAATTTCAATATCAAAGCATAATTGAGATTCAACTACACCATCACAAATTCCTTTAGTAAGAAAACTACTCACTAATCATGTTAAAAACAATATCAATCATCAAATCAATAAGCATCAACATGATTAGCAAGCTATACTAACAACTAAAATAATAATCAAAAGAAAGCAAATAAAATAGAGCAGAGAAAGTTAGAGATTCTCATTGATTGAAGATGAAAGTCTAAAAACAAGATGATTAATCTTTTTCTTCAAAATCCAAGCTCAACAATGGTCAAACTCTCACTTTCTCTCTCTAAACTACTCTAACCCTAAGCTAAACCTAGAGAGAGAAGCTCTCCTAAAACAAATTAAGAAAAAAGAATAATTATGGAATATCTAAGTACCCCAAAAATGGGTATTTATACAAAGCTAGGAAAAATAGACTAAATAAAAGAAAGGGAAATAAAATAAGTAAAACTAAAAAAAAGGAAAATAATTATAAACAAAAGAAAACTAAAGAAAGAAAAATAAAAGGAAGAAGAAATTAAAAATAACAAAACCCAAAATTTCCACCCAAAATAACCATACCCAACTTTCTCTTCTTCGATTATTGGATGCTCTGAACTCCATTGAAGCACATCACCATCACACTGTCTAATTTCCTTTATCAACCATCATCAACAATAATAATCTTCAATCACAACCGCTCATCATCATCTTCTATCATTAAACATCAAATCAAGGTCGTTGTTCTTCATAAATAATCACGCGCAGAGCTCGTGAAATGGTTCGATTGAACCTCGGGTAGGTTTGACCGAACTTCGGGGTTGTTTCGGTTGAACCATGGGTGTGTTCGACCGCTCCTCTTCAAATAAGAAAACATCGAAAGCTTCGGACACTTTTGACAATTTTTGGCATTTCGATCGAACTCCTATGCGGTTTGCCCGAACTTGATTGAAATGGTATTTTACTCTAATATTTGCTTAATTGAGGGGTCGAATTACGGCTGTGATTGGAGGCTGGTGGTGGCTGTAAATTGGTGCGGTGGTGTTGCGGTTGCGCTGGTTTGAGTGAGTCAGTGCGGCTTCTGCAATTGGTTGTGATTGGTGTTGAGGTGAAGGCTGCTATAGGTGGGTTGCTTCTATTCGAGTTGTAGCTGTTGCTAGGTGTGGGTTGAGTGAGGAAGTAGCTGATTTGGGTTTGATGGCAGGGAGCAGAGGAGTTTGGAAGATTGGTGTATTGGAGGTGAGTGATGTTTTGGGTAGATGGTGTGGCAGCAGGGGCTTCTACAATCGCGTGAGGGAGTGGGAGGTTTGGTTTGCTTCAGTGAGGTGGAAGTTAAGAAATATTAGAGAGGGAGAGAGCGGTGTAGGATAAGGGGAAGCAGCTAGGTGGATGAATATGGCTTGGGAATTCAGCTTGGACCTCGAACTTGAATAATTTGAAACTCGAACCTCAATCCGAAGCAAGCCTACACACACAAAGAAAACCGAGGAGAGGATCGGGACATAAAATAAAATAAAATAAGTAAAATGGAAAAATATATAAACTAAAATAGAAAATAAGGGAAATAAAACTAAACTAATAAAAATTAAACAAAAACTATACAAGGAAATAAAATAAAATAACAAAAGAAACTTTAAACTAATAAAATCTATGAAAGTGACAAGGAAAAGAACGAAATAATATAAATCCAAAGCAAATAAAATACGAAAATAAACTAGAAACCAATTAAATAAAGAAATTAAACTAACACATACTAAAACTAAGAAATAAAATAGAAACTTTATTAAAAAGAAAACAAGAGAAAGAAAGGGAAAATAAGATAAAATAAATACGAAAATGACTCTAAAACTACTTCCTAAGAGTGACATAAATGTCACTCAACAAGGTTCCTGAACAAGAAGGAGTCCATAAGTGTTCTAAACGGAGATCTAGCAAAGAGAAGTGGTAAATTCCCGAGCACTTAGGTAATAATTTTTATTTTCTTGTTTAAAAGAACTTTAATCAATTAATTAGTGTTGCTTGATCATTTTAAAAGGTTTAATTAATCAACTCCACATAGTATCTTATCTTGTGTTAAATAAGATTAGAATTGATTAATTAATTGTTGGTTGATTACTTAAGCCAAGGAGAATATTATTTATTTTTTTATCCTATTCACGAATTTGATTAAATAAAGAATAACGACTTTGCATTGTAATTCCTACGTGAATTGATGTGTGTGAATAAAATCAACTTAGTTTTAGGTATCACATTGCATATATTGTTTGGTGATGAAATTGTAATAAAGGAAGAGCTAGTAAAGGTTGTACTAGGACTAGGATCACGATTCTCCCCTAAAGAGAACGTTATTTTGTTTCCCTCGCTCCCGAACTCATTTCTGATTTATGTAGACCAATTTGGGCATGGGTAAACTTACAATTCGTGGTTATTATTCCATGAACTTTACATGGAAGAAAGGAATGGACGAGATTTATGAGTTTTTTCAAAACTCATTGGCGACTCCTACTTAGAATCAATTTTAATTCAAGGTCCCCCAAACAGTCAGGAATTCAAATCCTAGCTACTACACCTTAACAAGTGTAAAGTCCTAGGCTTTTAAATGACCATAGGCATCTAAGGAAGGATCCCCTTAAGATGGGATCACCCTCCTTACAATTGTTATTAAGGTGAATGTCATGCAAGTTGGATTCATGTCGTTGTTGTGCTAGATGTGTGAGCTTTTTATTAGTATGTCAGGAGAAATGTGGTAATACTTCAAGTTAGTGCATAACAATAATGCAAACTACAAGAAAAGCTGAAGTCCTAAACTATATCTTTCCTTTCTAAATTTATATGGCAAGAATATGTCGGCCTAAAAACTAAAGTCTAAATGCGAGAATCATCCAAATCCATTTTGCCAGTCTACTCCATTTAAATATTCGTGATACGGTAGTTTCTTATGAACTCAATCATGCACTGTTTTGCAAGAATTATTATTATTGTTTGGACCCCCTGTGGGCCCACGTTCATTAAATACATAAATTACCAAAATTCCCTTAGTTAAACCCAAAACAGGAAAATTCGATCATCATGCACAACACGCATCCCGAGAAACCCTAGTATAGCCCAACAGGGCCTAACACGGCCCAAAACGGCCAGAAACCCTAATCCTAACCGTAATCAAGTTAGTTAATCCTCTCCTATAAATGCTAATCTTCACAGATTAGCGAGGTAATTAATTCTTTCTCCACACATTCTCTCTCTACAAATTCTCTCTCTAAACACAGTTTACTGACTTAACCGTCGGAGGGGCTTTCTCGGGAACACCCCCCGAGGTAGTTGACTTTCGTTGTTTTGCAGGACTCGGTTTGACCGGACGAGAAGGCTCCCCTTCAACTTCGATCCGAAATTCTTTTGCAGAAACAATTGGCGCCGTCTGTGGGGACTCTTCAAACAAAAAGTCATGGTTACCACTCGTCAAACCGATCCTTCCCAAAACGCTGGTGGGCTGAATCAAACTCAAGGTCAGTCACGCCCACCTCGTCAGCCGCGGAACAACCCGCAATCAAACCGTGAAGATGAAGGTGACAACATAGAGGTTGAACAACCCGTTGATCAAGGAAATCAGCAACCTGTGACTAGGCAAGATCTGGAAAAGCTGACCGAGCAGTTCAACAAAACTCTCTAGGACACCCTCAGACAACTGACCGAAGCTGTGAAAAACAACCAAGCTGGTCCCTCCCGCCGGCAACCGCAAGACCAGGGACGACAAGCGTCGCAGAACAGTCAAAGGGCACAGCCCCACAATGTTCCCCGACGAAGCGGTGGACAAAGTCGTAGGGCACAGCCCGTCGGTACTACTAGGTCCGCCCTAAGTAGGTCTGGAAACCGTCGTCGATCCCCTCATGATCGGCCTGTCATATCACCGGTCTGCATAGAATCCAATCGACACTCTACTGCAAGCCGACGCCGGAGGGAGGGTGAACCGGCAAACCAGGTTAGAGACCCAGATGCTAGACGACTCATTGATGAGATGCGCTTACAACGGCGCGAGATGGACGCCCGAGAACTCATTAACAGACGCAGGGTAATCGAGCAACGCCAAGCACGTGATAACGATGAGAATAATGCACGGAGTCGTGGGCAAAGTCAGAGTCCGAGATCGCCTGATCAGCGATCACCTTCTCGTCGGGAGGATGTAGGAGAATCAGAAGATCCTCCAAGGCAGGACAGATCTGAGCGAAATCCCATATCTCGTCATACAAGCCATAGACCTCTGGAAGAAGAAAGAACTCGAAACCAAGATGAGCAGCCACCACGGTTGCCATCACGTTTGTCTACGTCGCTGACTCCATTGAGCCAGGAGCTAATGAATGCCCCAAAAGTAGACAAGGTCAAGATGCCTACCATAGAGCCTTTCGCTGGAACTACCGATCCTGATGAGCACTTAGCCGCATATGCCGCGCAAATGAGTGTGCAAACAAGTTGCGAGGCCACATAGTGTAAGTATTTCCCTACTACTTCAAAGGGACAAGCCTTGTTGTGGTTCCAAAATTGTGTGCCTAAAGGTAGTATCCGTAGCTACCAAGACTTGGAACGTGTGTTTGTTAGTCGTTTTAAGCACGCAGCAAGACAGAAAAAAACAAGTGTCAATCTGATGGCTGTAACACAAGGGAAGACGGAGACCTTGCAGAACTACATACGAAGATTCAATCAAGAATTATGCTTGGGTAGAAAAACAACATCAACTAAAAGTTAGAAAAGTAACTAAGCAGATTCATAATAAAAGCAGACAGATCAATCAGGGACTTGACAATCATCACAAAATACGTTAGAGATGTTTATTTCCTCACGAATCGTGAAACTAATTGTGGGCATAGCTTGATGACATTGCTTTAAGCTAGTAATACATCACGAAGCCTCGTTGTTTTCCCAGACTAACGCTATAACATTTCACGCTTTATCAATGGCATCAACAACCACACTCCGTAAGATCTCTTTATTTCTAGTTGATGTAACCCTAATACTTCTTGTTTATATTATAGTTTGTAATTACCAGTTTGAATTTTTTTTAATCCAGGGAGGGAAAGAAGTAGCAGAACGTGCGGTGTGTGAGATATGATGTCTGTGGTGAATGCAAAATTTTGCTGATTGTAAATAGGGACAACTTAAAGGAGATAGGATCTATTATAATTATAATGGACTTCAAAATAAATACCCAACTAATCATTTTGTAACATCTCCTACGTTACCTTACATCCAAATGGATCAAATTACTTTTGAACTTCTTCAAAAGAGTTGGTGCTATCTTCTTGACAAGCAATAATCCTGTTGTTTTAGAAATAGCATTACATCTTGTTTGGAAAAAAAAATAGCATTACATCCAAGCAATGTTTTGTTGGGGATTAAAATTTATTTTAATAATGACAAAGTAGAGTCTCTATTGGTGTAAGGAATACGGCTCTTATTCTAACAATATTAGCAACTTCACTGTACTACTTAATAATTGTTGAGTGTTTAGACGATAGATTAAGGGAAATTAGTAAGAGTATTATATTATGATGTATGCAGTTTATTAATGACGCATCTTCAACAAAATTTAATTATCACTGTTGGTTTAGTTTGAATTGAACTAAGAATTAAGAGAGAGAAAATGAAAAGGGATTTCTGAGGAGAGAGAAAATTTAGGGTTTTTACTTTTATACATAGACGTCGGGGGAACACCTACAAGGAACTGCCAACCCCAAAACAAGTTGATCTTTTGAATTTCGGGAAACCGCCACCGTTGGCTTCAAATCTTTTAAAGGTAATTTGATTTCAAATCCCATGGATATTACCATGCACACCTATGGATGGTTCAAAAAAAATTGCTTGCAAAAGTTTTAGGGGTAGACAACCAACAAAATTTATACAAAATTTAAAAGTTTGGTTCTTTTATCACATGTCAGGTTTATAGGGTAACACACTCCGTCACTAGTGTCGAGGCTATGTGTTCCCACTAGATGTTATTCACGTGTAGATAGAGTTATTATACATTAGTGGAAAGGGCATGTTAATGGTATACCAACATGGTGCTAAGATAAAGCAAGATGAGTAGAACATATCAGACAATGAACTCATTGTAATTCAATCAGATGCAGAGGAACCTGATGAAGGCTGTACTGATGCAGGTGTTCAATATGATAGTGCCAACATAGTTGAAATAGTATTAGAGTTAACGTTGTTTGCTAAAGATGGAGAGAATCAAGATCTCTAACCCTTAAAAGCCCCAAGTTGAAAAAACAGGATTTTTGGCAAAACTTTGAAAGTGAACAGTAACTACAAAAGGAATAGTGATGTCCTGAATTTGCCCTTGGTATTTTTTTTCCAAAATTGCCCTTGCATTTATTCTTTCTTTTTCCTTCTTTTCTGCTCCAACATTCATTTATGCTATTATTTTTCTCTCTCCTCCGAACCTTATTTTCATTCTCCATGGAAGTGGTTCATGAATTTGTTCTGCCATTGAGTTGAAGCTGTTTTTGAGGTTAGAATATTTCGTATACAAAGCTCTTTCTTTCTACCTCATTCACTACGAGGAGACCCCTACTTCCTAAGTTCATAAAGTGAGATTAATTAAGTTTATATTTGTCGGATGAATTCGGTTAACCGGAGTGAGGTAGACGATAGTCGAATGTTGGGATAAGGACGGTGGTGGTAGTGGTGGTTCCCTTGGTTGTTTGATTATTGTGAAATACTCCGATAAGCTATTCATGCATTAATGTGAAATACTTTTGGTAAGTATTTATCCACAATTTTAAAAATTGTGTTTTCCTGAGTTCCAAAATAATAATATTGTAATTTGGCTATTATAATTCACAATTGGTTTTTCACTTTTTGCTCCTAACAACATTCAAATTAGTCGTTTAATTTGCACGCAAGCTTTATTTGCAATTACCTGGTGATTAGGGGATTTTGCTCCCACCAATCGGAATGCGCCACGTGGGCCAATCAGGTCCTGCCAAGTGTCCCCCAATTGGACCTATAAGGGCTTGCCACGTGGCACACGCTTATTCGTCCACCCTGGACCTATTATGTCATGACACGTGGCATACTCCATGCCTAATGGAGAAGTCGGCCACCTAGGCCCAACTTCCGAGGGAAGCCCAATCAGCCCAAGGTTAACCTAAACCTAGAATTGGCGCGTTTCCCGAGGTTATAAATACCTCCCTTAATCCTCATTAAGGGGGATTACACACATTAAACACTCTCACCTAGAGAGACCCAATCACTTTAATTTCCGCATTAATTACTCCTTAATCAAGTACTAACTTGACCGTCGGAGGCGGATCTCCAATCATCCGGAGCATCCGTTTGTTTTGCAGGTACAAGCGTCCGGTTCCAGTCTCGAAATTGTAACTCTCCCGCAGGACATCAGAAAACCCCGAAACATTTTTGGCGCCGTCTGTGGGGAGAGTACTTCTGAGATGGCATCCAAGTTTGTACCGGCTCCTGAAGAGAGACGTCCCCTGGACGACCCTCTAGTTCAGTTGGACCACGATACTGAGAATGAATTTGAAGTTGAAGCTCACACAGCTTCAGACGGGACCCTAAGGGCTCGACGTACCCGTCATACCGAAAGGAGGGAACGGGAACACCTTCAAACTGGAAGTGAGCCAGCAGGCGCACCGCCTGTTCGGCAGCAACCGACTGATGGGTCTTCTCCCATCACAAGGAACGAACTCATGACCTTCATGAGGGACTTCAAGGGAGAAATTTAAGAGTTGATCAACAAGAAGCCGCCTGCTCTGGACAAGGAGCAGTCGGCTAAGAAACCCTCCACTTCACGGAAGAGGAAGCCAGTTAAAGGGCGAGAGGCGACCCCTCATCCTAAATATAGGAAGTGGGAGCCGCCTGCCCTTGATTTCACAAAATACCGTTTTCCTACTCTAGGAAAAAGGAAACCTGTTAGTCATATTCAGGCGGACGGGTTGAGGAAAACATACATAGATGCTCGGCTACTGCTAGAGCAGAAGAAGAGTGACCGATTGTCAGAGTTGGCCTCTACTTCAAACTTCCAAGACAGTCTGCGCAATACCTCGATGAGGCATGCTCAGTCGTATCATGAGAGTCAGTCAGGCGGCACCTCCTGTCAGTCCGACTTTCATAGCGACCAGGCGGTACCAAACTTACCGTTTGTACCGCAACAACAGTATTTTTTGCAGCCACCTCCGTTTGGTGGGCATGCAACAAAAAATGTCCAACCTATGGACTGGAAATTACTGAAGCCGCTCAGCTGACCAAAGTGAAAAATGTATTAGTAGGCGCCTATGACGGCACTACTAACCCAGAAGACCATCTGATGGCATTCACCAACCTGATGTACCTTCAAGGGTTGGATGATCCCACTAGGTGCAAGTGTTTCCCAGCGACTCTCAAAGGAATCGCACAACAATGGTTCGGCAACCTGCCGACTGGTTGTGTAAATAACTTCAGGACGCTTACTTACTTATTCACCTCCAACTTCGCCATGAACATCCCTACGAAGAAGACGACCCTTGATTTAGGAACGATTCAGCAGGGCGAGAAGGAGGGGCTTCGTTCTTACATCAGGCGGTTTAACCTGATGAGAATACAGATTCAAGGGTTACCGGATGAAGTAGCCTATACTGACTTTTTCAGAGGTCTCAAAGACGGGTCGACCATCAAATTTGATTTGGTCCGAAAGAGGGTGGCGACTCTTCAAGAGGCCTTGATTGAAGCAGAAGCCTATATACAGGTGACTGATCTTTGTAGTACGGTAAAACAGTCAGACGGGAAAAGGTCCGACAAAGGAGAAGGACGACAGAAACAGTCGTCAAACAAAGATGAGAAGAGAAAAGAGGCCTGGGCGGCTGATTCCTCTAAACAGCCGGCCCAGAAGAAGAAAAAAGAATTCAAACCATACTCCCCAAAGTATGCGTTTAACAAGGATAGCCAATTTATCCTAAAGGAAATCAAGGGACGGATCTCAATTGAGATGTCGGTCCCCATGAAGGGTTCTGCAAACAACCGGAACCAAGAAAAATTATGTGATTATCATGAAGATGTTGGTCATCACACCAATGAATGCATCAGTCTCATGCGGTATCTAGACCGCCTGGCTGAGCAAGGTGATCTTGACACTTATGTCAAGAAATCTACGGGGAACACTTCCTCGAAAAAGCTGGTGCGGGCTGGGCTTGGGGCAAGTGAGGGCTGGTGCGGGCCGGGCTCGGGCTTGGCTCGTGGCTTGGCTCGGGCCATAGGGCCGTGAATAAGGGGAAGGTTGGAATATGGGAGTAAGTGGGGTTGCCATGTGGCACAAGGTAAGGGACAGAGTGGGGAGCAAGTTTGGTCCCCATCTCCAAGTGGTCCTCACCTACTCTCTCATATATGCTTGACACTTGTTGATTTATTACTAGTTTGCTTAATAATTTTATTTTAGCTTTAAAATAAAATGTGAAAATCTCATTGTCCCACATTGATGGGAGAGATTTTCATACTCCCATCATTCCCTATAAATACCCAACTTTGGGCGTTGTAAATGATGCTTGAGTGGGAGTTAAAAAGAGCATCCATAATATTGGGAAAACTCTTAAACTCATATAAGACTCGGGTTTTGGTCGGACCTCGCTAACCCCCAGGTAGTAGACCTTAAAGTTGTGTTCGCCCTTTTTGTGGGTGGATACCGTCGGAGGCGCGACGCTTGACGTGCTCGTAGATTTCAAGTAAGAGCCCCGATTTTTGGGCGAAGCTCGCTTCGAGGATAAGATTCGTTATCTTTTCTTTGTGATTATTTATTTATGCTTTATGATTTTAATTATTGCGAGTGGTTCCTTGGGTCGGGGTTTGTTTCTGCGGTGAGTCGGACTCACTAAACCCCAACAGCGGTATCGGAGCCCCGCTCGTTTATTTTTATAATCATATTTTTCAAGGTTTATTTTGGCTTAATTTTCTGGTTTAAGTTGCTAATTAGATTAGTAGCTCGGTTTTATTTATTTTAATCCCGTTTTTAATGTCGAGTTTGGCCCAGAACCCAGATTTTCGCCCAAGACTAGTGAATTTTGGGTGGAAAACATGTTCTGGAAAGGTTTTATCCCCAAAGGCCCTGTGATTTTAGCCAAATTCTGATCAGAAATGCCTTTTTCGAGGGGTTTTTCGTTTTTGACGAAAAATTTTAAGTCTTTTCTAACCTTGAAATTAATGGCATAAATTGTTGATTATATGGTTGATTATTTGCATTATTTTCTGCATTTTTATGTCCCCTTAAAGCACACTTACTTGATAGTATTTGATGCTTAAAGGTTGATTTATTTTCCCTTAATTGCAAACTAATTGCCTTTTAGTGTGAAAGTTTTATTTTTGAGGCTTCCTAAGTGTTAAAGATTCAATATTTATTTGTGATAAGTGATTGAAACTTTAAAAACCACTAAATTCCATGTTATTTTGTGTTAAACTTTGATGTTTTAATCATTTTGATTTGATTGGAAACATAAAGTTTCGATTTTTGTGATAGAAATTTGGTTATCTTCATGTTGGAAGATATAATTTTCAAGGATTCACAAAATTTAGATGTTGGAATTTTCATTATGAGCATTAAAGTTCATATTTTTCCAACTTCCCTTAACTTTGTCAAATTCTCAAGTTTAATTTAAATTGATGAAATTGAAAGTGAGAAATTGCCTCAATTTTATGTTGCACCAAGCTAAACCAATTTAATTAAGAATGGTTCTTAAAATTATTTTGGTTATTTGCACTTTGAAAATTTTATTAAGTTAGACGTGTTTAAAATTTTATGTTGCTCTCTAATTAGTTCTAAAACTAATTTAGAATTAATTATTGTTGTCTCGCGAAAAGGGATCAAATCCCGAGGCCGTGGCACGCAAAACGAGGCATCACATCACCTTGGCGAGCCGGGCTTCATAGCAGCCCATATGTGGCTGCCAAGGTGGCAGCGCCGCCTTACTTGCGGCCACACGCGTGGAAGTCGCCACGCACGGCAGCAGTACACGCGCGGCAGCAGGTGCGGGCTGCAGCAGCAGCTCGCGGCCGTGTGCCGTGGGCCGTGTGTTCTTGGTCTTGGCATGTGTGTATGATTGGTGCGGTGAGGTGGCTAGCCGTAGTAGGCTTGATATTGCTTATTTTTCCATTTTATTTATTTTAATTAATTTTGTTTATTTTAATTAAAATTTTGGGAGGCTAGGCCTCGGTTTTGAGCGGCATTGGCAAAATTTCATTTTGACAAGTTTGGGTGCTACCGACTTAATTAATTAGATTAATTAATGAAATGCGGAATTTAGTGGGAGCTTCAATTATTAATTACGTGAATTATATAATCGGTTAAACAACTTTGACTAGTTTTAATTAGGCGTGTTAATCGGATTAACCACCTAGATTAGTTACTAGTGCGCGCGTTGTTTAAATGCATTTTATTTTGTTTTAATTTGTAAATTGCATGGGCCATTCACAAATAGTGAATGGATGAATGGAATATATATATTCTCTCTCACAGGTTTTATGAAATGGCAACTAGTGGGACCCGACTAGGATAGAAAATACGGACTACGTGCCGTTATGTATTTTTTGTAAATCTAAATACGGTCTATGCACCGTTAAGTATTTTTGTACTTTAATATTTAGATTATTCCTAGTTGTAGACACTAATTTTTGCATAGTTTGGTTAAGTCATGAAGACGACGTATCTTGGAAGACAAAGCCTTGAATTGCAAATGAAGACCTTTTGAAGATATGAAGATCTCAAGGGGTCATGCTAGTTGCCAATATGCATCTATAATTTCGCTTTATATTTTATGCCTATATATATGTGTGAATTATTCCTTAGATGCATGTTTAGGTTTTCTTGATGTTGCGATGATTAGTTAAGTTCTCTTAAATCAACCAACATAGAAATCCTAGGTCCCTAATAATATTGAGTCAAACTTGCCTTTCCAAAACAACACTTACTAACCGAACGAGAGTGATGGTAGGCTACGCCAAAGCGAGGTGCCATCACTTCTCCAAGGGGAATAAGGCACACCGGGTGTGCACCGTTGGTTTTGGTTTAACTCATCGGTATGAGTGAGGAATCCTCACATACCGTGGCAAAAGAGATACATCGTCAAAGAAGAATTAGATGAGACGATTATCTAACCAAGAGTGGCTTAGTGCCATTAGCAAGGCAATGCTTACCCAAGAAGATTGAGTGTTTAAGACAAGCCAAAGCATGCTTAACCACTCTTTGTTTCTTCGGATCTTGGAATCGCCTTATTTTCACAAAATAGGGACAAATTTTACGTGTGAATAAGACGTTAACTAAGTATTGAAAATTTGCATGAATAAAATTCAATCTTTTTTAAGTATTTTGAATGGTTTTTCATTAAAATTCTTTCAATTGTAGAATCATGTCTTCAACCCCAAACTATCAGTTTTCATTGCGCTCAATTCTCGACAAAGAGAAATTGAGTGGTACCAATTTCCTTGATTGGCATAGGAATTTGGGCATCGTTCTTATGCAAGAACAGAAAGAGTATGTCCTTGATGAAGAAATGCCCGACGCTCCAAATGAGGATGTAACTCAAGCGGCCCTTAACCGATGGCAAGTAGCCGATCAGGATGTCAAGTGCGTAATGCTAGCCACTATGTCTCCTGAACTTCAGAAAACCTTCTTCGAGAAGGAATCGGCCTATGAGATCATTTCTGAGATACAAAATATGTTTCAAGAGCAGGCTCGAACTGAAAGGTTAGAAACCCACAAGCAGATCCTTGAGACTAAGCTCAAGAAAGGTGAGCCAGTCAGCCCATATGTGCTCAAAATGATCGGATTATTTGAGAACATGGGAAGGCTTGATGCGGGGTATTCAACTGAAATGGCTATTGACATCATTCTCCATTCCCTTCACAAAGGCTATGACCAGTTCAAGATGAACTACAACATGCATAACATGGAGAAAACCCTCACCGAGCTTCATGGTATGTTGAAGCAAGCTGAGCAGACGCTCAAGGATTAGGGAAAGCATGATATTCTTATGATTAAGAAGGGTAAGCCGTTCAAAAGGGCAGGCAAAAGGAAGAAGGGCTTCAAGGGGAAAGGGAAGAAGAACTTTCCGCCTAAGCCGATAGCTACCAAAGACAACAAGGAGAAAAAGGTAGCATCTTCTAAGTCTGATTCCGAATGCTTCTATTGCAAGAAGAAGGGGAATTGGAAGAGAGACTGCCTCAAATTCAAGGAAGATAAGAAGAACGGAATTGTTGCTTCTACATCAGGTATTTACGTTATAGACTTTAACTTCACTAGCTCGGCTTCATGAGTATTAGATATCGGATGTGGCTCACACCTTTGTTCCAATTCACAGGCACTAAGGAACACTAGGAAGCTAGCGAAGGGAGAGATCGAGCTCCGGGTAGGAAATGGAGCAAGGATTGGTGCTATTTCCATAGGATCTCTTAGTTTGTCTTTTCCCACGGGGCTAGTTTTGGAACTTGACAATGTTTGTTGTGTTCCCAACATTACCAAAAACATCATTTTAATTTCGGCGTTGGACGCCAAAGGTTTTGAATTTCGAGTTAAAGACCAATCATGTTCATTTTATCTCGATAATGTTTTATATGGTACGGCACATTCAGAAAATGGTCTTTATGTGTTATCACTAGACAAGAAAATTTATAACGTTAATAATCCTGCAAAGAAAGCTAAGACTACACAGTCTAGTCAAACTTACTTGTGGCATTGTCGCCTTGGCCACATTAACATAAAACGCATCAAGAAACTTCTACAAGAACGCATTCTTGACTCATTTGATTTAGAATCCTTTGAGAATTGCGAAGGATGTTTATTAGGCAAGATGATAAAGCAACCATTCTCCAAGTTAGGAGAAAGGGCTAGTGACTTATTGGGACTAATACACACCGATGTATGTGGACCAATGAGTACACCCACAAGAAGTGGTTATCGGTATTTCATAACCTTCACAGACGACTTTAGTAGATATGGTTATGTCTATCTAATGTCGCACAAATCTGAATCGTTTGATAAATTCAAAGAATTTCATAAAGAAGTTGAAAACCAAATCGACAAGAAAATCAAAGCGCTTCGATCGGATCGAGGTGGCGAATATTTGATCCAAGAGTTCGATGACCATCTTAAAGAACATGGAATACTTTCAGAGTTGACGCCTCCGGGAACTCCTCAATGGAATGGAGTATCTGGAAGGAGGAATCGAACCCTGTTAGACATGGTCCGATCTACTATGGGTCTTAGTGAACTTCCAATCTCTTTCTGGGGACATGTACTTTTAACTGCGACACTCACTCTAAATCGTGCTCCGTCAAAAGCAGTGGAAAAGACTCCATATGAATTATGGACAAGCAAACCGTCAAGGTTGTCTTTTCTCAAGATTTGGGGATGCGAAGCATATGTCAAGAAACTCATTTCTGACAAACTTCATCTGAAATCTGACAAGGTTTACTTTGTAGTTTATCCAAAAGAAACCAAAGGGTATTACTTCAACAACAAATACGAGAACAAAGTGTTTGTTGCTCGTGATAGTGTCTTCTTGGAGAAGGAGCATCTCTCCAAAATGACAAGTGGGAGGAAAATCGAACTCGACAAAGTTCGAGAGGACGAGCAACAAGGACAAGTTGACAATCAAAGTGCTTACCAAGCAGCTGTTGACATTGGTCAAAGTAAGAATATGCAAAGTCAACCCGACAATGCAAATGCTCAGTCCATTACCCTACGTAGGTCGACTCGGTCAAGATCTCAACCTGACAGATATCTCGGTTTTGTATTAACCGAAGATCTGGACATCCTAGTAGTGGATGGAGATGAGCCGACAACCTACAAGCAAGCTTTAACGAGCCCCGACTCTGCAAAATGGCAAGAGGCCATGAAATACGAAATGGACTCAATGTTTGAAAATCAAGTATGGGACTTGGTTGATTTACCCGCAGGTTATACACCTATCGTATGTAAATGGATTTTCAAGATGAAAACCGACAAAGATGGAAATGTATTTATTTACAAAGCAAGGCTGGTAGCAAAAGGTTACAAGCAAATTTACGGCGTTGATTTTGATGAAACCTTTTCTCCAGTTGCTATGCTTAAGTCCGTTCGAATTCTTCTAGCGATTGCTGCATATTACAGTTATGAAGTATGGCAGATGGACGTCAAAACCGCCTTCCTCAATGGGATTTTGGAAGAAACTGTGTATATGACACAGCCTGAAGGTTTTGTCGACCAGAATAATCCTAAGAAGGTATGCAAGCTTAAGAAGTCCATTTATGGATTAAAGCAAGCAAGCAGAAGTTGGAAACTGCGATTTGATGAAGCCATCAGTGAGTTTGGTTTTATCAAGAATCCAGATGAGTCTTGTGTCTACAAGAAGGTCAGTGGGAGTGACATCGCCTTCCTAGTCTTATATGTCGATGACATTTTGCTCATTGGAAATAACATTCCATTACTAGAGTCTGTAAAGACTTGGCTCGGAAAATGTTTTTCAATGAAAGACTTGGGAGAGGCTCAGTACATATTAAGCATCAAGATCTATAGGGATAGATGAAAAGGGATGATTGGAATGAGTCAGAGTACTTACATCGATAAGGTACTGGCTCGATTCCAAATGGAAGGAGCCAAGAGAGGGCACCTACCCATGTCACATGGCATAACCTTAAGCAAGAAGCAGTGTCCAAAGACACCTAATGAGCGAGAAAGGATGAGTCGAATTCCATATGCTTCGCTTATTGGATCGATCATGTATGCCATGATATGTACTAGGCCTGATGTATCGTATGCCTTAAGTGCTACAAGCCGATACCAATCAGATCTAGGATAGGCGCATTGGACTGCGGCCAAGAATATTCTAAAGTACCTGAAAAGGAACAAGGATAAATTCCTGGTTTATGGTTGTAAAGATGAATTGGTTGTTGAGGGATATACCGACGCAAGCTTCCAGACAGACAGAGACGACTTTAAGTCACAATCAGGATACATATTATGTCTCAATGGAGGAGCGTTTAGTTGGAAGAGTGCAAAGCAAAGCACAACCGCTGATTCTTCAACTGAAGCCGAGTACTTGGCAGCATCAGAGGTAGCCAAGGACGCAGTTTGGATTCGCAAGTTCATTGATGAACTTGGTGTTGTACCCTCCATCAAGGGTCCAATAGACCTCTATTGTGACAACAATGGAGCTATTGCTCAGGCTAGAGAGCCACGAGAACATCAGAAGTTCAAACATGTCCAGAGGCGATTTCACATGATTCGAGAATGGAAGTCAGAAGGTGAAATCAGAATTTGCAAAGTTGGAACGGATGACAATGTAGCCGATCCACTTACTAAACCTTTGCCTCAAGTGAAGCACAACAAACACATTGAGGCAATGGGAATCAAGCATGTCATGAACTGGCTTTGAATTCCATTTTATAGTGGTTTAATCAAATTTTGAACAATGTTGATATAAAGCACCATGATGAACCATTCAGTTTTGGAGTAATTTAAATTTTCATGCAATTTAAATCACTCCATCTCTATTTAATTGTGGTTTAGAATTAAATAATGAGTCCATTTGATTTTAATAAATATTCAAAATAGGGTATCAAGTTGATGGCTTGGATAAAGAAACACCTATTAAGTGAACATTGAATATTTTAATCGAAAATTATCCTTAGTCAAGGTCATATTTTATGGACGATTGATGACCATCAGAGATTAGTGTGTAGTATGATTTGTAGCACCGTTTCTTGTGCTATGAGGATATAAATCATTTGCACAGGTATTGGTTTAGAACCATACTGGATCGACCTATGAGGATACTTTAAGAGATTTAAAAATCGTCATAAGTATTTTCTCATTGTTACTATCAGAACTCTTTTCCTTTGACCATGAGTAGTGGGAGATCTCTTGTTTGAGTACTGGTCCGCTTTGGTATCCGCCAAACGTCTGCCGTAACTGGGGATTATAAAGACAGATATTGGGTGGGTGAGTCCTCTTAGTAAGAGAAGCTACATTACAAGACTGGAAATGTCCCCCTACTAACAATAGGGAACATGTCTTGTTGTTTAAAAGGCCTCTCGAAGAGCGAGACTGTGAAAAATGCATGGCCGTGCTCAGATGGATTTTAGAAATCATCTGCTTATTAACAGTCAAACTCGAATTTCGAGAAACACTTTTGGACATAACAGAGATGACTAGTAATCTTACTCTGTAGTTCATGAAGAGACATGAAGAGACATAGGATAAGGGCTATACACTAAAAGCACACTTGTCCGGAAGGACAAGTGGGAGATTGAAAGGAATAATGTCCTTCGAACAAGTGTATTATTCTGATAGCGGGTTCAGAATTATTAGAAAGCTAATATATTCAGTAAGGTCAAGTGATCGGAATGCCTGGGTGGAGGCCGCTTCCGATCAGTAATATTAATATAATTAATATTACAACTTAATCTTGACTGAACCCTTTGGGTCACACTTAAACAAATATATGCGAACCAACTCGACGAATTAATTCGAAAGATATTAATTCGTCGCGCGAGTGTTAAATAATTAGACGTCGGTAATTCGAGCTTAGAGCGTCGAACCCGATCGTCGGAAGTCGAGTCTGAATGATAAAAGACGAGACGCGCAAAATAATAATAAATCAACAATATTCCCGAACATACCCCTAGCGTTTGAGTGCCCCGAGCATCCGAATGCTAGGGGCAAGACGAGCTGGCGCACCGTGGTGGCAGCCACGGCCAGTCGCGGCTAGCAGCCGCACCACAGCAGCAGGTGGTGCGGGCTGACTGCGGGCCAGGTGTGGGCTGGAGCGGGATGGGCTCGGGCCGGGCTCGGGCTTGGCTCGTGGGCTTGGCTCGGGCCATAGGGCTGTGAATAAGGGGAAGGTTTGAATATGGGAGTAAGTGGGGTTGCCATGTGGCACAAGGTGAGGGAGAGAGTGGGGAGCAAGTTTGGTCCCCATCTCCAAGTGGTCCTCACCTACTCTCTCATGTATGCTTGACACTTGTTTATTTATTACTAGTTTGCTTAATAATTTTATTTTCTTTAAAAAAAAAATGTGAAAATCTCATTGGCCCACATTGATGGGAGAGATTTTCATACTCCAATCATTCCCTATAAATACCCAACTTTGGGCATTGGAAATGATGCTTGAGTGGGAGTTAAAAAGAGCATTCCATAATATTGGGAAAACTCTTAAACTCATATAACACTCAGGTTTTGGTCGGACCTCGCTAACCCCCAGGTTGTAGACCTTAAAGTTGTGTTCGCCTTTTTTGTGGGTGGATACCGTCGGAGGCGCGGCGCTTGACGTGCTCGTAGCTTTCAAGGAAGAGCTCCGGTTTTTGGGTGAAGCTCGCTTCGAGGGTAAGATTCGTTATCTTTACTTTGTGATTATTTATTTATGCTTTATGATTCTAATTATAGCGAGTGGTTCCTTGGGTCGGGGTTTGTTTCCGCGGTGAGTCGGACTCACTAAACCCCATCAGATAGGAACGTGCTCTTCATTAGGTGATACTAATAATACTCCTACGCCACATCCTTTTTGGTTTGAGGCTCCATCGAAGTATAGAGTCAAAGTGTCATCATCTATGACCATCAAGTCTTCATCTTGAAATTCATTGTCGTGTATTGGTGTTGAATCTTCTATTGGGAAATCTGTTAGGAAATTCGAGACCACAGATCCTTTGATAGCCTTTTGAGGCATGAATCTTACATCAAACTGGGATTAGTTGACTATCCATCTTGATATGCGCCCATTGGGTGTAGACTTCTCGAATAGATACTTAAGTGGATCCATTCGGGAAACTACAAAGACTATATGCACGAGCATGTAATGTCTTAGCTTGGTTGCGGCCCACACCAATGCGAGGCGCAATTTCTCAAGCGGTGTATAGCGTACTTCATACTCGAGCATCTTTTTACTTAGATAGTTTATTGAATTTTCCTTACCTTCTACTTCTTATGCAAGCATGGCTCCCATTGTCTCCTTGGTGACTGTTAGGTACAGCCTAAGAGGTATCCCCTGAAGTGCTGGTGCTAATACAAGAGGGTTTACGAGATAGGCTTTGATCTTTTCAAAGGCTTTTTGACACTCATTATCCCATATTAATAATACATTCTTTTTGAGCTTCTTGAATATTAGTTCGCATATCGTTGTTAATTTCGATATGAATCTACTTAAATATTGCAACTGGCCAATAAATCCTCGAATTTGTATCTCGGTTTTGGGCGGTGGCATTGACATGATTGCCTTTATCTTGGTTGGGTATATCTCTATTCCTCTAGAGTTTATGACATATCCCAAAAGCTTGTATGAGGTGACTCCAAAAGCACACTTGGATGGATTAAACCTCATGTTATATTTTCTTAGCCTTTCAAAGAATTTTCTCAAGGCTACTTGATGTCCTGGGCGATCTTTTGATTTAACAATCATGTCGTCCACATTTACCTCAACCTCTTTGTGCATCATGTCATGGAGTAAGGTAGTCGCTGCTGGTTAGTAAGTAGCACCCGCGTTTTTCAACTCGAATGACATTATCGTGTAATAGTAAGTACCCCATGGTGTTATGAATGTTGTTATCTCCATGTCTTCTTTTGCCATGAGAATTTGATTGTATCCTGCGTATCCATCCATAAACTAGAGAAGTGCATGATTTACTATATTATCTACCAAAATATCGATGTGTGGTAAAGGGAAGTCGTCCTTTGGACTTAACTTATTTAGACCTCGATAGTCGACACACATTCTTACCCTTCCATCTTTCTTTGGAACTGGGACCACGTTGGCTACCCATTCGGGGTACTTGGATACCTTGATAAAACCTGCAGTTATTTGTTTTTTAACTTCTTCTTTTATTTTAAGAGTTACTTCGGGTTTCATTCGACGCAACTTTTGTTTTACAAGTTTCATTCCTGGAATTAATGGTATAGTGTGTAGAGCTATTTCTCTATTAATACCTAGCATATCTTCATATGACCAAGCAAATACATCGATAAATTCTTTAAGTAGATTAATTAAATCGGTTCTTTGATGTTCATTAAGTGTTAATCCGGTTTTAATTTCTCTTTTAATGGTTGAATCATTTGAGATATCAACCGTCTCATTTTTCTCAATTATCGATGTTTTCTTTTCGAGTGTTTCCATTGCTTTAATAATTTCTTTGTCATTTTCATTTTTAGTTAAGCAATACTCATCATCTTGAGTTAATGAAAAACACGAGGAGTAAGCAGAAGAAGACATATTATTAAACTCTGAAATCATTACATCAAAAAGGGAAATGTCCTCAGGGACTTGATTACTAACTATCCTAGGAGTAGAAATAAAAGAAATAAGGGGTTCTACAACTAAGGATTTTGATGACTCTACATAAGAGGACTCTGACTCTAACTCAGACGACACTTCAAACATCGGTCCTTCCCCTGTTGTCATAGAGATTTTCCTTCCGCTTGGAGTATTCACTTTGACTGTCTTGCGCCACCCTTGTACTTATCCTTCCGCTGGAGTGATGAGCTTTGAAGGGTCAAAGTTCTCGCTTTGTAGGACCGTTTGGATGAGCGAGGAGTTATCCTCTATGTATCTCGGCTCATCTTTTTCTCGCCCAAATAGTAATCCCATGACATTAAAGTCAAAGCATGGGGGTGCTTTCTCCTTGTGAATAGGATTTGGGATTTCGTCTAGAAAGTAGCAATCTAAGAAGATTTCAAATCCCGGTTGCCTTATGCCATTTACAACAAAAGGTTCATGAAATTCATAGCATGGATAGTCCTCTCCTTCTCTTATGAATTTTCCATTGAGAGTAAGAGGATATTGATCCATTGGGATTGCTTTCTTTTGGATGCCAGCGTTCCTACGCGCCTGAGACCTTTTCAGGGCTCACTTAGGTCTTCCCGAGTCGGTTCAAAACTGAGTCCAAAATTATCTAACATAGGGAGGCCACGTAACTCTAGTTGTTTTGCTATTCCCTTTTTCTTTCCTAGAGTAATTTTAGGAAAATGCCCTTGTCTCTTGAGAATAGCATTTACTGTCATATTGGAGTGGGGGTCATGACAGAGAGGGGTCCTTTCATCCTCCTCGATTAAGGAGACGCCTTCATTAAAGCCTCATAAGTCTTGATCATCTTCATCATGCTCCAGATTGATGATCGGATTTTCCACAGCTTTAATCCTCATGGGCGAAGCGTCAATTTTGATGGGGATTCTTCTATTTATGGCTTTTACCTGTTGGTGGAGAGATGAAGGGACGACCTTGTGGTCATGAAAACAAGGGCATCCCAACAATAAATTGAATGAAGCTTTAATATCTACCACTTGGAAGGTAGTTGCATGTTCTATTGCTCCCGCTGTTACATTCATAGTAATCTTATCAAGAGCTTGGCGACGAGTATTATCATAAGCTTTTATTCCTTGTGTTGACGGGGTTAAGTCTTCATCCCTTATGCCAAACATCCTCGCAGTTCTGAGTGGACAGACATTAATTGTCGATCCATTGTCTACAAGAGTCATTAGGACATTCATTCTCTTGTAGATTACCGTGGGTTTAATGATTTATAATGCTTGTCACCTCGGAGGTAAATCTTTGTTAGAAAAAGTGATCAAGTTGATAGGAGTAGGGAGATCACTCGTAAGGAAGTTAGTCAACCCCTTTGGAGTGGTGTTAGAATCTATCCCTATCTTATCCAAGGCATTCATGAACACCAACTTATGCTCTCGAGACGTAGCTAGAAGTTTCCATACATTCATTTCGACCTTGGTCTTTTAGAATTGCTTGACAATATCATTGTCTTCTATGATAGGTATGGGAACTTGCTGCACGGTTGATATAGGTTGTGTAGAGACGTGAGGTTGCATTCTCCTAGATCTTGTGAGGACGTTTATGGGTGAATCCTCTTCACCCCAAAAGTCACCTACTGAATATGACACCGAAAGTGGAGGTTTTTCCATGTCCTTTAGGTACACGTCTTTTTCATCGCTGTCCCAAACCTCATTGATGCTTATTTCTTCTTCTTGTGGGATTTGAACTAGCTTCTTATCATCAATAATTTTCTGAATTAAATCTTTAAATTTAAAAAAAATTTCAATTGTGTGTCCCTCTGATTGATGGTATGGATAGTAGAACCTGTCTGTCCTCTTTAGAGATTCAAATGGTCTCGGCTCGAGAGGTTTGTCCTTACCATTCTCGGAGAGCATTTTTAAGATTTTAGCATATGTAGTCCCAATAGGAGTATAGAGTTTATTACTCTTCTTGGGATTGTCGATTACTTGTAGAGGGAATGCTTTTTTCTTCGTGGGTGGAATTTTATCACACTTTTTCTGAAATTCCTCCGCTTGTTTCTTTGCAAATTCAAGAGCTTCACGTAGTAAGTCTGCTCCCTCATACATGGATTATATAAGAATTTGCACATCTTCCTTGCTTGCTGGTTCTTTGAAATCCATCCAGGGCATCGGTAAATATTTCCTCCTCTTCTTCGATAGCATGAATTTCTTCAATAGGTTTGATGAGAGATGAGGGATCAACATCGTTTTCCTCATCGGAGATGGCCAAGGTATGGGCGAGAGGTGCGTTGTGGATGTTTGGCTTCTTACTGGCATGGGGCAATGGTAGTTTATTGTTATCAATTAAATCTTGGATAGCTTCCTTAAGCTTCCAACAATTTTCAGTGAGATGGCCCCTACCTTGGTGATATTTGCAGTGTGCATTGGGATTCCAATTAGCTGTCCTCTTTTCAACTAGTGGGTCCCCAAATGGTCCAATAGGAGTTATAAGGCCTTTTCCATTCAGTCGGTCAAATGCGGTGTCATAACTCATACCAATATGAGTAAATTTCCTCCTAAATGGTTTCTTTTGTCCTTGGTTGTTCATAACAAGGACATCACTCAAATTAAAGGTGTTAACATTTTTTGAGTGGGTGGTTTTGATAGAAGAAGGATTGTCGTTCTTCTTGCCTTTCCAGCCACTGTTGGTGTTATTATTAGCAGCTTTTAGCTTAGCAAGGTCGTCTTCAATGTTAATTCCAATGTCACAGACGGCCTTGAAAGTGTGTATATTATTTTGGTACTTGAGATGCTTGGAGTAATTTTCTTGAAGTTTCTTGATGAACAACCTCACAGATTCTTTCTCGCTTGGTACTTGAATAATCCTAGCAGAGGTTTCTCTCCATTTACTGAAGAAATAAGTGAAACCTTCATTCTCTTTCTTCTTAAGTATTTCAAGTTCCCTATAAATAAGTTTCAACTTAAATATTGCACTTACACCTATCAATGAAAGGGTTTACTATTGACTACCAAGTAGAGGTTTTCTCTTTGTTAAGAGAAAAGAACTATTGTTGGCAAAAGGTTTCAAGAGATATGGAAAATAAAGAAGGAAATACTTTTTTTATCAATACCCTTACTACTCATTATTGTTTCAAAAACTCTTAAATGGAAATAAGGGTTGTCAGTTACCTTGAATTTTGGGATGTCGTTGGCATTGAACTTCTGCGGAAGACACTCCTTGTCCACCGAGACCCCTTATGAACTAATGCCCTGAAACTTGTAATCACTAAATAGCTTGCTCAAGCTTTCTTGCATGAGGTTCATTTGTTGTTTCTCCACAGGATCATTATTTTGGAGGGTTAAAGCTTTCAACACTTCAGTTTTGTCAGTCAATTGATTCCGAAGTTCGTTGACTTCTTCCTGAGTTGCCATTATCTTCTTAGCTTTCCTTTTTCGAGCGATTGGTTTGTCAAAAATATGTTCTTGAATGAAAAGGTTGTCTTTGATTAAACGCCATTCCTGTCTTGACCACGCGCTGTAAATTAAACCATTTATTTTAATGATTTGACTCAAATTGACTTTGAGTTTACGGGTTTATAAAGAAAAAGAAAAAAGAAAAAAGGAAAAATAGGGTGTATATTTTTGGGAATCAAGTATATGGTTCAAACAAGTGGTTTAATTGGAGGATTAATATCCGACATACACCCCTAAAAAAATGACGGAAAACACGTGCATACAAAACTCTCTTAGACATGGTCAAGGTGTACATACATATTAATGTGTGCTTAATATTATGAGTGCAAGTGACATGCTTTGACTCCTGGGTAAGACCATGGGACTTAGTGCCTAGACTCAATTAAGAACTTAACAAGGGTACTGTTATGAACAAAAATAATCGAATTGATTAGCAAACTGTTTAATTAGACTCATCGTGAGGACTCAAGAAAAATATCGAATTGTCGCCAAAGCAACAGGACTGTCGCCGAACTCTGAAGTGCAGCGCCAAACGATAGAGTTGTCGCCAGGCGTTGCACAACAAAGTGTGGCGCTGCAGTCCAAATTGCAGCGCCATTGCTGGAGCGTTAATCTGAGACTGCTTTCGATATTATTACTCTAAAGGACATGCCTAAAGTCGTAATAAGTCAAATCCGATAAAATTATTACACTTTAATTACTTAAATTAATTAATTAATTAGGAAAAGTCCTTTTAGTTATTAATCATTTTATTTAGTCTTAAACACAAGTCAAACAAATGGTTAAGAAAAACACATAGAGTATGCACAACAAATAATGCACAATTAGTCAAGTAGGCACAATATGATGCAATGAGTTCGCAACCTCACCATGCCTCTAGTTCTCTAAAGTTTGGGATATGGGTTACCAAAGAGGGTCCATGGTTAATTATCCGGATGCACCGCGCGAAAGCCTTACCTTTTGAAGGGTTGGCGCGAGTGGATGGGACACCTCGAGTTAAAAAAAACTCGCTTCCATGGTTTGGTGAATTCAACATTCTCGGATGTACCTTTTACTACACCGAGCATTTCTACTGTCGCCAGGCGACAGACTTGTCGTTTAGCGGTGCAGTGTGCTGCTTCTGAATCCTTTCCGGAGTCAAACTGTATTGAGTTTGTAAATAAATAGCCCCCTAATCCGCCGATTTTCTGTATAATTCGAACAGATTAATTATAACCTTAGTTTCTCAACAAATAATCATGTCTTTGGTCACTAAGAGTTTTAGCAATTTCACTTGTGAATGGTGTCGGTCTTTAACTGCTAAAGAGAGAAAAGAGCTCAACTTTTTCACATGGAAAGTATTTATGGTATTAAGGGGGTAGATCTTGACATAGATTTTATTTATACCGCCTTAGCATATTGGGACACTGATACAGATTGCTTTAGACTAGAGTATGATGAAATTATCCCTTTACCGGAGGAATTTGGTGCCATCCTAGGCTTCCCTTCATTAGATCTAACGGTAATCCCTAGAATAAATGAATATTATTATATTTTTCAGATTGAGTGCTTCATTAGTTTAAGAGACAAAGATATAAAAAATGTTGTAGATGGTAGTCGTAGGGAATATTTCAAGCATTACCCCTAGCTTGAACCCCACTGTGATCCTACACTTAAGCATGGTGGCGTCCAAAGGGAAAGAAGCTAGAGCAAAAGAGTCTCCAACAAGTTTTAGGAACTTGTAAACCGTTCACAGGGTGAAGGTTACTCCCCTTAATGATCCAAGAAATCGTTAACTCCAATAATTCTGGAACCAAGACAAGAAGTTTGGGGATATATAAAGGTAGAAGTCTAACCTAAAAGAGATTGAACATGCTCTAATAATAGGCCTCTACTTTATTTTTCTCGTATGCATGTGCGCTTTCTGACTAACATGCAATCATTAGATTTACCCTAAACCTGTTTATCTATGTTAGTTGAATATTAATGTACAAATATACTATTATTGGCGATCACTTGAATTATAATCATATGGACCCTAAAAAAGATTATTAATTATCTTATTAAGCGTGATTACAAGTACAAATTCCCTTTAAACATGCATAAAAGGTGTGATCAAGCAATAACAATAAATATATATCCAGCAACATAATAATAATCATAACAATAATAATCATGACAACTATAATTATAGCAACTATAATTAAAATAATCATGTTCAAGCATAATAATAACAAGATCCTAGGCATGATACTAACAAGATTAATAATAAACCCTAGCATGTCACTAAACAATAAAAATCAAAGCTTTAACCCTAACATGATACTAACATGCTATTAGGAAAGAAAATAGGAAGCATTCTTTTTATCATACTTTTTTATAAGAAACTTTATTATTACCCTGAACATGATACTAGGAAGAAATAAAAGATCCTAACATGAAACTAGGAATCAAGATAATAATCTAAGCATGATTTCTATATCAAAATATCAATTAAACAATTAAAGCACTTACTTTGGATGCCTCGTATCTATTTCTAATAACAAAATACACACGTTAGTAACTTCAAGGAAAATAATAAACAAAACAATTAAATCAAATAATTGAAATAAAGATTAAGAATGTTTAGACTAGATTTGGGACCAAACCCTCGGGAATCAAACCTTTCACGTCTAGGGCAACGACAACTTCGAATCTGGCTAGGTGTATCTAGATCTTGTGAATGCAAAGTTTTGTATTTGCGAGAAGGCCAATTTAGAAAATTTCTTGATGAGAGTTGTTGAATGAAAACGGAGGTTTTAGGAGGCTATTTCTAGCGAAAATCAGCCGGATATGATAAAAAAGAATCAGAGTTTCCAAAAGAATAAAACACGACAATGAAGCGAAACACGCCCTTGTTGCCAAACGACAGGGCTTTTCACTAGGCGACAGACGTGTCACTGCGACGCTAGGCATGTTGCCAGGCTACAGCCTGTAATGCGGCGTTGGAATTAGTTTTTCCTCGCGTTTTCTTATTTTGATAAAATTTAAGTGTACGTGGGGTAAAACTGCAATTTCCTTAAAAACACTTCTTTTATTCTAAAAAAAAACTCTTAAACTCAATTATCAAGCCCTCCTCTAGATCATTGGGCCACATATAAAAATCAAACCGGGCCTAGCTTAGTAATTTAGCCACAACTTCCTCTTTATTCATCAGAATTGGGATTATAATATATCATTGGAAAGCTTTTTTTGAACCCAACCCAACTAAACCATTATTGGACCCTTTACATGGACCAAACTAAAGTGGATCAGCTATTTTCATAAAATAGTTTTTCAAAAACAGAGAGAAAGAAAAAAATAAAAAACTAACCGCATCACTAAACTTTTCACACTTTCACTTCATTCGATTATGATTCGATGTTAATGGTTCTCATCACTGGTTTTAGTTTTGGGGAGACACAATTAGGTGTCTACAGAAGCCCCTACTTTGACTGAGTTTAAGAGTATTTGCTAATGCAATGCTCTATTAAACTCCTACTCAAGCACTCTTCCCAAAAACCCAAGATGGGTACATATAGGCAAGAGGGAAAGGGGGAATTTCTATCCCATCATGTTGGAGCATGAAATTCCACAATTTATTTTAAATCTAAATTAAAATAAATAAGCAAAATAATAATAAATCTACAAGTGTCACTATTATATCTAAAGGGAAGTGAGGACCACTTGGAGAGTAGGGGACCATACTTGCTTTCCACCTTATACTCTCCTTGTGACACATGTCCCTCACATTTAAACCCTTCCTTCACTTGCTTCCCCTTTTGCTCACAGCCCACCCGTACCTAGGTGATGCGAGCCGCTGCTACTTGCAGCTAGCAAGCCACGCACGCTTGTGCGGGCTGCTGCTGCTTGCGGCCAACAAGCCACACACACCTTGTGCGGGCTGTTGCCATTGCTTGCGGCCGTGGCTGCCTTTGGCTTCTAGCGTTGGTGCGCTAGCATGCCCGAACCAGCTTAGGCTTGGCTTGGTGTGCATGCTAGCCACCAATGCTTAGCACATTATGCCCCTATTACTCGAATGCTAGGGGCATTCGGATGCTATGGGTATTTGGGGAAATATTGTCGATTTATTATTATTTGCGCGTCTCGTCATTTACTATTTTTTACTCGACTTTCGATGCTCAGTTTCGACGCTCTATGCTTGAATTTTCGATGTCTAAATATTTAATACTCAGGGAGACGAATTGCCTTACTGAGTATATTAGCTTTCTAATAATTCTGAACCCACTAACGCAATAGTACACTGATTTGAAGGACACCATTCCTTTCAATCTCCCACTTGTCCTTCCGGACAAGTGCGCATTTAGTGTACACCCTTTTTCCTATGTCGCTTAATGTCTATTCATGAACTATAAGGTAAGATTATTTTGTCATCCTTATTACACCCAGAAGTGTTTCTCGATTTCTAGACCGACTGTCAATAAATAGATGATTTCTAAAATCCATCCGAGCAAGACCATGCATTTTCACAGTCTCGCTCTACGAGAGGCCTTGTATACATCAAAGACATCTTTCCTATTTTAGTAGGGGGACATTCCCAGTCTTGTAATGTAGCTCCTCTTACTGAGAGGACCTAGCCGCCCGAGTGTTGCCGTTATAATCCCCTTTTACGACAGATGTTTGACAACATCAAAGTGGACTAGTAATCAAACAAGAGAACTTACAATACTCATAGCCTAGGAAATATGTTCCGATAGCCATAATGAGAAGTATACTTATGACGGTTTTTAATCTCTTAAAGTATTCTCATAGGTCGATCCAATATGGTTCTAAACCAATACCTGTGCAAATGATTTATGACACTCATGTCCTCGTAGCACAAGAAACGGTGCTATAAATCAGACTACACACTAATCTCAATTGGTCATTAAGCGTCCATCGTTTAAATAACCTCGATTAGGGATAATAATAACGAGGCAGATTCGATCCAGCCAAAAGTTTCCCTTTGGCTACCTTGTTCCACCCGACATAGCCGTAAAAGCAAGACGTGTAGGCGGATCGACTGGTTGCCCGGGACTCGAACCCGGAACCAATCGGATGGAGGGACTCCCTGCATCGAGCTTCTTGCCCAACCCCATTCCCCCTTCTCACAGCTGCTCTTTCCACACCTCCGGATATCTTTCGATTAAAATATTCAAAGTTCACTTAATAGGTGTTTCCTTACCAAGACTGGGCTTGATACCCTATTTTGAACATTCCAAGAATCGAATGGACTCATGACAAGAGGAAAATTTATGTCGATATTTACCCTTCCCCCAAGTCAAACTAAATTTGTAAACACCTAACCAACCTTATATGATTATAGGGCAAGTTAAGGTTCGATCCCTATGGAATGCAATGATGAAAACTAGAGTCTAAGTCAAGCTACCTCGAAGAACAAGTCTAATCAAGTAAAACAAAGGTCTAAACACTAAAGATATGGGTTCCACATGCAAGTTCAATGATAATGCTAGTTTAGAGCTGATTTAATTAATTCAAGTATTGCAAAGGACAAACAATAGTAGCAATCAAGAGAGTTCAAATGCTATCTCCTATAGGCCAATCTAGGTGTCACTATGAAAGGCAAATCAAGAAGAATCACAAGCAAACCCATTAATTAGAGCAACTTTCAAATCAATTGTTCATGTCATTAAGAGTTGCAATGCATTCTAGATTAATCTTATAGGTTGATCACTCCTAGTCTAATCAATCACATGTAAAACTATGTCAACCAATTTAATTGCAAAAAATCAATCAATCAAAGAGCATCAACTAGCAATTTCATTAATCAAACATGCTTCCCCCTTTCCCTAGCAACTAATCTACTCACTAATCATGGTGAAATTCAAGAACACATAACTAGAAATTGCATTAATCATCATTCTATATCAAAATCTAAGAGAAATCAAAATATTCAATAATATCAAATTCAAATACAAAGGAAAACAAGCAACAAGCATAAATCAAATAGCAAGTAAGTAAGATATAAAAGAAGGAAGAGATTCTCACTAATATTGATGATTGAAAATGAAGAAATCCAAACTTGATTGATCAAATGTTGAGTTATAAATCAAAAACCAAGAACTTCTCTCTAACTTCTCTCTAAATTCTCTCTCTAAAACTAAGCTAATTAAATATTATCAAAAAGTTCGTTTCAAAAAGGAATTACAACTCTATTTATAAGTAAAGAAGAAACCGGCAAATCCCGCGGCCTCTCTCGATGAATCCGCGGCCGCGGAGAATTGGGTACGGAACCCTACACGGGCTTTCTAGGCAACACCCGCGCTCGCGAACAGATAAATCCCCGCCCGCGGCCAAAGATGTCGCGCCTGCGGCTAATCCCCTACTCCCAAAACTCAATCAGGGGGTCGCGGTCTCTCTGAGGATGGAGCGCCCTCTCCAGTTTTCCCGCGCCCGCGGAGTGCCCGCAGGGCAACCGCGGGAAGCTCTTGCCAAAATCTTGCAATTTGCTCATCTTCAGCCCGCGCCCACGGCTTCACTGACCCGCGCCCGCGGCCTGCTGGAAATACCTTGGAGACCTCTCCGATGCCTCTCCAAGGCCTCTCTATGCCCTCTCTAGCCAAATGCTTCTTCCTTACTTGGTCATTAATGGTCTCAACTTGATTCCTTTGCAAAGGTGATTCTCCAAATACCTACACAAGCAAAAAAAGAAAGGAAATAAAAGGAAAAAGAGCCAAATAAAAGGAAAACACGAGAAAAACACGAGAACCATAAAGAAAAGAGGAGAAAGAGAAACTAAAGGAAAAAGGACCAAAAATAAGAGAAGAAAGCATGAAAAAGGTAAAGAAATAACCCTAAAAGACTACCCTATGAGTGCCATAAATGACACTCATCAACTCATTATTTAATTCTAAACCACAATTAAATAGCAAACGGAGTGATAAAAACTGCATGAAATTTTAAATTACTCCAAAACCTGAATGGTTCATCTTATAATAAATAGTTTTTCGGAATCTTTTAAGAGTATCACTCTTTATAAAACATCTATAGAAATCACACCCATATCTAATATGCTTGATTTCTTTCATGCAATTGTGAATGTTGTCGTTCACTTATTGCATAGGTTTAGTTATAACTACTTTGCTAATCTTAGCTACTTCATTACTGATCACTTTCATAATAAGATGATAAAATTTGAGAGTGTCATGGATTATATGTGATTTAGGATTTATTGTCCAAGTGATGGCTCCCACTCATTTTAATGATTGAGACCTTTAACTTGACGACTTACAATTATTAACGTTCAGCAACGAACTTTCCATAGCACATCTTCTTTGTTATCACCATTAAGGCAATAATATTCTCAACATATATTTTAGTAGACTTCCTGATGATGCTTTGCTTGGGTTTCACTCCAAGCGGCTCACAATGATTTGGGATACCCTAATCACTTGTGATCATGGAAATTTTCCTTAAATTCCTGCACATTACACATGGATGCACGTTCATGTTACCATTCTCAAGCAACGACTTATTGTTAGCTCCTGCTTATAAACGGCTTCCTTGTTAAGGATCTAATCCTTGTTAAGGTTTATGCTTGCAACATCAATTCTCAAATCGTATTTGTTTCCACAAGTCAAGAACTCATCCTGTTACTTATCCAAGTACTTTGGAATTTCTTTGCCATAATCTAACGATCTATTACATAGATTCAGGTTGATTGGTACTACACACATACTTCTGATGCTCTAAGAAAGTAAGTCGTGTGACAATTCCATATCACAGTGTACATGATGGATTAAATTGCAGAGTAATTCTCAATCTTATTCCATCAATTTGTCATTTTAGCTCATTCAGTTTCACTGAGTCATTGCTAAACAATTTGATGTGTGATATAGTTGAAAGTCTCTATTAGTGTCAATCATGTTTGACTTAGTATTTATCCTAGATTATACTTAGTTCAAACATTTACTTATTTTTATACATACGGGTCGAAAGTCTTTCAAAGTCCTTCAATTCATGTTTAACACGGTAAACTCCTTTACTTGTTCAAACATTTTATTAAGTCTATACAATAGAATATAATACCCAATACGTACTAAGTATCGTCATTTTCTTGGTCCATTGTCAAAAATACTTTCAAATCTAAGCATTTAGCATTTAATAGTTATTTCACAATAGAGTTCGTAAACTTCTCGTTGGACCTTTACTTTTTCTCCCACTAAACTTCTTATTCATGAGAATTTCTATGTTTCTCCAGAAGTCAATCCTCTTATTAACTTTATGAGAAAACACGTTCCAATTCCTATATGCAATGCTTCCTTAAATCCCATAACGGATTCCTTGAGCTTGCTTTCAAATCTAGCATTATTTAGATTTTCAAAACCTTAGACTATTCCACAGTCACTTCCAAAATCCTATTTTAGGAAGGCGGTTTTGGTATCTATTTTTCCATGAGAAATTTTGCTAAAACAATCACGGAAAGACTTTAGCATTCCGATTGGTTAATAGGTTTTTATTAAAATCAAATATGTGAATTTAATTGTATCCATTTTATCCAATCTAGCTATGTATATATATATATATTTCCACATTTGTTAGTTTTCTCCTTGAAAACTTATTTGCAATCGATGGGTCTTTCACCCTTTATGCAAATTAATCAAGTTTCAAACTTGATTTTCAAACATGGAGTCTATCTCGAATTTTTATGGCCTCTAACCATTATACGGAATTTGGATTTATTGTAGCTATCTTATCAGACATTATTCCCTTACCATCTAATAGTAAATAATATACTTGTAAGTCTTAGGTTTATTTCTAACTTAATAAAAAATTTATAGGATTCAACCCAAGCCTTTAGTGAATTCTATACCTATACGGGGTTATTGCATTAAACACTAAGTTTTAAAGCGCTTCCAAGGCCCTTTGATATTCTTGATCTTACCATACTCCAACTTTTTAAAATTTTTGTGAGAAATGAATTCTCTTTTAAGACACTTGTAAATTCCATTTGAGTATTCTTGATCAAGTATTTTCACGAAGCCCTTTTAAGGTCTTCCGAGATTCTCAGTTCTAGTTTGTTGCTAAGCTCGATGGTCATCGAGTTCATTTTCCTCCCACTTATCGTTTTTGAAACATGTTACTTTCCAGAAAGACACCACTTAGAGCAACAAACACTATGTTCTCAATTAGGTTGTGAAGGTAATGCCCATGGTCTCACTTGAATGCTTACTAAGAGACATGTATATTGTCTTTGGGTAAAAGTTTGTTGTGATGAAACAAACAGTTAGCTCCCACTTGAGCTATCTTTGCCTTTAATGAGCCATTAAGCTCCCACTCAACCACCTAGCTCTTGCTAAGCTAGTGAGCTCCTACTGAGTCACTTAGTTACCACTAAGCCAATGAACTCCCACTGTGGCTAAGAGTTTTAGACATATACTTGAAAACACATTTATAAGATAATTCTATCCATAATTGAATATGGAGTCCTTTCTTAGCTTCGAGATTTTGCTTAGTGTAACATTAGTCCTTCGTGCAAATCTTAAGAACTTTATAGGAAGGGATGTGATCCATTATTGTTCAAGTCATTTTTAAATGGCATCGAGGTCTCACTGAAGACACACTATGTTCTTTGAGGAGTTATTTATGAAAATTTCAATTTCATAACTTTGTGATGGTCACGCTTGGCTCAAGCAAATATCGCTTGATCTAATCTAGACGTTTTGATATCTTGCCAAGTCGATTCTATACTTCACTGAACTCTTGAACTATTCAAGGTCAATTTTGTTCACATTTGACGAATATATCCATATTCTTTCAAATTCTTTGTGAAAAGTTGAAGTAAATGAATCATCTTTAGCTTTCGGAGTCAATTGTCTATACCAAGAACAATAGCTCTTTACTGTGTCGGTTTCAACAAGTAAGACTTGCTTGTCTTAGAACGATTACGAATCAATCAACTATCAAGAGCCTATCTAATAGAGCCTTAAGTATGTGCAAGTCAATGTGACATTGCTAAAGATATTTGGAACACAAATCATGCCCATGATCGACTTAGAGCTTTTCCTAGTTTATCATGTTAAAAAATGTTTGTTTATAATCAAGCATTCTTGACTCATGGTTTAGACTACCATACCATTCAAAAAAATTCGCAACTATTGCTTCTTTACTTTGAATGTGAGTCTTTCAATGTGGAAAAGGATCAATTGCTTATTATGGAACACAATAACCACCTATTTGTTCCAGCCTTAGCTTAAAGGTCTTTAAACAAAGCATACGACCTTACAACTGATGTAGCACCACTTGCTTCATTCTAAGCTTGTAAGTCGATAACTTAGCTTATATTCAATAGTTTGAGGTCACTTTCAAAGTGGAACACTCAAGTAGTATCTGATACTTTTGAAGATAACGAATTGCTAAGTTAACTACAATAATATTAACTCATGGGTTGAAATGGAATCTTATTCCTTTTCTTCGTTCCTCGTTTACTATATTTCTTATCATAATTTATCTCATAATCTTTTAAGATCCATTTCCATAAGAGTCTTTGTCTTTTATACTTTGTTAGGCATAATTAAGCATCTAATGCGCCGTAAAACAAAGTTCCATCTTTTCCTTTAATTCACGCTTAAAATATTACATCAATGAGTCCTACTCATCTATGTATAAAGCGAAAAGATATGTTGGTTGTTAATACTGACAGTTTGAGTTTGCAACTCAATACTTCATGTTTTATCAAAACTTGTGAAGATAACAAATTCCTAAGTTAACTACAATAATATGAACTCATGGGTTGAAATGGAATCTTATTCCTTTTCTTCGTTCTTCGTTTACTATATTTCTTATCATAATTTATCTCATAATATTTTAAGAACCATTTCTTTAAGAGTCTTTGACTTTTATACTTTGTTAGGCATAATTAAGCATCTAATGCGCCGTAAAACGAAGTTCCATCTTTTCTTTTAATTCACGCTTGAATTACTACATCAATGAGTCCTACTCATCTATGTATTAAGAGAAAAGATATGTTGGTTGTCAATATTGACAATTTGAGTTTGCAACTCAATACTGCATGTTTTATCAAAACTACCTAATATTTTAAATACATGATGTCCAACCGTCTTTTCGGACTTTGTAATAAAAGTCATTTATGAGAATTGTATTTTAGAATTGCTTTACATTTCTTTGAGAACCATTCTCAAAGATTTCGTTTACCAATCATGGAAAGCAATACAGTTCGATTTGGAATTCTACAAATATAAGTGTAAAGTATAACCATTTATCATGTAAATAACATAATAAGTTTGAAAATTAAAAGGTATTCATGCAAATATTCAATCTTATTAAACGTCATACCCACGCATTAAAATTGTTCCCATTTGGCGAGAATAAGTCGATTCCAAGATCTGAAGAAACAAAGAGTGGTTAAGCATGCTTTGGCTTGTCTTAACACTCAATCTCCTAAGGTAAGCGATGCTTTGCTAATGGCTCCAAGCCACTCTTGGTTGAATAAATCGTCGCATCTAATGCTCTCTCAACAATTTATTCACTTTGCCACGACATGTTAGGACTCCATCACTCATATCCTTGAGTAGAACCAAAACCAAATTGCATACCCGGTATGCCTTACGCTCTTTGGAGAGGTAGTGATGCCTCGCTTTAGCGTAGCCCACCACTACCCTTGTTCGGTTGGTAAGTGTGTTTTGGAATGGCAAGTTTTACTTAATATTTAGGGACCTAGGGTTTCTATGCTGGTTGATTTAAGTGAACATAATTAATCATCACAACATTCGAAATCCTAAACATGCATCTAACATATAATTCATATACATAAACACACACACACACACACACATATATATATATATATATATATATATCGATAGACATAAATAGAGATGCATTTGGCAACTAGCATGACCCCTTCAAATCTTCAAATCTTCAAAAGGTCTTCATTTGCAACTTCATGGCTTCATCTACCAAGACTTGACCAAAATTAAATGCAACTACTAGTATCTATGATTAGGACTAATCTATATATTAAGGTACAAAAATACTCAATGGTTCGCAGACCGTATTTAGATTTACAAAAATACATCACGGATCGCAGTCCGTATTTTCTATCCTAATCGGGCCCCACTAGGTGCCATTTCATAAAGCCTGTGAGAGAATATACATTCCATTCATCCATTCACTATTTGTGAATGGCCAATGCATTTTACAACGATAAAAACAAGTAACAATGCATAAACACGCTAGAACTAGTAATTAATCTAGGTGGTTAATTCAATTAACACGCTTAATTAAAACTAGTCAAAGTTGTTTTAACCGGTTATGTAAATAAGCGCAATTAAAATTTGAATCTCCCACTAAAATCCGCATCCAACTCAATTAATCCAATTAATTAAGCCGGTAAAACCCAAAATTTGTCAAAATTAATTTTGCCAATGCCGCTTAAAACCCGAGGCCTAGCCTCTAAAATTTTAATTAAAATAAAAAAAGGAAAAAAAGCAAAATTAAAACAAGAGAAAAAATGCAGCGACTACCCAAGGCTAGCACCCTTGAGCACTCACACGCACACAAGTGTGAGCACTTGCCTAGCAGCCTTGGTGTAGACACCCATTTGTGTCTCCCCAAAACCAAACCCAGTGATGAATACCTTTCACGTCGAACCATAATCGAATGAGGTGAAAGTGTGAAAAGTCTAGTGTTGCGGTTAGTTTTTGTTAAAATTCTTTCTTTCTGTTTTCGAAAACCCACTCTATTTTATGAAAACGTCCATTCCAGTTTAGTTTGGTCCATGATAAGGGTCCAATAATGATGTATTTGGATGGGCTTGAAAAGACCTTTCCAACGATATATTATAAGCCCAATTCCGATGAATATAGAGGAAGTTATGGCCAAAATACTAAACTGGGCCCAAACCGGATTTTACCTACGACCCAATGATCACGAGGAGGGTTCAAAGGTTTAATCCTATTCCTAAACTAATTAGGATTGATTAGAATCTTCTATATGTTTCTAAAATATCTTAATTATCCTTTTCTGAAAAGATAAGATTAAGGAATTTGATTTAAATATAAACTTTCCTTTTTTGATAAAACTTTCCTTTTTTAAAGTCCTAATTCTATTCGGATTTAAACATGTTCAAAGACAGTCAGATATTATTTTCGTGCCTCATATTTTTTTTATCCAAATTTTATATGGTTGGATAGATCTTGAAATTATCTTTCCAATGATATATTATAATATTAAATCCGAGCTATAACGGAAAAGATATGAATAAGATATCAAACTCTATCCAAAACTGACACCGTCTCACTATTTCGTTCATATCTTTTATTCTACAACAGATTTTAATCTGATTCTAATTGGGTTAGAAATTAGACTTCAAGATCTTTTCAACGACAAATTATATGCCTTATTTGGACTTCTGGATCAAAAGATATGATAAAAACAAAATCCACAAAAACTGCTGTCTACGAGTTTTATTTCGATTCGAATTTGGATTCTTTTCTTAATTCTTTGACTCTTTTTTTCCTATAAATAGAGGTCATATCTCCCCTTTTTCAATCACCAACTCTCATCAAGATTTTCTTGATTATTCTCTCTCTCTCTTTTCTAAACTAGCCTTTTCTCAAATAAATAATTCCGCATTCACAAGATCTAGAAACACTTAGCCATATTTGAAGTTGCCTTCGCCCTAGACGTGAAAGGTTTTAATTTCTGAGGGTTTGGTCCCAAATCTCTCTTTCAATTATTTAATTTAATTGTTTTGATTAATATTTTCCTTGAAGTTACTAACGTGTGTATTTCGTTATTAGAAAGAGGTACGAGACATCCAAGTAAGTACTTTAATGGTTTAATTGATATTATGATGTAGAAATCATGCTTAGATTGTTATTATGATATTCCTAATACCATGTGTAGGGTAATTTTAATATCAAGTATGATTAAAAGTATGATGCTTCCTATATTCTTCCTAATATTTATGATTGTTAGTATCATGTTAGGGCTAAAGATTTGATTTTTATTGTTTAGTGACATGCTAGGGTTTGTTATTAATCTTGTTAGTATCATGCCTAGGATCTTGCTATGCTTTAACATGATTATAATTGTTATAATTTATAATTATTTAATTTATGATGATATTATTATCATTATTATAATTATTATTCATGATATTGATTATTTATTATGTTGCTTGATATTTATTTTATTGCTTGATCACCTTTTATGCATGTTTAAAGGGAATTTGTACTTGTAATCGCGCTTAATAAGATATTAATAATCCTGTTAGGGTTAATATGATTATAATTCAAGTGATCGCCAATAATAGTTTATTTGTGCATTAATATTCAACCAACATAGATTAAACATGTTTAGGGTTAATCCTATTGATTGCATGTTAATCAGAAAGCGCACATGAATACGAGCAGAATAAAGTAGAGGCTTATTATTAGGGCAGGTTCAATCTCTTTTAGGTTGGATTTGTACCTTCATCCCCGAACCCTTATTTGGTTCATGACCTTATGGAGTTGACGATCTCTTGGATCGTTAAGGGGTGTAACCTTCACCTCGTGAACGGTTTACAAGTTCCTTAAAAACTTGTTGGCGACTCTTTTGCTCTATCTTCTTCCCTTTTGGACGCCACCATACTTTAGTGTATGATCACAGTGGGGTTCAAGCTAGTGGGATTTTAAAGGCTTGAAACTATTCCCTACACTTGGAAGCGCGCTCTCGATGCACGTCTAGCTGTAGCTGCCTAGCACTGCTGCTACGCCTTGCATCCAACTCGCACGCCCCTCATGCACCAAGTCAGCACACAACTCTTCGCACACACCTAGCACCACACGCACCAAGCGCAGCAACCTCGTCCCTCGGCAGCCACATGGGGGCTGTGCGAGCATCCTAGCTGGCCGAGGGATACACGTGGCTATTGTGCCTTGGTTTGCGTCCTTGTGCCTCGGGACTAATTCCCGATTTTGTGTGACATCTATAATCAATTCTAAATTAATTTTAGAATTAATTCATTGAGCAAAAATGAAAATTTAAACAAGTCTAACTTAAAATAAAATTTTTAAAGTGCATCTAACCAAAAAAATTCCCAAGAACCATTTTTTAATTAAATTGGTTTAACTTGGTGCAACAAAAATAAGAGGGCAATTACTCACTATCAATTTAATTAATTTAAATTAATCTTGAGTTTTTGACAAAATAAGAGGGAGTTGGAAAAATGAACATAAGTTTAATAAAGATTCAAACTTTAATACTTGTGAATCCTTGAAAAATTATATCTTCCAATGTGAAGATAAACATTTTTCTATCACAAAGTTTCAAACTTTATGATTCCAATCAACTAAAAAATGATTAAATCAACAAAGTTTAGCAAAACTTCATGGAATTTTGTAACATAAAGTTTCAATCACTTAACAAAATTAAAGAATGAATCTTTAGTACTTGGTAGCCTCAAAGAACAACAATTTCACACTTAATGCAATTACTTTGCAATGATGTGAAAAATAAAACCTAGCTTTCAAACACAAAATACCACCAAGTAATCATGCCTAAAGAGGTTTAAAATTGCATATAAAATATGTATTGAACCAATTACATAAGCACCATAAATATGAAATTAATTTTCAAGGTTAGAAAGACTTCAAATTTTTCGTCAAAACAAAATGTCCCTCGAATAGTACATTTCTGGTCATTTTTTTGGCTGAAAACTGAGTCCTAAAAGGGTAAAACCATTTCCAAAACGCCTTTTCCACCAAAAATTAGCAACTTAATACCATTAAAATAGATAAAACAAGCTACTAATCTAATTAGCAACTTAATACCATTAAAATTAATCCATTAAAACACCTTGAAAAATATTATGATTATAAAAATAAACGAGCGAGGCTCCAATACTGCTGTTGAGGTTTGGTGAGTCCGACTGACCGTGAAAACAACCCGGACCCCAAAGAACCACTCGCAATTAATAAAACCATAAAGCATATCAAATAAACATAAAAGGATAAAATCAGAATTTACCTTTGAAGCGTGCTTCGCCCTCAAGGTCGGGCTCTTACTTGAAAGTTTAAGCTCCGAAAATACGTGAGCCTCCTATGGAAATCCACTCGCAAAAACTACTAGCAACTTAGCGAGGTCCGACCAAAACCTGATTATTATATGAGTTTAAGAGTTTTTGCTAATGCAATGCTCTATTGAACTCCTACTCAAGCACTCTTCTCAAAAACCCATGATAGGTATTTATAGGCAATAAGGAGAGTAGGAATTTCAATCCCATCATGTGGGAGCATGAAATTCCACAATTTATTTTAAAGCTAAATTAAAACAAATAAGCAAACTAATAATAAATCTACAATTGTCACTATTATATGTAAAGGGAAGTGAGGACCACTTGGAGAGTAGGGGACCATACTTGCTCCCCACTCATACTCTTCTTGTGACACATGTCCCTCACATTTAAACCCTCCCTTTACTTGATTCCCCTTTCTGCTAAAGGCCCACCCGCACCTAGGTGATGCGGGTCGCTGCTGCTCGCAGCTAGCAAGCCACGCACGCTTGTGCGGGCTGCTGCACTTGCGGCTAGCAAACCACACACACCTTGTGCGGGCTGTTGCTGTTGCTTGCGGTCATGGCTGCCTTTGGCTGCTAGCGTTGGTGCGCTAACATGCCCCAGCCAGCCTAGGCTTGGCTTGGTGCGCATGCTAGCCACCAATGCTTAACACATTATGCCCCTAGCACTCGGATGCTCTGGGCATTTCGATGCTAGGGGTATTTTGGGAAATATTGTTCATTTATTATTATTTGCGCGTCTCGTCATTTACTATTTTTTACTTGACTCCCGACGCTCGGTTTCGACGCACTAAGCTTGAATTTCCGTTGTCTAAATATTTAATACTCGGGCGACGAATTAATTTCTTCCGAATTAATTCGTAGATTCAGTTCGTTTACTGCTAAGGGTGTGACCCGAAGGGTTTAGTCAAGATTAAGATGTAATATTTATTATGCATTAATATTACTGATCGGACGCGACCTCCACCTAGGCATTCCAATCACTAGACCTTACTGAATATATTAGCTTTCTAATATTTCTAAACCCACTAACGGAATAGTACACTTGTTCGAAGGACACCATTCCTTTTAGTGTGCATATACATTTCCACATTTTTTAGTTTTCTACTTGAAAACTAATTTGCAATCGATGGGTCTTTCACTCTTTATGCAAATTAATCAAGTTTCAAACATGATTTTCAAACATGGGGTCTGTTTAGAATTTTCATGGCCTCTAACCATTATTCGAAATTTGGATTTGTCATAGCTATTTTACAAGAAATTATTCCTTTACTATCTAATAGTAAATAGTATGCTTGTAAGTCTTAGGTTTATTTCTAACTTAATAGAAATTTATAGGATTCAATCCAAGCCTTTGATGAATTCTATGCCTATACGGGGCAATTGCGTCAAACACTAAGTTTCAAGGCGCTTCCAAAGCCCTTTTATTATGTTGATCTTACTCTAACATTTCTGATGTTTTGTTAGTAATGAATTATCTTTAAAGGCACTTGTAAAGTCCTTTTGAGTATTCTTGATCAAGCATTCTCATAAAGCCCTTTTAAGGTCTTCCTAGATTCTCAGTTCTAGTTTGTTGCTAAGCTTGATTGTCATCGAGTTCATTTTCCTCCAACTTGTCGTTTTGGAAACGTGTTACTTTCCAGAAAGACACCACTTAGAGAAACAAATGCTATGTTCTCAATTAGGTTGTAGAGGTATTGCCCATGGTCTCACTTGAATGGTTACAAAGAGAAATATATAATATCTTTAGGTAAAAGTTCTTTGTAAAACAAACAGTTAGCTCCCACTTAAGCTATCTTAGCCTTCAATGAGCCATTAATCTCCCACTCAACCACCTAGCTCTTGCTAAGACGGTGAGCTTCCACTGAGTCACTTAGCTCCCACAGAGCCAGTGAACTCCCACTGTGGCTAAGAGTTTTAAACATATACTTTAAAAGACATTTAGAAGATAATTCTATCCATAATTGAATATGGCGTCCTTTCTTAGCTTCGACATTTTGTTTAGTGTAACATTAATCCTTCGTGCAAATATTAAGAACTTTATAGGAAGGGATGTGATCCATCATTGTTCATGTCATTTTTAAATGGCATCGAGGTCTCCGTAAATACACTATATGTTCTTTGTGGAGTTATTAATGATAATTTCAATTTCATAACTTTGTGAACGTCACGCTTGGCTCAAGAAAACATCGCTCGATCTAATCTAGACAATTTGATATCTTGCCAAGTCGATTATGTACTTCACTAAACTCTTGAACTATTCAAGGTCAAGTTTGTTCACATTTGATGAATATATCCATATTCTTTGAAATTCTATGTGAAAAGTTGAAGTAAATGAATCCTCTTTAGCTTTCGGAGTCAATTGTCTATACAAAGAACAATAGCTCTCTACTTTGTCGGTTTCAACAAGTAAGACTTGCTTGTTGTAGAACGATTCCGAATCGATCAACTATCAAGAGCCTATCTAATACAGCCTTGAGTATGTTCTTTTCGATGTGACATTGCTTAAGATGTTTGGAACGCAAATCAAGCCCATGACTTGAACTTCATGAGTTTATCATGTTAGGGAAATGCTTGTTTATAATCAAGCATTCTTGACTCATTACTTGGATAACTATTCTATTCAAATATATTCGCAACTATTGCTTTTACTTTTAATGTGAGTCTTTTTGTGTGTAAACAGATCAAATGCTGATTATGGAACATAATAATAACCATTACGTGTTCCAGCCTTTTGCTTAAAAGGTCTTTAAACAAAGCATACGACCTTACAACTTATGTAGCTCTCCTTGCTTCATTCTAAGCATGTAAGTCGATAACTTAGCTTCACTTCAATAGTTTGAGGTCACTTTCAAAGTGGAACACTCAAGCAATATCCGATACTTGTGAAGATAACGAATTGCTAAGTTAACTACAGTAACATGAATTTATGGGTTGAAATGGAATCTTATTCCTTTTCTTCGTTCCTTGTTTCCTATATTTCTTATTGTACAATATCTCATAACCTTACTTTATGAACCATTTCTTTAAGTGTCGTGACTTTTACACTTTGTTAAGCATAATCAGGCACCTAGTGCGCCGTAAAACAAAGTTCCATCTTTTCCTTTAATTCACGCTTGAATTACTACATCAATGTGTCTTACTCAACTATGTATTAGGCGAAAAGATATGTTGTTTGTCAATATTGACGATTTGAGTTTGTAACTCAATACTTCATGTTTCATCAAAACTACCTAGTATTTTGAATACATGATGTCCAATTGTCCTTTTGGACTTTGTTATAAAAGTCATTTATGAGAATAGCTTTACTTTTCTTTGAGAACCATTCTCAAAGATTTCCTTAACCAATCATGGAATGCAATACAGTTTGATTTGGAATTTTACAAATATAAGTGCAAAGTATAATCATTTATCAAGTAAATAACATAATTAGTTTTAAAATTAAAAGGAATTCATGCAAATTTTCAATCTTATCTAATATCTTATCCACGCATTAAAATTGTCCCCAGTTGACGAGAATAAGTCGATTCCAAGATCCAAAGAAACAAAGAGTGGTTAAGCATACTATGGCGTGTCTTAACACTCAATCTCCTAAGGTAAGCAACGCTTTTCTAATGGCTCCAAGCCACTCTTGGTTGAATAAATCATCGCATCTAATGATCTCTCAACAATTTATTCACTTTGCCACGACATGTTAGGACTCCATCACTCATATCGTTGAGTACAACCAAAACCAACTTGCATACCCGGTATGCCTTACGTTCCTTGGAGAAGTAGTGATGCCTCGCTTTGGCGTAGCCACCACTAACCTCGTTCGGTTGGTAAGTGTTTTTTTGGAATGGCAAGTTTTACTCAATATTTAGGGACCTAAGGTTTCTATGTTGGTTGATTATAAGTGAACTTAATTAATCATCACAACATTCGAAATCCTTAACATGCATCTAACATATAATTCATATACATGAACATATATATATCGAAAAACTTATATAGAGATGCATTTGGTAACTAGCATGACCCCTTGAGATCTTCAAATCTTCAAAAGGTCTTTGTTTGCAACTTCATAGCTTCGTCTTCCATGACTTGACCAAAGTAAATGCAACTACTAGTATCTACGATTAGGACTAATCTAAATATTAAGGTACAAAAATACACAACGGTTCGCAGACTGTATTTAGATTTACAAAAATACATCACGGATCACAATCCGTATTTTCTATCCTAATCGTGCCCCACTAGTTACCATTTCATTAAACCTGTGAGAGAATATACATTCCATTCATCCATTCACTATCTGTGAATGGCCCATGCATTTTACAACGATAAACAAGTAACAATGTATAAACACGCCAGAACTAGTAACTAATCTAAGTGGTTAATCCAATTAACACGCCTAATTAAAACTAATAAAAGGTTTTTTAACCAGTTCTATAAATAAGCGCAATTAATTTTTGAAGCTCCCATTAAATTCCGCATCTAACTCAATTAATCCAATTAATTAAGCCGGTAAAACCCAAAATTTGTCAAAATAAATTTTGCTTATGCCGCTAAAAAACCGAGGCCTAGCCTCCAAAATTTATTAAAATAATTAAAACCAATTTATATTAATAAAATAATTCAAACGGCAAAGTAAGCAAACACGAAGCCAACCGTACTCAAGTGATTCTCGCACTACATATGTGCCACATGAAAGTCAAGGTTGTCCAACAACCCCTGCACTATACGGCTTGGCGTACGTGCCCTCACCACCCCCACGTAGCACTAGCTAGGTACACCCTAGTAGTGTTTGCTACGGGTTACAAGGTGCTAGACACAAGGCCACATCTGCTTGCCCCTTTAGCAAAACACCAAGCACATACACGCACTAAACTCTCGTACACCCCACGCACATGGCCGCACGCATTGAGTATGCCCTTGGTAGCCACATGCGGGCTGCTATGCAGCCCGGCTAGCCAAGGGAGGCTTTACCTCGATTTGCGTGCCATATCCTCGGGATTTTAATCCCAAATTTCGCGTGACAATTTATTAATTCTAAATTAATTTTAGAACTAATTTTCGTGAGCAAAACTGAAAATTTAAACAAGTCTAACTTAAATAAAAAATCATCCAAGTGAATATAACCAAAATTATTTCCAAGAAGCATTCTTAATAAAATTGGTTTACTTTAGTGCAACAAAAATAAGAGGGCAATTACTCACTATCAATTTAATTAATTTAAATTAATCTTGAGTTTTTGACAAAATAAAAGGGAGTTGGAATAATGAATATAAGTTCAATGAAGATTCCAACTTTAATACTTGTAAATCCTTGAAAAAAATTATATCTTCCAATATGAAGATAAACAAATTTCTATTACAAGTTTCAAACTTTATGATTCCAATCAACTAAAAAATGATTAAATCAACCAAGTTTAACAAAAATTCATGGAATTTAGTAACATAAAGTTTCAATCACTTAACATAATTAAAAATTGAATCTTTAGTAGTTGGAAGACTCAAAGAACAACAAATTACCACCAAGTAATCATGCCTAAAGAGGTTTAAAATTGCACATAAAATATGTATTGAACCAATTACATAACCACCGTAAATATGCAATTAATTTTCAAGGTTGGAAAGACTTAAAATTTTTCGTAAAAACGAAAAGTCCTTCGAAAAGTGCATTTGTGGTCGTTTTTTGGCTAAAACCCCAGCCCTAAAAGTGTAAAACCATTTCAAGAACGCCTTTTCCACCGAAAATTCACTATTTTTGGGTCTAAATCTGGGTTCGGGAGAAGAAGACAGCTCTAATACGAGGTTAAAATAGATAAAACGAGCTACTAATCTAATTAGCAACTTAATACCAGAAAAATTAAGCCATAAAAACACCTTGAAAAATATTATAATTTTAAAAATAAACGAGCGAGGCTCCGATACTCCTGTTGGGGTTTGGTGTGTCCGATTCACCGTGGAAAAACCTCGTACCCAAAGAACCACTCGCAATTAATAAAACCATAAAGCATAACAAATAAACATAAAAGGATAAAATCGGAATTTACCTTGGAAGCGTGCTTCGCCCTCAAGGTCGGGCTCTTACTTGAAAGTTAAAGCTCCGAAAATACGCGAGCCTCCTATGGAAATCGACCTGCAAAAACTACTAGCGACTTTTAGGTTCGTTACCTGATGGTTAGCGAGGTTCGACCAAAAACCGAGTATTTTATGAGTTTAAGAGTTTTTGCTAATGAAATGCTCTATTGAACTCTTCTCAAGCACTCTTCCCAAAAACCTAAGATGGGTATTTATAGGCAAGAGGGAGAGTGGTAATTTCTATCCCATCAATATGGAAGCATGAAATTCCACAATTTATTTTAAAGCTAAATTAAAATAAATAGGCGAACTAATAATAAATCTACAAGTGTCACTAATATGTGTAAAGGGAAGTGAGGACCACTTGGAGAGTAGGGGACCATACTTGCTTCCCACTCCACACACTCCTTGTGACACATGTCCCTCACATTTAAACCCTCCCTTTACTTGCTTCCCCTTTTTGCTCACGGCCCACCCGCACCTAGGTGATATGGGTCGCTGCTGCTTGTAGCTAGCAAGCAACGCACGCTTGTGCGGGCTGCTGCTACTTGCGGCCAGCAAGCCACGCACACCTTGTGTGGGCTGTTGCTGTTGCTTGCGGCTGTGGCTACCTTTGGCTGCCAGCGTTGGTGCGCTAGCATGCCCCACCTAGGCTTGGCTTGGTGCACATGCTAGCCACCAATACTTAGCACATTATGCCCCTAGCACTCGGATGGTCAGGGCATTCCGATGCTAGGGGTATTTTGGGAAATATTGTCTCATTTATTATTATTTGCGCGTATTCTCATTTACTATTTTTGACTCTACTTCCAACGCTCGGTTTTTGACACTCTAAGCTCGAATTTCCGACGTCTAAATATTTAATACTCGGGCGACGAATTAATTTCTTCCGAATTAATTAGTCGAGGCGGTTTGTTTAATGCTAAGGGTATGACCCGAAGGGTTCAGTCAAGATTAAGCTGTAACATTCATTGTGCATTAATATTACTGATCGGAAGCGGCCTCCACCTAGGCATTCTGATTACTTGACCTTACTGAATATATTAGCTTTCTAATAATTTTGAACCCACTAATGGAATAGTACACTTGTTCGAAGGACACCATTCCTTTAAGGAACGTCATCTTGCTGTTTTGATGTTAACTCGTCTCTGAACAATGGAGCTTTGTTGATATGTCCAAGCGTCTCTGAACAAAGAGCTTTTTATGATATGCCCACGCGTCTTTGAGCAAAGAGCTTTCCGTTTTTGTTTGACGATCTTCCTCAAGCTAGGGGATACCACCTTGTGACCATCTTCTGCAAGCCAGGGAACATGATCGACGATTGCTCCGATCCGCCTGAAGCCATCTTCAGTTGTTGCGATAATATTCCAAAGAAAATTACCGAATATCTACACTTGTTGATCCATAATGTTACTTAAATGTTTCTATAGATGCTTTGGGTGATGATAATCCTCTTTTCTTCAGGAACAGTTGCCAACACGACTCTTGTATAATGTATGACAATCCGATTTAGGGAAAGTTGTCAATGCTATGTAACAATCCATCCTTGGAAATGTTGCTACGATGAAGCGACAATCTGTATCTCGGAAAATTTGCCGTAATCCAATTTTGGGAAAAGCTGTTAGTGCTTCGTAACAATCTTTCATAAGAACTTTGCTACAATTGACAATCCACGTCTTGGAATATAACTCTTGAAAGCAATCCACCTTGGAAATTTGCTAATGCTATGCGACAATCCTTTTTGGAAAATATTGCCACAATTGACAATCCGCGTCTTTGAACATTTGCCAAAAAAGAGTCGATCGACAATCCACTTCGGGAAAATTTGCCACTTACTGAAATGAATGACAATCCACGTTGAGGAACTTTCGCCGATTTTTATGACGAATAGAGACCTACGACAATTCTTTGGGAAATTTTGCCAAGGGACCTGGGTGTATGACAATCCAATCTCGGAAAACTTGCCAATGAATCGATGAATGTATGACAATCCGAACTTGGAAAAATTTGCCAAACAAAGAAGGAGCACGAGAATCCGCGCTTGGAAACTTTGCCAGAGATGACAATCCAATCATGGAAAAATTGTCGTTTAAGAAGAATGCGCGACAATCCATATTTGGAAATATTGTCGGTTGGGGATGACAATCCAATCTTGGAAAAAATCTCATATAAGTGCTTTCTTTTGAACCAATGCTTTAGTGCTTGTAATGAGCCAATGCTTAGGCGCTTAAGCTAAGTGAGACAATCGTCGTTAGGTCAATCACTTACTACGATTGTAATCGAGCCGACCACTAATCATGTCAATTTTCTTATAGGTGATAACTAGCATACCAAGGAACCCAATCAATTAATATGACCGTCGTCAGGCTGAACGATAATCAAATATGATTTTAATCAAGCTGACTCTAGTTAATTTGCTAAGTTGTTTACGTCCTTTAGCTTCAAACCTTTTATAAAGCTTACCCTTCCGTCAGGGACTTAGTGTACCTCCTTTTACATTTTGGACTATAGGACTTTGCTCATGTAATTAGGGTTGACCTAAGACTTAGTGTTTGCTTGACTCATTGACTTGACACGACTCAAGGTATAAACTTGACTTAACGATGACTCATTTGGTGAGACTCTTGTGTGCGTAGTGTTGACTCATGAAACTCGATATGTACATGACTCGAAATGCAGAAAACAATTTCCGTCATTTTTGTGGATACCGACTTTCTCTCGAAAAAGAAAGACTCGAAAGAAAAAGAAGCGAAGTTTTTGAAGGTGCATGTTGAATGATGTTAATCCGGTTAACGTTGTCTCTCACACTCCAAGGATTGTAACATCTTAGACTATCCTAGTTTTCTCGATAATTAAAGTATTTAGGTGACTTATACGCGGAGGCTAAGTACTTCATACTTTGTGATGTAATGATGATTGATCTTGATATGACAAGACATGCTTCAGCGTTACATTAAGATTTCATGACAAAGGGTTCCTAAGGGAAATATTTTGGTTATGTATCTGTTATGTATGTGATAGTGACACTAAAGTTAGGCTGCAAGGGCTAAGTGTGTGGGAAAATATTATTTTAAGAAGAGTCAAATAATGGTGACTCTTTAGGCTAGGTAAGTTAATAATGTAGGGATCAAGCCCCCAAGTCTAGCTCTAAATGAAAAGGGATGAGCATTGGAAATTCCTAGATATGATCAATTATGAGTGTAAATATGAATGTATTTTTATTACGAACGCACCTTGATGTAAGGTTGCCTACGTATCCTTTAGGAAGCAGGCCGAACGTAGCTCTAGCCGAACCTCGCACAAGTGTGTGTATACCTTAAAAAGGTCTTTTGAAGGGTTGTAACGTGGTTAGGCTAAAGAAGGGATAAAGGCGCAACACCCTAGATAAACCTCCAAGGTGTGCAACCTTGCTTTTAAATCTTTATATTTTTATGCTTGAGGCTTTCTACTCTTTTTTAGCTTTTTCATTTTTTGATTTTGCATTTATTTTATTTTTATAAGTGTGGGCAATCCCGATCATGCGTTCTATCACTAACTAGGCATTCATGTTTCTCAGGTACGGTACCGAGCACTCGATATGAAATGCAATCTGAGACGTGTTCATATCAAAGACATTGGAACACTTGCCTTTTTGCACACTTTTATTTATTTATTTTTTTGTGCTTATTTTTTTCTATTTTAATCTTTTGAAGTCACTTAAGCTTTTTATGAAATTGAAAATTGCATAAGTTGCACGCCATCCCATCCCAAGGTTAGGTAGATATGGGTTGAAAAATTAAAGGTATATTGTTAGACGAGGCTCAAAGTGGTTTATCAAAAAAGGATTGCATATTTGAAGGGTGAAAGGTGATACGATGTGGCTAGAAGGGGTGCCTCAAATCATTGGTATACCTTGTGCTCAGTTCGACATGGATTTTTTTTTTAATTATTTATTATTTTACTTTAATGAGATGTAATGCAATGATCATATGCAAGAAAATAAATGCTCATTTTATTAAAAGGTAAAAAGGAAAAACCTACAAAATAAGATATAAGGATAATAAAAGTTGTTTATGCTAGAATTATCGGGGAAAGGAAGAATAAAATTTAAAATAGAAAAAGAATCCATGAAATCTTGTCGTTAAAGCCCGCCTCTCGTCTTGTGTTGTTTGCTTTATCATCACCCAGTCTTCTTTCTAGCTAGAGGCAATAGGATCTTGTTTTCTTATATGAGATCTCGAATGAGATTTTGAAACCTGTAGCATTCATCCGTGGTATGACTATTTCCTTGATGGTACTTGCATTAAGAATTGGGATCCCATCTCGAAGATCGCTTTTTTGGCGTTGGATCCTCGGTAGGGCCAATAGGTCTGATTATTTCTCGATCATAGAGACGATCAAAAGCAACGTTATAGGTCATTCCAAGGGGTGTGAAATCTATTTTGAGTTTCTTTTTAGATCCTTGGTTTTCCTTGGCTAAGACTTCATTGAGATCAAAGGTAATAACATTGTTACTAGAGTAGGCGTTTTCGGAAAAAGAAGGATTGTCGTTCTTCTTTCCTTTGCAGCCACAGTGGTTACTATTGTTAGTAGCTTTATGCTTTGCGAGGTCGTCTTCTATTTCAATACCGATGTCATAGAAGGCCTTGAAAGTATTCAAATTATGTTGATATTTCAAATGCTTCGAATACTTTTCTTGTAAATTTTTTATGAACATCCTCACGGAATCTTTTTCGGTGGGCACCTCAATCATTTTAGAAGAAGTTTCCCTCCACTTATTAAAGAAAGAAGTAAAGTCTTCATTCTCTTTTTTGTCTTAGCATCTCAAGTTGTCTATAATCAGTTTCAATTTGAATATTACATCTATATCTATCAATGAAAGCGTTTACATTAGCATCCCAAGTAGAGGATTTCTCTTTATCAAGCGAAAAGAACCATTGTTGACAAACGGTTTCAAGAGATAAAGAAAACAAGGAATGAAAGACTTTCCTATTAATCCCTTTAATGTTCATTATAGTTTCGAATTCCCTTAAGTGGAAGTAAGGATTATCTGTTGCCTTGAACTTAGGGATGTCAGTTCCATTGTACATCTGCGGAAGAAGCTCCTTATCCACTAAGACCCCTTGTGAGCTAATGCCCTGGAATCTATATTTATTGGATATTTTGCTCAAGCTTCCTTGCATGAGCTCCATTTATTGTTTTTTCACAGGGTCATTGATTTGAAGGGATAAAGCCGTCAATACCTCAGTCATGTCAGCCATTTGCTTCTTAAGCTCATTGACTTCCTCTTGACTTGCCATTATTTTCTTAGCCTTTCTTTTTCGACCGATTGGTTTATCAAAAAGTTCAACTTGAACTAAGGTGTTGTCCTTAATTAAACGCCCTTCTTTCCTTGACCAAGTACCGTGGAAAGGGAAATTAGGGATATTTACTGTTAATTATTTGACCCAAATTCTATTCAACATGAAGTAGATGGAAGGAGGTTGGATGAATTAATATTGTGATATGGAGAAGGCATGTAGAAAATGGAAAGATGATGTATATGGAGTGATATGAAAAAATTAGGAATAAAATGTACCCCCAATTCAAATGACAGAAAAAAACCGACTCATGCATGAATCTAATACACGGTCATGGTGACATATACACAAAGTGTGTGCTAAGACTAGTGAGTGTATGTGACATGTTAAGACTGGTGTCATGACCATATGTGGCTAGACTATGTGACTAGACTCAATTAAGGACTAAACAAAGGTACTATCATTAACAAAAATAATGAACTAATTAGCAAACTTCTGAATTAGACTCGTCGTGATAACTCAAAAAAACTCCTGAATTGTGACAAAAGCAACAGGATTGTCGCCGCACACTGCAGTGCAGCGCCAAACGACAGCGTTGTCGTTTGGCGTTGCACAACAGCGTGTGGGGCTGCAGCTCAAACTTTTGTGCCATTACTGGAGCATTAATCTAGGGCTGCTTTTAGTATTTTTACTCTTCGGGACATGCCTAAATTCGTACTAAGTCAATTCTGATTAAATTATTAGACTTTAAGTACTCAAATTAACTAATTAATTAATTAGACAAAGTTCTTTTAGTCATTAATTAGTTTATTTAAGTCTTAAACACAAGTCAAACAAACGGTTAGGAAAAACACATAAAGTATGCAAAACGAATAATGCACAATTAGTTAAGTAGGCACAATATGATGCAATGAGTCTGCAACCTAATAATGGCTCTCGTTCTCTAAAGTTCGGGAAACGGGTTAGTCAAAGACGGACCATGGTTATGAGTCCAGATGAACCGCGGGGAAGCCTAACCTTTGGAAGGGTTGGCGTAAGTGGATGGGACCCCGCGAGTTAAAACTCGCTTCCATGGTTTTGTAAATTCAACATTCTCGGATGTACCCTTTGTCGCACAGAGCGTTCAATTAGGTAAATGGACCATGAATTCGCAGAGGGTTATATCCATATGTAGAACACATATGGGTTTCGGAAATACGAGAAAAACTCAATCAGGAAGTAGAATCGAGCCATTAGTGCTAGAAGTGGTCGAAATTAGAACTCATATTTCTTGCTCGGTATTGGGAGAACGCAGCGCCAACAAACAGGGAATGTCGCCGCAATATAGCCTTGTCTCCTGGCCACAGAACTATATTGTCGGCAACAGGCTCTGTTTTCTAGACGCCAGTTCCTACATGCCTCAACAGCGTTCTGTGTTTCATAAAATTTTCAAGTTTTTCGTAGCATTATTTCGATCCTAGTTGTGAAACATATTGCTCAAATTTCCTATGTGTAAAAATCCTATGTTTTTAACTCATTACGGATGGTATTTCCAATGACATCTTTTTATGCATATGACAATAATGTTAATCAAAATTACGCACGTGAAATACTCAGAACTTTTCGAGTCTCATCCACTCATTCTAAATTATTGCCGTAAAAATTTATGGAATTAAAATAAAAAACCTCCCTAGTTGAGTCGCCAAAAATTGTAGGGAATTTTTCAAGCATTACCCCAGCTTGAACCCCACTGTGATCATACACTTAAGCATGGTGGCGTCCAAAGAGAAACAAGCTAGAGCAAAAGAGTCGCCAACAAGTTTTAGGAACTTGTAAACCGTTCACTGGGTGAAGGTTACACCCCTTAACGATCCAGGAGATCGCTCCAATAGGTCTGGAACCAAGACTGGAAGTTCGCAGATGAAGGTTCAAATCCAACCTAAAAGAGATTGAACCTGACCTAATATTAGGCCACTACTTTATTCTTCTTGTATTCATGTGCGCTTTCTGACTAACATGCAATCATTAGATTTACCCTAAACCTGTTTATCTATGTTAGTTGAATATTAATGCATAAATAAACTATTATTGGCGATCATTTGAATTATAATCATATTAACCCTAAACAAGATTATTAATTATCTTATTAAGCGTGATTACAAGTACAAATTCCCTTTAAACATGCATAAAAGGTGTGATCAAGCAATAACAATAAATATATATCAAGTAACATAATAATAATCATAACAATAATAATCATAATAATCATGACAACAATAATTATAACAACTATAATTAAAATAATCATGTTCAAGCATAACTATAGCAAGATCCTAGGCATGATACTAAGAAGATTAATAACAAACCCTAGCATGTCACTAAACAATAAAAATCAAAGCTTTAACCCTAACATGACACTAACATGCTATTAGGAAAGAAAATAGGAAGCATTCTTTTAATCATATTTGATATAAGAAACTTAAGTATTACCCTGGACATGATACTAGGAAGCAATAAAACATCCTAACATGATACTAGGAATCAAGATAACAATCTAAGCATGATTTTTATATCAAAATATCAATTAAACAATTAAAGCACTTACTTGGATGCCTCGTATCTCTTTCTAATAACAAAATACACACTTTAGTAACTTCACGGAAAATAATAAACAAAACAATTAAATCAAATAATTGAAATAAAGATTAAAAAAGTTTAGACTAGATTTGGGACCAAACCCTCATAAATCAAACCTTTCACGTCTAGGGCGAAGGAAACTTCGAATCTGGCGAAGTGTATCTAGATCTTGTGAATGCGAAGTTTTGTATTTGAGAGAAGGCCAGTTTAGAAAAGAGAGAGAGGATATATAAAAAAATTCTAAATGAGAGTTGGTGATTAAAAACGGAAGTTTTAGGAGGCTATTTATAACGAAAATCAGTCAGATATGATAAAAAAGAATCAGAGTTTCGAAAAGAATAAAACACGACGCTGTCGCCAAGCACGCCCCTGTCGCCAAATGACAAGGCCTGTTGCCAGGTGACAGACGGGTCGCCGCGACGCCAGGCATATTGCAAGGCGACAACCTGCAGTGCGGCGTTGCAATCAGTTTTTCTTCGCGTTTTCTTATTTTAATAAAATTAAAGCGTACGAGGGGTAAAACTGTAATTTCCTTAAAAACACTTCTTTTATTCTAAATAAAACTCTTAAAACTCAATTATCAATGCTAATCAAATTAGGATTTAAAAGAACCTTCTAGAAGATTCTAGAAGACTATAATCAATTTTAATTGCATTAGGAATGATGAATCATAATAAGCCTTTCTCTAGATCATTGGGCCGTATATAAAAATCAAACCGGGCCCAGTTTAATAATTTGGCCACAACTTCCTTAATATTCATCGGAATTGGGCTTATAATATATCGTTGGAAAGCTCTTTTCAAACCTGATCCAACTACGCCCGTGCTATGGACCAAACTAAACTAGATCGGCTATTTTCATAAAATAGGTTTTCAAAAACAGAGAGAAAGAAAAGAATTAATAACTAACCGCATCACTAGACTTTCCACACTTTCACTTCATTCGATGATGATTCGACGTGAAAGGTACTCATTACCGGGTTTGGTTTTGGGGAGACACAATTGGGTGTCTACAGTAGTGTAGTCAATCTAAAAGAATTTGCACGCCACTACTTTGATAGACCTTATTCTGAATATTTTCATGTTTATAGAAGAAGAGTTTTCTCTTTTGCATGCTTAACCAATAAATTCTCACTAGTGGTAGAACTAATGAGGGTCAAGAAATTATATTAAATGTTTTGGAGCAAATTGAATCTGGAAGGAATCCAATGCCATTAATTGTTGGAGAGACTATGCTTAGTCTTGATGAATTAAAGAAAAAATTCAAAAGCACCTTTTTGGGGCTCTCCAATTTTATTACAGGTAGAAAAATAATATTTTTAATTACATAAATCTAAACATATATTTGTATAGTAATACTAATTTATTTGCATTGATTTGTTTTACAGATATGTCTAATGGAGAGACTAGAATTAATTAGTCCCCCTGACAATATTGAAAAATATACTCCAAATTGTTTTGTGAGGCAAAAGAAACATTTCTCTAAGATGGGGCGCCATGAGTGGAATAAAGTCTTTGCTTCTTGCAACTTTGCTATCAAGTGGCTCGTCCCATGGTGGAAAATAGAGAAGATGGTTGGTGTTAACAAGCAACCCTTATATTATCTTCCAAGCTTAACCAAGATGACTTATTATTATCCCTGCAGGGTAAAACGGCAGTACGGTCTACTTTAAACAATTCCTTCTAGGGATCTCCGTCGTCCCTAAGAATTCCTTGTTTCACAAGAAGTAGAGAAATTTGACACATATTGGAGTGCTAGGCCTTTATGGGAAGTGATTACCAAAAAGGTTCCTCCTTCCTTTCCCAATGATGTGAAGAGATGGCTTCTTAATAAGCCTACAAAGGTTATGAAGAAAAATCAGAGTAGAACCAATGTGAAGAATCGTCTACATAACAAAGTGATTCCTGTTATGGAACGCTTGGGTGAAAAAATTGAATTTAAAACCCATGTGATGCCTAAGAAGAAATATACTACAAAGGGTAAAGGGAAAAGAAAAGCTAACACTTTAGAAAAGAAGGTTTGGGTAGAAAAGAAACATGGAGTCCTAGCTAAAGGAGAAACCATTACACTAAAATTGAATGTAGGTCCTCTAAAGAATGCCTACTAGCTAAAGTCACGGACGATAAAGAGGATGCAGATAAAAATTGGAAAAGGGCAAAGAAACAAAAGAAAGATTGAAGCATTGCTTAACTTACAACTAGTCTAAATTTTAAGTCAATTTTATTTTATTAAGCTTTTATTTGAAATCCATCAATAATGTAATTTTTACTTTATTTAATGAAATTTTAGCCTGTTTTTTTTTTCAAAAAAAATCAACTTTTTAAATTTTATTTAGTAAAGCAATGAAAACAAATTATTAGTTTCCAGAAATTTTCTCGAGTACGGAAGTCGGAAATTTTCCGAAAAATATCAAAATTTGCGACATACCTCTTTCTGTGGCGCTGCTATTCCGTCGAATTTCTTCTTATTTCAGGATACGAGATTTGCAAAAATTAATGAGGCCGCACCCTTTAAAGGGTTTCCTACGTATCCTTTTTTAAGGAATCAGGCCAAACATAGCTATCTTATGTGTCCTACTCAAGTAATTATGGGTAATACTTTTTAAGTTGGTCAAGGTTCGCATGATTGAGAACTCATTGCCATCCATGTCAGTTAGTTTTGTTGTACCTCCGGATAGGATGGTTTTGACAATATATGGTCCAGACCAATTTGGACTAAATTTGCCTCTTGGATCCAAAACAATTTTCCTTAATGCTTTTAACACCAAGTCTCCTACTTTGATGTTTCATGTCTTGACCTTCATATTAAAGTGCCTAGCCATACGGGTTTGATAGCATTGGGTATGATGTAAAGCTTCTAGTCGCTTTTCATCGAGTAGGATTAGCTCTTCGTATGTTGCACTAGTCCATTGGACTTCATCGAGTTTACTTTCTAATGCAATGCGTAGAGACGATATCTCTAGCTCTACATGTTGTACGACATCCATTCTATAAACTAAGGAGAATGGCGTTGATATGCGAATTGACGTGCGATAACCCCAAAGTGAGAAATGGAGTTTGCCAGGCCAATCCTTATAATATTATGTCATTTTCTCGATAATTGTCTTTATATTTTTATTAGTTTCCAGAACTCCTCTATTTTCTTGTGGTCTATAAGGGGAAGAATGATGATGTAGAATGCCATATTTTTGTAGCAATTCTTCACATTCTGCTTAAAAGTGAGTTCAATTTTCACTTATCATCTCATGTGGGACTCCGTATCGAAAACTAATATTCCTTTAGATAAAGAGTGTTACATGATTTGCAGTGATTTTGGCATATGATTTTGCTTCAACCAACTTTGTGAAGTAATCAATTGCTACTAAGATGTATTCATGACCTCCTGTCCCAGGAGGGGTAATTTTACCAATAATATCAATTCCCCATGTAGAGAATTGCCATGGTGAAGTGTAGGTGTAAAGTAGAGATGGAGGAACATGTTGTAAATTGGCATAAATTTGGCATTTAGGGTATCCTTTACATATTGATGACAATCCCTATTCATGGTAGTCCAATATTACCCTTCTCGCATTATCTTTTGGACTAGCATTTTGCCATTAACATGGGTTCCACAAATTCCTTTGTGGACTATCCTCATAGCTTTTTGGGCGTCCTTTTTCCCTACACATAAGAGAGCTCGACCCTTAGGTACCCAATTGTGTAACTCGTTGTCTATGAGTACGTATTCGGAAGCCAAGAGTCTTAATGCTTGCTTTGCTCTTTTGTCAGCATAAGCAGGATATTCTCTTTTGGTGACGTAATTGAGTATATCTGTATACCACGGTTCTTCTTCTTCTTCTTCTTCATCTTGGACCACTTCATCATCTTATACGGCTTAAATATAAGCCGGTTTATACCTTTTCTCTATGGTTAGAGGCATTTGCTCGATTTCCGTAGGAATCCTAACCATTTAGGCTAGTCTTGCCAAGGCATCAGCAAATTGGTTTTCCTCTCTAGGTAGATAGGTGTATTCTACCTTTTTCTAGCTGGTTGGTGAGAGTTTCTAGATAAGTTTGGTAAGGGGCTAGACTATCACTCCTTACTCTCCATATTTTGGAAATTTGGTTAATGATCAACGAAGAGTCTCCGAATATTCGCAATTTCTCACTCCCAATGCCAAAGTTGTTTCGAGGCCTACCACGCATGCTTCGTATTTGGCAGCGTTGTTGGTAACGTCGAAATATAGCTTTATAGAGATTTGAACTTGCTCTTCTATAGGTGATACTAATAGTACTCCAACGCCACATCCCTTTTGGTTTGAAGCTCAATCGAAGTATAAGGTCCAAGTATCATCTTCTGTGACCATCAAGTCTTCATTTGGAAATTCGTTGTCATGTATTAGCGTCAAATCTTCTATTGGAAAATCCGCTAGGCAGTCCAAGACCAACGATCCTTTGATAGCCTTTTAAGGCATGAATCTTACATCAAATTGAGCTAAATTGACTATTATAGGCGTCGTTCGAAGTGCGCCTACGTTAAAAGCATGTGATGAATATGCTTGACACTCATAGGAAGTGGGAATTGACATAATACGATTAGGGAAAAATAAAGTAGGGAGCCGCCAACAAGTTTTTAAGGAACTTGTAAACCGTTCATGGATCATAAAAGGCAACCACGAATAAAGGGACAACGAAGGCGACAACGATTGACCCGTGAAGGTTACACCTCATTCATAATCCATGATATTACTAACTCCATATGGTTCGGAACCACAAAAGGAGGATCGGGGATTATGGTACGAAGTGAGTCATGGAGTCACATTTGCCCGTATAGGCCTCTACTCGATTCTTATAGTAAAAAATAATTCCTGCGATCTCAAAGGCATACAAACAAAAATTCAATTTGTTCCAAACTATTATTATGCTAAATTGGTTGAATATTAATGCAACATATAATTCTAAAATATTTGTGATCGCGTTAATTAATAACAAGATTAAAAAGGAACCTTAACCAGTTGTCCAAATTATCTTATTAGGTGTGATTTTCAATTACATATTCCCTTTAAACATGAAATATGGTGATCATAACAATACTAATAGAATAAACATTAATATTGGAAGCAATTTAACAATAATAGCGTTAGTCAAATCGAATAATAAAATAACCTAATCATGATACTAACAATATTAGAATAAAATAAGAGTAATTAAATTAGTTAATTACTCACATTCCGCGCGTTCCTTTAAATTGCTACATCATAAATAAATTGTTAATAACTTCAATAAAATTATATATCAAATTAAATCAAATCAAATAAAAATTAGAGTTGATTTGGTCAAAACCCTCGGTCAATTATACCTTTCACGCCTTGGTTCAAGTATAGAAATTTGGGTATTATATGGACTCCTTGGAGTGCTTAATTAGGGGAAGTATTTTAAGAAAATAGGTTGGCTAGTATTTAGGCCAAAGAGGGAGAAGAAAATTATTTTATGATCAATCTTGTTGATTATTGAAAAAGGGGTAATATTACCTCTATTTATAGAGAAAAAAGAAGGTCGATGAATCAAGAAAAGATAAGAATTCGAATCGGATAAAACTCTTGGGATAGACAACAGTTTTTGTGGTTTTGTTTTTATCATATCTTTTGATTCAGAAATCAGAATAAGATGAATACGATATTGTTAGAAAGCTCTTGACGTCTACTTTCTAACCCAATTAAAAAATTAGATTAAAATATTGTTTAGAAGTAAAGATATGGACGAAATAGTGAGACTGTGTCAGTTTTGGATATAGTTTCACATTTTATTCATATCTTTTCCGTTATAGCTCGGAATTGATATTATAAAATATCATTGGAAAGATAATTTCAAGATCTATCCAACCATACTAAATTTGGATAATAACTATGAGGAAATAAAATATTATCTGTCTATCTTTGAATGTTTTTCAATTTAAATAAAAATAGGATTTTCAAAAAGAAAAGTTTTATTCAATTTCAAACACTTTAATCTTATCTTTTCAAAACGGATAATTAAGATCTTTTAAAAACTTACAGAAGCTTTCAATTAATCCTAATTGGTTTAGGAATGGGATTAAATAATTTGGACCCTCCACATGATCATTCGGTCGTAGGTAAGGTGGGCTTAGGTTTTGTTTGGGATCAGTTTAATATTTTGGCCATAACTTATTCGTTATAATTCGGATTTGGGCTTATAATATATCGTTGGAAAGCTCTTTTCAAGCCCCATTCAATTATTCAATCATTGGACCCAGACTATGGACAAAAATAAACTGGATCAAACGTTTTTATAAAAAGAACACGAAATGAATGATTTTAAAGGACACGAAATGAATTATTTTGGGTTTAAAGGCACGAAAAGAGGAAAATAAGTTATGGTTTGGGGAAATGGGATAGGAATTGGGTTGGTTTATGAAATAGAAATATGGATTTAGGCACTCCAAAAATTCAATACTCAACCCGACCAATAATGGCGGTGAAAGTTTGTTCATCATCGGGTTTGTTCATCATCGGGTTTGGTTCATCATGCGGTCCATCACTCACTTAATTAGCATTCATGTTTCTCAGGCACGGTACCAAGCACTCGATAAGAGACGCAATTTGAGACATGTTCATATCAAAGACATTGAAACACTTGCCTTTAGACATTGTTTTTTTTTTATTTATTTACTTATTCTTTTCCTTTTTATTTTTTAATTTAAACTTGCTTTCTGACTATTACACAAGTTGCTCACCTTCCTATCTAAGGGTTAAGTGAATGTGGGTTGAATAAATAAGCTCAATCGTTATGCGAGGCTCAAATAGGTTGACGAAGAAATGAAAATGTTATTGAGTTGTTAATAGGGAATGACAGGGTTGCAAAGGTGCCTCAAGTCATTGGCGTACCTTGTGTTTAGTTCGGTAATTGATTTTTTTTTTTTTTTTTTTTTTTTTTGCGAATTAGTTCGATGATCGATTGCAAAGGAAAGAAATGCTCATTGATGGAAAAGGTAAGAAATATGACACATAGACAGTACACATGGATAACGGGAACCTATGCTAGACTTATTAGGGGAGAGGGTTGAAACAAAAGAAGAAAAAAAAACATGAAATCTTGTATGGAAACTTGTCTTGTGCTTCGTCTTCATGGTTGCTTATGAATTACTTGTTACCGCTAGGGGGGACAAGAAATTTGTTGTTGTTGATGCTTTGATTAGAAGAAAAGAAGGAAGGAATGACATTCCCCTTATTCTTCCAACTATTTCCTAGTGATTTTAGACTCAAGTACTTAAGGATGATTTCACTTAATGCATTCACTCAATACTTGGATTGGAAAGGAAGAGTGTATGAAACAGTTTTGAAATCTGATGGGAAATACTCCACTCATTCTTATTACGACGGAAAATGACGTATGCATGGTCCTAATATACGATCATAAACAATATAGTGCATTACTCGAAGACAAAGTGTGTGTGCAATGACAACATGTGTGATTAGGTGAGTTTATTAAGACTCGAGGTATGATTGCATGGCTAGACATGAGGACATTGTGAAAAACAAAGGACCCAATGACCAAATAGCACGGAAGACTAAAAAACAAACTAACTTGATTAATTTTGTCCAATTTTAGTGTTTATGCTAATTACTAGGTGAAAACAAACTAAAAAACAATGGCAATCGTTAGTCATAAATAAGTTCAACCACAATCAAAGACGAAGAACACATGTTAAGGTTAGCGCAAAAATTGATCACAATAAAGTAGGAAAAGGACTAGAATTCTAAAAGAGATAGGACTCATGGGTATAAAAAAAAATAAAAAAAATAAGAAAATTGACGCTAAAAAGACACCTAAACTGGACAGTCTGTATTATATTGGTAATAACTTTTGATATGTGACTATGATTGGGACTAAACCAATTCCAAATGAAATATAAAACTCGGGGATACAGATCCATACGTGGTACGACACGTAACTCTTTCTATAACTCCAGATATGACCAAAACAAGTTGACTCTTGTGCAGGATACGAGAATAAAAATCCGGGTGACTCAAAAATTAAAAAAAAATCTATGACTCGATTCTAATAATAATAATAAAAAAAAAAGGTTTGATAAGAGAAAAAAAAAATAAATAAATAAAAAGTCGAAAAATGCATATATAAGCACATTGTCACGAATGATGCAATAAAGTTCGCAAACTAAAGTCAAGTTCTATGTTCGACTACGGTCAAGCTTAAAAGGGTGTCAAAGGGTACCCTGGTTAAGAGTTTGGACGTGTTAGAAAGGCAGCCTCCCTTGAGGGTGTATGCCAACGGGCGGCTCCGCGAGTTTGTGATGAAATCGAACTTGACTCCATGGTTTGGGTTGATTTAAAAACTCGTATGAACTCTTATTGTCATGAACGTTTTCGGGTTTGATAGAGCTTAAATCCCCCGGGCTAGCCACATACGTAGAACACGTACTATTGTGGCAAAATAGGTGACCTAAAATTGCATATGCATATGTGACAATGCCAATTAAATCGCAGGGATACAATTCAAGAATCTTTCAAGTCTCATCCACTCATCTTAATTAAATAATGATCACTCAAATCGATAAATAACCAAGAATCCTCCCTAGCGGAGTCGCCAAATTGTAGGCGTCGTTCGAAGTGCGCCTACGTTAAAAGCATGTGGTGAATATGCTTGGCACTCATAGGAAGTGGTAATTGACACAATACGATTAGAAACAAATAAAGTAGGGAGCCGCCAACAAGTTTTTAAGAAATTTGTAAGTTGTTCACGGATCATAAAAGGCAACCACGAATAAAGGGACAACGAAGGCAACAACGATTGACCCGTGAAGGTTACACCCCATTCATAATCCATTAGATTACTAACTCCATATGGTTCGGAACCACGAAAGGAGGATCGGAGATGATGGTACGAAGTGAGTCATGGAGTCACATTCGCCCGTATCGTCCTCTACTCGATTCTTATAGTAAAAAATAATTCCTGCGATCTCAAAGGCATACAAACAAAAATTCAATTTGCTCCAAACTATTATTATGCTAAATTGGTTGAATATTAATGCAACATATAATTCTAAAATATTGGTGATCACTTTAATTAATAACAAGATTAAACAGGAACCTAAACCGGTTGTCCAAATTATCTTATTAACCGTGATTTTCAATTACATATTCCCTTTAAACATGCAATATGGTGATCATAACAATAATAATAGAATAAAAATTAATACTGGAAGCAATTTAACAATAACAGCGTTAGTCAAATCGAATAATAAAATAACCTAATCATGATACTAGCATAATTAGAAACAAGTAAGAGTAATTAAATTAATTAATTACCCACATTCCGCGCGTTCCTTTAAATTGCTACATCATGAATAAAATGTTAATAACTTCAATGAAAATATAAATCAAATTAAATCAAATCAAATAAAAATTAGAGTTGATTTGGTCAAAACCCTCAGTCAATTATACCTTTCACGCCTTGGTTCAAGTATAGAAATTTGGGTATTATATGGACTCCTTGGAGTGCTTAATTAGGGGAAGTATTTTAAGAAAATAGGTTGGCTAGTATTTAGGCTAAAGAGGGAGAAGAGAATTATTTTATGATCAATCTTGTTGATTATTGAAAAAGGGGTAATATTACCTCTATTTATAGAGAAAAAAGAAGGTCGATGAATCAAGAAAAGATAAGAATTCGAATCGGATAAAACTCTTGCGATAGACAACAGTTTTTGTGGTTTTATTTTTATCATATCTTTTGATTCAGAAATCAGAATAAGATGAATACGATATTGTTAGAAAGCTCTTGACGTCTACTTTCTAACCCAATTAAAAAATTAGATTAAAATATTGTTTAGAAGTAAAGATATGGACGAAATAGTGAGACTGTGTCAGTTTTGGATATAGTTTCACATTTTATTCATATCTTTTCCGTTATAGCTCGGAATTGATATTATAAAATATCATTGGAAAGATAATTTCAAGAGCTATCCAACCATACTAAATTTGGATAATAACTATGAGGAACGAAAATATTATCTGTCTATCTTTGAATGTCTTTCAATTTAAATAAAAATAGGATTTTCAAAAAGAAGAGTTTTATTCAATTTCAAACACTTTAATCTTATCTTTTCAAAACGGATAATTAAGATCTTTTAAAAACTTATAGAAGCTTCCAATTAATCCTAATTGGTTTAGGAATGGGATTAAATAATTTGGACCCTCCACATGATCATTGGGTCGTAGGTAAGGTGGGATTAGGTTTGGTTTGGGATCAGTTTAATATTTTGGCCATAACTTATTCGTTATAACTCGGATTTGGGCTTATAATATATTGTTGGAAAGCTCTTTTCAAGCCCCATTCAATTATTCAATCATTGGACCCAGATTATGGACCAAAATAAACTGGATCAAACGTTTTTATAAAAAGGACACGAAATGAATGATTTTAAAGGACACGAAATGAATTATTTTGGGTTTAAAGGCACGAAAAGAGGAAAATAAGTTATGGTTTGGGGAAATGGGCTAGGAATTGGGTTGGTTTATGAAATGGAAATATGAATTTAAGCACTCCAAAAATTAAATACTCAACCCGACCAATAATGGCGGTGAAAGTTTATTAATCATCGGGTTTGGTTTTGGGGGACATTTTAAGGTGTCTAGAACTATCCACCTTGATATGGTCCCATTGAGTGTAGATTTTTCAAATAGATACGTAAGTTGATCCATTCGAGAAACTACAAAGATTGTATGCACGAGTATGTAATGTCTTAGCTTGGTTGTGACCCATAACAATGCGAGGGACAATTTTTCAAGCGGCGTGTAGCGCACTTCATACTCGAGAATTTTCATGCTTAGATAGTAGATTGCATTTTCTTTACCTTCTACTTCTTTTGCAAGCATAACCCCCATCGTCTCCTTGGTTACCGTTATGTACAACCTAAGAGGGATCCTTGGAAGCGTTGGTGCTAATACGGGAGGATTTGCGAGATAGGATTTGATCTTTTCAAATTCTTTTTGACACTCATCATCCCATATTACTGGTACATTATTTTTGAGCTTTTTGAATATTTGGTTCGCATATCAATGTTAGCTTTCATATGAACCTACTTATATATTGCAACCAGCCAATAAATCTCCGAATTTGTTTCTCGGTTTTGGGCGGTGGCATTGACATGATCGCCTTGATCTTGGTTGGGTCTATCTCTATTCCTCTAGAGCTTATGACATATCCCAAGAGCTTGCCTGGGGTGACTCCGAAAGTACACTTAGATGGATTCAACCTCATGTTGTATTTTCTTAGCCTTTTGAAAAATTTTCTTAAGGCTACTTGATGTCCTAGGCGATCTTTTGATTTCATAATCATATCGTCTACATATACTTCAACCTCTTTGTGCATCAAATCATGGAGTAGGGCAGTTGCTGCTCATTAGTAAGTAGCACCCGCATTTTTAAACCAGAATGGCAATACCGTGTAACAGTAAGTACCTCAAGGTGTTATGAATGTTGTTTTCTCCATGTCTTCTTCTGCCATGAGAATCTGGTTGTACCCACTGTATTTTTTAAGGTTGTGCACAATAGGTTAACCGTACCATTTAGCCTTAATGGTACGGTTAACCGTTATGTTGGTTACTTAAAATTTTGAACCATAACCGTACCGTTAAGGAACCGCTAGCGGTTAACCGTTCCTTAACAGTACGGTTACAGGTTAACAATTTACCGTTTAATAAATTTTAAACCCTGCATTACTTCCAATAGTTCCAAACATCCAACTCTAATACAAATTTAAAAATAAAGTAATAAACAATAAAATTCATGTTCTAATTAAGATTACAAATCCACAAACCAAATACATTACAAAGTTTTAATTCGTACTAAGTTTTTTTAAATTCGTAGCCAATTTCCCCAAATTGATTTGTACACTAATTCAAAAAAAAATGTATTAATCGAAAAGAGAGAAAGAATACCTGATAGATCTGATGTTCTAATGAGTCAGTGAAGGCTCCGGTTAGTCGGTGAAGGCTCCGGTGAAGTCTGAACTTAGTAAGTGAGGTGAAGTGAAGGACTGAAAGGAGTGAAGGGTGGAGGCTGAAGAAGTGAATTGGGAAATAAGAATTTTTTTAGGGTTACATTATATATTTTCCCTATAAAAATAAAAATATATATATATATATATTTATTTTAACGGTTAACCGATGGTTAACCATTTACTAAAACTTGTAACCGTAACCGTAACCGTTAACCGTTATATTTAGCGGTACGGTTAACCGTAACCGATTAATTTAAACGGTTCGGTAAATTAATCATAATGAGCCGGTTACACCGGTTAACGGTTACAGTTTTTTTCACACCCCTAGTATTTATCCATAAATGAGATAAGCGCATGATTTGTTGTATTATCTACTAAAATATCGATGTGTGGTAAAGAGAATTCGTCCTTTGGACTTGCCTTATTTAAATCTCGATAGTTGACACACATTCTTACCCTTCCATCCTTCTTCGGAACTGGGACCACATTTGCTGCCCATTCGCGGTACTTGGATACCCTAATAAAACCTGCAGCTATTTATTTATGAACTTCTTCTTTTATTTTAGGAGCTACGTCGGGTTTCATTCGACGCAACTTTTGTTTTACCGGTTACATTCCTGGAATTAGTGGTATAGTGTGTTGAGCTATTTCTCTATTAATGCCTGACATATCTTCATATGACCAAGCAAATACATCGATAAATTCTTGGAGTAAATTAATTAAATCGGTTGTTTCTTGTTTATTAAGCGTTAATCTGATTTTAACTTCTCTTTTAATGGTTGAATCATTTGAGATATCAACCGTTTTAGTATCCTCAATTAGCGGTGTTTTCTTTTTAAGTGTTTCCATTGCTTTAATAATTTCTTTGTCATTTTCATTGTTAGTTAAGCAATGCTTGTCATCTTAGGTTAATGAAAAAAATGAGGAGTAAGAGGAGGAATACGTATTATTGAATTCTGAAATCATTACATCGAAAAGAGAAATGTCCTCAGGGACTTGATTGCTAACTATTCTAGGAGTAGAATTAGAAGAATTAGAAACAGGGGGTGCTTTAGCTAAGGATATAGAAGACTCTAAAGGAAAAGACTTAGACTGAGACTCTAACTCAGACGAATCTTCAAACATTGGTCCTTGCCTTGTTGTTATTGAGATTTTTCTTCCACTCAGAGTAGTCACCTTGACCATCTTGCGCTATCCTTGCACTAAACCCTCTGCTGGAGTGATGAGCTTTGAAGGGTCAAAGTTCTCGCTTTGCAAGACCGTTTGGATAAGCGAGGAATTATCTGTTACATATTTCGGCTCATCTTTTTAACACCCAAAGAGTAGTCCCATGAGATTAAATTCAATGCATGGGGGTGTTTTCTCCTTGTAAATAGGAGTTAGGATATCATCAAGAAAGTTACAATCCAGAAAGATTTCGAATCCAGGTTGCCTTATGCCACTTACAACAAAAGGTTCGGGAAATTAATAACATGGATAGTCCTCTCCTTCTCTTATGAACTGTCCGTTGAGAGTAAGAGGTACTGGTCCATTGGGATTGGTTTCTTTTGGGTGCGAGCGTTCCTAAGCACCTTAGACCTTTCATGGCCTCGCTTAAGATCTTCCCGAGTCGGTTTGAAACCAAGTCCGAAAGTTTCTAACTTAGGGAGGCCAGGTAATTCCATTTATTTAGCTATCTCCCTTTTCTTTCCTAAAGTCATTCTGGGAAAGTGTCCCTGTCTCTTGAGAATAGCATTTACCGTCATATTGGAGTGGGGGTCCTGACAAAGAGGGGTCCTTTCATCCTCCTCGATTAAGGAGACCTCTTCATTAAAGCCCCACAAGTCTTCATCATCCTCATCGTGCTCCACATTAATGATCAAATTTTCAACAGCTTTAATCCTCATAGGTGAAGCATCAATTGTAATAGGGATCCCTCCAACTAGAGCTTTTACTTATTGGTGAAGAGATGAAGGGACGGCCTTGAGGTCATGAAGCCAAGGCCGTCCCAACAATATGTTGAAGGAAGCCTTAATATATACCACTTGGAAGGTAATGTCATGTTTTATTGCTCCTGCCGTTACATTCATAGTGATTTTTCCAAGAGCTTAGCGACAAGTATTATCGTAGGCTCTTATTTCTTTTGTTGACGAGGTTAAGTCTTCATCTCTTATGCCTAACATCCTCGCAGTTCTGAGTGGACAGACATTAATTACCGATCCATTTTCTACAAGAGTCATTGGGATGTTCATCCTCTTGCAGACTACCGTGAGGTTTAGAGCCTTGTAATGCTTGTCACCTTTTGGAGGTAAATCTTTGTCAGAAAAGGTGATCAAGTTGATAGGACTAGGGAGATCTGTAAGGAAGTTAGCCAACCCCTCAGGATTGGTGTCGGAATCTATCCCTATCTTATCCACGGCGTTCATTACTACGAACCTATGTTCTCGAGATGTAGCTAGAAGTTTCCATACATTCTTTTCGACTTTGGTCTTCTTGAATTGTTTGACAATATCATTGTCCTTTATAACAGGTATGGGAACTTGTTGCACGGCAGGAATAGGTTGTGTAGAGATGGGAGGTTGCATTCTCCCAGATCTTGTGAGGACTTCTATGGGTGAATCTTCTTCATCCCAAAAATCGCTTACAGGATATACGACTGAAAGTGGAGGTTCTTCCATATCCTTAAGAAAAACGTCTTCGGCATCGCTGTCCCAAACCCCATTAATGCTTTTATCTTGTTCTTGTGGGATTTAAATAGTTTCTTGTCAACAATCATCTTCTGAATTAAATATTTGAATTTAAAACATTTTTCAGTGGTGTGTCCCCTTGATTGATGGTATGGACATTAGAACCTATATGTCCTCTTTAGAGATTCAAATGTCTCGGTTCGAGAGGTTTGATTTTACCACTCTCGGAGAGCATTTTGAAAATTTTAGCATAGGAAGTCCCAATTGGAGTGTAGAGTTTATTACTCTTCTTGGGTGTGTCAATTACTTGGAGAGGGAATGGCTTCTTCTCCATAAGTGGAACTTTAGCATGCTTGCTTTAAAGCTCCTTTCTTAGTTTCTTTGCTAACTCAATAGCTTCACGTAACAATTCTATTCCCCCCCCCACATTGATCGTATGAGAATCCATACTTCTTCCTTGGTTGTAAGTTCTTATTTAGAAGGAAAATCATCCGTGGCATCGAAAAAGGTTTCCACCTCTTCTTCGATAGCATGAATTTCTTCAACAGGTTTGACGAGAGATGAGGGATTAACATGGTCTTTCTCATCAGAGATAGCCAAGGAATCGAAGAGAGGTGCACTGTTAATACTTGGCTTCTTGCATGCTGTAGGGAATATTTCAAGAGTTAATCCCCTAGCTTGAACCCCACTGTGATCATACACTAAAGTACGGTGGCGTCCAAAGGGAAAGAAGATAGAGCAAAAGAGTCGCCAACAAGTTTTAGGAACTTGTAAACCGTTCACAGGGTTAAGGTTACACCCCTTAACGATCCAAGAGATCGTCAACTCCATAAGGTCCTGAACCAAAATAGGGTTCGGGGATGAAGGTACAAATCCAACCTAAAAGAGATTGAACCTGCCCTAATAATAGGCCTCTACTTTATTCTGATCGTATTCATGTGCGCTTTCTGATTAACATGCAATCATTAGGATTAGACTAAACCTGTTTATCTATGTTGGTTGAATTTAATGCACAAATAAATCTATTATTGGCGATCACTTGAATTATAATCAAATTAACCCTAAAAAAGATTATTAATTATCTTATTAAGCGTGATTACAAGTATAGATTCCCTTTAAACATGCAATAAAAGGCGTGATCAGGCAATAACAATATATATCAAGCAACATAATAATAATCATAATAATAACAATTATAATAATAAAATTATAATCATCATCATAAAATTATAATCATAATAAAAATAAATTATACTTAAAATAATCATAACAATAATCATCATAATAACAATCATATTAATCATAATAATAATCATGTTAAATCATAGCAAGATCCTAGGCATGATACTAACAAGATTAATAACAAACCCTAGCATGTCAATAAGCAATAAAAATCATTATTTAACCCCAACATGATACTAACAATCATAAATATTAGGAAGAATATAAAAGGCATCGTACTTTTAATCATACTTGATATTAAGGTTACCCTAGACATGATACTAGGAATCATAATAACAACCTAAGCATGAACTCTATATCATAACATCAATTAAACCATTAAAGTACTTACTTTGATGCCTCGTACCTCTTTCTAATAACAAAATACACGCATTAGTAACTTCAAGGAAAATAATAATCAAAATAACAATTAAATTAAATAATTAAAAGAGAGATTTAGGACCAAACCCTCAGAAATTAAACCTTTCACGTCTAGGGTGAAGGAAACTTCGAATAATTCTAGGTGTGTTTAAATCTAATGAATGCGGAATTTTGTATGTAAAAGCTAGTTTAGAAAAGAGAGAAAGAGAGAGTAATCAAGAGAATCTTGATGAGAGTTGGTGAATTGTAGATGAAAACTGGTTATCGAAAACGGAGTTTTTAGTACGTTTTTTATAAAGAAAATCAGCCATAAAGATAAAATATCAAAATAGAGTTCTAGCGCTGATAAAACTGAACCAGCGCCAACGCTGGCTATTGGCGCCAGGCGCCAACATTAGCGCCAGACGCCAATGCTAGCACCAGGCGCCAGGCGCTACAACTGGCGTTTGGCGCTGATTCGGAAAATCACGCGGTTTCTTAAAATCAGATAAAAATTGCCGTATAGGAGGATAAAATCGTATTTTTCCTCAAAAATACTCTTTGATTTTAATTAAAACTCTTAAAAGTCAACAAAAGTCAATTTATCAATGTTAGTTAAATTAGGAATAAAAAGAACCTTCTAGAAGAATCTAAAAGACTAAAACCATTCCTAATTGCATTAGGAATGATAAATCACATTAGGCCCAACCCTAGATCATTGGGCCGCATATAAGGCTCAAACCGGGCCCAGTTTAGTAAATTGGCCATAATTTCCTCAATATTCATCCAAATTGGGCTTATAATATATAGTTTGAAAGCTCTTGTCAAGCCCTATCCAACTACACTACTACAAGACCCATATCATGGACCAACCAAACTAGATTGGCGTTTTTCTTAAAATAAGTTTTAAAAAACAGAGAGAAGAGAAAAGAAATTAAAACCTTCCGCAACACTAAACTTTCCATGCTTTCGCTTCATTCGATTATGATTCGACGTGAAAGGTACTCATCACCGGGTTTGGTTTTGGGGAGACATAAATGGGTGTCTATAGAAGCCCCCACTTTGACTGAGTTTGGGGAAACGCAAGTTTCAAAAACAAAAGTCAAAATATTGATAGGGACGGAGAATGATTCAGAACGTTCTGCGATCCTAAACCATTCTTGTAACGCTGATACCTGCAAAACTAACATTAGTTAAACATAAAAAAGAGTTAAGAAACGCGTATCTTGCAACGTCGAGCACACGTCTCTGAAAGTAACCGATTTGTTGTCGCTTCACTGTTGTTTTGATGACCTCCTGCCAAGAGAACGTCATCCCGCTTGAAAACCGCTACGCTTGTAACTGCTTCCAATTTTGAAGATTGCTTCGCTTGAAATGATCCTCCTCCGCTTTGATAATATTCCACGTCCAACGGAATACCATCGAAGATTGCTTCGCTTGAAACAATCCTCAACCACATTGATAATATTCCACGTCCAAGGGAATACTATTGAATATTGCTTTGCTTGAAACAATCCTCTTCCGCTATGATAATACTCCACGTCCAAGGGAATACTATCATAGATAACTTCGCCTGAAATCACCTTCAGTTGCTTTTTGACAACTTTCCACAATCTATGGAACGCCATCTTGCTGTTTGTTTTGAAGATCTTTCACAATCTAGGGAACGCCGTCAATCAATGTTGCTACATCTCGAGCCTTTTCTTGAATCATAGTGACAATCTTTCCAATCATAGCAAAAGTCGTCGAAGACCGCCTCATCATGAACCTCCACAATCCTAGCGAACGCCGTCGAAGACCGGCCGTCTCGTGCTATCTTCTCAAATCTTGGGTGACAACCTCCACAATCTTAGCGAATGTCAACGAAGACCGCCCATATCGTGCTATCTTCTCAAATCTTTTCTCAAATCTTAGTGACAACCTCCACAATCTTAGCGAATGTCGTCGAAAATCGCCCATCTCGTGCTATCTTCTCAAATCTTTTATGACAACTTCCACAATCTTAGCGAAATCTGTCGAAAATAACTTTACTTGAAGTCATCCTCAGTTTTGCGATAATATTCTGAAGAAAAATTTCCGAAGACCAACGCTTGTCGATCTCTAAAGCTCGTTTGAACTTTGCTTCCACTAAAACCAGTATGTCGGTGTCTCCATGATGAGCCAATTCTTAGGCGCTTTAAGCTAAGTGAGACGATCTTTCGTCAGGTCGATCACTTATTTGCGGTTGTAATCAAATCGATACTCAATCATGTCAAATTGCTTATAGGGGCTAACTGGCGTACCAAGGAACCCGAAATTGTTGTTCTGTCGCTGCTGGAATATCTCTGGCGCCAGGAATTGGCTCTGTCGCCAGACGCTGTGATCTAGCGCCAGGCGCTAAAAACTGTTGCCAGCCGCTAGATGTTTCCGTTTGGCGCTGGAGTAGGGTCTTCCCTGTTCTGCTGCACCTGTATTTATTTTTTACTATAGAACTTTGCCAATCTCTTTAATTATCTTAGGGTTGACCTAAGGTTTAAGGTCGCTTGACTTATTGACTCGACACGACTCAAGGCATAAACTTGACTCACTGTGATTGACTTGAGGTTGACTCGACTCAAACTGTTTGACACACGTGTTAGACTCAAATCAAGGTGATATGACACGACATGACTCAATGTGTACATGACTTGTGTGTGCATTGTATTGTGATCGTGGGACTCGAAAATGCAAAAAAGCAAAAAATTTCCGTCATTTTTGTGGAGGGTACCGACTTTTTCCCGAAAAAGAAAGACGCGAAAAAAGATCGAAGTTTTTGAAGGTGCATATTGAATGAGCTCAGTCAAATGTTGTTTCACAGTACAAGGATTGTAACATCTTAGACTATCCTAGTTGACTCGATAATGAAAGTATTTAGGTAACTTAGGCACGTAGGCTAAGCACTTCATACTTTGTGATGTAATGACAATTATGATTGATGAGTTATTTTGACATGAAAAGGCATGCTTCATCATTCTATTAAGATTTCATGACAAAGGGTTCCTTAGGGAAAGTATATTTAGTCATGTATATGTGCGGTGTGTGAAAGTGACACTAAAGTTAGGCCACAACGGCTAAGTGCGTTGAAAGATATTATTTGTTAAAAGAAGCAAATGGTGGTGACTCATAGGGTAGGTAAGCTAATGATATAAGGATCAAGCCCCCAAGTCTAGCTCTAAATGAATAGGGATGAGCATAGGATATCCCTTGATATGATCATGATGGTTGAATGTGAATATGAATGCATGTTTATTACGGTCGCACCTCGATGTGAGGTTGCCTACGTATCCGTTAGGAATCAGGCCGAACGTAGCTCTAGTCGAACCTCGCACAAGTGTGTATACCTCAAAAAGGTATTTTTAAGGGTTGTAACGTGGTTAGGCTAAAGGTTGAAGAAGAATGGGATAAAAGGCTCAAGACCCTACATAAGCCCCCCAAGGTGTGCAACTTCGCTTTTGAATCATTATAGTTTTATGCTTGAGTTTCTACTCTTTTTTAGCTCTTTCTTTTTTTTTTGCTTTATTTATTTTATTTTGATAAGTGTGGGCAATCCCGATCATGCGGTCTATCACTCACTTGGCATTCATGTTTCTCAGGAACGGTACTGAGCACTCGATAAGAGACGCAATCTGAGACGTGTTCATATCAAAGACATGTTCATGTCAAAGACATTGGAACACTTACCCTTTTGTACACGTTTATTATTATTTTTTTGCTTATTTTTGCGATTTTAATCTTTTTAATTCACTCAAGCTTTTTAGAATTGCATAAATTGCACACTGTCCCATCCCAAGGTTAGGTAGATATGGGTTAGAAAATGAAAGGTCTATCATTAGACGAGGCTCAAAGTGGTTTATGAAAAAAGGATTGTAAATTAGAAAGGTGACATGAGATATCATGTGGCTACAAGGGGTGCCTCAAATCATTGGTATACCTTGTATTTAGTTCAACATGGATTTATTTATTTATTTTTTAATGCAATATAATGAAATGATCATATGTAAGAAATAAATGCTCATTTTATTGAAAGGGAAAAAGAATAAATCTACAAAATTAATCTAAGGGAAAAGAAAGGTGCCTACGCTAGACTTATTGGGGAAAGGATAAATAAAGAAAAAGAAAAAAGATGTCATGAAATCTCGTCGTTTGAAGCTCGACTTATGTCTTGTATTGTTTGCTTTATCATCACTCGCTCTTCTTGTTAACTGGAGGTATGGGAAGCTTGTTATTATCAATCAAATGTTTGATAGCCTCCTTTAGCTTCCAACAGCTCTCAGTAGCATGACCCTTACCTTGATGGTACTTGCAGTGCACATTTGGATTCCAACTAGGTACCCTCTTCTCAAGTAGGGGATCTTGAAGAGGTCCAATAGGAGTAATGATTCCCTTGGCATGGAGTCGTTCGAAAGCATCATCGTAGCTAATTCCAATAGGGGTAAAATCCCTTTTTTGTTGCTTTCTAAATCCTAAGATCTCATTAAGGTCGAAAGTACCAACATTGTTGCTAGAGTAGGTGTTTTCGGAAGGAGAAGGATAGTTGTTCTTCTTCCCTTTACAGCCACTGTTACTATCGTTACTAATCTTGTCCTTCTTGTCGTGCGGAGGAACATGAAGGGGATTTGAATTAACGAAGTCTTGAACACAATCTTTGAGGGCGAGAAACTTTTCAGTAGTTTGACCGGGACCTTTATGGTATAGACAATAGGAATTTGGATCCCAATTAAGAAAACGTTTTTCAGATGGAGGGTCTTGACTGGGACCAATGGAGTGAATATTACCTTGATCATGAAGATAGTCAAAAGCTTCATTATAAGTCATTCCTATTGGTGTGTATTCTTCAATGGTCCGTTTTTCCCGTGGCTTAGGAGCATTGAGTTCTTCATTAAACCCTTGGCGAGGATTTTGTTCGATGACCATCACCCAATTTGCTAATCCTTCTACCACATTCAAGAGCATGGCAACGACATCTTGTAGTTTTCGAACGTCCTTTTTTAGACTTGATGATCCTTCCCTGGTATTATCTGAGAAAAAACTTTCATCCTCCCCAATCACGGCCACTTCATCGAGAGAGGTTATATAAGTTGTCTCGATCATGGGCTCTCCCACAGGTGTGATAAGAAGTGATGGATCGAAGGATGTTTGATCATCTTCGATGGCCAAAATCTCGGAAGTTTCATTGTTATCGATCAGATCTTGAATAGCTTCTTTGAGTTTCCAACACTCTTCAGTGTCGTGACCCTTTCCTTGGTGATATTTGCAGTGCTTATTAGGGTCCCACTTGGGTGGCCTGGCTTCTGGACCTGGATCTTTGATGGGCCCTATGGGCATGACTACTCCTTTGTGATGTAACTTCTCAAAGGTTGTTTCATAACTCATGCCAAGTGGAGTGAACACCCTTTTTTATCTTTGGATTCGTGGTTTAGAGGCGTTCGTGGCATGCACCTCATTAATGGTAGAGGAAGAAGAAGGATGGTCGTTCTTCTTTCCTCTCGCACCATTAACTTTCAAAAGGTCATCTTCAATGTCAATGCCTATATTATAGACAACCTTGAAAGTATTTAAATTGTGTTGGTAATTTAAGTGCCTTGAATACTTCCCTTAGAGATTCTTGATAAACATCCTCACAGATTCTTTTTCAGTAGGAGCCTTGACCATATTAGCGGAAGTTTCCCTCCATTTATTGAAGAAAGACGTGAACCCTTCGTTTTCTATTTGTTTTAACATCTTGAGTTGTCTACAGTCTGTTTCGTCTTGGATGTTAAACTTATATCTATCTATGAAAGCGTTTACTATTGATTCCCATGTAGAGGTTTTCTCTTTGTCAAGGGAGAAGAACCATTGTTGGCAAACGATCTCGAGAGATAGTGGCAACAGAGAGGGGAAAACCTTCTTATCAATACCCTTAATGCTCATTATAGTTTTAAAAGCTCTTAGATGGAAGTAAGGGTTATCTGTTGCCTTGAATGTAGGGATGTCAGTGGCGTTGAACTTATGCGGAAGAAGTTCCTTGTCCAGCGAGACCCCTTGTGAACTCATGCCCTGAAATTTATAGTCATTACATAGCTTTCTCAAAATTTCTTACATAAGGGTCATTTGTTGTTGCTTCACAGGGTCAGCAATTTTGAGGGTTAAAGCCTTTAACACGTCAGTCACGTCATTCAATTGAATCCTAAGTTCATTGAACTCTTCTTGACTTGCCATTATCTTTTTAGCCTTCCTCTTTTGATGAACTGGTTTATCAAAAAGTGAGACTTGAATAAAAAGGTTGTCCTTGATTAATCGCCCTTCTCTCCTCGACCAAGTACTGTGGAAAAGGAATTTAGGGATATTCATTGTTAATTATTTGACTTAAACTTTATTCAACATGCAATGGATGGAGGAAGTGAAGAAATATTGGAATAGAATGTGAAGAAAAAATGATGTAGATGGAGGGATATGAAGAACTAGAGATAGGATGTACCCCCCAACTCAAATGACGGAAAGACCGACTTATGCATAAACCTAAGATATGGTTATGATGATGTATACTCAAAGTGTGTGCTAAGACTAGTGAGTGTAGGTGACATGTTAAGACTCGTGTCATGACCATGTGGATAGACTATGTGACTAGACCCAATTAATGACTCGACAAGGTGTTATTGACAATGAAATTTAACCGAATTAATTAGCAAACTGGCTAATTAGACACTAGGTGATGACTCGATCAATAATCTGAACTGTCGGCAAAACGACAGGACTGGCATCGCACTGTGTAGTGTAGCGCCAGACGACAGAGCTGTCGTCAAGCGCCACACTCTACAGAGTAGCGCTACAGTCCAGAATTTGGTGCCAATGCTAGAGCTTCAATCTGGGACTGTTTTCGGTGTTATTAATCAATAGGGGTATACCTAAAGTCATACTAGGTCAATTCTGATTAAAATATTAGACTTTATTGACTCAAATTAATTAATTAATTAATTAATTAATTAGGCAAAATTCTTTAAGTCATTAATTTATTTAATCTCAACACAACTCAAACAAACGGTTAAGAAATCATAGTATGCACAAATTAATGCACAATTAGTCAAGTAGGAACAATATGATGCAATGAGTTTGTAACCTAACCATGGCTCTAGTTCTCTAAAGTTCGGGATATGGTTTAGTCAATAGAGGGTCCATGGTTAATTGTCCGGATGCACCGCGCGGAAGCCTAACCGTGAAGGGTTGGCGCGAGTGGATGGGACACCGCGAGTTTTAGAAAAAACTCGCTTCCATGGTTTGGTGAATTCAACATTCTCGGATGTACCATTTGTTACTCAGAGCGTTCAATCGGGTAGATGGAGCATGAATTCCCAGAGGATTATGTCCATATGTAGAACACATATGGGTTTCAAAAAAGTGAGAAAAACTCAATCAGGAAGTAGGATCGAGCAAACAATACGATAAACTAGTCGAAATTAGAACGCATATTTCTATCTCGGTATTGGAAGAATTTAGCGCCAGCAAACAGAGCTTAGCGCCAAGTTTTAGCTATAGCGCCTGGCGCCAATGCTGGCGTCTGGCGCTACAGTTGAAATTCTGGCGCCAATGCTTTGGCCTCTTGCGCTAATTCCTACATGCCTCAGTAGCTTTCTTTGCTCGATAAAATTTTCCAGTTTCGCGCAGTGTTATTTCGGTCCTAGTTGTGAAAGATATTTCTCAAATTTCCTACGTGTAAAATCTTATGTTTTTAACTCATTATGGATGGTCTTTCCAATGAGATATTTTTTATGCATATGACAATAATGCTAATCAAAATTACGCACATAAAATACTTAGAACGTTTCAAGTTCGTTCACTCATTCAAAATCATTGCCGTAACAAATTCAAGAATTAAAATAGAAATCATCCCCAGTGAAGTCGCCAAAAACTGTAGGGAATAATTTCAAGCGTTAATCCCCTAGCTTGAACCCCACTGTGATCATACACTAAAGTACGGTGGCGTCCAAAGGGAAAGAAGATAGAGCAAAAGAGTCGCCAACAAGTTTTAGGAACTTGTAAACCGTTCACAGGGTTAAGGTTACACCCCTTAACGATCCAAGAGATCGTCAACTCCATAAGGTCTTGAACCAAAATAGAGTTCGGGGATGAAGGTAAAAATCCAACCTAAAAGAGATTGAACCTGCCCTAATAATAGACCTCTACTTTGTTCTGATCGTATTCATGTGCGCTTTCTGATTAACATGCAATCATTAGGATTAGCCTAAACCTGTTATTGGCGATCACTTGAATTATAATCAAATTAACCCTAAAAAAGATTATTAATTATCTTATTAAGCGTGATTACAAGTATAGATTACCTTTAAACATGCAATAAAAAGCGTGATCAGGCAATAACAATATATATCAAGCAACATAATAATAATCATAATAATAACAATTATAATAATAAAATTATAGTCATCATCATAAAATTATAATCATAGTAATAATAAATTATACTTAAAATAATCATAACAATAATCATCATAATAACAATCATATTAATCATAATAATAATCATGTTAAAGCATAGCAAGATCCTAGGCATGATACTAACAAGATTAATAACAAACCCTAGCATGTCAGTAAGCAATAAAAATCATATATTTAACCCTAACATGATACTAACAATCATAAATATTAGGAAGAATATAAAAGGCATCATACTTTTAATCATACTTGATATTAAGGTTACCCTAGACATGATACTAGGAATCATAATAACAACCTAAGCATGAACTCTATATCATAACATCAATTAAACCATTAAAGTACTTACTTTGATGCCTCGTACCTCTTTCTAATAACAAAATACACGCGTTAGTAACTTCAAGGAAAATAATAATCAAAACAACAATTAAATTAAATAATTAAAAGAGAGATTTAGGACCAAACCCTCAGAAATTAAACCTTCCACGTCTATGGTGCAGGCAACTTCGAATAATGCTAGGTGTATTTAGATCTAATGAATGCGGAATTTTGTATGTAAAAGCTAGTTTAGAAAAGAGAGAGAGAGAGAGAGAGAGTAATCAAGAGAATCTCGATGAGAGTTGGTGAATTGTAGATGAAAACTGGTTATTGATGAAAACTGGTTATCGAAAATGGAGTTTTTAGTACGTTATTTATAAAGAAAATCTGCCAAAAAGATAAAATATCAAAACAGAGTTCTGGCGCTGATAAAACTGAACCAGCGCCAACGCTGGCTATTGGCGCCAGGCGCCAATATTAGTGTCAGGCGCCAATGCTAGCGCCAGGCGCCAGGCGCTACAGCTGGCATTTGACGCTGATTCATAAGATCACGTGTTTTCTTAAAATCAGATAAAAATTGCCGTACAGGAGGATAAAATTGTATTTTTCCTCAAAAATACTCTTTGATTTTAATTAAAACTCTGAAAAGTCTACAAAAGTCAATTTATCAATGCTAATTGAATTAGGAATGAAAAGAACCTTCTAGAAGAATCTAAAAGACTAAAACCATTCCTAATGCAATTAGGAATGATAAATCATATTAGGCCCTCCCCTAGATCATTGGGCCGCATATAAGGCTCAAACCGGGCCCAGATTAGTAAGTTGGCCATAATTTCCTCAATATTCATCGGAATTGGGCTTATAATATATCGTTGGAAAGCTCTTGTCAAGCCCTATCCAAATACACTACTATTGGAACCATATCATGAACCAACCAAACTTGATTGGCTGTTTTATTAAAATAAGATTTCAAAAACAGAGAGAAGAGAAAAGAAATTAAAACCTTCCGCAACACTAAACTTTCTACACTTTCGCTTCATTTGATTATGATTCGACGTGAAAGGTACTCATCCCCGGGTTTGGTTTTGGGGAGACACAAATGGGTGTCTACACTTGAAGGGGGTAATAGTAGCTTATTGTTGTAAATCAAATCTTGGATAGCTTCCTTAAGCTTCCAACAATTCTCAGTGAGATGGCCCCTACCTTGGTGATACTTGCAATGTGCGTTCGGATTTCAATTGGCTATCCTCTTTTCATCTGGTGGATCCCCGAATGGTCCAATAAGAGTTATAAGACCTTTTGCTTACAGTCGATCGAATGCGGTGTCATAACTCATACCAATAGGAGTAAAGTTCCTCCTAAATGGTTTCTTTTGTCCTTGGTTGTTCATAGCAAGGACTTCATTCAAATTAAAGGTGCTAACATTATATGAGTGGATGGTTTTGGAAGAAGAAGGATTGTCATTCTTCTTTCCTTTCCAGCCACTGTTGAAGTTATTGTTAGCTGCTTTTTGTTTAGCTAGGTCATCTTCAATGTTAATCCCAATGTTGTAGACGGCCTTGAAAGTGCTTGGAGGTTCTTGGAGTACTTTTCTTGGAGGTTCATAATGAATATCCTTACAGATTCTTTCCCACTTGGTACTTCAATCATCCTAGCAGAGGTTTCTCTCCATTTACTGAAGAAAGAAGTGAAACCTTCATTCTCTTTTTGTTTAAGTATTTCAAGTTCCCTATGATCAGTTTCAACATGAATATTGCATTTATACCTATCAAAGAAAGCGTTTACATATGATTCCCAAGTAGAGGTTTTCTCTTTGTCAAGGGAAAAGAACCATTGTTGGCAAACGGTCTCAAGAGATAAAGAAAATAAAGAATGAAATACTTTTCTATCAATACCCCTAATATTCATTATAGTTTCAAAGTCTCTTAAATGAAAATAAGGGTTATCAGTTGCCTTGAACTTTGGGATGTCGTTGGCAATGAACTTCTGCGGAAGAAGCACCTTTTCCACCGAGACCCCTTGTGAACTAATGCCCTAGAACTTGTAATCATTAGATATATTGCTCAAGCTTTCTTTCATGAGCTCCATTCGTTGTTGTTTCACAGGGTCATTAATTAGGAGAGTTATGGTCTTTAGCAGTTCAGTAACACTAGCCATTTGCTTCTTAAGCTCATTAACTTCTTCTTGACTCGCCATTATCTTCTTGGCTTTCCATTTACGACCGACTGGTTTGTCAAAAAGTTGTACTTGAACGAAAAGGTTGTCTCTGATCAAACGCCCTTCCTTTCTTAACCACGTGTTGTAAATTAAACCATTTTTTTTAATGACTTGACTCAAATTGACTTTGACTTAACGAGTTTATAAAGAAAAAGATAAAAATAAAAATAGTGTGTATATTTTTGGGTTGAAACAAGTGGTTTAATTGGAGGATTAATATCCGACTAACCCGCCTAAAAAATGACGGAAAACACGTGCATATAAGACTCTCTAGACATTGTTAAAGTGTATTTATATATTAGAGTGTGCTTTGTTTGTGAGTATAAGTATAATGCTTTGAATCTTGTGTAAGACCACGGGACTAAGTGCCTAGACTCAATTAAGGACTAAACAAGGGTATTGCTATTAACAAAATAATCAAACTGATTAGCAAACTGTTGAATTAGACTCGTCGTGATGACTTGAGCAAAATCCTAAACTATCGCCAAAGCAACAGGAATGTCGCCGCATCCAGATGACAGCGTTGTTGCTAAGCGTTGCACAACAGTGTGTGGTGCTGCAACCCAAATTTTTGCGCCATTTATGGAGCATTAATCTGGGACTGCTTTCAGTATTTTAACTCTTCGGGATAGGCCTAAAGTCGTACGAAGCCAGTTCTAATTAGTTTATTAGACTTTAATTACACAAATTAATTAATTAATTAATTAATTAATTAGGCAAAGTCCTTTTAGTCATTAATTAATTTATTTAAGGCTTAAACACAAGTCAACACAAACAATTAGGAAAAAACATATAGAGTATGCAAAATAAATAATGCAAAGATAGTCAAGTAGGCACAATATAATGCAATGAGTTTGCAACCTAACCATTGCTATAGTTCTCTAAAGTCCGGGATATGGGTTAGTCAAAGAGGGTCCATGGTTATGAGTCCGAATGCACCGCGCGGAAGCCTTACCTTTGGAAAGGTTGGCGCGAGTGGATGGGACCCCGCGAGTTAAACTCGCTTCCATGGTTTGGTGAATTCAACATTCTCGGATGTACCCTTTATTGCTCATATTTATGGCTCGATATTGGAAGAAAGCAGCGCCAGCCAACAGGGACTGTCCCCTGGCGACAAAGCCATATATTCAGTGACAGACTCCGTTTTCTAGACGCCAGTTCCTACATGCCTCAGCAGCTTTCTGTGTTTGTAAAATTTTCTAGTTTTTCGCATTATTATTTCGGTTCTACTTTTGAATGATATTCCTCAATTTTCCTACGTGTAAAAAATCCTATGTTTTTGACCCATTACGGATGGTCTTTCCAATGAGATCTTTTTTTATGCATATGACAATAATGTTAATAAAAATTACGCACATGAAATACTTTGAACTTGTCGAGTCTCATCCACTCAATCTAAATAATTGCCAAAATAAATTTTAGGAATTGAAATAGAAATCCTCCGCAGTGGAGTCGCCAAAATCTGTAGGGAATATTTCAAGCATTACCTCAAACTTGAACCCCACAATGATCATAAAATTAAGCATGGTGGGGTCCAAAGGAATGAAGCTAGAGCAAAAGAGTCGCCAACAAGTTTTAGGAGCTTGTAAACCGTTCACAGGGTGAAGGTTACACCCTTTAACGATCTAGGAGATTGTTCACTCCAATAGAACTAGAACCAAGACTGGAAGTTCGGGGATGAAGGTACAAATTCAACCTAAAAGAGATTAAAACTGCCTTAATAATAGGCCTCTACTTTATTCTTCTCGTATTCATGTGCTCTTTCTGACTAACATGCAATCAATAGGTTTAGCCTAAACTTGTTTAACCTATGTTGGTTCAATATTAATGCACAAAAAAAACTATTATTTGCAATCACTTGAATTATAATCATATTAACCCTAAACAATATTATTAATTATCTTATTAAGCGTGATTACAAGTACAAATTCCCTTTAAACATGCATAAAAGGCGTGATCAAGCAATAACAATAAATAATAATAATAATCATAATCATGATAACAATTAGAATCATAATTAAAATAATCATGTCAACGCTAAGGCATAATAATAACAAGATCCTAGGCATGATACTAATAAGATTAATAACAAACCTCTATCATGTCACTAAACATTAAAGATTAAAGCCCGCTTGAACATAGGGCTAAGCCCACAAATGGAGAAAAGGCCTCGTTCTTAGGAACAATTATTTGAGTCTCGTCCTCTAAGGGAATGGTGGTAGTTTTAAAGAAGTGCAGCTCCATAATTTGCTCAAAAGCCCTAGAAGACATCCGGGGCAGGGCACACTTCTTCCCGAGCAGCTCCGAGTCCTGATTGTACCGGCAAAGGAACTAGTTGTTGGGGTTTGGTGAGTCTGACTCACCGCAGAAACAAACCCCTAACCGAGGAACCACTCGCAATAATTAAAATCATAAATCATAAATAAATAATCATAAAGAAAAGATAACGAATCTTACCCTCGAAGCGAGCTTCGCCCAAAAACCGGGGCTCTTACTTGAAAGCTACGAGCACGTCAAGCGCCGCGCCTCCGACGATATCCACCCAAAAAAAGGGGAACACAACTTTAAGGTCACTTACCTGGGGGTTAGCGAGGTCCGACCAAAACCCGAGTGTTATATGAGTTTAAGAGTTTTCCCAAAATTATGGAATGCTCTTTTTAACTCCCACTCAAGAAAAGAATTCTCAAGTCATTCCATGACTATTTATAAGGAAGTATGCCTTGTGAATTTCACTCATCTTTCAATGTGGGACTTTTCACAAAAAGATCCCACAAGGAAAGATTGGTGAATTCAACCCTTAGTTAAATAAACAAAGGAACAAGTGACAAGTGTCACATGGTTAGGTGTGGACCACTTTCTTACTTGGTCCCCAAGGCATTTCACATGCAATGTGAACTAACCATGTGTCACTCAACCTTGAGCCCAAAGTTGGGTTCGGTTGGCCCATTTTATTTTGGCCCGTGTCCATGACCCATCAACCCGGGTCCACGGCCATAGCCACATGTGTCGCCACCGTGGCGCGCCGCCACCATGGCACGCTGCCAACGTGGAACGCTGCCAACGTGGCACGCTGCCACTTGGTGGCTGCCAATGTGGCGGCTGCCAACGTGGCGGCCACGTGTGCTGCCACGTGTGCTGCCCCATGGCGTTTTGCCATGTGTGCTGCCACGTGGCATGCTCCTATTGGGCATGTATTCTTAGCCTTTTGCGTGGCTAGGATTTTATTTGTTACTTGATGCATTTTTCCGTCTTGCCAAATCCTAAATTTTGGCTCGACATTTGAGAATCTCCGACGCTCGGTTTCGACGCTCCAAGCTCGAAATTCCGACGTCTAAATGTGTAACACTCGGGCGACGAATTAATTTCTTCCGAATTAATTCGTCGAGTTGTTTCGTATAATTTTCTTGGGTGTGACCCGAAGGGTTCAGTCAAGATTAAGCTATAATATTAATTATATTAATATTACTGATCGGAAGCGGCCTCCACCCAGGAATTTCGATCACTTGACCTTACTGAATATATTAGCTTTCTAATAATTCTGAACCCGCTATCAGAATAATACACTTGTTCGAAGGACACCATTCCTTTCACTAGTTGTGCCCCAAAGTTGGAGAGTAGATTAATTAGAATCTATCCTGCCAGCCAGACCATTTGGACGACTTGTCCGAGGTCATCAAATACTCTAGGTGTGAGGTTAGAGTGTACCACGCACCATGTTTGCTTGGGGTCCGGCTCATATAGTGCATATGAGCAAATGTTGCAAAATAGGGCTCAATGTCCTGATACTCACAAGGGGCAATGAAGCCTAGTATATTGAGCCATGAGTTTGGGGTGAGTTTCCAGACGCCCATGTCATATCGTTTCAAAATTCTTTTAATCCCGTTGTGAAGGGGAAATGGAGGTCGACATTAATCATAGCCTTAAAGCAGCCGAAACGGCTGTCGGCGTTATCAATGTCATTCTTCCAGGCAATTGTTGCCTCAGGCGGGGGAACTTCTATTCTCCACCCCTCTCCTACAGAGTATGCATCCGCAAAAGCCCTAAAGCTGCTTTGCATAATATCTAAGTACCTAGGGAGCATTTTATTCGTTAAGGGATTTAGCTGAGCCGGTCCCCTAGCCGGCTTTAGACATCTACTTTTGGCCTCCTATCCCGACAGGAAGTGCAATGACGATAAATAAAACGATCTTCATGTTGGATAGAAGTGAAGAATGCTTATGGATAACAGGTTAAACCAAAAAACACAAAAGACTAGCCCAAATAAAAAAAAGCCAAAACAAAGGTCCAATTACCTAAACCCGATCATAATTATGCTAAGCCCGTGCTTAAACACTAACAATGACGGATTTAGGAGCCTAGGTTAAAACTTAGTGCTGCCGTAGAAAAAGTCGCGCGTATCTCACAAAGTCGCGTTGGGCTACCGCGCGCAACTATTTCAGTTGCGCGTGACACCCTTTAACACTTTCAGAGTTGTGCTTCGGAAGATTCAGAATTATACGAAAAATATAAAATCGAATCTTACCATAAAGCCTCGCGCAAGACAAATAGTTGCGTTGCACATAGCAGCGCAACTCTATAACTTACGTTGGGATGCCACACGCAACTTCATCTGTTGCGCATGACACCTGCTACGGCAGATTGCTCCAACCGACAGAAATTAACCTAAAACTCTGGCGAAATAACTTGTGAACTTGTGCAACCTAGCCCTCTTGTCCTAAACACTCACCCTTTCGATACTTTGTTACTACGGTGAAGGTTCCCCAACAAGAAGGAATCCATAAGTGTTCTAAACGGGGATTTAGCAAAGAGAAGTGGTAAATTCCCGAACACTTAGTTAAATCATATTTATTTTCTTGTTGAAAATGAATTTAATTAATTAATTAGTGTTGTTTGATCACCATTATAATAATTAATTACTCAATTCCACATAGTATGTTTCGTTAAATAAAGATTATAATTTAATCAAATAATTGTTGGTTGATCACTTAATCTAAGGAGAATCTTGTTTATTTATTGTTCTTTCACTAATATTATTAAATAAGAATAATGACTTTTGCAATGTAATTCCTACGTGAATTAATGTTTGTAAATAAAATCAACTTACATAGTTTTAGGTATTGCGTTTTATATATTGTTTGGTGATGAAATTGTAAAAATGGAAAAGCTAGTAGAGGCCGTACTAGGGCTAGGATGACGATTCCCTCTAAAAGGAACGTTATCTTAGTACCCTCGCTCCCGAACTCAATTCTGGTTTATAGACCAATTTGGGCATGGGTAAAATTATGATTTGTGCTAATTATTCCATGAATTCGACATGGTAGAAAGGCATGAACGAGGTTTATGAGTTTTTCCTAAAACTCATTGGCAACTCCTACTTGTTTCTTATAAAAAAGCATGATGATAGAATCAATTCTAATTCAAGGTCCCACAAACAGTTAGGAATTCAAATCCTACTACACCCTAACAAGTTTAAAGTCCTAGGCTTTTAAGTGGCCAAGGGCATTTAAGGAGAGTACCCCTTACGATGGGATCACCCTCCTTACAGTGGTGACTCCACTAGGGACTTAGAAATTACATGATTAATTCGTAGTTATGGTCCAAGGTATCCAACACTAGGTTGCCTATGGGTTGTAACGAGAATTAACTTGGATAACCTCTAGTTAAAGAGCGAGACTTGAACGCATAATATATTCCTTTTGCATAAGAGTAAAAACCAAACAAGCAACATTGCATCATGCATAAGCATAGCACACTTAAACCATTGGGGATTGGCTCATTGACTAGGGTTCGCCAACACTAAGCTTCTATTCCAAAATCAATAATAATCATCCCACCCATATAACAAACAAAATGTTGGGAGGGCGATGTCATGGGTCAACACGTTGAGTGATTGATTTATGCGTCGTTTCTTAAGGTATGGTACCTTTGGACACCCTAGCCTTTTTTAACCTTAGAACGACATTGCTTGAATCTTGACTTATGACATGCTTATGTGGTTATGTGACAATGTACAACGTGTTAGGATAATCTTCTTTTTCTTTTTTTTTAGTTTGGTCTAGGTTCCTAATTACGAAGTTGTCTCTTCGTGATTTAGCATCATATTCAAAGGATAATATATAAAAAAAAAAACGAGTCAAGTAAAAATATCGATCGAATAAAAAAAACGCTCGAATTAAAAAAAATATTACGAGCAGGTGGCGCGCGCAACTCATGAAGTTGCGCGACCCCTCTCAGTGCAAGTTATTTTGTTGCGCGCTCCCCCTAAACAAGTCAATTTTGATTTCTCAAAAATCAAATTGACTCGTTCGAACAATATCTTCATTGAAGAATTTTTAAGGGCGATGTTATCCGTTTATGTATATTTTGCGTCTTTTTCTTTTTTTTTTTCCTTTCAAAAGCAAGCATATCGATTTACTTATCCTTTCGAACTCCTTTAGGGCCGGTTTTCAAGCTTGGGAAAGAGGACCCCCGGGCACTCACATTCTACGTTGACTACCCAAAGATCAACCCCTTTCAAACCACTTTCCTTCGACAACCAATCCTAGTCCAACAACAATGACAACCGTTGAAGAACTTCAACAAGAGATTCTTCTTATGAGAGAGGAAAAGGCTCAAGAGGCCGAGGAGAGAAGAATTAAGAAGATGGAAAATGCTAAAAAGAAAAAAGTTGAAGCGTTAACCTTACAAGAAAAGATGGAGCAATTATCCATCAAAGAAAAGTCGTTGGAGAAGCCAGTTCTTCGTTCTACAATGGGGAACAAGTACATTGGCGCAGAAAAGTTTGCTCTTCCCCCAGGACTTGCTTTACCAGAAAAGTTCATAGCTACGGACTTTCCAATATTTAAGGTGACCAATAATCCACAAAATCATTTAATGTGTTTTACTGGCACTATGGCACTAAAGGGAGTTGACCCTAAACTTTATGCTTTGACTTTCCCTTCATCACTAGACCCAACCGGGAGAGAGAGTGGTACTATGCGCTATATCAAAAATTTAAAGCGACATGGGAAGATGTAGTTTCGACTTTCATCACCCAATACGAGAGTAACGTAGAGTTCAAGTTAACTTTACGCGAACTCGAGATGCTTAAGCAAAGCGACGACGAAGGTTTCCTTGCTTTCTATGGTAGATGGCGAAAAAAATCGGCCCACCTTGCCCAAAGGCCTCCTGAACTCGAGTTAGTACAACAAATATCTACGTTACCTTGGTCTAGACACTTTTCAAAAGGTCTATTCGGTGGCTACTAGGATTGAAGATGATCTTGCTAAAGAAAAAGCAAACAAACCTCATTATCATCATCAACTTATGAATAACTACAATAAGGGGAATGATAATGCATCATCATTTATTGACGTATTTGCGACTTCCACGCAATACAATAACACAAATCGATATGATGTTCCTAGAAAAAGATGGACAAAAGGGAGAAAATTTACTCCATTTCCTGTAAGCTATAAAGAATTGTTAGAAAAATTAAATGAAAAAGGCTTACTTGCGCCAACAGGGCCAACACCTGTGCTTATCTTATAGGCGTTGGACACGATACTGAACGTTGCTATGTTTTAAAACACAAGATACATGATTTAGTAGACGATGGGAAAATTCACACGCCTAAACCTAACAATAACGCATCCCCCTAGGGTTGTTTCATATCAATCAAGACCATATGGGAAGTGATACGTTCAATCCTTTGGACTATATCACACCCATAGAAGAACCGCTATCCACAATACTCATAGGGGCAACTAGTTAAGTATGTGGACTATGGGACGATGACTTTCAAGACTTATATGTCTCTAAGTATGCCGCCGTCCCACCTCCGTCTTGTTTGCAAAATGAAACAAATGGAGCGCTTGATTGGGATCATTTCTTGGGGAAATCACAAGATTTATCGAATCTCTCCTTGGATGAACAATGGAATCAAGCACAACTCACGGAGCATCTTGAAATGGAGGCACATCCAAAGCCTCTAGAAGAAAGTTGGTTTATGGGTCCTACGACTAACCCAAATGAGATAGATCATTTAAATTGTTCTAGGTGAGTCTACCAATCACCACCACCAAATGGATCTTTGACCACACAAAATCAAACTCAAGGTCAAACACAAAATACAATACCACCTCCACTTGAGGTGGAAGATCCATTGGTCAAACAACTTCGCCAATCCAAGGCGAATGTTAGCATTTGGGAACTCCTAAGTACTTCTAAAGAACATAGGAATTCTCTCATGAACGCTCAAACGACTTTGTCTGTAAGCATAGACACAAGCCCTCAAGACATCGTTATCTTTCTTACTAGCGAGAAATCCGACAAGTCAATCGTTTTCACTAATGATGATTTGCCTTTAAAAGAAACTACCCACAACAATGTGTTATACTTAACGGTGGGATGCAACGGATACAATCCTCTAACTTTGGTAGACAATGGGACGGCTGTAAACATATGCCCATTACGAATGGAAAAATAATTAGTCCTAAATCCAAAAAAAGATTTCCAATCAACAAAACAAAGCATTAGGGCCTATGACAATTCGAGAAGATCGGTGTGTGGAACTGTTAAGCTACCAATTACCACAGGCCAAATTCAAAAGATGGTTTAATTCCATGTTATGGACATAAAACCTACATTCAACCTTTTACTTGGACGTCCTTGGATACATGAGCTTTGTGCAATACCATCTTTACTTCATCAAATGATTAGGTTGAACTATCAAGGGCTTCCTATGACTATACATGCTTCTCCACTCAAAATAGCAACAAATGATCAATCACTCTTAGAAATAAACCATGATAATGATGAAGAGGACATGTGAGGATTTGCCGTGGAGCCAATCTTCACAATTGAAATGGAAGAAGACTTGGAAGAACCATTCAAGCTTGATCCATATTCCACTCGGATAGTAAACAACATCTTGCTCAAGAGTAGTTACTTTCCTGGGATGCCATTGGGAATAGGATTGAAGAAATCTCTCTTACTTCCTATCCTAAAGAAAAGCTTCTCCTTTAAATTGGGATATAAACCAACCAAAGAAGAATTGGAGTCTCACGATGCAAAAAAAAAAGTACGTAGAGATAATAACAAGAAATGGACAATCACTTTAATCCCATCCTATCTACAAACCCTTAATGGACAATTCATTAGGGAGGGATAAGATTACCCATGCTACGACTTTCTGGAACACTTAGTTTTGGAAGGAATCAAGAAGCCTGGATTTGAGATATTTCATGATTGCTACTTCTTGGATGACGATCTTAGTATCGTTAAATCCAAACACCCAACTCTAGGGTGCTACGATGGGCAAGCATTTAACTTGCTATTTGGACTAGAGAAAAATCATGTCGCAACAATGACCAATCAAAACTCCATTCAAGATGAAGCTTTTGACCCAACCTCATTGATAACCCCTTCAAACGAAACTTTTGAGCATGGATAAAGGAAATCTTTCAAATGGATCAATCACAAAGGCGATAAAACTGGAGATCGTCACAGGCGAAAGGGAAGGTGTTTGAAGAATTGGATGATGTATCTATTGTAGACTCTAGGGATGATGAAAATTTAGGCCTTATGGCCATTACTAAGTATTTATTTTCTAGTTCTATGGATGAAGGTCCCAAAAAGATTCTTCTCTTGATTTACTCCCTTTTGATTTTAATAATATGAGCTCTATTTTCGAGATATGCCTTCTCCTGAATGTTTCGAATGCTATAACGATCAATCTAATGAAGATGATAACATTAATAGATTGGTTGAACTAATGAATGAACGAGAACAAAAGAACCCTATCGTTGAAGAAACCAAAATAGATAATATAGGAACTAACGAAAATAAGAGAGAAGTCAAAATTGGCTTAACTCTAAATCTAGAAGAGCGATCGACCCTCATATCGACGCTCAAAGAATTCGAAGATGTGTTTGCTTGGTCATACAAGGAAATTCCTGGAATAGATAGGCAAATCAGTAAAACAAAACTTCGACGAATGAAACCTGATGTCGCATTAAAAATAAAATAAGAAGTACAAAAACAATTGCACACTGGTTTTATTCGCGTATGTAATTACCCAGAATGGGTAGCGAACATCGTTCCAATCCCTAAAAAGGATGGACAAGTTTGCATGTGTGTCGACTTTAGGGATCGTAATAAAGCTAGCCCTAAAGACGATTTTCCTCTAACACATATTGATATATTGGTAGATAACACGGCTAAACATGCGATGTTATCCTTTATGGATGGATACGCAGGTTACAACTAAATTTTAATGGCAAAAGAAGATGAAGAAAAGACATACTTTATTACCCCTTGGGGTACGTATTGCTACACAGTTATGCCATTTGGTTTAAAAAATGCAGAATCTACGTACCAAAGAACGACTACTACTCTCTTGCATGATATAATGCATAAAGAAATAAAAGTGTATGTGGATGACATGATCGTGAAGTCTAAAGATAGAATGGGACATATAAAAGCTTTACGCAAATTTTTCACTCACATAAAAGAATATAAAATGCGATTGAATCCACAAAAATGCGCCTTCGTAGTAACTTCAGGTAAGTGACTCGGATACGTAGTAAGCACACGTGGCTTCGAGATCGATTCCTCCAAAATAAAGGCAATTGTTGACATGCCTCCCCCTCAAACAGAAAAAGAAATTAGGGGATTCGTTGGCAAATTACAATACATTAGTCGATTTATCAACAAATCAACTATGACTTGTGAGCCAATATTTACAAAATTGAAAAAAGAGAAGAAACATGAATGGGACGATCAATGCCAAAAGGCCTTTGAGAAAATCAAAGATTATCTCAAAAGTCCACCAATTTTAGCACCACCAGTACCCAAACTACCTCTTAGGCTATACATTACAGTTACAGACACATCCACAGGGGCCATGTTAGCACAAGAGGTAGAAAAAGTCGAACGTGCAATGTATTACTGTAGGCGTCGCTCGAAGTGCGCCTACGTTAAAGCATGTGTGAATATGCTTGGCACTCATAGGAATTGGGAATTGACATAATACGTTAGGGACAAGGAAAGTAGGGAGCCGCCAACAAATTTTTTAGGAACTTGTAAACCGTTCACAGATCATAATAAAAGGCAACCACGATAAAGGGACAATGATAGGAAACAACGACTGACCCGTGAAGGTTACACCCCATTCATAATCCATGATATTACTAACTGCATATGGTTCTGAACCACGAAAGGAGGATCGGGGATGATGGTACAAAGTGAGTCATGGAGTCACATCCGCCTGTATTGGCCTCTACTCGATTTTGATAGTGAAAAATGATTCCTGTGATCTCAAAGGCATACAAACAAAATATTCAATATGCTCTAAACTATTATTAATCTTAATTGGTTGAATATTAATGCAACACATAATTCTAAAATATTGTGATCACTTGATTAAAAAACGAGATTAAAAAGGAACCTAAATCGGCTGTCCAAATTATTTTATTAGGCGTGATTTTTAATTACATATTCCCTTTAAAATACAATGTGGTGATATTAAGTAAATAATAAAATAAACATTAATATTGGAAGCAAGTTAACCATAATATCATTAGTCAAATAAAATATAAAATAACCTAATCATGATACTAGAAATATTAAAATAAAATAAGAATAATTAAATTAATTAATTACTCACATTCCACGCGTTCCTTTAAATTGCTACATCATGAATAAATTGTTAGTAACTTCAGTAAAATATAGATCAAATGGAAATTAAATTAAATAAATATAGATTTGAATTGGTCCAAACCCTCGGTTAGTTATAACTTTCTTCGGGTATTGTATGAACTCCTTGGAGTGCTTAATTAGGGGAAGTATTTTGAGAGAATAAGGTGGCTAGTAATTAGGCTAAAGATGGAGAAGAGAATTATTTGATGATCAAGCTTGTTGATGATTAAAAAGGGGAGATATGACCTCTATTTATAAGGAAAAAAGAGGGGTCGAATCAAGAAAAGATAAGAATTCGAATCAGATAAAACTCTTGCGATAGACAACAGTTTTTGCGTTTTTTGTTTTTATCATATCTTTTGATCCAGAAATTCGAATAAGATAAATAAGATATCAGAAGTCTACTATGTAACCCAATTGGAATCAGAATAAAATATTTTGTATAACAAAACATATAGCCGAAATAGTGAGACGGTGTCAGTTTTGGATAGAGTTTGACATTTTATTCATATCCTTTCCGTTATAGCTCAGAATTGATATTATAATGTATCATTAGAAAGATAATTTCAAGGGCTATCCAACCACATTAAACTTGGATAAAAAATATGAGGAACGAAAATAATATCTTTCTATCTTTGACGTTTTTCAATTCAAATATAATAAGGACTTTTAAAAAAAAGGAGTTTTATTCAATTTCAAACTCTTTAATCTTATCTTTTCAAAAAGGATAATTAGGATCTTTTAGAAGTTTATAGAAGCTTCCAATTAATACTTATTGGTTTCGGGATGGGATAAAAGCTTTTGGACCCTCCACATGATCATTGGGTCGTAGGTAAGGTGGGCTTAGGTTCAGTTTGGGCCCAGTTTAATATTTTGGCCATAACTTATTCGTTATAAATCGAATTTGGGCTTATAGTATATCGTTGGAAAGCTCTTTTAAATCTCCATACAACTATTCAATCATTGAACTCATATTATGGACCAAAGTAAACTGGATTAAACAATTTTATAAAAAGGACACGAAATGAATTATTTTTGGTTTAAAGGAACGAAAAGAGGAAAATAAGTTATGATTTGGGGAAATGGGCTAGGAATTGGGTTGTTATATGAAATGGATACATGGATTTAAGCACTCCGAAGATTAAATACTCAACCCGACCAATAATGGCGGTGAAAGGTTGTTCATCATCGGGTTTGGTTTTAGGTAGACATTTTTAGGTGTCTACAATGATATAAGTAAGAAATTCATCCAATACGAAATAAAATATAGCACCTTGGAAAAAACAAGCCTAGAATTAGTGTGGGCAAACAAAAAGTTACGACATTATATGTTACCACACACTACTCATGTGATTTCTCAACAAAATCCGATAAAGTATTTGTTTGAAAAACCACCCATACAAGGAAGGATATCTAAGTGGTTGGTGATGTTGGCTAAATTTGAACTAAAATATATTCATGAAAAATCAATGAAAGGAAATGTAATTTTTGACTTTCTGGCATAACATTCAATTCAAACAAGTCATGCAGAAACTACTCATCTTCCGGATGAAGAGATTTTCATGACACAAGATGACAAATGGTTAATGTACTTTGACATTGCGTCCAATCAAAAAGGATGTGGCGTAGGAGTGTTACTCATAATTCCAGAGGGAAAACATACTCCAATCTCTGTTAAATTAGACTTTGAGGTTACTAATAATGCCGCAGAATGTGAAGCGTGCATTATTAGGTTAGAAGCAACATCTAGTATAGGTGTGTAAAAATTAGAGATATATGGAGACTCCAGTTTGATTATAAATCATAATTTAAAAATATGGAAAATAAAGAACTCCACAGCGATATTATACCAAGCACACCTAGAGGAACTCATCGATCATTTTGAACATATTGATTTTAAATATCTCCCAAGGGATGACAATCAATTTGCTGATGCGCTAGCAAAATTAGCCTCAGTGATCAACATTCCAGATCACTTAAATATGATTCCATTATGCGTTGATAGAAGAGAAAAACCAACTTATTGCAACGCAATAGAGGAAATAAATGACATTGAAGGAGACAACCCTTGGTATGATCATATCCTCACATATATTACTCATAGCACATATCCCGAAAATACTTCATCGAAAGACCAACGAGCCTTACGAACACTTGCGGCCCAATATGGTCTAATAAATGGTCAATTATGCAAAAAAGGACCTAATGGTCAAAGTTTACTATGTATAGGCTAATAGGAATCCATACGCCTTATGGAAAATACTCACAAAGGTGTTTGTGGACTTCACATGAATGGTAAAATGCTTTCAAAAATAATTTAACGACAAGGGTAATATTGGTCCACTATGGAACATGATTGCATACAATATGTTATTAAAATGCCCACAGTGCAAAACGTTCGCCAATGTACAACACCTTCCACCATCCGAACTATACACTCTCACTTCCCCTTGGCCTTTTTTGACTTGGGGAATGGGCATAATTGAAATAGTCTCTCCAAAAGGATCAGGAGGGCACGAGTACATATTAGTTGCCATTGATTACTTTACTAAGTGAATTGAGGCTGCTTCTTACGTGAATATAACTTCTAAACATGTCGCAAAGTTTCTCGAACGAAACATATTTTGTAGATTTGGAGTTCCACATGAACTAATTAGTGATTAGGGATCTCAATTTAAAGCTGAAGTCGAGACCCTCTTAACTCGTTATAAAGTAAAAACACCATCACTCATCCCCATACAGACCTCAAATGAATGGAGCTGTAGAGTCAGCAAATAAAAATATAACAGTCATCATTAAGAAAATGGCAGAAAATTACAAAGACTGGCCGAATAAACTACACTTCGCATTATGGGGTTATAGAACGTCATACAGACATCAATAGGAGTAACTCCATACTCCTTAGTTTTTGAAATGGACGTAGTTCAACCAGTCGAACTGGAAATACCATCCCTACGCATCGTACTTGAAAGTAAGCTACCGGAAGCTGAATGGGTAAGAGCGAGATATGAAGAGCTTTTATTCCTCGATGAACGACGATTAAGAGCTTTTCATCATGTACAAGTCTACCAAAAACGCATTTCGCGTTATTTCAATAAAAGAGTAAAATCTAGAAATATAAAAGAAGGTGACTTTATACTAAAGGAGGTTAGGGGTCCACCAATCGATCCAAGAGGGTAATTCAAACCTAATTGGATAAGTCCCTACCGCGTAATTGAAATACTATCAAGAGGAGCCGTCAGATTAATGGATATTGGAGGAGATGAAATTCTCCAATTAATAAATATTGATCGCCTTAAGAAATATTACATATGAAATCCGGATAAAACTCGTTCACTCATACAATAATTTTTAAGTAAGCATTCAATTGAAAGATTCTAAGTGTTATGAATTTTACCGAATAACACAGTAAAATACATAACACTTGGGGGGGGGGTAATTTAGAAATAATAAACCATTCTAAGTGTTCAACTTTTTTCGAACATCACGAAAAAATCTTCATACTTGGGGGGGTAACAATACGATTTTTAAAAGAAATTATTTTCGAGACAATTGTAGCATAGGTGTCGCTCGCAACTGGAAAAGTTGTGCGCGGATGTCAAGCGCAACTGATTTTGTTGTGCGCAACAGGCTCGCCCAACTCCAGAAGTTGCACGCGCACCTGATGACGAACTGCGAACCCGAATTTTTGCGTTTGAATGAAGTTGCGATTTCTATTTATGGTAAAATAAGGGTGTTTCATAAATATAAAATATACTCGGAAAATAAAATTAAACTTTGATTTAATTCCATTAACAAAGGTTTGATTAATTTTTTAATTTAATTTCTATCTAAGAGATTAAAGAAAAAATAAAAATACATAATAAAAAAAAAACATTAGAACTACGCGATGACCAGATTTCGTTTTACGAATACGTAGGCAATCTTTATGATTCGGTAATATCAAATTATAAAAATATAAATCTCATTTGATTTCATTCAAAATTCAAAAGAGAGACATTACTGAACTAGAAATAAACAAAAAAACACATAGTAGTGATTACACTTTATTAAAAAAAAAACTGATGGTAAAATTGTGTAACACTCTAAGGTTTTACTATGTCCTCGGTTGTCACAGATTATGGAGGAGTAGTTTCCATCATAGCATTTTCAAAAACCTTGGAGCATTTCCCTACACTCTTCTTCTTCACCCAAATATTGTTTTTCTATTTAGGAATTGGGGCCTTTGTAACCTGTTTTCCTTTCCCTTTGACTATTGGTGCTTTCTTACGAGTATTTGGTGAAGGTTCTTTGATTTTCACACCTTGTTGCGCGGGTTTGGAGGGAGCTTTTCTTTTTTATTCCTTCGAACGGGCCTTAGGGGATTAGAAGTCTAATTTTCTTCTCACTCCTTTGTTTTGGCCACTAGGAGGAGTAGTAGTGGTTGAATGCATCAAAGGCTTAGGTGGATTGCGAGCGGTGGCGACTTGAAGTTGAGATCTAGCCTTGTTTAATTCACCCTTATCCGCCGCATTCATCCAAGCCTTGTAAAAGGAAGATAATGTAATACTCGCGGGAGGATTTTGTATTACCCACCTAGGAAGACTTGACCAATATTCCATCCAACGAACAATTCTTTTCGGGTTTAAAAGTCATATCTTTAGGGGCATCACAATCTTGCGGAGGGATAAATTGCCTCATACTGTATTGTCTCATCACCCTACAAGGAAAAATATAAGTAGTACTAGATAGGCCTAAAAGCCTAATGTAAGGGGAATTGAGACTATTCCAAATCATACTATTTATGTTCCACCAAGGAATCACAAACCGTAAGTTAGGAACTCCATGACAGAAAAACTACGTCCATTCCTCTTCATTCTTATGCTTATAAAGGATTCAACGTCCAGGGAATGTCTTTACTCCATTAGCCTCAAGGTTTTGAGGATGATCAACAATTCGCAAACGCTCCATGAGCAAAATCTGAAAAAACAAAAAAAAATTATTTTGCGATTTATTACACAAATAGGTGGCGCAGTTGCGCGCACCTTCCGCGCGCAACTCAAAAGATTGTGCTGGTCATGCCAACGCAACTTCTTGACTTGCGCTAATAAACGCAAAAAAAATACATACGTGTAATAGGAGTGGACTTCCCGTGAAATTGTTTTCGTTAGGATCTCTTCTAAGGAGATTCAAGCACAGAACGGTTTCCGCCAAAACCAAATGAGCGGGTGAATGACATCCCTCTATTTGCTCTACTATGGACACCATCGGATAATCTCCGTATTCTTTGCCTGTCCTAAGTAAAGAATTAACAACAAGACAATAACACAAAGCACGAATTGTAAAGCGTTGTTTACTCATGTTGTCACGAGGGGCGACAAAGCGTTCAATAAATTGAACTAAGTTCACGCCTTCTTTAGTTCCTATGTTGGTCATATCATTGTCGGAAAACCAAAAAATCTTTGAAATATAGGTTTGGGATCTGACAAGGTAGGAAAATAAGTCAAAGGGAGAGTGTTTGTAGGGAAACCTAGCAAGGCCTCGAACTCACCAGGAAGGGGGACAATTTCGTCCCCTCTAAACAAGAAAAGATGGTGGTTAGAGTCCCAATGGTTGACTGCGGCATGAAGAAAACTAAAGTTATTCACTAGTTCAATATAATTCAATAAAGGGTCTAAGTGATAAATTTTGAAAGCTAGTTTGTCCTCGGTTGAAAGGGAAGTGACCCATTGCTTCAAACGTTGTTCAAAGGTCTTCACCATTGTTCAAATAAAAAAAAAGAGAGAATAAGATTTTATAGAGATTAATTCTTTTTAATTTCTTATGTTACTAAGCAAATGAATGCGAGATAATCAAAAGCCTACACAAAACCACGTTTAAATAGACCTAAGAGGGGCAAATTTTTGGCAAATTCGGCTTGAAGGAAAGTTCACTGACAGGTGGCGCGCGCAACAAAATTACATGCTCGCGACAGCTGTGCACAACTCACGCAGTTCCACGCGACTCCCCTAACGCGGCATGTAAGTTGGGTTAATTTCCGTATTTTGGCTCATAGAATGACGGAATCTTCACGAGATCTTAAGACGAATCATACGCTTGCCTTCTAACACTTTGTGTCCCTTTTCTAGCCTACTTTCTTATTTTCTTTTATTATTCTCTTATTTTTTTGTTTTGTTTTTATTTTTCTTTTTTCCATTGTTTTCCTACTTTCTTTTTCTTTTTATTTTTTATTATTTTCCTACTTTTTTATTTTCTTTTTTTTCTTTTTCCTTCTTTTTGCCTTCTCTTTTTTTTAGTTTGTTTATTTTTTTGAGGGGGGTAAGACGGGAACCCTTTCCCTCCCTCGAAAATTTTTCACATTCATGTACACATGGAAACAAAAAAAAAATATATATATATATAATAATAATAACATAATTACAAATGTGTCATATATACAAAAAAATAAAAAAAAATATATACTTAAGTTTCCTAAAACAAAAAATATATAAATGTGTACAAGAGGAATCAGGGTGCTTGGCGACTGGTAGACGGTTGTTGCACATCCTGCAAAATCCAAAACGAAGATTAATACATGAAGTTTAATAACTTCGTTGCAAAGAAAAAAGAAATAAAACTTACCGCGATCATCCGATGATCACGGCATGACAAAGTCACGAGAGCTCTCCGATAAGCAGCTCAGAAAGCACGAAAAGTCCTCACCATGCCGTTCACGGTCTCTCGCGGAACCTGTTCCAAGAACACCAGGAATGATAGTAAACAAATGTATATGAAACAAAAAAATAAATAGAAATATTTAAGTACATATACATAAACGACACACTGACTCAACCGTCTCAGGTACGAACGGTATCCCCTCATCATCTTCCGCCGCTGGAAGGGTCTCACGAATTACCGATCTGACAGCATCGGTATACGTGATCTCTGCTGTATGAGGCACCCAACCACCTAGCTCGACCCGCTAAAAATACACGTGATAAATGATGATAAAAGGTTCAAGATTACGAAAAATAAATAGAAACAAGAAAAAAAAAGAGTTAGAAAACTAACCGGAACAAAGGGTGGACAAGGAGTCAGCCTGGATGCTATAAAAGCGGATCAGAAGCATCCGGGAGAACCAGATGCTCTGCTGGATAACCAAGGATCGCCAGAGCTCGATCCTCGGTAGACAGCAGGTCTGGACGTAGCATCCGGATCGGGGGATCCGCAGGAACCAAAGGCTCCTCGGCCGAAAACTGCCAGGGAATATGCTCGCCTAAAAACCAAGCGTCGGTCCTCTAGAACACCGAGAGTCCCGTATAGAGGGCTCGAAAACGGCAACAAACCATGCCAGACCGGATAGCCTCTTGGACTCCGACGATCAAACTACAAGGACGGAGATCGATCTATAAAATACAACCACATGAAAAATCGTTAGAAAATGAATAAAATCAAAAAACGAAAAGTGAACATGTAGTTGGAATACTCACCGACGCACGTGTCGCCAAAATATCCTCTGACAAAATTCGTCGACAAAAGTAGCTCGTCTCCTCTTAATCGAGACCAATCGATGGTCGATAGGAAAACGAGTAGCCCTAAGCACCCTGGGGGCTAAGAAAGGCAGGTAGAGTATCCCCAAGCCTAAAATCGAGAAAATATAAGCCTAAAGAAAAAAACGAAAGTAATAACCGAAAGGCTTAAAACATGTACCTCAAGGATACGACCATGCCATGTAAGCGAGATCTGAGGCACCTCTGTAGCTGCCGCGGAATCCATAACCCGGGTCGCCTTGCCCATAGTTGTAAGCATACGGGCATACAACACCTCCGCCCAACTAAGGTTACCTACTTGTCACATCGCTGAGGCAAATAAGTAACCTAATGGAAAAACACTCTCCTCGATCACTCAAGATGGTGACGGAAAGAACGTGGGCAATGTATATCCGAGCCAGCTGCTCAGGTGTACACTGTCGGTCAAGCTCGTCAGCCGATAACTCGTCGGCAAGAACCGAGTACGGATAAGATTGCGCGTACACGTAAAGGGTCGACGCAAGACAGTCCCCCACAAGGTCGCGCAACCTCTCGTTTGACCCCTTAACGAGCTCTATAACTACAAGCTTGCCTCCGAAAGGAAAACCCGTAATCATAGAGAAATTGAAAGGGGTAACTGTCATCTCTCCCCATGGAAAGTGGAAAGTGTTGGTGGAATCCAACCAAAACTCCAGCAATCCACAGAGGAAAGATGACGACGCAAACTGGCTCGATAAATCCCGAAGAGCCGCCAGCTGGGAGTCAATCCCAGAAAGTGCTACCATCTCCTTTGCCACCTCGGGCAAACTCTCAAAACGGGCTCGCAGGTCAACAGAGTCGTACAAACGCATGCCATACTCACTCTAAATAAAAAAAACGGATATGGTTTAAAAAGGAGAAGAAACAAAATAAAAGAGAAAGAAGTGAAAGCGCGGGAAAACTCACAATGCCACGCCACCCTCGGATCGAAACGTGGTGGTCTGGGTCCCACTTAAGGACCCTAGGGTCCCAGTTAGGAGGATCCTCCCAAACCATCTCCTCTTAAGGACGTCGATTGGCCGTGACGCGTCGCTCTCGAACCTCCTCTCTAGGACGGGTCACCCTCTTCCGAGGGTGAACCGCCTCGTCCGGATCAACGAGAACCTCCTCGACATTGACAAACGGAGACAAGTCCATGCTATGACGGATAAAATTTCTTTAATTAGTTTATTTTATTACCTAAACAAAACTAATATACGTATTCTAGACCCATTTTGGCAGCATAACGGCTACCGATAGGGAAAAACACGAAAATCGAACGCCACCCATACTTGGGGGCTACGATACCCGCAGTTAAACTCAATAAATAGGGGCTTTTAACACCCACAAAAGTCATCCTATACCAGTTTTAACTAAGCATTCAAGGGATTATATTCCAAAATCTCAAAGAATTAACAAATTCTACACGAATAACAGTAATATAAACATAATTATCGCCTACCAAACAATTTTGAAGTTTGAATATGGCAAAATGAGCTAAGAGTATGTTTCGCGCCATTTTTCAACAATTCAAATTTATATTAATCATTATAATATACTTCATAATAATTATAATATACTTCATAATCAGCAAATATAACCAAAATGAGCAAGAAAAGCTACAAAATCAAGCAAAAATTCGAAAAATGAAGCAAGAACGAACTTGAACAAAGAAATGCTCATACAAGGTTCACTACTTAACCATTTTTCATGCAATTTGCTGCAAAACACTCCTTAAACATAGCATAACAACATAGAGCAAACAATTTCAAGAAAAATAAGCCGAATCGAAAACCCCTAAATTCAAAATTTGGGGTTTAACGATTCGAAAATCGTTCGAATTCAGCCGAAAAAGAGCAAATTTTAGCAAAAAACTTACATTGGATTAAGACAAATATGAATTAAGGACGAAATTAGCTTCCTTAAGCTTCAAAAATTGAAAAAAATCGAGCTTTCTAGAGAGAGAAAAAGTCGAAAATGACAAAGGAAGGAGAAAATGGTGAAGTGAAAAATCGCGTCTACGGTTTTCACTTTACTGACATAAAATGTCGCGCGCAACTTTAGATATTGCGCGTGACATACCAGCGTAACTCAGAAAGATGTGCGCGTCTGGCCAGCGCGACCATAAGAGTTGCGCACGTATACTGGTCACTAAAAGACAGGATTTTCGATTTTATGATCCGTTTGATCATTTTTTGAACGGTTTTTGCTCGCTATTAGACGTAACAACGCGCAAATTATCAACATCTTTTTAATTGCTTTGCATATTGTAGTTTGTTTTCTTTTTTGTTAGTTTTTTTCATCATATTGCATGCACACCGTACTTTGTGCCTTCCCCAAGCATACGTTTTGAACGTTTTTCGTAAGAGTGCCTTAAGACGTTCCGTGGTGGTGCTTTACGTAAAAGCACCTATAGACAGGTTTTTCCTTTTACTGTACTGACATTACAAATGTCCGGGTTTTCTTCTTTTTTCACGTCCGAAGCAAAAAGGAAGGCGTATGGCGTAAAATTGTACGACGTAGGTGTTGCGTAAAATTTCACTCAGCTTAAGCTTTGCGAGATCTACCTCTCGGGACTAAAAGGTAGAGAATTACTTTAGGCATTAGCTCAACGAGTCGACAGGCGCGCCGAACCTTCAGGAACAGGCACTTCTTGAATGGATATGGTAGTTAGTGCGCTTACTAACTTACCGAACAGTTAAGGTGTCGAATCCACCCCTTATATAAAGAGGCAAAAAGACGATGTCACACCTATGTAGTCTCGTGCCCCCAGTCCTGAGACACGTGTACTCATCTTGTGGACAAAATTGATGAGAGAGTTGATGACTATCTTCCCTCTCACCGAATTAGGATATATGCCTCCGGTCCTGAGACATGTTTTTCTATCTTGTGGACTTCCATCTCGAATACGACCTGGATCGAATACCGGACCATTTCGACTCAAATACTAAAAACCCCTTTTTCATCTTTTACATAGTTAAAGTCAGGCTAAAGTTTCAATGAAATATCGAGGGACTCTAGACCAACGATGATACGATTGAGAGGAAATCCTCTCCTTTTATTCTTTTAAAACCGATCTCTTCTCATGACTTGACATCACCCAGAATACTTTTACTTGTAAGAGCGTTCTATAATTGCAAAGGATCAATCTAGATTCTTTAGCGCGTTAAGACTGGGAAGGACTTTTTCTAGCCTTAATAGCTACTTGTTTCAAATACTTAGCGAACCAAGGATTGTTTCGACATCCTTAAACATTAATGAAAGATTTTGTATCCTTAGATAATTTCGCATAATGAGTCTCAGATTTATTTCCTTGACTACTTTGATCATCGTCTATTCTAGACTCGATTACAGTGGGGATTAACTGTAGACATTTACTTTTAGCCTCCTGTCCCAACAGGAAGTGCAATGACGATAAATAAAACCATCTTCATGTTGGATCAAAGTGAAGAATGCTTATGGATAACTAGTTAAGCCACAAAACACAAAAGACTAGCCCAAATTAAAGAAAAGCCAAACTAAAGGTCTAATTAACTAAACCCGACCAGAATTACGCGTAAGCCCGTGCTTAAATCCTAATAATGACGGGTTTAGGAGCGCCTAGGTTAAAACTTAGTGCTGCTGCAAAAAAAGCCACGCGCATCTCACAAAGTCGCGCTGTGCTGCCGCGCACAACTATTTTAGTTGCGCGCGACACCCAACATATCTTTTAGAGTTACGCTTTGGAAGATTCAGAATTATTCAGAATTATACGTAAAATATAAAATCGAATCTTACCATAAAGCCGCGCGCAAGACAAATATTTGCGCTACACATAGCAGCGCAACTCTATAACTTGCGCTGGGATGCCGCACGCAACTTCATTTGTTGCACGCGACACCTGCTGCGGCAGATTGCTCGAAACCCTAAACCTAATCATTCTCTATAAATATGAGCTTAAACCGAGGCTTCTACAGACAAAAATTAACCTAAAACTCTGGCGAAATAACTTTTGAACTTGTGCAACCTAGCCCTCTTGTCCTAAACACTCACCCTTTCGATGGAGGTTCCCCAAAAAGGTTACCATAAGTGTGTTGGAGTTTGGTGAGTCCGACTCACCGCGGAAACAAACCCCGACCCGAGGAACCACTCGCAATAATTAAAATCACAAAGCATAAATAAATAATCAGAAAGAAAAGATAACGAATCTTACCCTCGAAGCGAGCTTCGCCCAAAAACCGGGGCTCTTACTTGAAAGCTACGAGCACGTCAAGCGCCGCGCCTCGGATGGTATCCACCCACAAAAAGGCGAACACAACTTTAAGGTCTACTACCTGGGGGTTAGCGAGGTCCGACCAAAACCCGAGTGTTATATGAGTTTAAGAGTTTTCCCAAAATTATGGAATGCTCTTTTTAACTCCCACTCAAGCAAAGAATTCTCAAGCCATTCCATGACTATTTATAAGGAAGTATGCCTTGTGAATTTCACTCATCTTTCAATGTGGGACTTTTCACAAAAAGATCCCACATGGAAAGATTGGTGAATTCAACTTTAGTTAAATAAACAAAGGTACAAGTAACAAGTGTCACATGGTTAGGTGTGGACCACTTTCTCACTTGGTCCCCAAGGCATTTCACATGCAATGTGAACTAACCATGTGTCACCCAACCTTGAGCCCCAAGTTGGGTTCGGTTGACCCATTTTATTTTGGCCCGTGTCCATGACCCATCAACCCGGGTCCACGGCCATTGCCACATGTGTCGCCACCGTGGCACGCCGCCACCATGGCGCTGCCAAGTGGCACGATGCCACTTGGTGGCTGCCACTAGGTGGTTTCCAATGTGGCGGCTGCCAACGTGGCGAGCACGTGTGCTGCCACGTGTGTTGCCTTATGGCGTTTTGCCATGTGTGCTGCCACGTGGCATGCTCCTATTGGGCACGCATTCCTAGACTTTTGCGTGGCTAGGATTTTACTTGTTACTTGATGCATTTTCCCATCTCGCCAAATCCTAAATTTTGGCTCGACATTTGAGATTCTCCGACGCTCTGTTTCGACGCTCCAAGCTCGAATTTCCGACGTCTAAATGTTTAGCACTCGGGCGACGAATTAATTTCTTCCGAATTAATTCGTCGAGTTGGTTCGTATATTTTTCTTGGGTGTGACCCGAAGGGCTCAGTTAAGATTAAGCTATAATATTAATTATATTAATATTACTGATCGGAAGCGGCCTCCACCCAGGCATTCCGATCACTTGACCTTACTGAATATATTAGCTTTCTAATAATTCTGAACCAGCTATCAGAATAATACACTTGTTCGAAGGACACAATTCCTTTCAAAGTGTTCTAAACGGGGATCTAGCAAAGAGAAGTGGTAAATTCCCGAGCACTTAGTAAAATCACCTTTATTTTCTTGTTTAAAAGAACTTTAATTAATTAATTAGTGTTGTTTGATCACATTTAAAATAATTAATTAATCAATTCCACATAGTATCTTGTGTTAAATAAAGATTAGAATTGAATTAAATAATTGTTGGTTGATCACTTAAGCCAAGGCGAATCTTGTTTATTTATTGTTCTTTCACGAATTTTTTTAAATAAGAATAACGACTTTTGCAATGTAATTCCTAGGTGAATTAATGTTTGTAAATAAAATTAACTAACATAGTTTTAGGTATCGCGTTTCATATATTGTTTGGTGATGAAACTATAAAAGGAACGTTATTTTAGTACCCTCGCTCCCGAACTCATTTCTGGTTTATAGACCAATTTGGGCATGGGTAAACTTATGATTTGTGCTAATTATTCCATGAATTCCATATGGAAGAAAGGCATGAACGAGGTTTATGATTTTTTTCCTAAAACTCATTGGCGACTCCTACTAGTTTCTTATAAAAAAGCATGATGATAGAATCAATTCTAATTCAAGGTCCCCTAAATAGTCAGGAATTCAAATCCTACTACACCCTAACCAGTGTAAAGTCCTAGGCTTTAAGTGGCCAAGGGCATCTAAAGAGAGTACCCCTTACGATGGGATCACCCTCCTTACACCGACTGCTGATACTTAACTGCAATTTCTTCTAGGTTAAAACTTAGTACCCCTTCATCGCCGCCTGACTCTCCTTCATCAGACCCCAACTTTGAGGCATCGTCCTCGTCGTCTGCACCATAAAAAATGGTGTGACTAGGAGTTGAAGGGGTGCCACCCGGAGAAGAGCCCGCCAGCTCTTGCTCTTCCTCCTCCGAATCCTCGTATTCCTCGTCAAGGATTACTTCATCAGCGGGCACACTTCTAGCGCGCCGCTTTCTTGGTTTAATAACCTTTTTTTTACTCTGGACATGGTGTCCTTCATAGACAAATAGACGGAGGTGTTCGTGGATGAGCAAAGCCGATCGGAATTTCCAGAAAAGGCACCCCTAGTTTTAGATTTAGTCGTACTAGGAGACAGACTTAATGACCTAGGCGGTGCCATGTGGATCGATGGAGAGTCCATTTTATTTTTGAAGCCTAACTACACAAGCGGAAAATTATAAAAATCTTGAAAGGAGTACAGACGGTTACATTTAATTGTCTCTGGAAATCTGAAAACTGCTACACACGGTGACCGGGTGTGTTCCTTGAAAAGCAGCTGGAAAACGCAAAATATCAGGCAGACGGATGAAGAGTGTCTCTCTCTTAAAGCTCTCTCTTTATTTCTCTAAAAAGTCAAATTTCAAATGTGAAATGGGGAGAGAGGGAGGGTAAAACCTTCTATTTATAGAAGGGTAAAATCAGGGGCATCCCTGTAAAACCCTAGAAGGTGAGTAGTTTTACAATTCACCGTTTACTGACTGTCGCATGTCACAGGCGCCACGTGGCCAGCCACGTGTCACTTGTGAGGGTGATTTTTTTGGGTAAAATTACCCTGTTCATGTGGACCAATCAGAGAGGGCCACGTGTCAAGCCTAGGCAGGTCCATTTGGGCTAATTGCCAACTGTAGACACCTAAAAATGTCCCCCAAAACCAAACCCGATGATGAACAACCCCTCACCGCTATTATTGGTCGGTTTGGGTATTTAATATTTGGAGTGCTTAAATCCATGTTCTATACAATACATTTCAATAACCAATCCATTTCCTAGCTCATTTCCCTAAATCATAATTTGTTTTCCTTTTTTCGTGTCAACGTTGCAAAACCGAGAGAAACTGAATTTTTGGCCAAATAATTTTGATCCAATTATTATTTAGTTAGATAGGCATTAAAAAAAGCATTCCAACCATATATCATAAGCCCAATTCCGATTTAAAATGAAGAAGATATGAGTTAAATACTAAACTCGGCCCAAAACCGACACTCTTCTACTAAAACAGCCATATCTTAAAATATATATATATACAAATGATTTTTACTTTCCATTCTAATTGCGTTAAAAATTAGACTTGATAAGCTTTATAATGAAATATTATATGCCGTATTCCGAGTTACGGATCTAGAGTTGTGATAATTTTTAAAACGGGTAAAAAACTAGAATTACCGCGCAGCAGCTAAAACGCCGCAACGCGGCAAATCTGACGTGTCACGGGGCTTATTGCTGTGACACGGTGCCTTTTTTGTGTAATTCTGCACGTCTAATCCACCATGTCACGGGATTTTGCACCATGTCACGGTACAATTTCCCGTGTCACAGTGCCCATTCCGTGACACGGAGATATACTGTCACCGGGGCATCTCTGTGTCCTTTCCGCGTAAACCCTTCACACGATTTCTCTCCCGTACCTTGATTATTTCCCGCGTTGCACTGTTTTCCATCGTGTCACAGGAGTGTGCCCCGTTTGACGGTGCTCAACACCGTGTCACGGCGTTCTCTGCCGTGTTGCGGTGTTATTTTTTAGGGTGCTTGTGTTCCCTCTACTCATTTTCCCTGTAAATAAGACCCTCATTTCTGCAGTTCGGGGCATCAAATCTTTCTCTCTTCATCTCTTTTACACTAAAAATCACTCTCTCTCTCCCTACACTAAAAATCAATCTCTTCTCCCTTTTTAACCTAATTTCTAGCCTCCCTATTCTTCCATAATACTTCCCTTAAGCAATCCAAGGAGTCCATACTTAACCCGAGGTTCCGTCCTTAAAATAAGGTGTGAAAGGTATAATTAACTAAGGGTTTGGACCAAATCAAATCTACATTGATTTAATTTAATTTTCATTTGATTTATAAATTTTTTTTAATGAAGTTAATAATAATTTATACATGATATAGCAGTTTAAAGGAACGCGCGGAATGTGCGTAATTAATTAATTTAATTACTTATGTTATTTTTAATATTGCTAGTATCATGATTAGGATTATTTATATTTGATCTGAATAACGCTATTATTGTTAAATTTCTTCCAATGTTAATGTTGATTTTATTATTTTTTATCACTATATTGCATGTTTAAAGGGAATATGTAATTGAAATCACGCCTCATAAGATAATTTGGACGACCGGTTTAGGTTCCTTTTTAATCTAGTTGTTTAATCAAGTGATCACTAATATTTTAGAATTATATGTTGCATTAATATTAAAACAATTTAGCATAATAATATTTTGGAGCAAATTGAATCTTTGTTTGCATGCCTTTGAGATCGCAGAAATCACTTTTCGTGGTTCCGAACCATATGGAGTTAGTAATCTCATGGTTTATGAATGGGGTGTAACCTTCACAGGTCAATCGTTGTTTCCTATCGTTGACCTTTAATCGCGGTTGCCTTTTATGATACGTGAACGGCTTACAAGTTCCTTAAAAACTTGTTAGCGGCTCCCTACTTTGCTTTGTCCCTAATCTTATTATGTCAATTCCCACTTCCTATGAGTGCCAAGCATATTCACACATGCTTTAACATATGCACACTTTAAATGACGCCTACATTTTGGCAACTCCACTACCTACAATTTGGTGTCTAGCACCGTGACACGGTGGATTATTCCGTGTAACGACAGTCCTGAAATCCTTCCAGTGGCTTTATTTCTCTTCTCACAATCAGCTTCCTTCGATTTTTCTGAAAAAACATGTGTGTTCTACATACGTCTTAGCCTCGGGTGATTTAAACTCTATCAACCCAAAAACGCTCATGGCAATAAGGGTTCTTCCGAGTTTTTAAATTTACCCAAACCATGGAGTCGAGTTCGATTTCTTCACGAACTCGCGGAGCTGCCCGTTGGCATACACCCTCAAGGGAGGCTACCTTGCTAACGCATCCAAACTCTTAACCATGGTACCCTTTTGACACCAAATAAAACCTTACCATAGTGGAACATAGAACTGGACCTTAGGTTGCAAACTCTTCTTTGCATCATAGTGCCTACGTGTCCTATGTGTGTATATTTGGTCGTTTTGATCCTAACCTTAACAATCGCTCTTTGTTTATGGTGGTTTATTTTATAACGAACAATTGCCAATGGACCGTACTCACTTCGTAATTAGCACAAACTCTAAAATTGCCACAAAAAAAATGGAATTAATTATCGTGACACGGCAAAAAAACGCCGCTCCACGGCAATCGGTACCGTGTCACGACAGCCTGTATTGCGCACGGTGCAGGTTTTCCGTGACACGACAATTGCGTCGCGACACGGTGTCCAAGTTTAAATCTAGTTAGCCCCTATTTTTGTCTTCCGTGCTAATTTTGTCCACATGTTAGTCATTTTGGTTACTGTTCACATGTCTAGCCATACGATCATACCACGAGTCTTATAACATCACTTAATCACTCACAAGTCAAGTTTAGTCCACACACTTTCTTTATGTTCCGACTCGAGTCGTGCACCAGGACGTTTATAATCGTATACTAGATTCATGCACCATTTTTTTCGTCATAATAAAAAAATGAGTGGGGTTTTCTCACATGTTTTCAAATGTCTATTTTTTCCTTCCTTTCCTATCTTGAGCAATGAGTCAAACAGTTAAGTGAATTTATTTCATTTCATAGTACTTGGCCAAGGATCAGGGGTTGACTGGTACGGTACGAGTCATTACTACATCAACCTCTTAGGCTTTAAAGAGAATTTCACCATCTCCACATCACTCATCACCTTACAACTATTTTCAGTTTGTCCCAGTGGCCACTAAGGAAGATATTGAGAGCATTAACAAGTCAATTGAAACAATGTATACCATGTTGGAAGCACTCACTACCAGAGTCAACACAGTAGAGCAAAACAATGTTACTACGGCTGCAATTGACAAGATCAAAGAGAAAATGAGTCAGATTTCTGAGGATTTCACCTATGTGGAACGACCTCCCACTCCTTTGGATGTGAAAGGCAAGCTCCCTAAAAACTTATCCACTGCTGATATTCTAAAGTTTAAGCCTACTGATAATCAAATATTCCATTTGAAGGCGTTCTTTGCAACCATGGCTCTTAAGGGATTGGACGTAACACTCTTCCTTACGGTGTTCCCTCTCTCCTTAGAACATGCTTGCCAACAATGGTTTTATTCCTTAGATGCCAAGAAAACTGCGACTTGGCAAGATGTCACCGATAGTTTCATGAATTATTACAAGTGTAACATTCAAACTAAAACTTCTGAACATGAACTCTCAATTCTCAAACAGAAAGAGCATGAAGGCTTCACCGCTTATCTGAACAGGTGAAGGGAAAAGACTTCATTCTTGGTAGATCCTCCCAAAGAAAGAGAGATGGTTTGCCTCTTCATTCAAAATCTGACTCACAAGTATAGGGAACATCTCAAATTTCTTCCACTGAACACTTTTGAAGATGTATACGACATCGGCATCAATATCGAGGATGAGCTAATAAAGAATGCTGGTAGTTACAATCATAACACTTAGAAAATCAAGAAGAACGACCATCCTTCTTCTTCGTCTTCTAAGCACAAAAATACTACCAATAATTTATGCCAAGTTGATCTCAATGAAGTGTTAGCTCTTGATGCTCCATTGCCCAAGAAGAAAAGAACTTACACTCCTTTAGGAATGACTTATGATGCAGCCCTTGATCGCCTTTACGGTCAAGGTTTGATCACACCTATTAGTCCATTTCCTGAGCCAAAACCTGAAGAAAGGAGCACCAAATGGAATCTCAATGCCCATTGCTAGTACCATCAAGGAAGGGGCCACACTACGGAGCAATGTTGGAATTTGAAGGACGTCATTCAAGACTTGGTAGATGCAAACAAACTTCATGTCCCTCCAGGCGGCAAGAAGTAATGAACACAAGATGCACAACAGATCCTTTGTGCAAGAATTCATGATTTCTTCTTTTTTTATCAATCATCTCCATTCCCCCATTCATGTCTAGCATACGTTTTCCATTTCAAATTTTTATATGTTTCATGTGTTTCTTTAATAAAATGAGTAAATTTCCTTTACATCTCGATCATAGCATTTTTCATTCACTCATTCTAAAAAAAATAAATAAAAAAAATTAAAAAAAATCAATTTCCGAACCGAACACATGGTATACCAATGATTTGAGGCACCTTTGCAACCCTTTCATTCCCTGTTTACCGTTAAATCACATTCCATTTCTTCATCAACCACTTTGAGCCTCGTGTAACGTTTGGCCTTTATTTCTTCAACCCACATTCACTTAACCCTGGGATTGGAAGATGTTTAATTGTATAACATTCAAAGAGCAAGTAAAAAATAGGGCAGCGAAGCAACAATAAAACAATATCTAAGGGCAAGTGTTCCAATGTCTTTGATACGAACATGTCTCGAATTGTGTCTCTCATCGAGTGCTTAGTACTGTGCCTGAGAAACATGAATGCTAAGTGAGTGATGGAACGCATGATCCGAGATTGCCCATATTGATTCAAAAGAATGAAAAAAAATAATCAAAGCAAAAAAAATGTTGAAAATAAACTGACAAAATTCAAAATTTTCAAATTCACAATTACACATCTTGGGGGCTTTTCTCGGGTCTTGAGCCTTTTACCCCTTTCTTCTTTAAACCATCAGCTTAACCATTACAACCCTTGAAAGACCTCTTTGAGGTGTACATACACTTGTGCAAAGTCTGGTTAGAGCTATGTTAGGCCTTATTCCTAAAGGAAACTTAGGCAACCTCACATCGAGGTGCGACCACATTCATATTCATATCCATGCATGTTCGAGTCAAGGAGTATCCAATGCTTACCCCTACCCATATAGAGCTAGACTTGGGGGCTTGAACCCACATAACATTAGCTTACCCAGCCTAAAGAAGTCATCATCTTTGACTCTGCTCACATATATTTCCATCACCATAACCTTTGCAGCTAGCCTTAGTATCATAATCACACACTTCACTCCCACATCCATATCCATATCGATCATCCTTCCCTTTAAGAACCCTTTAATCATGAAATCTTGTTTCAACACTATGCATGTTTAATCGTCTTTCAGGACAACATTCATTAGAAGAAACATTGTATACTTTCTTAGCTTCCTGACCTGGGCAATGTTCATTGTTTCACGCATCACATAATATGCTGAGCAACATTTATATATCAGTGATTTTTAATCATACAAAGCATATCGTTCTTAGCTCCTTGTCCTAAGCAACATTCATTATGCAATACTCAATAATCACTTCATCTATATATGTGCTTATCTTCCAGACCTAAGTGATGTTCAAGATCGTTTCTTTACACCATATATGATGCTTTGCTCCATGACCTAAGTTCATTCATCTATCGTGTCACATGATATAATTGTCCTTATCCTCCTAGCCTAAGAACATGCATCATGCATACAATCCATGCGATTCATTACATCTTCCTCGAGGAGGAAGTTCAAAACTTCTTCCCTTTTTCATCTTTTTCATTTGGGGAAGTTCAAAAACTTTTTCAAAATTTTTTCTCATCAAGGGAAGTTTGAATATAAAAGTTTAGTTTTCACGTCTTTCTTTTTCGGGAGTAAGTCGGTACCCTCCCCTCGTCTCGTGACAAAAATGACAGAAAATTTTTGCTTTTTGAATTGTTGATTGCTTGTGTCTGCTCATATATTAAAATCATACTTATTTACACACACAATCACAAGTTATACACATGTCATATCATGTCAAGTAATTCTTGGACAAGTCAATCATAGTCTATACGAGTCCCTTGGCAAATTTTATTTTGCAGGTCTCAATTACAGCCCACGTCTGGGGACAAGTGGACCATCTACAACCCACGTTCGGGGATAAGCGAACCATTTATAACCCACGTTTTGGAACAAACAAACCATTTATAGCCCACGTCCGGGGACAAGCGGACCATCTACAGCTCACGTTCGGGATAAGCGAACCATTTACAGCCCACGTCTGAGGATAAGCGGACCATCTACAGCCCACGTCCAGGGACAAGCGGACCATCTATAACCCGCATTCGGGGACAAGCGAACCATTTACAGCCCACGTTCGGGGACAATCGAACCACCATCATTTCATGGCGCAAGGTTTTTGATACACAGAGACTTGCAATATTATTAGACAAGGTTTTCCTCAAGTATGGAAAATTATCGGTCGTTGTCATCTCTCAAAGCGAAGAAGTCAGCGATTACATCATATGCCAACTTTCCTCAAGCATGGAAAGTATCTATCTCAAACGGTGGGTTTATTCAAGCATAGAAAGCTACCAAATTCATCTGTTGACTTTCCTCAAGCATGGGAAGTAATAACGGTGTGTTTCTTCAAGCAGAGAAAACCATCAATTCATATGTCGACTTTCCTCGAGCATGGAAAGTATTATCCGGTGGATTTCTTCAAGCATAGAAAGCCGTCAAATTCATATGTCGACTTCCTCAAGCATGGAAAGTATCATCCGGTAGATTTCTTCAAGCATAGAAAACTACCAAACTCATCAGTCGACTTTCCTCAGGCATGGAAAGTAGCTCAACGAAACATCATTCGGTGGCTTCCTACAAGCATAGGAAGCTACCAAACTTATTTGCCACCTATACACTTGTGTCAAAAACGCATTCTATCCGATCCCTTTACTCTTTTATCTGTAGAACTAACACTTTTCTGCAGGTATCGGCATATACAGAGTGATTTAGGATCGCAGAGTGTCTTAAATTATTCTCCGTCCCAATCGACTACTTTGACTATCGTTTTCAAAATTGACGTTTCTACAAACTCATTCAAAGTGAGGTCTTCTGTAGACACCTAAAAATGTCTCCCTAAGACCAAACCCGATGATGAACAACCTTTCACCGCCATTATTTTTCGGGTTGATTATTTAATATTTGGAGTGCTTAAATCCATTTTCTATCCAATACATTTAAATAACCGATCCATTTCCTGTCATTTCCCTAAATCATAACTTGTTTTCCTCTTTTCATGTCCACAACACAAAACCGAGAGAAACTAAATTTTTGGCCGAATAATTTTGATCCAATTAATATTTTGTTGGATAGGAATTGAACTAAGATTTCCAATCATATGTCATAAGCCCAATTTCAATTTAAAACGACGAAGGTATGAGCCAAATACTAAACGCGGCCCAAAACCGACACCCTTCTACCTAAAACAGCCATATCTTAAAATATACATATGATTTTTACCTGATTCAAATTAGGTTGGAAAGTAGACTTGATAATATTTCCAATGATATATTATATGCCTTATTCCGAGTTACGGACCAAAAGTAATGATTTTATAAACGGGTAAAAAACTGGAATTACCGCGCAGCAACTAAAACGTCGCGACGCGGCAAATGCTGACGTGTCACGGGGCTTATTTCCCGTGTACGGTGCCCATTCCGTGACACAGGGATATTCCGTGCAATTTTCGCGTACTTTTTTTACCATGTCACGGTGCCTTTGCTATGACACGGGGCATCTCCGTGTCCTTTCTGTGTAAACCCATCACGTGTTTTCTCTCCCGTACCTTGATTATTTCCCACGTCGTAGTGTTTTCCACCGTGTCACGGGAGTGTGCCCCGTCTGACAGTGCCCAACACCGTGTCACGGCGTTCTCTGCCGTGTCGCGGTGTTATTTTTTATAGTTTTTATCTTTTTAGGGTTCCTGTGTTCCCTCTGCTCATTTTTTCTATAAATAAGACCCTTATTTCTGCAGTTCGAGGCATCAAATCCTTCTCTCTTTCTCTCTTTTACACCAAAAATCACTCTCTCTCTTCCTACACTGAAAATCATTCTCTTCTACCTCTTTAACCTAATTTCTAGCCTCCTTATTCTTCCATAATACTTCCCTTAAGCACTCTAAAGAGTTCATACTTAACCTAAGGTTCCGTCTTTAAAACAAGGCATGAAAGGTATAATTAACTAAGGGTTTGGACCAAATCAAATCTACATTAATTTAATTTAATTTTCATTTAATTTTTATTTTTTTATTGAAGTTACTAACAATTTATTCATGATGTAGCAATTTAAAAGAACGTGTGGAATGTGAGTAATTAATTCATTTAATTACTTATTTTATTTTTAATATTGCTAAAATAATGATTAGGTTTATTTGTATTTGTTTTGACTAACGCTATTATTGTTAAATTTCTTCCAATATTAATGTCTATTTTATTATATATTTTTTATCACAATATTGCATGTTTAAAGGGAATATGTAATTGAAAATCACGCCTAATAAGATAATTTGGACGACTGGTTTAGATTCCTTTTTAATCTTGTTGTTTAATCAAGTGATCACTAATATTTTAGAATTATATGTTGCATTAATATTAAACTATTTTAGCATAATAATAGTTTGGAGCAAATTGAATCTTTGTTTGCATGCCTTTGAGATCGCAGGAATCACTTTTCACTATAAGAATCAAGTAGAAGTCAATACGAGCGAATGTGACTCCATGACTCACTTCGTACCATCATCCCCGATCCTCCTTTCGTGGCTCCGAACCATATGGAGTTAGTAATCTCATGGATTATGAATGGGGTGTAACCTTCACGGGTCAATCATTGTTCCCTAATGTTGTCCCTTAATCCTGGTTGCATTTTATGATCCGTGAATAACTTACAAGTTCCTTAAAAACTTGTTGGCGGCTCCTACTTTGCTTTGTCCCTAATCGTATTATGTTAATTTCCACTTCCTATGAGTGCCAAGCATATTCACACATGTTTTAACGTAGGAGCACTTCAAACGACGCCTACAACAGCTGACACGTGTCAACATCGGATGCTTCTTGAATTACGGCCTTTAAGGCCCAATTCCCAAGAATGCCATAAAATGGCACAACCCACAAAATCTAGGTCAAATGACCTAGGAAGGGGCACATCCTCCAATGACCCTATAAATAGGGAGATATTCCCCAAATTTTGGGACACATTCAATCATTTATTACACCTACCCTAAATTCTCTCACATAAGAGAAACACCTGATCTCGGAATCCGAGAAAATCTAACTTTATTTTCTGCACTTTCCCCAACTCATATACAAGTACTAACTTTACTGTCGGAGGCAGAGCTCCAAACACCCGGAGTCTCCGTTATTTTGCAGGTACAGGCGCAGTTGGATTAGTCCTCGAGTCGTAACACTCCCGATAAGACAACTGTAGCAACTATAGAACAACATACAAATAAATCACTAGGGAATGGGGATGGGGATGAGGATCAATGTGTAATCATGACATTTGTAGCAACTCGAGAACAACATGCAAATAAATGGTTGCGAAGACTAATGGTAAGAGCAATCAAAAGAGCTCGACAACCTATCTCCAAGAGGTCTAAGTAGCGCCAACTACGAGAGACACTAACTAGGAACATCACTAACCAAGCTTAATCGATAATTACAATTCCTAAATCAATGGTCCGTATCATTAGAACCTACAATGCAATCAAGGCCTATTGAATTACACACATGCACAATTTCCATTAATCACTTTAATCTCAACAATCAATCAACACATAAGCACAATCAATCAATCATACAAGTATTTCCCAATCCATAGCCAAACAATTACTCTAACATCATCATCTAATCAATAAACAACTAAGGAAATAAAGAATCAACAATATATTAAGAACAACTACATTAATCAAGTATCAAACATCAAAATCAATCCAAACAAACTTGAATATTAAACAAAGAAATAAAATGAGATAGAGTTAGAAATGCTCATGATAATAGAGAAGATCTTAAATATAATTGTCACCATTGAATCTTCAATCTCTCAATCACCATTGAAATTTGTCACTTTCTCTCTCAAAATATATTCCTAAACTAACCCTAAAACTAGAAAGAGAAGCTCAACTAAGCTAATATTATGATCAAAAAATTATCTCTAATTGCTTCCGACTCCCAAAAATCGTGTTACAAGTAGATATTAATAGAAGGCACAAAGCAAAATCGAGAAAAAATAGGGACCCAGAGCGGCTCGCCCGCGCAGCAAGGCTGCGCGCCTACGCCTATGGGTTGTGTGCTCGTGCTCCTCTAGGTTCCTTTGGCTCTCGTCGAGGCTTCGTACGTTTGCTAATGGATTCGAATGAGTGCACCGAATGATGATGATGTACACCAAGGTGGCATATCAAAAAGCACTTGACAGTGGGTTCAACACCACTCCTTCATGAGAGTGTGGCGTGAGAGCGCAAGAGCTAGAACTTGGAGAATCCACTTCCTTGCATCTTGAGCTTTCCTATTGCCATGATCTTGCTCCAAAAGCATATTCCACCTTATTAAACCACCAATATCAAGACCCGGTCCTTGTACAATACCTACAACCACGAAAGAGAGCAAATAAAGGAGAAAAGACTTGAAAAACCATAAAAATGCACAAAACCACACAATAAGAGAGAAAAGGTAAATTAAAGAGCAAATGCATAAAACTAAGCATTTATTAAGAACGAAAGCTATGAAAAGAAGGTAAAAACAACCTAAATACTCATCAATTGGGTGCCATTATGACACCCATCAAATACCCCCAAGCTTATCATTTACTCGTCCTCGAGCAAAATAAAACCAAGGGAAAGAAAATGACAAGCTTAATCAAACAAAAAGAAAAAGAAAAGACGAGACAAGAATATACACTAACTCACTTTTGTAGGAATATGGGTCAATTTTAGCAATTAATGACAAGCCATTTAAACCCCTCGATCACCCTAGAGGACGAGTGATGCTCTCCAAGGGTTTCCTAAGAGATTGACCCATAACTCTCACAAACCAAACCAACAAGGCAAAGAATGAAAAAGAAACAAAAATAAGAGGAAAGAAAAAAAATGCTCATAGTTGACTTTTGCAAATGTACAAGCATAAATGAATGCAAATCTTACTAAACAAGTAAGGGAGTGCACGTTCTAAGATATCTAAGGTTGATTGAAACATAGAATATGCTAATCATAGAGAACTTATCAAGACACAAGTCACTTTCATCTCAAAACATTTTTAGCACATTCTCCCAATTAGCTTCAAATCTACTTTTAGCAAGCATCTCAATGGTTCCTTGAAGGAACCGAAAAAGAAAGAAGTTTGAAGCTACTCGACATCTCGACTATTGCATAACGCTGTATAAGTTTGACCTACATCTCCCTCCACTAACATGTGACTCAACCACAAAGGACAAAAGGTCTTGGAAAGGGTTGTAAAGTAAAGGCGAGAAGGGTGAGGGTAGGCTTAAATTTTAAATTTGGTGATGTACCTAAATCGTGAAGCAAAGATTGGTCAAATCTCAACACCAAAACAAAGTAATCACAAAACAAAAACACAACACTCCCAAGCAAATTCAATAACAAACATATGTACAAAAAGTATTTTTTTGAATTTTCTCATTTTTCACATTTTTTCAATCTTGCCAAAGCTTTTTGAATTTGCTTTGTTTTTTCTCATATTTTCATTTTTTTTCATTATTTCACTTTATTCATTGTCCTCGCCTCTTTTAACTATGGACGGCTTTTTCAACTATTGCATTTCCTTATTATTCACAAAATATTTACAACACAAACTTGCTTACAACATAAGAACCAAACAATCCATTTCATCCACCAAAACTACAATATAAGAGCCCAAATGCTTCACAAAAAACTAATGATGGGTACATAATTGAAATAAAATCCTCAAGATCTAAAGATATGGCTTGAAAAGAAGGGTATATGGCACAAATGGTTAGCAAGTAGGCAAATGAAAACCCAAAATAAAGATATAGAAAACTATCCTTGAAAAAAAAATTACCACCCCAAAAAGATGCCTTTGTCCTTCCTAAATGGCTCGGTCGCAATCTCGGGAGATGAAAGTCAAATTCTAGATAAAGCATATAATAGTCAAGGACCCAAACGCCGCACATGCAAAATATGGAGAAGGCTAGAAAAGCATGAAACCTCACAAGGTTGTAGCCATAACTCACTATTGGTTTCAAATTCACCAAAAGGGAGCAATTGCAAATTTTCAAAAACAATAGAATCCGACTTTAAGGTCCCAATAGTTTTAAGGACAGTACCTTAGCATACTTTATCCTACAATCAACCAAAGGTACTCTCTAACCGTGCACATTATTACCATTTAAGCAGAAAAGTATTAAACTATACAAGTCCAAAAGTATTATGGCCAAAGCAAGAAAAAACAAACACATTGCAAATTGTAGACACCTAAAAATGTCTCCCAAAACCAAACCCGATGATAAATAACCTTTCACCGCCTCTATTGGTCGGGTTTAGTATTTAATCCCGAGATTGCTTAAAATATCGTATTTTATTAAATTCATACCTTTGAAAGGTCCATGGATTAGTCTTGATCTTTGGTAAAGGCATAGTTTTAATTTTAGCCCAAGCTTATTAATTAATTTTAAGCCCAAACCTTTTTATTTTATTATTTTATTATTTATTTTTGGCCCAAACATTATATTAATTTTTATTTTATTTTTATTTTATTATTTTCTTATTTTAGCCCGAAGAATAAAGGTCAAGAAAAAGCCCAAAGTTATCAATCAGCACTTAAAAACCTGAAAGAAATTAGGGTTAAAAATGAATTTAGACTGAAAAATGGACTGGAAGTGACCGTGTCACGGTACAGTCTAACCGTGTCACGGGAACCCTTCCCGTCCGACGGTGGGACTTCCCGTGACACGGGAAGTCTGCCGTGACACAGGACGTTTCGTGTCCTTTCCACGTAAACCCTTAACGCGTTTTTCATTCCGTTTTCTGAAAATTTCTCGCGTCACTCCAAAACTGTACCGTGTCACGGGAAAGTGTACCGTCTGACGGTACAGTCTGACCGTGTCACGGTACAGCCTGACCGTGTCACGGGATACGTTTTTAGGGTTTTTATCATTTTAGGGTTCCGTGTGCTCCCTCAGCACATTTCCCTATAAATACCCCCTCATTTCTGATGTACGAGGCAACCAGAATTTTATTATTCTTATTTTCTCTCTTCTATGCTATTAATATAAACACTAGCCTACCCTTTTCACTTCAAAATTCCTTCTTCAAGAACTCAAAGGAGTCCATATTTTACTCGAGGTTCTGTCCTTAAGCCAAGGCGTGAAAGGTAGAATCGTTTGAGGGTTTGGCCCGCAAAATCAACCATATTATATTTGATTTAATTTAATTGTCGTTTTATTTTTTCCTTGAAGTTACTAACTCGTTTATTATTTTGTAGATGCAAACAAACAGAATCAAAGTAAGGATCATGCTCTTTTATTATTATTTTTCTAACGATTTTATGTTGTTGGAATTGTGATTAAATTGGTTTTTATATTAATTTTTATTCTATCATATTTTTTATGATCACCACATTGCATGTTTAAAGGAAATATGTAATTGAAATCACGCCTAATAAGATAATTTGGATAACCGGTTTAGGATCCTTTTTAATCTTGTTTTTTAATCAAGTGATCACAATATTTTAGAATTATATGTTGCATTAATATTAAACCAATTTAGCCTAATAATAGTTTGGAGCAAATTGAATATTTTGTTTGTATGCCTTTGAGATCACAGGAATGTTTTTCAATATAAGAATCAAGTAGAGGCCAATACGGGCGAATGTGACTCCATGACTCACTTCGTACCATCATCCCCGATCCTCCTTTCGTGGTTACGAACCATATGGAGTTAATCATCTCATAGATTATGAATGGGGTGTAACCTTCACGGGTCAATCGTTGTTGCCTTCGTTGTCCCTTATCGTGGTTGCCTTTTATGATCCGTGAACGGTTTACAAGTTCCTGAAAAACTTGTTGGCGGCTCCCTACTTTATTTGTCCCTAATCGTTGTCCCTAATCGTAATGTCAATTCCCACTTCCTATGAGTGCTAAGCATATTCACAACATGCTTTTAACGTTGGCGCACTTCAAACGACGCCTACAATTTGGCGACTCCACTGGTGAAGATTCTTAATTATTTATCGATTTGAGTGATCGGTATTTAATTAAGATGAGTGGATGAGACTTGAAAGATTCTTGAAAAAAAATATTCATGTGATTAATTTGGCATTTTTTGCATCTGCATAGACGTTTTAACGTCGCACTCAGGTATGTCCCGTAGGAAAAATTGGATAACTTGATTGCGCGCAAAAGCAAACAGGGCGCCAGTCAGATTTTCTGACTGCCGTGTCACGGCAGAGTCTGCCGTGTCACGGTACAGTGTACCGTCTGACGGTACAATGTACCGTGACACGGGAATTTCAGCAGTGTCACGGCAGTCCTAAAATCAGTCCGGTGGCTTATTTTCTTTTTTCACAGTCGACTTCCTTCGATTTTTCTGAAAAAACGTATGTGTTCTACATACGTTTTAGCCCCGGGGGATTTAAGCTCTATCGACCCAAAAACGCTCATGGCAATAAGGGTTCATCCGAGTTATTAAATCCACCCAAACCATGGAGTCGAGTTCGATTTCATCACGAACTCGCGGAGCCGCCCGTTGGCATACACCCTCAATGGAGGCTGCCTTGCTAACGCGTCCAAACTCTTAACCATGGTACCCCTTTGACACCCAAAGCTTGACCATTAGTTGAACATAAATCTTGACTTTAGTTGCGAACTTTTTTTACATCATCGTCCCTAAATGCTATGTGGTTGTTTAGTGCTAACCCTCATGTGTTTGCTCTTTTTGTTTAACCCATGACCGAGGGTTTTTATTCTCATATAGTAATTAGTACGAACTTAAAATCGATTCAAATCTAAAAAAAATCACAAAACTGACCTGGAACTGCGCACCATGTCACAGCATGTTCTGCCGTGTCACGGTGAACAGCGCCGTGACACGGGAAAGTCTACCGTCTGACGGTAGACTGCACCGTGTCACGATAGTTTGCACCGTGACACGGTGCCCAGGAAAGTGTCCTGCCAGTCTTGTTCTCGATTTTTGTGCGAATGTTGTGTCCAGTTTTGAGTCGTGTCTAGCTATACGGTCAAAACAAGCGTCCATAACCTCACTCACATGTCGTGTTCACACACTTTTTTGCTTTAAGTCGTGCACCACTTTTTTGACCGTATTTTAGGGAAGTCTTGTTTTTGTGTCGTTTTTTTAGAGTAAGTCGGATGGTATCCTCCCTTTGACAATAAACAAGCACGTTTCAAAATTATTATTTATTTTTTTTTGAAAAAAAAATATATATATATATATATATATATATATATATATATATATATATATATATATATATATATATATATATATATATATATATATATATATTGTTTTTTTTTTTGCCGTGACACGGGAATTTATCCCGTCTGACAGGAGAAGTGTCTCGTGCCACGTCACCCCCTATGAAAAAAAAATAAAAAAAAAAATTTCCGTGACACAGGAATTTATCCCGTATGACGGGAGAAGTGTCCCGTGCCACGTCACCCCCTAAAAAAATAAATAAAAAATAAAAAATTTGCCGTGACATGGGAATTTATCCCGTATGACGGGAGAAGTGTCCCGTGCCACGTCACCCCCTATGAAAAAAATAAAAATTTGCCGTGACACGGGAATTTATCCCGTCTGACGGGAGAAGTGTCCCGTGCCACGTCACCCCCTAAAAAAAAAGAAAAAAAAAAATTTGTCGTGACACGGGAATCTATCCCGTCTGGCTGGAGAAGTGTCCTGTGCCACGTCACCCCCTGTCAAAAAAAAAAGGGAAAGAGAGACTCCCGTGACACGGGAATTTATCCCGTCTGACGGGAGAAATGTCCCGTGCCACGTCACCCCCTGTCAAAAAAAAAATGTGAAATATTCCTGTGACATGGGATTTTTTCCCGTCTGACAGGAGAAGTTCCCGTGACACGGCAACAAAAAAAGCGCAGTCAAGTCTTCCATGTTAATTTGGTCCTCGCGTCAGTCATGTCTAGCCATATGATCATACCACGAGTCTTATAACATCACTTAGTCACTCACGAGTCAAGTATAGTCCACACACTTTCTTTATGTTCCGACTCGAGTCGTGCACCAGGTCGTTTATGATCGTATATTAGGTTCAAGCACCCTTTTTTCGTCATAATAAAAAAATGAGTGGAGTTTTCTCACCTGTTTTCAAATGTCTTTTTTTTTCCTTCCTTTCCTATCTTGAGCAATGAGTCAAACAATTAAGTGAATTATTTTATTTCACAGTACTTGTTCAAGGAACAGAGATAGATCAATACGGTTTGAGCCATTACCGCAACAGTCTCTCAGATCTAATAGGCGTTCAAAGAGAACTTTGTCATCTCCGTTACTCATCACCTTTCAATGACCACTAAAGCAGACATTGAGAACATCAACAAATCCATTGAGGCACTGTCTTCCATGATGCAAACCCTTACCACTAGGGTCACTACCATGGAACAAAACAACGTCACTGTTTCCACCCTTGACAAACTGGCGGAACAAATGAGTAAGATTTCTGAGGCTTTCACTTATGTGGAATGGCCTCCCACTCCTTTGAATGTGAAGGACAGACTTCCTGAAAAGTTCTCCATTGCTGATATTCTAAAGTTCAAGCCTACTGACAATCCAATATTCCATTTGAAGGCGTTCTCTACAACCATGGCTCTTAAGGGATTGGACGTAACACTCTTCCCTACGGTGTTCCCTCTCTCCTTAGAACATGCTTGCCAACAATGGTTCTATTCCCTAGATGCCAAGCGTACTGCGACTTGGCAAGATATTACCGAAAGTTTCATGAATCGTTACAAGTGTAACATTCAAACTAAAACTTCTGAACGTGAACTCTCCATTCTCAAACAGAAAGAGAATAAAGGCTTCACCGCTTACCTGAACAGGTGGAGGGAAACAGCTTCACTCTTGGTAGATCCCCCCAAAGAAAGAGAGATGGTTCGCCTCTTTATTCAAAATCTGACTCATAAATATAGGGAACATCTCAAATTTCTTCCACTAAACACTTTCGAAGCTGTATACGACATCGGCATCAATATCGAGGATGAGCTAATAAAGACTGCTGGTAGTAACAATAATAACACTTGGAAAAACAAGAAGAACGACCATCCTTCTTCTTCGTCTTCTAAGCACGAAAATACTACCAACAATATAAGCCAAGTTAATCTAAATGAAGTGTTAGCTCTTACTCCATTGCCAAAGAAGAAAAGAACTTACACTCCTTTAGGAATGACTTATGATGCGGCCTTTGATCGCCTTTACAGTTAAGGCCTGATCACACCTATTAGGCCATTTCCAGAGCCAAAACCTGAAGAAATGAGCGCCAAATGCAATCCCAATGCCCATTGCAAGTACCATCAAGGAAGGGGCCACACTACGGAGCAATGTTGGATGCAAATAAACTTCCTGTCCCTCCAAGCGGCAAGAAGTAATGAATACAAGGCACACAGATCCTTCGTGCAAGATTTCATGCTTTTCTTTATTCTTTTGTTTCGACCTTCTCCCCCAATAAGTCTAGCATAGGTTCCCGTTATCCATGTGTCTATGTGTCACATTTCTTACCTTCTTTATAAAAGAGCATCTCTTTCTTACATTCGATTATGTGATTAGGAAAAAAAAAATATATCAAAAAAAATTAAAAAAAATTGCCGAACTAAACACAAGGTACACCAATGATTTGAGGCACCTTTGCAACCCTGTCATTCCCCATTAACCACTTAATCACATATCCAGTTCTTCATCAACCACTTTGAGCCTCGTCTAACGTTTGGCCTTCATTTCTTCAACCCACATTCACTCAACCCTGGGATTTGAAGATGTGTAATTGTATAACATTCAAAAAGCAAGTAAAAAAAAAAAAAAGAGAAAGCAGCAAAGCAATAATAAAACAATGTCTAAAGGCAAGTGTTCCAATGTCTTTGATATGAACATGTCTCAAATTGAGTCTCTCATCGAGTGCTTGGTACCGTGCCTTAGAAACATGAATGCCAAGTGAGTGATGGACCGCATGATCTGAGATTGCCTACATTGATTCACAAGAATGAAAAAAAAAAGAAGAAAAACATATATATTGAAAATAAACTTTCAAAATTCAAAATTTTCATATTCAAAATTACACATCTTGGGGATTCTCTCGGTTCTTGAGCCTTTTATCCCTTTCTTCCTTAAACCATCAACTTAACCACATTACAACCCTTGAAAGACCTCTTTGAGGTGTACATACACTTGTGCAAGGTTCGGTTAAAGCTACGTTCGGCCTGATTCCTAACGGATACGTAGGCAGCCTCACATTGAGGTGCGGCCACATTCACATTCATATTTATACATGATCGAGTCAAAGAATATCCAATACTTATCCCTACCCATTTAGAGCTAGACTTGGGGGCGTGAACCCAAATCACATTAGCTTACCCAGCCTGAAGAGTCATCATTTTAACTCTTCTCACATCTCTTTCCATTGCCATAACCCTTGCAGCCAGCCTTAGTATCACATTCACACACTTCACTCACACATCCATATCCATATAAATCATCCTTCCCTTTAAGAGCCCTTTATCATGAAATCTTGTTTCAACACTGTGCATGTTTCATCATATTTAAAGACAACAGAAGAAACATTGTATACTTGCTTAGCTTCCTGACCTGAGCAATGTTCATTGCTTCGCATAATGTGCTAAGAAACATTTATATATCAATGATTTTTAATCATACAAAGCATATCGAGCTTAGCTCCCTGACCTAAGCAACGTTCATTATGCAATAATCACTATTCGTGCTTAGCTTCCAGACCTAAGTGACGTTCAAAATCGCTTCTTTACACCATATATGATGCTTAGCTCCATGACTTAAGTTCATTCATCTATCGTGTCACATGATGTAATTGTCCTTAGCCTCCTGACCTAAGAACATGCATCATGCATACATTATTTTCAGGACAAACAATTCAATCCATACGAATCATTTCGTCTTGCTCAAGGAGGAAGTTCAAAACTTCTCTCCCTTTTCATTATTTTATTTTGGGGAAGTTCAAAAAACTTTTTCCAAGTTTTCATCGAAGGAAGTTCGAAAATAAAAGTTCAGTTTTCACATCTTTCTTTTTCGGGAGAAAGTCGGTACCCTCCACTCATGACAAAAATTGACGGAAAATTTTTGTTTTTGCATCTTCGGTTGCTTGTGTCACACACATATACACACACACACACACTCACAAGTCATACACATGTCATGTTACATCAAGTCAAACTTGGTCAAGTTAGTGGTCAAGTCAATCACAGTATATACGAGTCCATTGGCAAATTTATTTTTGCAGGTCTTATGTACAGCCCACGTCCGGGGACAAACGGACCATCTACAGCCCACGTCTGGGGACAAGCGGACCATCTACAGCCCACGTCCGGGGACAAGCGGACCACCATCATTTCACGGCGCAAGGTTCTCGATACACAGAGACTTGCAATCTCATCATCTTTCGACTTTCCTCAAGCATGGAAAGTATTATCTGGTGGATTTTTCTTCAAGTATAGAAAACCGCCAAGTCGGCTTTCCTCAAGCATGCAAGGCATTATTGGTGGAATTATTCAAGCATAGAATGACACCATATTCATCAGTCGGCTTTCCTCAGGCTTGGAAAGCGTTATCGGTGGATTTTTGTTCAAGTATAGAAAACCGCCAAGTCGGCTTTCCTCAGGCTTGTAAAGCGTTATCGATGGATTTTTCTTCAAGTATAGAAAGCCGCCAAGTCGGCTTTCCTCAAGCTTAGAAAGCGTTATCGGTGCATTTTTCTTCAAGTACAGAAAACCGCCAAGTCGGCTTTCCTCAAGCTTGGAAAGCATCATCAGTGGATTTTTCTTCAAGTATAGAAAACCACAAAATTCCCTTGTTGACTTTCCTCAAGTATGGAAGGCAGTATCGGTGAAATTCTTCAAGCATAGAATGACACCAAATTTGTTCATCGACTTTCCTCAGGCATGGAAAGTATTATCCGGTAGCTTTCTTCACGCTTAGAAAGCTACCAAACTCTTCAGTCGGCTTTCCTCAAGCATGGAAAGCATTTCAACAAACGTCATCGGGTGGATTCCTTCAAGCTTAGGAAGCTGCCAAATTCGTTTGTCACCGACACACTGGTGCCAGATACGTATTCTGTCCCGTTACTCTTTTATATGTGGAATTAACATTTTTCTGCAGGTATCGGTGTATACAGAATGATTTAGGATCGCAGAACGTCTTATCTTCGTTTTTGAAACTAACGTTTATACAAACTCAGTCAAAGTGGGGGCTTCTGTAGACACCTAAAAATGTCTCCCCAAAATCAAACTAGATGAAAAATAACCTTTCACCGCCTCTATTGGTCGGGTTTAGTATTTAATCCCGAGAGTGCTTAAAATGTCGTATTTTATTAAATTCATACCATTGAAAGGTCCATGGATTAGTCTTGATGTTTGGTAAAAGCATAGTTTTAATTTTAACCCAAGCTTATTAATTAATTTTAAGCCCAAACCTTTTTATTTTATTATTTTATTATTTATTTTTGGCCCAAACATTTTATTTATTTTTATTTTATTATTTTCTTATTTTAGCCCGAATAATAAAAGTCAGGAAAAAGCCAGAAATTATCAATCGGCACTTAAAAAGCCGAAAGAAATTAGGGTTAAAAATGAATTTAGACGAAAAAATGGACTGGAAGTGACCGTGTCACGGTACATTCTGATCGTGTCACGGGAACCCTTCCCGTCTGACGGTGGGACTTCCCGTGACACGGGAAGTCTGTCGTGACACGGGACGTTCCGTGTCCTTTCCGCGTAAACCCTTAACGCGTTTTTCATTCCGTTTTCTGAAAATTTCCCGCGTCACTCCAAAACTGTACCGTGTCACGGGAAAGTGTACCGTCTGACGGTACAGTCTGACCGTGTTACGGTACTGTCTGACCGTGTCACGGGATACTTTTTTAGGGTTTTTATCATTTTAGGGTTCCGTGTGCTCCCTCAGCACATTTCCCTATAAATACCCCCTCATTTCTGATGTGCGGGGTAATCAGAATTTTATTATTCTTATTTTCTCTCTTCTATGCTATTAATCTAAACACTAGCCTACACTTTTCACTTCAGAATTCCTTCTTCAAGCACTCAAAAGAGTCCATATTTTACTCGAGGTTCTGTCCTTAAGCCAAGGCGTGAAAGGTAATCGTTTGAGGGTTTGGCCCCAAAATTAACCATATTTTATTTGATTTAATTTAATTGTCGTTTTATTATTTCCTTGAAGTTACTAACTCGTTTATTATTTTGTAGTTGGAAACAAACAAAATAAAAGTAAGGATCATGCTCTTTTATTATTATTTTTCTAACAATTTTATGTTGTTGGAATTGTGATTAAATGGTTTTTTTATTAATGTTTATTCTAGTATATTTTTTATGATCACCATATTTCATGTTTAAAGGGAATATGTAATTGAAATCACGCCTAATAAGATAATTTGGATAACCGGTTTAGGATCCTTTTTAATCTTTTTGTTTAATCAAGTGATCAAAATATTTTAGAATTATATGTTGCATTAATATTAAACCAATTTAGCCTAATAATAGTTTGGAGCAAATTGAATATTTTGTTTGTATGCCTTTGAGATCACAGGAATTTTTTTCAATATAAGAATCGAGTAGAGGCCAATACGGGCGAATGTGACTCCATGTCTCACTTCGTACCATCATCCCCGATCCTCCTTTCGTGGTTCCGAACCATATGGAGTTAGTAATCTCATGGATTATGAATGGGGTGTAACCTTCATGGGTCAATCGTTGTTGCCTTCGTTGTCCCTTATCGTGGTTGCCTTTTATGATCCGTGAACGGTTTACAAGTTCCTTAAAAACTTGTTGGCGGCTCCCTACTTTATTTGTCCCTAATCGTTGTCCCTAATCGTAATGTCAATTCCCACTTCCTATGAGTGCTAAGCATATTCACAACATGCTTTTAACGTAGGCGCACTTCAAACGACGCCTACACAAATTTGCCTTGAATGGAACAAAAATCTTTTTAAAGTTTTTTCCAAAATAGAGAGCGAGGAAATTCATATACAATTGTGCATGATATATATGAATCTGAATCCCACCTAACATGATAGGATACCCTCCCCCAAGCTTGAATGAGACAACATACTCAAACACAAATCAAATAATCTACGGGAGAGGAAAACAAAGAGATCAATCCAACAATACAACCACATGTCCAACGACGCATCAACTTTTAGAGAAACAGTAAGGAAAGATATGTTAATACCCGCAAATGACCCAATTAACCTTTCAAAAACACTTTCCTTTAGAATTGAATCTTGCTTTTCATATGCTAGCAAAATAGGAGTAAATCTTCCTTGACTCTTGATTCAAACCAATGCACCAAAGTATATCATCAAGTCATGTACCTAGCAAAAGGCACACAAACATTTCCATGAGAAAAATCTATTCTAAAAAGAAAAAAAATGAAAGCAATAAAACACGGGTTACTTCCTGAGAAAGGCTTGCTTAAGGTCCAAGCTTGACCGCTATAGAAAATAATATTGCAACGAACGCAAGAGCTTCTCAAATGCACTACTACACATTCCATAAGATAGAATGTAGGCAAATGATGGAAAGAGGATGTGCAACAAGCTTAGTGCACACCCATGAGGAGAGAGATGCCAAGAAAAGGAAAAAAAAAATCAAAAGCAAATTTGAAAAAATAAGAAAAAGAAGAAGAAGAAAAATAAGGCAAACTCTCCTCAAAATATTTTTGGGTGGCAAAATCACCCTTTTCCTAAAAAAAAGACGAATGAGGGACATGTAAATCATCATAGACAAAAGGGTCCCCAATAGGCTTATTAACAAAAGAAGGGAGAGAAATAGGAGTGTAAGGGATATGATCAAATCTCCTTGAAAAGGGGACATGAGAAAAGGGAATAGGGGCTATGGTCTCACAAATGAACTCTTCCTCACCACCATGTCTCAAATCACCAAAAAGAGCATGGAAATCAATCATAAAATCCTCAAAAGAAGAACACTCATGATCTCAATCTTCCTTAAACATCCAACTTCCAAGAGGAACTACATAATCCCCTCCATCACAACTATGAACAACAACTCCCTCAACACCTTAAAAGCCCAAGGTCTCAAAACCATGCATAAATGGATGCAAATTCAGTTCAAACTCATCTCTCTCCCATGAAGCATCCTTGATGAACTTATTCAAAAGGTTATGGGTTTTCTTTTGACTCCCAAAGAACTTAATGGACACAACCTCAAACGAGTCTAGATACTCATGGATAGAAGAATAACAATCATGAATTAGAGACTCATCAAGATGGAAAGGAGGGTTGGGGTTTTTGAAATTAACACTATCTTCACTCTCAACACCTTCACCAACACGCAAATGCTTACCAATATATAGGATCCTCACCCTCTCTTGGTTGTTCAAAATGATCATCATCATCCTCAATACACACATTAGATTTGAAATTTTCACAGACAAGCATCAAAGATGACAATTGGCTATTAAGCTCGCCACATCTCCTTCTTCTCTCCTCAAGACACTCTTCACCCTATTTCCTCATCTCCAATTGACTTCTCATAAAGTTAAGAATCAATTCCTTACTAGGCCCAAGCTCATTAATAAGCTCAATATGCCTTATTTGAGTTTCAAAAATAGCAACAAGAGATTTAAAAGGTGTAGAAGGTTGAGGCTCAATAAAAGAAGAAGAAGTACAACCAAGATTGGAAGGATCAACATTAAGATCATGATCATATTCATCACATTAGGGAGTTGGGGCACAATCAAGAATATGAGATTCATTATTAAGGGAACGAAGCACATAAAAAGAATGCATGGTAAATAATGGAGAAAATTAAAACACACCATTAGCATCAACTTGAGCAGGCACCTCATCATCATGAACAAAAGGGGAAATAGAATTGAAAGCATTTGTTCTAGGATCACTAATGGGATCATGTAACAAACCATGTGAATTCATGATAAAATTAAAATAATCAAGACATTGCACATCAACATTAGAAACATGATTGCCCCTATTGTAGACATCCCTAGCAAACCAAACATAAAAATCCCAAGCATCATCAATTGAAAATGCTCTAAATTCACCATTGTGCATGCATTCAACTTCATTCCTAGTGAGCTCATTCAAAAAAAAAAATAACAAACCTCTTAAGCCTCCCAAATACTACAATAATTATAGTCTAAAAATCCCTCAAGTCTATTGATATATTCAGAAAAAGGCTCATTATCATATTAAGGAAATGAGAGACATGACATCTTTTTTACAAAGCAAACAAATCAAAAAAAAGAAAAGTATATACAAAGACCTAGACTCAAGCAATAAAAAACACTCAAACATAGACACCGTTCCCCGGCAACGACACCATTTTGAAGAGGGGAAAAACTAAATTGTTGACTAATCCTCCCTAAGTCAAACTAAATTTATAAATACTTAACAAACCTAAATAGAAGTATAGAGGTAAGTTAAGGGTCGAATCACTAGGAATGATTATGTTCAAGTGCTCTCAATCAATGCCTAAGCTAGGTCGAAGTCTAAGGATAAAAGGTAAACACTAACCAACTACCAATACGAAGAACCAAACAAATGAAGCACTAGGGAATGGGGATCAACGAGTAATCATGACAATTATAGAAACTCGGGAACAACATGAAAATCAATGGTTGTGAAGACTAATGGTAAGAGCAATTAAAAGAGATCGACAAGCTATCTCCAAGAGGTCTAACTAGCGCCAACTACGAGAGACACTAACTAGGAAAGTCACTAACCAAGCTCAATCGATAATTACAATTCCTAAATCAATGTTCCGTATCATTAGAAACTACAATGCAATCTAGCATAATTCTCAAGGTCTATCAAATTCCACACATGCACAATTTCCAATAATCACTTAAATCTCAACAATCAATTAACACATTAAGCAAAATCAATCAATCATACAAGTTTTACCCAATCCCTACCAAACAACTACTCTAAAATTATCATCTAATCGATTAACAACTGAGGAAATCAAGAATCAACAATATATGAAGAACAACTACAGTAATCAAACATCAAACATCAAAATCAATCCAAACAAATAAACTTGAATATTAAACAAAGCAATAAAATGAGATAGAGTTAGAAATTCTCATTGATAATAGAGAAGATCTTCAACACAGTTGTCACCATTAAATCTTCAATCTCTCAATCAACATTGAAATTCCTCACTTTCTCTCTCTAAATCTACTCCTAAACTAACCTTAAAACTAGAGAGAGAAGCTCTCAACTAAGCTAATATTTTGATCAAAAGATTATCTCTAATTGCTTTCAATTCCTCCCAATAATATGGTTAAAAATAGATATATATAGGAGGCGCAAAGTGAAAATGTGCCAAAACAGGGACCCTGAGCGGTGCGCTCGCGCCCGCGCTTCTCTAGGTTCCTTTAGTTCTTCTCGAGGCTTCGTGCGTTTGCTAATAGCTTTGAATAAGCGCACCAAATGATGATGATGGACACCTAGGTGGAAGATCCAAAAGCACTTGACAGTGGGTTCAACACCACTCCTTTATAAGAGTGCGACTTGAGAGCGCAAGAGCTAGAACTTTGAGAATCCACTTCCTTGCATCTTGAGCTTTTCTATTGCCATGAGCTTCCTCTAAAAGCATCTTCCACCTTAGTAAACCACCAATATCAAGACCCGGTCCTTTTACAATATGTTCAACCACGAAAAGAGAGAAAATAAAGGAGAAAAGACTAGAAAAACCATATAAATGCACAAAACAACAAAATAAGAGATAAAAGGAAAAACAAAGAGCAAATGCATAAACCTAAGAATTTATTAAGAAGGAAAGTGACAAGGGAATAATCACATCTTCAAATTTTCAATCCCTAAATCAAATACAATTTATAAAACCAAAGGGTCAAACCGCAGGGAGAAGTTAAACACCGTAATCACTACTAATCAATTATGCTATCTCAGAACAAATAGTGGGATTATCTAAGAGATTAAACTAAGAGAAAATTAAATTAAAGACAATATAAAGAAAACATCAAGGGGAATGGGTAATGAAAATTGATGTAAGCTTTACTTGAACATGCAATAGCATAGAAACATATCGATAATGACCTAAACTTGCATGAATATCGATATACAAAAGTCCAATATAGCCACCTTCCGGAGTTAATTGGCTTCTCCTAACATAGCCTCTATGCTTCCACATTAGATACATATATTGGGAGGTAAAATCAATTAACAATCGATAGAAATGAACTTAGCTGAATCAACTTCCGTTTAATGTAGCAAAGATTCACCTTTAATCAACTAACAACGTGCACTTTGCAAGAGGATCAAAGAACAATCAAGCATGTAAAGGCTTTAATCACAATCAACTTAAATCCCAACACTATAAGCATGAACAAACTCCAACTACATTATCCCTATACCCTTGGCTAAGCAACTACTCACTATCCATGGCAATCATCAAGTCAATCATGATATTAACAAGCAATAGCATGATTAATGAGTAATTAAAAAAAACAAAAGCAATTTAATACAAAATCAAATAGCAAAGTACAAAGAAAAGAGTAAGGAAATGCTCATTAATTGAAGTTGAAGTTCCACAAAGAGGTTAATTAAGCTTCTTCTTCAAATTCCAAGCTCAACAATGGAGTAATCCACACATTCTCGCTCTAAAATGCCAAAACTAATGGTGTTTCTCTCTCAAGATTAACCTAGAAATCCAAAAATTAAAACTAAGCTAATCTAATTACCCCTTCTAAAAGAGAGTACGGGCTATATATATGTGCTTTTAAAGAGAAAGAAACTTGAGCAACATGGCGGAGAAAAATCTAAAACCCAGCGGTAAGCGCCCGTACACAAATTCCGCGCGCTCGTGTAAGTGTAATATGCGCCCTCTCTGAATCTTGCGTGCCCGCAACTTTGTGGGTACGGAGAAAATAAGCCCTTAAATGCAAGTTCGCACTACAAGGCTATGCGCCTGCGCAGTAGGTCGCGCGCCCGTGTAATAGGTCGCGCGACCGCAGAGAGGTCACGCAGCAGCCGCGCAAACTCCCTGGTTTGGTTCTGTTTCTTGAGCTTGGCTGCGCGAGTTCTGACAGGGCTGCGCGCCCGCGCGGTGGCCGCGTTGTAGTCGCACAAAATAACCTGCTTGGCTCCTTGAATTCCTCCTTATGCACGCCATCTCACCATTATGCGCGCCCGCACACTATCAAAGCGCGACCTCTCTAGCTTGCGCGCGGCATTGAATACTTTGTTCAAAGCTTCCTTCTTTCAGCACCATGGTTCCTACAAAACAAAAACAAGAAAGCTAAACTAGAAAATATACAAAGGAGTTCAAAATAGGAAAGAAAATGGACAAAAGAAAAGAGAACTAAAGATAATAAAAAGGGGTACAAAAGAAAAGAGAACTAAAGAAAATACACAAGTATGCAAAAAAATTGTTAGAATGAACTATTAATCGTGGCATCAATGCCACTCATCATGAAGCTATGAAAAGAAGGTAAAAACAAGCTAAATACTCATCAAATGGGTGTCATTTATGACACCCATCAATTACTTAGATAAACATCATACATTAGATTCTTGTAATATCATATAATGAATAAGAACATTACATACTACTACAAATATGTCTCAAAACATCGTTTCTATAAGAAGGAATATAAGGTTACTTGATCAGTTATATAGGGTTACTCGGTCAGTGTTATAGACTTATAGGGGTTACTCAGCCAGTATTGCAGGGGTAACTTGGTCAATATTACAGGAGTTACTTTGTTCTTTTATAAGTGGTCACACGGTGTGGCCATCCACACAATAAAAGACATGTTGTTTTGGTGCACAATCTCAACCTACTCACATTGCATTTAATGCTTGTAGTGCACAATCTCAACTTATTATTATATTCTTACATGAAAAAATATAACATTATATGTACCATGAAAATGAAACGTTATATTAAAATTTACAAATATTATAATCCTAGACAATTATTAAAAATTGAATCATTAAAATGATTAGAATTCAATCTCAACCACTTACCCACATAGAATAGCACAAAATTAAAATAAATCTATCACAATATCCATGCATAAAGATATATTAACAAATATCCTAACAATAGGGGGATTCGAACATCGTAGAATTATCTACTCTCTTTGTGTTAAATGCTTGTATTATACAATCTTATTATATTTTCTTTAATTTAAAAAAAACAATAAAAATTATATCTTGAATAAATGTAGATAATCTGATTTTGTGGGAGTTCGAATAAATCTATCACAATAGCCATGCATAAATGCTTGTACTATACAATCTTACCATGTTTTAATAATTATTTTTGTAATGAAAAAAATTACAATCTGAATAGGCATGATTAGAGGATTGAAATGGAGAAGAACAAAGATTTTTTTTTTAAAAAAAACAAAACTAAAATTTTTGAATAGGCATGATTAGGGGATTGGGGATTTGGGATGGAAGTGATGTGTGATGGATTTTCTTACAAAAATTATTTTCTTTGAAAGAGATGTAAAAAAATTATTTTAAAACGGGCAGGATGAGGGACAAGTGTCCTTCCAACTTCCCGTTTTACAATAATAGTATTGATTTTTTTTTTTTTTGGGTTTTAAGATATAAAAATAGTTTAGTAATAATCCTTAACGTGTATTTAGAACAAACTAGATTAGTTAATATGTAAATTCGGCCATAAGAGATGTATTGAATTTCATTTTTTTCAAAAAACAAATAAAGAAAACCCTCACAGATGTTTTCAATCCCCTAAAACTTTTGTCCAATTTCATTTGTGTATGTTCACCTCTGATTTAATTTCTGTTTTAATTATTTTTTTCGCTTTAAATTTTTTTTTTCTTAAATAGACATGTTTAAGGGTTGGGCTGGAAGAATGGTGGTTTTTTTTTTTTTTTTTTTTTTTTTTGCAATAAAAAAATTATGTTAAAACATGAAAATTAAGAGGAGGACAAATGTCCCTCCAATTTCTTGATTTAAAATAATTCTTGTAGTATTGACAGCATTGATAAGTATAGACGTATTAGTGCATGTATTTAGTTTAAGATCATTGTACGTTGTACATGAAGAGGTACCTATTTCATTAATTGGCTTTAGATTATTAAAAGATTGAATGGTTTTGATAAACTAATAGGTGCCTCTTCGTGCATTGCATAAGGTTTAATTCCTCTTCACGCCTCTTCGTGCATTCCCTTTATAAATATATCTCACTTAGATAATTTTACATCTCAACTCTCAATCATTTCTATTTGTCATTCTTCAAATATTTATCGTCAAATAAAAATGTCATCCCAATCCTCATCGCTATCAGCATCATCAAACTCACCGTCAAATACTCCTTCAAATTCTTTATCACCCTCGATTGAATTCACTATTTCTGAAGATCATGTTGTACATCTTGTACAATACATTGTTTCTAATGAACATGATACAACCAAATTTAATCTCAGAGAAATGGACACACCACTTGGAAATTTTTTACGTGGATTGTTGTTGTATATGTAGGATAGGATTGAAGGCTTGTTAATCCTGAGTCAAATTGATTTTCTTGTTTTGGGTTCTTTTTTTTTACAGGCTCCGAAAATAATTACTAGATAGGGATTTAAAATAAAAAAATTTCGATTGTTGGAATTCTATATCTGTAGAGGAGAATATCTGTCCAAGGCCTAGTCCCCAAAACATTCACTAGGAAATGTTTGACACAATTATTCCTAAGGCGCAAGTAACTTGTCAGATTTGCAGAGTTCAACATGAGATGCACACTCTATTCGCACGTTAAGGAGAAAACATCATTGCTTTGTGCTATCATATATCCTGCCTTTCTGCACATTATTTAGATTAAATAATAATGTGGACATCATGTATTAAGTTATCATGTATCAATTAATAATGTGAATCTATTAGACGATGTGTTTTGTTTAGGGTAAAAAATACCCCAAGTACGTGGTACAATCCCATGATGACATGTGGCCTAATAAATGGGCAACACGTGTCCCCATAGGAAGATGATACGTACTAAGAATAAGAGAGCACCTGAGACCAAATATTTCATAAAGGCCTCCTTACATTAGGAGGCCTAAAATCACTAGAATGCCGCAAAAATGGCACCCCGAGAAGACACATGTCCTTCACTGATTGCGCAGCCTATCAATGGCACTAAATTCTAGGTCACTTACCCTCAAGGGCACAATGGGAGTGGTGGATTGTGACATAACATTTAATAGAGCACTAAAAGCTCCAGCTTTTCTCTATTGGAGATTCGTGCTTTTGCAGGTGTCCGAGTCCCATTGCTAGTAAGAGCGTGACCAGTATCCCGAGGGATTCCAAAAAACCCCGAAACATTTGGCGCCATCTGTGGGATACTCATCCTTTGTGGCAATGGATGGTCAGACACTAGGTGTCGGCCCTCGCCCCGGCGAGGACGGCATTGTTGAGAATATAATCACAACAATTCATTCTAACGACCCTCTGACTGATTCATTCCTTGAGGCAGAGGATCGTCTAGTTACTGCTAGTTCGCTCTTGCTCACTTTGAACAAGCTTTGAAAGAAGATAGAGGATAAGCGATCGTAATCTTCTAGGCAGCAACCAAAGAGAGAAGGAGAGGGCCAACAAAAGAAAGCCTAGAGCAAAGCGACCAATGCCGAAGATGTTGGGAATACCCCATATTGGCGGCATGAGCGTGCGTCTAGAGTGACAAGGGGAGATATAGGTCGACCCCGTGACAAAATGCAGTCGTCTGGGGGGCAGGCCAGACGGCCTCGTATAGAGATTACTAAGCCGTATCAGCGTTGGAAGGATGCTAGGGATTACTTTTGGCACAAACAACGTGAACGAATAGCTTATTCAGACACGACCTCTACACTGTCAATGCCGGATGATTTCTCAAACCATACCTCCTCCAAGCGTACTACCACGACAAGGAATAGCGGAAGCCAAGCTCATCGAACTCAAACTCCAGCTCCAATTGCTGTAGTGCAACCGTTTCAATATTAGCCTCCCTAGAATTTTAATACATTTTCATCGATTAACTTTGCTGTCTTTGAACAGTATGGTCAGCTATTCGACCAGGCTGTTTACCTGGCGGGACCTGTTGCTCAGTCGTAACCCGTTGAATGGCAGATGCGCATGTTAAACCTAGAATACAAGCTGCCTCCGTTTTCTCAAGAGATCCTTAACACTTCTCATCCTGCAAATGTGAAAAGTGTACTTATGAGTGCCTATGACGGTACGGGCAACCCGGAAGTGAATGTCACTTCGTATCGAAATCTTATGTATTTGCAATGTATGGATGATGCCACTTGGTGCAGGTGCTTCCCGACCACCCTGAAGGGTGTGGCGCAAGACTGGTTCAGCAGTGTGCCTGCCGGATGCATCAAATGCTTTACTACTTTAAGAATGCTATTTGTTGGGATTTTTTTTTACAACATCTCGCTAAGGAAGACTAATCTTAATTTGGCTACGATTGTTCAGGGTATAAATGAAGGTTTACATTCGTACTTCTTGAGATTTAATTAAGAAAATGCCAAATTCATAATCTACCGGATGAAATGGCCTATTTGGAATTTCTTCGGGTATTAAGGCATAATGATTTCAAATTTGACTTGGTCTGCGAAAAGGTTTGGACATACGCAGGTGTTCTGCGGGAAGCCGAAGCCTATGTTGAGGCGGTAGACTTCTGTTCACTTACTAAAGCTGAAGTACCGGCCCACAGGGGCTGAGAAGAAACAATCTTCTCAGTAAGACTCGGTTGGGAAAAAGAAAGAGGGAAAGAACAAAAGAAAGGAAGTCTGGGAATCTGATGACTCAGAAACAAAGTCAACGAAGCCGAAGACGTATGAACCGCAGTATGAGTTTAACAAGGATTCTTATTCAAATTTGATGAAGTTCAAAGATAATTTTGAATTTGAGAAGCCCACGCCGATTAGAAGCTTGATCCAGTAGAAAAACAAAAACAAGGGTTGACATTATCACAAGGATGTGGGGCATGATACAAACGAGTGCGACAATTTGAAGTGGTTGCTAGACAAGCTGGCCAAGAAAGGCATGCTAAATTCGTACGTGATGAAGTCCAAGTTCATATACACTCGGAAAGACAATAAGTCTGAGAAGAAAAAGCAAAATGAGAAGGAAAAAGATGGAAACAGCACGGACTCTTGTTTTGTGGCTGTTATATAAGGCGGCTTTGTCGTAGGCGGCCCAACCATGAGAGGAATTAAGCAAGATGCAACATTATCAGCCTCGCCTATCTGAAAAATTTAAGGTTCCCGAAGGATGCTCTGAAGGATGTCCCTCACCCTTTGGTTGGGTTTGGAGGAATAGTTATCCACCTGGCTAGTTCGGCTGGGGAAAAAAGGGGCAGGATGGTTGTTCGCTTCCTATTGGTCAAAAAGTTAACAGGTTACAACGTCATACTCGGCTGCCCCATTCTAACCACAACCAAGGCAGTCATTGTGGCGCACCTTATGTTGATGAAATTTGAAAGATTGGATAGGCAGATTGGCTCGATCCAATGAAGTCAGAAAATGGAAAAAGAATCTAATCAATTAGCTGTGAAGCCGACCATCCGTGGTCAAGAAAAGTCGTCCGAATCAAACTTAGATGAAGGGTAACTTAAAGCATACCAGGTCGGCCAATAGAGAAAGCCAGTTGTAGACACCTAAAAATGTCTCCCCAAAACCAAACCCGATGATGAACAAACTTTCACTCCGTTATTGGTCGGGCTGAGTATTTAATCTTTGGAATGATTAAATCCATATTTCCATTTCATAAAACAACCTGATTCCTATAACATTTCCCAAACCATAACTTATTTTCCTCTTTTCGTGTCTTTAAACCCAAAATAATTCATTTCGTGTCCTTTAAAATCATTCATTTCGTGTCCTTTTTATAAAAACGTTTACTCAAATTTATTTTTGTCCGTAATTTGGGTCCAATAATTAAATAGTTGGATGGGGCTTGAAAAAATCTTTCCGATGATATATTATAAGCCCAAATCCGAGTTATAACGAGGAAGTTATGACCAAAATACTAAACTGAGCCCTAACCGAACCTAAGCCCATCTTACCTACGACCCAATGATCATGTAGAGGGTCCAAAAGATTTAATCTTATACCTAAACCAATTACCATTAATTAGAAACTTCTATAAGTTTCTAAAATATCTTAATTATCCTTTTTGAAAAGATAAGATTAAAGAGTTTGAAATTGAATAAAACTTTTATTTTTGAAAATCCCATTTCTATCCGAATTGAAAGACATTCAAAGATAGTCAGATATGATTTTTGTGACTCATATTTTTATCCAAATTTTATATGGTTGGATATCCCTTGAAATTATCTTTCCAATGATATATTATAATATCAATTCCGAGGTATAACGGAAAAGATATGAATTATATATCAAACTCTATCCAAAACTGACACCGTCTTACTATTTCGGCCATATCTTTTATTCTAAAACTAATTGGGTTAGAAAATATACTTCAAGAGATTTAAAATATATCTTATTTATCTTATTCCAATATTTGGATCAAAAGAAATGATAAAAACAAAAATCGCAAAAACTGAAGTCTATCGAGTTTTATTCAGATTTAATTCGGATCTTATCTTGATTCTTCGACCCTTCTTTTTTCTCTATAAATAAAGGTAATATCTACCCTTTTTAAATCATCAACAAGATTGATCATAAAATAATTATCTTCTTCCTCTTTAGCCTAAACAATAGCCACCTTATTCTTCCATCATTTCTTCCTTAAGCACTGCAAGGAGTCCACACAATACCAAAAGTTCTATACTTAAACCAAGGCGTGAAAGGTGTAATTAATTGAGGATTTGTACCAAATCAACTCTACTCTATATTTAATTTATCTTCCACTTGATTTATATTTTTATTGAAGTTACTAACAATTTATTCATGATGTAGCAATTCAAGGAAACGCGGAAGGTGTGTAATTAATCACTTAATCACTCTTATTTTTATTCTTGTTGCTAGTATCATGATTAGGTTAATTAATATTTGATTTGACTAACGATATTAATGTTAAATTGCTTCCAACATTGATGTTTATTCTATTGTTATTTATGATCACTATATTGCATGATAAAGGGAATATGTAATTGAAACACGCCTAATAAGATAATTTGAAAACTGCTTTAGGTTCTTTTTAATCTTGTTATTAATTGAAGTGATCACTAATAAATAGAATTTTATGTTATATTAATATTCAACCAATTTATCCTAATAATATATTGGAGCAAATTGAATCTTTTTTTGCATGTTTAGGCGTCGTTTGAAGTGCGCCTACGTTAAAGCATGTTGAGAATATGCTTGGCACTCATAGGAAGTGGGAAACGACATTACGATTAGGGACAAAGCAAAGTAGGGAGCCGTCAACAAGTTTTTAGGGAACTTGTAAACATTTAAGGCAACCACAAATAAGAGACAATGAAGGCAACAACAATTAACCCGTGAAGGTTACACCCCATTCATAATCCATGAAATTACTAACTCCATATAGTTCAGAACCATGAAAGGAGGATCGGGGATGATGGTACAAAGTGAGTCATGGAGTCACATTCGCCCGTATTGGCCTCTACTCGATTCTTATAATGAAAAGTGATTCCTGCGATATCAAAGGCATACAAACAAAGATTCAACTTGCTTCAAACAATTATTAAGCTAATTGGTTTAATTTTAATGCAAAACATAATTCTAAAATATTTGTGATCACTTGAATTAATAACAAGATTAAAAAGAAACCTAAACCGGTTGTACAAATTCTCTTATTAGGCGTGATTTTCAATTACATATTTTCTTTAAACATGCAATATGGTGATCATAAAAATATAGTAGAATAAACAATAATATTGGAAGTAATTTAACAATGATAACGTTAGTCAAATCAAATATAAATAATAACCCTAATCATTATACTAGCAACAAGAATAAAAATAAGAGTAATTAAGTGATTATTTACTCACTTTCCGTGTTTCCTTGAATTGCTACATCATGAATAAACTGTTAGTAACTTCAATAATAAATAAAAATCAAATTGAAACAATTAAATTAAATAAAAATTGGAGTTGATTTAGTCCAAACCCTTAGTTAATTATACCTTTCATGCCTTGGTTTAAGTATAGAACTTTGGGTATAGTGTGGACTCCTTGGAGTGCTTAGGGGAAGTATTTTTAGAGAATAAGGTGGCTAAGATTTAGGCTAAAGAGGGAGAATAGAATTATTTGACGATCAAGCTTGTTGATGATTGAAAAAGGGGAGATATGACCTCTATTTATAAAGAAAAAAGAGGGTCGAAGAATCAAGAAAAGATAAGATTTCGAATCGGAATAATACTCTTGCGATAGACAACAGTTTTTGCGGTTTTTTTTTATCAAATCTTTTGATCCAGAAATCAGAATAAGATAAATAATATGTTTGATGAAAGCTGTTGAAATATAATTTCTAACACAATTAGAACCAGATTAAAATAATTTGTAGAATAAAAGATATTGCCGAAATAGTGGGACGGTGTCAGTTTTTGATAGAGTTTGATATTTCATTCATATATTTTCCGCTATATCTCGGAATTGATATTATAATATATCATTGGAAAGATAATTTGAAGAACTACTTAACCATCTAAGATTTGGATAAAAAATATGAGGCACAAAATAATATCTAACTATCTTTGAACGTCTTTCAATTTGGATAGAATTAGGACTTTCAAAAATAAAAGTTTTATTCAATCTCAAACTCTTTAATTTTATCTTTTTAAAAATAATAATTAAGATCTTTTAGAAACTTATAGAATCTTATAATTAATCCTAATAGGTTTAGGAATAGGATTAAATCCTTTGGACCCTCCACATGATAATTGGGTCGTAGGTAAGGTGGGCCTAGGTTCGGTTTGGGCTCAGTTTAGTATTTTGATCATAATTTATTCGTTATAACTTGGATTTGGGCTTATAATATATCATTGGAAAGCTCTTTTAAAGCTTAATCCAACTATTAAATCATTGGACCCAGATTATGGAAAAAAAAATAAACTGAAAAAAAGTTTTTATAAAAAGGACACGAAATAAATTATTTTAAACGACACGAAATGAATTATTTTGGGTTTAAAGGCACGAAAAGAGGAAAATAAGTTATGGTTTGGGAAAATGGGCTAGTAATTGGGTTGGTTTATGAAATGTATTGTATTAAATATGGATTTAAGCACTACAAGATTAAATACTCAACCCAACCAATAATGGCGTTGAAAGGTTGTTCATCATCGGGTTTGGTTTTGGGGAGACATTTTTAGGTGTCTACAGCATGCCTTTGAGATCGCAGGAATACTTTTCACTATAAGAATCGAGTAAAGGTCAACACGGGCGAATGTGACTCCATGACTCACTTCGTACCATCATCCCCGATCCTCCATTCGTGGTTCCAAACTATATGGAGTTAGTAATCTCATGTATTATGAATGGGGTGTAACCTTCATGGGTCAATAGTTGTTGCCTTTCGTTGTCCCTTTATTCGTGGTTGCCTTTTATGATCCATGAAAGGTTTACAAGTTCCTTAAAAACTTGTTGGCGACTCCCTACTTTCCTTTTTCCTAATCGTATTTGTGAATTCCCACTTCCTAAAAGTGCCAAGCATATTCACAACATGCTTTAACGTAGGCGCACTTCGAACGACGCCTACAATTTGGCGACTCCAATCGGGAGGATTCTTGGTTATTTATCGATTTGAGTGATCGGTGTTTAATTAAGATGAGTGGATGAGATTTGAAAGACTCTTGAATAGTATTCCAGTGATTTATTTGGCATTTTTGCACAAGCATAGACGTTTTAACGTTGCTATTAAGTCGTCCCGTAGGAAAAGTTGGATAACATGGTCGTGAACCAAGGAATTAAAGGCTCCAGTAAGATTTCCTGACTGTCGCGCCACGGCAAAACCTTCCATGTCACGGCGCAGGGAACCGTCACACACTGTTCAGCACCGTGACACGGAACATTCTTTCGTGTCACGGCAGTCTAGATATCCTTCCAGTGGCTTTATTTCTCTTCTCACTTTCAGCTTTCTTCGATTTTTCTAAAAAATATTCTACGTTCTACATACGTCTTATCCCCGGGGGATTTAAGCTCTATGAACCAAAAACGTTCATCGCAATAAGGGTTCATCCAAGATTTTAAATCCACCCAAACCATGGAGTCGAGTTCAATTTCATCACAAACTCGCGGAGCCGCCCGTTGGCATACACCCTTAAGGGAGGCTGCCTTGCTAACACGTCTAAACTCTTAACCATGGTGCCCTTTTGACACCAAATAAAACCTGACCATAGTGGAACATGGAACTGGACCTTAGATTGCGAACTATTCCTTGCATCATTGTTCCTACGTGTTCTATGTGTGTATATTTGGTCGTTTTGATCATAATCTTAACGATCTTTCTTTTTCCATGAAGGATTATTTCATGACTAACAATTGCCAATGGACCGTACTCACTTAGTAATTAGCACAAACTCAAAAAAAAAAAAAAAAAAAAAAAAAAAAAAAAAAAAAAAAACTGGTAAAATCACATAAACACCTGGAACTGATTACCGTGACACAGCAAAAAAACCGTGTCACGGCAATCAGTACCATGACACGGCGACCTGTATCGCGCCACGTTGCAACTTTAACGTGTCACGACAGTTGCGCCGCGACACGGTGCCCAAGTTTAAGTCCAGTCAGCCCCTATTTTGGTCTTCCGTGCTAATTTGGTCTGTGTGTCTTTCATTTTGGTTATTGTTCACATGTCTAGCCATACAATAATACCACGAGTCTTATAACATCACTTAATCACTCACGAGTCAAGTATATTCCACACCCTTTCCTTATGTTCCGACTCGAGTCGTGCACCATGTCTTTTATGATCATATACTAGGTTCATGCACCCTTTTTTTCGTCATTATAAAAAAAAATGAGTGGAGTTTTTCTCACCTGTTTTAAAATATCTATTTTTTCCCTTCCCTTGCTATGTTAAGCAATGATTCAAACAATTAAACGAATATTTTTATTTCGCAGTACTTTGTTAAGTAGCAGGGGTAGGTTAATACGGTTTGAGTCATTACCGCAACAATCTCTTAAATCCAAGAGGCGTTCAAAGAGAACTTCGCCATCTCCACATTACTTATCACCTTTCAATGGCCACTAAGGAAGCATTGAGAATATTAACAAATCCATTGAGGCACTGTCTTCCATGATGCAAACCCTTACCACTAGAGTCACTACCATGGAACAAAACAATGTCACTATTTTTACCCTTAACAAATTGAAGGAACAAATGAGTAAGATTTCACAGGATTTCACTTATGTGGAACAGCCTCCCACTCCTTTGGATGTGAAAGACAGGCTAATGTTCTCCACAGCTGATATTCTAAAGTTCAAGTCTACTGACAATCCAATATTCCATTTAAAGGCATTCTCTGCAACCATGGCTCTTAAGGGATTGGACGTTACACTCTTCCATACGGTGTTCCTTCTCTCCTTAGAACATGCTTGCCAACCATGTTTTTATTCCCTAGATGCCAAGCGTACTGCGACTTTGCAAGATGTCACCGATAGTTTCATGAATCGTGACAAGTGTAGCATTTAAACTAAAACTTCTGAACGTAAACTCTCCATTCTCAAACAAAAAAAGAATGAAGGCTTCACCGCTTATCTTAACAGGTGGAGGGAAACGACTTCACTCTTGGTAGATCCTCCCAAAGAAAGAGAGATGGTTTGCCTCTTTATTCAAAATCTAACTCACTAGTATAGGGAACATCTCAAATTTCTTCCACTGAACACTTTTGAAGCTGTATACGACATCGGCATCAATTTCGAGGATGAGCTATTAAAGGCTGCTGGTGGTAACGATAATAACACTTGGAAAAATATGGATAACGACTATCCTTATTCTTCGTCTTCTAAGCACGAAAATACTACCAACAATATAAGCCAAGTTGATCTTAATGAAGTGTTAGATCTTGATGCTCCATTGCCCAAGAAAAAAAGAACTTATACTCCTTTAGGAATGACTTATGATGCGGCCTTTGATTGCCTTTACGGTCAAGGCTTGATCACACCTATTGGGCCATTTCCAGAGCCAAAACCTGAATAAAGAATCACCAAATGGAATCCTAATGCCCATTGGAAGTACCCTCAAGGAAGAGGCCACAATACCGAGCAATGTTTGAATCTAAAGGACGCCATTCAAGACTTAGTATATGACAACAAACTTCCTATCCCTCCAGGAGGCAAGAAGTAATGGAGACAAGGCACACGGCGAGCCCTTTGTGCAAGATTTCATTCCTTTCTATTTTATTTCATTTTCTTTTCCCCCATTCATGTCTAGCATAGGTTTTTCTTTGTAGACTCTATTGTGTTTGTTCATTAACCGTTCCCATCAATAAAATGAGCGTTGTTCCTTTATATCTCGATCATGTCTTTCTTATGCCAAAAAAAAAAAAAAATCAATTACCGAACTAAACACAAGGTACATCAATGACTTTAGGCACCTTTGTAACCCTGTCATTCCCCTTAAACCATTTTCAATCAAATATCCATTTCTTCATCAACCACTTTGAGCCTCGTCTAACGGTTGGCCTCATTTATTTAACCCACATTCACCAAACCTTGGGATGGGAAGGGGTGCAAATTGTGTAACATTTAGAAAGAAATTTCAAATAAAAAAGAAAAGAATAAGTAAAAATAAATAAATAAATAAAAGTAAAAAATAAAAAAAATGTCTAAAGGCAAGTGTTCCAATGTCTTCGATATAAAAACGTCTTAAATTGCGTCTCTCATCGAGTGCTTGGTACCGTGCCTGAGAAAGATGAATGCTAAGTGAGTGATGGACCGCATGATCTGAGATTGCCTACAATAATACAAAAAAAATAAACAAATAAAAAAAATATATGAAAAAAAAACTTGCAAAGTCCAATACATAATTGCACATCTTGGGGGCTTCGCTCGGGTCTTGATCCTTTTACCCCTTTTTCCTTAAACCATCAGCTTAACCACATTACAACCCTTGATAAACCTCTTTGTGGTGTACATACACTCGTGCAAAGTTCGGTTAGAGCTACGTTCGGCCTGATTCCTAACGGATACGTAGGCAACCTCACATTAAGGTGCGGCCACATTTATATGCATGACTGAGTCAAAGAATATCCAATGCTTATCCCTATGACCCTATCCATCTAGAGCTAGACTTGGGGGCTTGAACCCACATCATTTATCCTACCCAGCCTAAAGAATCATCATCTTTGACTCTTCTCATATATATTTCTATCACCATAAACTTTGCAGCCAGCCTTAGTATCACATTCACACACTTCACTTACACATCCATATCTATATCATCATTTCCATTAAGAACCCTTTATCATGGAATCTTGTTTCAACACTGTGCATGTTTCATCATCTTTCAGGACAACATTCATTAGAAGAAACATTGTATAATGATGCGTGCCATTTATGGCACTCTTAAGCCAGGTTTTCTTCATATTTTTATGCTCTTCTTTAGTCTTTCATGTCGTTTTTTTAGGTAATAATGCTTGAATTGCGTGTTTGTGTGTAAGTTTAGGGAAATAAGTGCTTTTAATGGTTTTGTTATTATTTAATTCATTTCTCGTCTTTTCTCTCGCTTCTCCGTTCCTTTGACTTGTTTTAATGGTGTGTCGAGTTTCCCAGATTTAATCACCAAGAAGGGAGATCAAGCGCATTTAAGGAATTCAACGGAGCCAAGTTCGAGAAGCCAAGCATGCAAGTCAATCAACCAAGAAAGATCCGCGACCCCGAGCAACAAAGCAGCAGCCCCGAGTAATTGCGAAACGCAGCAGCACACCTGTGAAGCCACGCAGCCCAGCACCGCTGTCGCGCACCCAGTAGCCACGGGCGCGGGTCACATAGCCGCGGGTGCGTTTCACGTAGCCGCGGGCGTGAGTCCTGCTATCGCCGGCGCGGGTGGCTACACCTCAAAAGCTGCAAATTCGAGCAGAATGCCATCGTGGGCAAGCCGTGGGCACTCCGCAGTCGCTGGCCCTAGCCTCGCGGGCGCGGCTTCGCTGCCCTGTTCCAGCCTCCGATCTCCGCGGGCCCTGGTTTCTAGTTTTATTTGTGATTTCGTTTATTTTCTTCGTTTATATATATATTGTACGACTTTCTTTAGTCTTCATTCATGTAATTCTTTAGTTTTAGAATAGTTTCTCTCTCCTCTAAGGAGGAATAGATTAGTTTAGGAGTCTCTCTCTCTAGATTAGGAGTAGTTTTAGAGAAAGAAAGTGCGGGTTTTAAATGGTGATTGAGAGATTGAAGATACAAGGTTGACAATTGTGTTGAAGATCTTATCTACTATCAATGAGCATTCTTAACTCTATCTCACCTTATTGCTTTGTTTAATTTCATGTGTTTTTTGGTTTAATTTTGATGTTTGATTCTTGATAGTGTAATTGTTCTTATCTTGATATATTGTTTATTCATGATTTCTTTAGTTGACTGTTGATAGATGATGATATTTGAGTAGTTATTTGGCTAGGAATTGGGTGAAACTTTTATGATTGATTAATTGTGATTAATTTGGGAATTGTGTTTATTGATTGTTGAGATTAAAGTGATTAATGAAGGTTCGCATGTGAGTAATTCGATTAGGCCTTAAGAATTATGCTAGATTGCATTGTAATTGGTAATGGCATGACCAATTGATTTAGGAATTGCAATTATTGATTGGTTTGGATTGTGATTCTCTTAGTTTGTTATTCATAGTGAACCCTAGCTTAACAATTACTACATAGCTCTTTGATTCCAATTTATAACTCTTATCATTAGTCTTCACAAGCTTTGATTGGCATGATATTCCCAAGTTGTTGCAATTGACATGATTATTTTTTGATCCCCGTTCCTAGTGCTTTATTTCCTTGGTTACTTGTTTTGATAGTTGTCAGTATTCTCTTTTTATCTTTGGCTTCTACTTAGCTTAGGCACCCAAATCAAAAGCATTTTAACATTACTGTTCCTTTGGGTTCGACCCTTGACTTGCCTCTATACTCGTATTTAGGTTTGTTAAGTGTTTATAAATTTAGTTTACCCGAGGGGAGATTAGATAACGACCTAGTTTTTCCCCCGTCAAAATGGTGTCGTTGCCTGGGAACGGTGTCTATGTTTGAGTGTTTTTAATTGCTTGATTCTAGGTCTTTATTCTTTTCTTTTATTTGATTTTTGTTTGTTTTGTATAAAAATGGCATATCTCTCGTTTCCTCAATATGACAATGAGCCTTTTTGTGAATATTTCAATAGACTTGAGGAATTTTTAGGCTACAATTGTTTTAGTCTTTGGGAGGCTTGTGAGATTTGTTATTTTGGTTTTAATGAGCAAACTAGTAATGAAGTTGAATGTATGAATAATGGTGAATTTAGAGCATTGTAAATTGATGATGCTTGGGATTTTTATGTTTGGTTTGCTAGGGGTGTTTATGATAGGGGTAATCATGATTCTAATATTGATATGCAATGTTTTTATTCTTCTAATATTAGCTTGAGTTCCCGTGATTTGTTACATGATCCCTTAAGTGAGCCTAGAACAAATGATTTCAACTTTATTTCCCCTTTTGTTCATGATGATGAGGTACATGCTCAAGTTGATGCTAATGGTGTGTTTCAATATTATTCATCATTTACCATGGCTTCTTGTGATGTGCTTCGTTCCCTTCATGATGAATCTCATGTGATTGATTGTGCCCCCACTCCCCAATGTGATGTATATGCTCATTATCTTAATGTTGATTCTTCCAATCTTGGTTGTACTTCTTCTTCTCTTGTTGAGCCTCAACCTTCTACATCTTTTGAATCTCTTGGTGATATATTTAAGTCTCAAATTAGGTGCATTGAGCATGATAACGACCTTGGGCCTAGTAAGGAGATGATTCTTCAATCTATGAGAGGTCAATTAGAGATAATGAAAAATAATGAGGAGCGTCTTGAGGAAAGAAGGAGAATAAAAGAAGAGTTAGAAAGCCAATTGTCATCCTTGATGCTTGTATGTGAAAAATACCAATTTAATGTGTGTGTTGAGGATGATGATGATTATTTTGAGCAACAAAGAGAGTGTAAAGATCCCATTGGTGATCATTTGAGTTATGGTGAAGGAGTTGAGAATGAAGAGAGTGTTGATTTTGATAACCTCAACCCTACTTCCCATCTTGATGAGTCTCTAATGATTGATTGTGATTCTTCTATCCATGAGTATTTGGACTCGATTGAGGGTATAACTAATGTGTTCTTTGAGTGTCAAATGAAAACTCATAGCTTTTTGAGTGAGTTCATAAAAATGCTTCATGGGAGAGAGATGATTATGAAATGAATTTACATCCATTCATACATGGCTTTTGAGACTTTAGGCTTTAAGGAAGTTGAGGGAGTTGTTGTTCATGATTATAGTGAAGGGGATTATGTAGTTCCTCTTGGAAGTTAATTGTTTGAGGGAGATTATGATCATGAGTGTTATTCTTTTGAGGATTATATGATTGATTTTCATTCTCTTATTAGTGATTTGAGGCATGGTGGTGAGGAAGAATTCATTTGTGAGACCATAGCCCCTATTCCCTTTTCTCATGTCCCTTTTTCAAGGAGGTTTGACCATATTCCTTACACTTCTATATCCCTCCCTTCCTTTGTTGATAAGCCTATTGGGGACCCCTTTTCTATGGAATATTCTTATGTCCCTCATTTCATCATTGTTGAGGAAGAGAGAAAATATGCCAACCAAAAAATATGCCATGAATTAATATTTTCTAGAGAGGTCAAGCTTGGACCTTAAGCAAGCCTTTCCCGGGAAATAACCCGTGTTTTATTGCTTTCATTTTCTTTTCTTTTTAGAATAGATTTTCTCTCATGGTGTAAGGAATATTTCGAGCATTATCCCAAGCTTGAACCCCACTGTGATCATACACTAAAGTACGGTGGCGTCCAAAGGGAAAGAAGATAGAGCAAAAGAGTCGCCAACAAGTTTTAGGAACTTGTAAACCGTTCACGAGGTGAAGGTTACACCCCTTAACGATCCAGGAGATCGTCAACTCCAATAGGTCTGGAACCATGACTGGTAGTTCGGGGATGAAGGTACAAATCCAACCTAAAAGAGATTGAACCTGCCCTAATAATAGGCCTCTACTTTATTTTGATCGCATTCATGTGCGCTTTCTGACTAACCCTCAAGATTGATGATCCTGTGAAACAACAATAGATGGATCTCATGCAAGAGAGTCTGAGCAAACTGTCTAGCGACTATAAGTTTCAAGGGATTAGCTGGTGAAGGATAATTAGGTCGTTGGACTAACTACCCTCAACCAAACAATATTTATAAACCTACACCTACACTAAACAAGTTTAGTGGTAAGTAGAGGGTCGAACCACGGAGACGACATAAACACTATCAACACCACCACCAATTAAGCTAGGTCAAAGAGATAGGATGGATAGAACAATAAACAAAAATGAGATTTATATTAAGTTAAACTAACACCAAGGGAGAGGGTCAAACATGACAATGATCTTCAATAAAGTTAGGCAATGGAAATGAGTTTACATGCAAACCAAATATCTCATATAAGGCAATACCAACAATACCATCTAACCACCTATCGGGGTCAAAGGCTTTCCCAACTTAACACATGCTCATACTATCGTCATAAGCTGTGAAAGTTAAGGTTTTTGCATAGAATCGATCACCTAATGGATATCCCTAAGTTACACTATCGTCATAACTTAGTTCAATCCACCCAATTACAACACATGATTGGCCATTCACATGGAGTAATTAGTAAAACATGGTTACAAGGTATATTTAATCACATATAACCAACATTTGTCTAGCCTAATACATTCAAGATTCACCACATGCTATCACCAATCCCTTAGTAAAGGGAATTACTCACTAATCATGAACAACTAACACAAAACCCAACAAGAAGAACAAAGAGAAGCAATTAAACTAAACAACTACTCTAATCAAGCAAGAAATTAAGAAAGAACAATAAATGAGATAGAGTTTAGAATGCTCATTGAAGTATTGAAAAGGAATCCAAAACAATGTCACTTTGCATCTTCATCTTCTTCAATCCACCATTGAAGCTCTTCACTTTCTCTCTCTAAAATACCCTAAATTACTCTTAATCTACATTGTAAAGTATAAAAACAAAGATTAAAACTAAATCTAAGCCTAATTTATGTGAAGATTGATGGAGAGATGTTAGGGTTTAACCCCTCAAAGAGGAGAGAGAAAACCCCAAAGAAACCCACCATCCAAACTTGGCCAAAAAGAGGAGAGGAAGAAGCATTTAAAAGACCCGTAGCTGCTCGTGCGCGCCCGCGATATAGGCCTGCGCGGCCGCGCACTGGGATTGGCCTGACAGCAACATTCTTTTTCAAACGGCAATAACTTCTGTTCTAGGAGGCTTCTGGGGGCGTGCGACCTACCTTTGAAAAGAACTTCAAGTCTAGTTTTCAATGCAATTTGAATCACCTCAATCCAATTTGTAGATATAAAGTTATGGCTAAAAGAGTGAACAAAGGTTAGTTTCGGAGTTCAGGCCCTTGAGCGCCCGCGCCTATCTTAGGAGCGCCCGCGCCTATCTTAGGCGCGCCCGCGCCTAAGCCGCGCCCAAATCGCGCCTACATTCTGCCTCCTTCAATATTTTCAACCCCAATGTTAGGCACGCCCGCGCTTGGTTTGGCGCGCCCGCGCCATTCTGAAAGCACGACCCGCGCTGTCCGTATGGCCTTGCTTGCTTGCTCCTTAACTTCCTTTGTAGCTCTTCAAATGAACTCCAATTCTCCAAGCTCTTCATTCTATTAAAATCAACTCCAAAAGCCTACAAAACACGAGGAAAAGCACAAAAACATAATAAAGGGAGAAACGGAGCAAAAGGGGTACAAACAAGGGACAAACGTAGAAAAATACCGCGATTAGAGGATCTAAATAGTGGCATAAATGCCACTTATCAAATTCCCCCACACTTGCCTCTTGCTTGTCCTCAAGCAAGAACAAAAGCAGAAACAAAAAGAAAGAAAAAGGATCTAATAACACTAAAAGGAGAGGGGTGAAAAAGAATATACACTAACTCACTTTCGTAGGAATCACGGTTGTTTTTAGCGTAAACAACAAGCCATTTAAACCTCAAAGTCGCCTTTGAGGACGAGTGTGCTCTCGTAAGGGTTTCCAAAGAGTTTAACCCATAACTCTACACATAAAGCAACACAAACAAGGAAATGCATAGACAAATAAAATAAACACAAAAACAAGACGTTCTTGGTGGACTTTTTGGAACGAAACAAGGACCAATGAATGCACAACTTTCTAAACAAATAAGGGTATGCACGTTCCAAGATGTTTAGGGTTGAAAGAAACATAGACTAAGCTAAGCATAGAGAACTAAGAGCCGTACAATTCACCTTTCATCCCAAACTAGCTAGCCGCGTTCTCTCCACTAGCTTCAAGTCAACCATTAGGTGGGCTTCTCATGGTTCCTCGAAGGAACCGGAAAAAGATAAAGAAATGAAAACGATGAGAAGGTTATCCCGACGTCTTGGCTATGCACTCTCTCTCTATAAGCTTGACAACTATCTTCCTCCATCGATAAAGACTAAACTCTATAGGGTCTAAAGGTCTTTTATTGGTTATAAGGGTATGCTTGGGGTGTAAGGTGGGAAAAATTTTAAAAAATTTAAAAAAATTGGTGGTATTCCCCCACACTTATTCAATAAACACACACTAACAAGACTAAGAAACAGGACTCCCCCACACTTGAACGGAGCATTGTCCTCAATGCTCAAACACGAGGGATATGAAGTTTTTTTTTTTTTTTTTTTTTTTTTTTTTTTTTTTTTTTTTTTGTTTGGTCCTTACCTTATTTGAGTAAGGACGGCTTTTCATAAGCATTTTCTCTTATTTCACTGAATAGAAACACAGTTTACTCACTTGCTTGACCAAAGAACTACAACTTTCTCATTTGCGTTCAAAATCAACACAAAACAATTCTCAAACCAACATGCTTCACATAAACAAAAGGTTTAGGGGAACAAAAGGTCATTCGGTTTTTAATGTGGCTCAAAATCAAGAAAGGGAAATAGGCTCAAAGGGTTAGAAAGAGGGGCAAATTTAAAAGAAAACCAATTTTGTAACAAAACAAAAAGAAGGATAAGAAAATGAAAAATGCCTATTTCCTCCCTTAAAGGGTTCGGTCACGATCTCGGGTAGATAGAAGTCAAACTCTGGATTGAAAAATGCATAACCAAGGATCCAAATATGCCACTCAACAAAGTTGATGAAGGCTAGAACAAATAAACCTCACACGGGATTTGTATAGCAATTACCGACCTAAGGGGTTCATATCCACTATGGAGAGCGACACCGTCTTACCACAACCATGGATTAAGGCTACAAGTATCCCAAAGTTCTTAAAACCGCTACCTTAGCATTAAAATATGTTTAACTCAACCCAAAACACTCTCAAACCGTGCATACCATTACCAATTAGGAAGGAAAACATTCAAGGACACAAGTTCAAAGTAGTAAGACCAAAACAAGAACGGATCAAAACACATATGCAAACTTGCCTTGTTTTCAAAGGAAAAGACGCTATACAAACAAATATTCACAAAACGAGAACAACTTGAGAATGTATATACAAATTGCGCTAGAAGAGAGCATGATCAACGACAAAGCCATGCATACCAAAAGTCAAGTCAATAAGGCACTCATGGCCATCCAAATATAGAATAACCAAAGTCAAAAATAAACCTTGGTATGTATGGGGGGTAAATCAAGCAATCAAGAGACCAAGAAAGGGAAGAAGGAAACAACAAAACCACAAACATTTATCTTTCAAACCATATGAAAATAAAAGGGTAAAGCAACAAAAGAGAGGAGATGGAAAGAGTGAATCAAAATGTTAGGTGGGTGTAGAAACCCGCAAATTAAGTCATTTTCCTCATTTCCATTAAATTGCTCTTCTTTGATGCTTCAACTTCCATTTACAAATATTCCTTGGTTTTCTACTTCTTATGGTTCTCGGTCAAAGGTCATGCGCAAAAGTATAGACATCAAGTACCTATATACAAAGATAAACAAGAGGAAAACAAAATTAAAAGATATAAAAGAAAAGTAAAAGCAATATAAACACGGGTTACTTCCCGAGAAAGTCTTGTTTAAGGTCCAAGATTGACCTTATTAGTAAATAACCGGACAAAGAACGCAAAAGCTTGTCATATGCATCGGAAAATATTTCATGAAAAAGAGCATAAGTGATGCTCATATGACAAGCAAGCACAAAGTTGAAAGAAACTCTATGCTTGAGGGGAGGGGGAAAAGAAAAATAAAAAGAATCAAAAGAAAAATCAAAAGAAAAATTAAAATAAGAAAAAGAAAAAGAGGGAACAAACTCATTTAGTTGCATTTTGGAAGGTGAAAGCTCATCATTGAAATCAAAAGTAAGGCCATGGTGGTATAGAGAGGCAAGGGGCTCCTCAATTGGTTTATTTTTGAGAAAATATGGTAGTGAGATGGGAAAAGAAGGAATATTGCTAAACTTCCTTGAAAAAGGGATGTAAGTTGAAGGAGTTTGAATTGGGATCGCACTCACCACCTCAATTACACCACCTAGCATTGAATCACAAGCTTTCTCTTCCAACTCATCTTCAATACCCTCAAAGATTTTCGATGTATTCTCAATCACCAATTGGGATATTTCACTCTCAACAAGAGCATGATCATCATTGTTAACATTCCCCAAGTCACCATGAATGAACATCGGTATCTCATCATCACCTAAACCAAAATTTTCTCTAAGCAACCTCAAATCAATGTTTAATTGCATCAATTTTGTATCGTCAATGGGTTGCGAAGAGTTTTGAGGCTCAAATTGGGTGGAGGGGTTGGTATTCACGAAGTCATGAAAAATCTCACCATCCATACTCCCTCCATCACTTTCAAAATCATCATCCTCAATCACATTCTCAAATTCCAAATGAGTTGTCGCACTCTCTTGATTACCCTTAGGCTCACTCAAATGGGAGGAGGGAGAAGAAGGAAAGGCATCCTCTTGGGATGAGGCTAGTTAGGAAATTTTACTTTCCATCATTTTAATCCAAGCTTCCCTTTCATTCCTCTCTTCATCTTGTTTTCTCATAAACTCCTTAAGCATCTCCATACACTCTTCTTCCTTCGATCTCCCCACTAAATTACCCTCACAAAAAGGCTCATTAGACACATAGGGGAACTCATTAGGAATCGTGTATGAAAAAGGAAAGGAAGATGAAGAATTATGCATTTGAGAATTTGGGGTGTGTGAAGCATCATTGGAATTCATGCACATAATTGATGAACATTGAAAAATATCATGAACATTATCAACATTGGGATTCATCTCATCACAATTAGCATACAAAAGGGAAGGGTTACCATCATTCATCAAGGGATCATCATGGGGAACATAAGAATCATCATTAGAGTTTATACAAGAGTTAGAAAAATCATGACAATTATCATAATTATCTTGCTCATTGCTATCCCGAGCAAACCACAAATAGAAATCCCAAGCCTCATCCGAAGATGTGGCTCGAAATTCACCATTAAATATGTTTTCAACCACCCCCCTAGTGTACTCATTCAAACCCCAATAAATTATCTCACAAGACTCCCTTAAAGTACAACCAAGGTAATTAGAGAAGTCTTCAAACCTATTAAAGTATACCCAAAAGGGCTCATATTCAAATTGAGGCAAAGAAGGACATGACATTTCATTTTGGACAAATTGATCCATGACTCAATGAGGCAAAACAAATAGCAACCAAATAAGAAAGCTCAAATATTTTTGGAATTTCCCCTTTTTTTTCCTTTTTTTTAAACAAAAAATAAACAAAAAGAAAAGAAAATATTCGCAAAGACCTAGACTCAATAAGGTAATATAACAATAATGGAAGCCGTCCCCGGCAACGGCGCCATTTTGGTGAAGGATAATTAGGTCGTTGGACTAACTACCCTCAACCAAACAATATTTATAAACCTACACCTACACTAAACAAGTTTAGTGGTAAGTAGAGGGTCGAACCACGGAGACGACATAAACACTATCAACACCACCACCAATTAAGCTAGGTCAAAGAGATAGGATGGATAGAACAATAAACAAAAATGAGATTTATATTAAGTTAAACTAACACCAAGGGAGAGGGTCAAACATGACAATGATCTTCAATAAAGTTAGGCAATGGAAATGAGTTTACATGCAAACCAAATATCTCATATAAGGCAATACCAACAATACCATCTAACCACCTATCGGGGTCAAAGGCTTTCCCAACTTAACACATGCTCATACTATCGTCATAAGCTGTGAAAGTTAAGGTTTTTGCATAGAATCGATCACCTAATGGATATCCCTAAGTTACACTATCGTCATAACTTAGTTCAATCCACCCAATTACAACACATGATTGGCCATTCACATGGAGTAATTAGTAAAACATGGTTACAAGGTATATTTAATCACATATAACCAACATTTGTCTAGCCTAATACATTCAAGATTCACCACATGCTATCACCAATCCCTTAGTAAAGGGAATTACTCACTAATCATGAACAACTAACACAAAACCCAACAAGAAGAACAAAGAGAAGCAATTAAACTAAACAACTACTCTAATCAAGCAAGAAATTAAGAAAGAACAATAAATGAGATAGAGTTTAGAATGCTCATTGAAGTATTGAAAAGGAATCCAAAACAATGTCACTTTGCATCTTCATCTTCTTCAATCCACCATTGAAGCTCTTCACTTTCTCTCTCTAAAATACCCTAAATTACTCTTAATCTACATTGTAAAGTATAAAAACAAAGATTAAAACTAAATCTAAGCCTAATTTATGTGAAGATTGATGGAGAGATGTTAGGGTTTAACCCCTCAAAGAGGAGAGAGAAAACCCCAAAGAAACCCACCATCCAAACTTGGCCAAAAAGAGGAGAGGAAGAAGCATTTAAAAGACCCGTAGCTGCTCGTGCGCGCCCGCGATATAGGCCTGCGCGGCCGCGCACTGGGATTGGCCTGACAGCAACATTCTTTTTCAAACGGCAATAACTTCTGTTCTAGGAGGCTTCTGGGGGCGTGCGACCTACCTTTGGAAAGAACTTCAAGTCTAGTTTTCAATGCAATTTGAATCACCTCAATCCAATTTGTAGATATAAAGTTATGGCTAAAAGAGTGAACAAAGGTTAGTTTCGGAGTTCAGGCCCTTGAGCGCCCGCGCCTATCTTAGGAGCGCCCGCGCCTATCTTAGGCGCGCCCGCGCCTAAGCCGCGCCCAAATCGCGCCTACATTCTGCCTCCTTCAATATTTTCAACCCCAATGTTAGGCACGCCCGCGCTTGGTTTGGCGCGCCCGCGCCATTCTGAAGGCACGACCCGCGCTGTCCGTATGGCCTTGCTTGCTTGCTCCTTAACTTCCTTTGTAGCTCTTCAAATGAACTCCAATTCTCCAAGCTCTTCATTCTATTAAAATCAACTCCAAAAGCCTACAAAACACGAGGAAAAGCACAAAAACATAATAAAGGGAGAAACGGAGCAAAAGGGGTACAAACAAGGGACAAACGTAGAAAAATACCGCGATTAGAGGATCTAAATAGTGGCATAAATGCCACTTATCATTAGCTCACAAGGGGTCTCGGTGGACAAGGATCTTCTTCCGCAGAAGTTCAATGCCAATGACATCCCAAAATTCAAATCAACTAACAACCCTTACTTTCATTTAAGATCCTTCGAAATAATAATGTGTATTAAGGGTATAGACAAGAAGGTGTTTCCCTCCTTGTTTTCACTATCTCTCGAAACCATTTGCCAATAATGGTTCTTTTCTCTTGAGAAAGAAAGAACCTCTATTTGGGAGTCCATAGTAAACGCTTTCATTGATAGATACAAGTGCAATATTCAAGTTGAGACTGACTATAGGGAACTTGAAATCCTCAAGCAGAAAGAGAATGAAGGTTTCACCTCTTTCTTCAACAAATGGAGAGAAACCTCGGCTAAGATGATTGAGGTGCCGAATGAAAAAGAGTGTGTAAGGTTATTCATCAAGAACCTTCAAAAAAAGTATTCCAAGCATCTCAAATACCAGAATAATCTCCACACCTACAAGGCCGTCTACAACATTGGAATCAATATTGAAGACGACCTAGCTAAGCTGAAAGCTGCTAACAATAACTCCAATAGTGGCTGGAGAGGCAAGAAGAACGACAATTCTTCTTCTTCCAAAACCACCCACTCGAACAATGTTGGCACCTTTAACTTAAGTGAAGTCCTTGCTATGAATAATCAAGGACAAAAGAAACCATTTAGGAGGAACTTTACTCCTATCGGTATGAGTTATGACACCGCATCTGACCGATTAAATATAAAAAGTCTTATAACTCCTATTGGACCATTTGGGGATCCACCAGTCAAAAAGAGGATGGCTAATTGGAACCCCAATGCACACTGCAAGTATCACCAAGGTAGGGGTCGTCTTACCGAGAATTGTTGGAAGCTTAAGGAAGCTATCCAAGACTTAATCGACAATAACAAGCTACCATTGCCTCCTGCCAGTAAGAAGCCAAGTATTGATAATGCGCCTCTCGCTCACTCCTTGGCCATCTCTGATGAGGAAGACGAGGTTGGTCCCTCATCTCTCATCAAACTTGTCAAAGAAATCCATGCTATCGAAGAAGAGGAGGAGATCTTTTTCGATGCCATGGATAACCTTCCAGAATTAGCAAGTAAAGAGGACATACAATTGCTTACACTATCCATGTTGGACGGATCAAACTTGCTACGTGAAGCTCTCGAAGTTGTGAAGAAGCTTCAAAAAAAGTGTGACGAGGTTCCACCCTCGAAAAATAAACCCAGGAGAGAGTTCACACCCACGGGAATGACCTATGATGCTATCTTTGATTGTCTCTATGATCAAGGGTTAATCAAACCTATTGGCCCCACTAAGGATCCAACACCAAAAAAGCGATCTTCAAGATGGGATTCCAAGTCCTACTACAAGTACCATCGAGGGAACGGTCATACCACAAATGTATGTTATAGGTTTCGAAACCTTATTCAAGATCTCATGGAAGCGAATAAGATTTCATTGCCTCTAGCTAGCAAGAAACGAAGAAACACTTTTCTTTGCAAGTAATCGATAAACCCAAGAAGAGTAATAGACTCTACACTCCAATTGGGATTCCATATGCTCAAATGTTCAAAATGCTCTCCGAGAGTGGCGAGGTCAAACCTCTCGAATCGTTAAAAAGGACAGATAGATTTTATTGTCAATATCATCAATCAGGGGGTCACACTATTGAAAACTGTTTTAAATTTAAGGATTTAATTCAAAAGATGATTGATGATAAAAGAGTGGTCCAAGTTCCTCGGGAAGAAGACATAAAGATTAATGGATTTTGGGACAGCGACGAAGAAGAAGTTTATTTAAAATACATAGTAGGACCTCCACCTTCGGTGTCATATGCCATATATGACTTCTAGGTTGAAGAAGATTCATCCATAGACGTCCTCACAAGATCCGGGAGAATGCAACCTCCTATTTCGACACAACCTATGCCAACCACGCAGTAAGTTCCCATACCTATCATATAAGACAATGACATTGTCAAACAGTTCAAGAAAGCCAAGGTTGAAATGAACGTATGGAAGCTTCTGGCAACATCTCGAGAGCATAGATTGGAAGTAATGAATGGCTTGGATAAGATAGGGATATACTCTGACACCACTCCGGAGGGGTTGGCTAACTTCCTTACGAGTGATCTCCCTAGTCCTATCAACTTGATCACCTTTTCCGACAAGGACTTACCTCCATAAGGTGACAAGAATTATATGGCGATAAACCACAAAGTGGTTTGCAAGAGAATGAACGTCCCAATGACTCTTGTAGACAATGGATCGGCCATTAATGTCTGTCCACTTAGAACTGCGAGAATTCTAGGCATAAGGGATGAAGACCTAACCCCGTCAACGCAAGGAATAAGAGCTTACGACAATACTCGACGTCAAGCTCTTGGTAAAATCACTATGAATGTAACGGCGGGAGCAATAGAGCACGCTACTACATTCCAAGTAGTAGACATTAAGGCTTCGTTCAATCTAATGTTGGGACGCTCTTGGCTTCATGACCTAAAGGCCTTCCCTTCATCTCTCCACCAACAGGTAAAATCCATAGTTGGAGGAATTCCCATTACAATCGATGCTTCACCCATGAGGATTAAAGCTATAGAGAATCCAATAATTAATGTGGAGCACGATGAAGACGATGAAGATTTGTGGGGCTTTAACGAAGAGGTCTCCTTAATCGATGAGGATGAAAGGACCCCTCTCTGCCACGACCCCCTTTCCAATATGGTAGTGAACGCTATTCTAAATAAGCAAGGACATTTTCCTGGGATAACCCTAGGAAAGAAGAAAGGAATAGCAAAACCGCTGGAATCACATGACCTCCCTAAATTAGACACTTTCGGACTTGGTTTCAAACCGACTCAGGAAGATCTCAAGCGAGCCCAGGAAAAGTCAAAAGCACGTAGGGACGCTCGTATCCACAAGAAAGCAATCCTAATGGATCAGTATCCTCTTACCCTCAATGGACAATTCATAAAAGAAGGAGAGGACTATCCATGTTTTGAATTTCCTGAACCGTTTGTCGTAAATGGCATAAGGCAACCGGGATTCGAGATTTTCTTAGATTGCTACTTCATAGACGAAATCCCTACTCATGTCCACAAGGAGAAAGCACCCCCATGCTTTGACTTTAATGTCATGGGATTACTATTCGGGCAAGAAAAAGATGAGCCAACATACAAAGAGGATAACTCCTCGCTCATCCAAATAGTCCTACAAAGCAAAAGCTTTGATCCCTCAAAGCTCATCAGTCCATCGGAAGGATCACTACAAGGGTGGCGCAGGACCGTCAAGGTGACTACTCCAAGCGGAAGGAAAATCTCCATCACAACGGGGAAAAGGCCGATGTTTGAAGAGTCGTCAGAGTCAGAGTCAGTGTCTCTCCCTATAGATTCATCTAAGTCTTTAGTGGTAGTGCCCCCTCCTTCTATCTCTTCCCCTAGGATAGTTAGTGATCAAGTCCATGAGGACATATCCCTCTTTGATGTAATGATCTAAAAATTTAATAATATGGCTTCTTCTCCTTACTCCTTGTGTTCTTCTTTAACCCAAGATGACGAGCATTGCTTAACTAACAATGAACATGACAAAGAACTTATTAAAGCAATGGAAACACTTGAAAAGAAAACACCGATAATAGAGGTAACTGAGACGGTTGATATCTCAAATGATTTAACAAATAAAAGAAAAGTTAAAATCGGATTAACACTTAATCATCAAGAAAGAACCGATTTAATCAACTTGCTTAAAGAATTCATCGATGTATTCGCTTGGTCATAAGAAGATATGTCAGGCATTAATAGAGAAATAGCTCAACACATCATACCATTAATTCCAGGAATGAAACCTGTAAAACAAAAGTTACGTCGAATGAAACCCGACGTAGCTCTTTAAATAAACGAATTTTTCACCAAATACCACTGAGTTTAAGCTTAATTCATCGTATACCACTAAAAACATTGTAATACACCATATAACCTTCAGTTTTATGGAAATGTCACAACATGCCATTAATGACTAACGGAGGTTAACACCGTTAGTCATTAAGGTTAATAATTCCACGTGGCAGCTTGTGATTTGTTCCCTTCTAAATAATTTAATTTTAAAATAATTATTTAAATAATTATTGAAAAAATCAAAAAAAAGGAAAAAAAAACCTACCACCACTAACTTCCCCCCAGCAAGCCACCACCAACGACACCCCCTGTCAGCCACCACCAACGAACCCCCTTGCCGGTGCAAAATCCGACCAGGACCTCTGCCGACGCTCCTCCTCTTCCCCTGAATTGTCGTGCCTCCCTCGAAAACCCCATTGAATCACCTCAAAAACCCCCTACCTCACTCGAAAAACCATCCCCTAAACACCGGCCGACGTCGAAACCCCCCTCCCCCGCGTCGGCGAACGAATTCGCCTTATCCCAATGCCATCTCCACCCCATTGAACCACCACGTATGCCGAAACCCTAAAACCAAAATCTAGGGTTTCGATTTTGATGTTTTGGGGTTTCGTTGTGGTGGTTTTCGGCAAGTTTCGTTGTGAAGGTTAGAGGGGTTAATCGGGGATGGGATGGAGGTTTTCGGCCGTTTTGCAAAGGATAGAGGGGTGAATCGAGGCCGGGATGGAGGTTTTCGGTGATTTGCGAAGGTTAGAGGGGTTTTTAGAGGCTGGCTAGTGTTTTAAGGGTGGTGGTTATGGTGGTTTCGGGGGTAGGATTTGGGTCAAGGGGTGATTTCGAAGTTAGACTTAGATCGGCGGGGTGATTGTTTGTATTGAGGGGTTCCGCCGGCCGATTTCGAGGATTTAGGGTGGCGACCGGCCAGTTTTAGGTGGGCCTAGGGTAAGGGTTAGGGTTTCGCGGTGGCTTGGGGGGTGGGTGGTTGGTTTTTTTCATTTTTTTTTTTTACATATTTTTGTTTTTGTTTTAACTTTTTTTATTTGGACCAATTATTGAGTGCCACGTGGCATTATTAACCTTAATGACTAACGATGTTAACCTCCGTTGGTCATTAATGGCATGTTGTGACATTTCCATAAAACTGAAGGTTATATGGTGTATTAGAAAGTTTTTTGTGGTATACGGTGAATTAAGCTTAAACTCAGTGGTATTTGGTGAAAAATCCGTAAAATAAAAGAAGAAGTTCAAAAACAAATAATTGCAGGTTTTATCAAGGTATCCAAATACCTTGAATTGGTCGCCAACATTGTCCCAGTTCCGAAAAAGGATGCAAGGGTAAGAATGTGTGTCGACTATCGAGATCTAAATAAGGCACGTCCAAAGGATGACTTCCCTTTACCACCCATTGATATTCTAGTGGATAACACATCAAATCATGCGCTCCTCTTGTTCATGGATGGATACAAGGGCTATAATCAGATTCTCATGGCGGAAGAAGATATGGAGAAAACAACCTTCATAACACCACGGGGTACTTACTGCTACACGGTAATGCCATTCGGGTTGCAAAACGCGGGTGCTACTTACCAACGAGCAGCGACTGTCTTGCTCCATGACATGATGCATAGAGAAGTTGAAGTATATGTGGAGATATGATTGTGAAATCAAAAGATTGCCCAGGCCATCAAATAGCCTTGAGAAAATTCTTCAAAAGGCTGAGAAAATACAACATGAGGTTGAAACCATCTAAGTGTACTTTCGGAGTTACCTCAGGCAAGGTTTTGGGTTATGTCATAAGCTCTAGAGGAATAAAGATAGACCCAACCAAGATCAAGGCAATCATATCAATGCCACCGCCAAAAATCGAGAAGCAAATTCGAGGATTTATTGGTTGGTTGCAATACATAAGCAGGTTAATATCAAAATTGACAAAAATATGTGAACTAATCTTCAAAAAGCTTAAAAAGAATGTACCAGTGATATGGGATGATGAGTGTCAAAAAGCCATTGAAAAGATCAAATTCTATCTCGCAAGTCCTCCCGTATTAGCACCAGCACTTCGGGGAATACCTCATACGTTGTACTTAACAGTCACCAAAGAGACAATAGGAGTCATGCTAGCACAAGAAGTAGAAGGAAAAGAAAATGCGATCTACTATCTAAGCAAAAAGATGCTCGAGTATGAAGCACGCTATACACCACTTGAGAAAATGTGCCTCGCATTGGTGTGGGCCACAACCAATTTAAGACATTACATGCTCGTGCATACAGTCTTTGTAGTTTCCCGATTAGATACACTCAGGTATTTATTCGAGAAATCTACACTCAATGGGCGCATTTTGAGATGGATAGTCAACTTAGCCTAGTTTGATGTAAGGTTCATGCCACAAAAGATATCAGAGGATCTGTGGTTTCGGATTTTCTAGAAGACTTTGCAATAGAAGACTCAACGCCAATACACGACAATGAATTTCTAGACGAAGACTTGATGGTCACAAAAGATGCTACTTGGACCATATACTTCGACGGAGCCTCAAACCAAAAGGGATGTGGTGTTGGAGTATTACTAGTATCACCTAAAGAAGATCATGTTCCAATCTCCATAAAGCTTGATTTCGACGTTATCAACAACGCTGCTTAATATGAAGCATGCGTGGTAGGCCTCGAAACAACTTTTGCATTAGGAGTAAAAAAGCTACGAATATTCGGAGACTCTTCAAAGATCATCAATCAAATCTCTAAAAGATGGAAAGTAAGGAGCGAAAGCCTAGCCCCTTACCAAACTTATTTGGAAACCCTCACTAATTAGTTAGAGAAGGTGGAATACACATATCTGCCTAGAGAAGAAAATCAATTTGCTGATGCCTTGGCAAGACTAGCCTCAATGGTTAGGATTCATATGGAAATCGAGCAAATGCCTCTAACTATAGAAAAAAGGCATAAACCGGCTTACATTCAAGCTATAGAAGATGATGAAGTGACCAATGAAGAAGAAGAGGAAGAGGAACCATGGTATAAAGATATACTCAACTATGTCACCAAAGGAGAATACCCTCCCCATGATGATAAAAGAGCAAAACGAGCATTAAGGCTCTTGGCTCCCAATACGTACTCATAGACAACGAGCTACACAAAAGGGTACCTAAGGGTCGAGATCTCTTATGTGTAGGAAAAAAAGATGCCCAAAGAGCAATGAGGATAGTCCACGAAGGAATTTGTGGAACTCATGTAAATGGCAAAATGTTAGTCCAAAAGATAATGCGAGAAGGATACTATTGGACTACAATGAATAGGGATTGCCATCAATATGTAAAAAGATGCCCTAAGTGCCAAATCTACACTAATTTACAACATGTTCCTCGATCTTTACTCTACACCTACACTTCGTCATGGCCATTCTCTACATGGGGAATTGACATCATCGGCAAAATCACTCCCCCAGGAACAGGAGGTCAAAAATATATCTTAGTGGCAATTGATTCCTTCACAAAGTGGCTCGAAGCACAATCATACGCCAAACTCACTGCAAAACATGTACCACTCTTTATCGAAAGAAAATTATTTAACAATATGGAGAAAATGCTAAAAAAATGTTTAGGGTAACAACTAAAAAATGCTAATATCATACTTGATAATTATGCTAATATCATACTTGATAAGTATGCTAATATCATACTTGACACTAACATAATACTACGAAGATCAAAACACCCTCCCATGACACTAGGAATCATAATAACTACCTAAACATGATTTCTACATCATAATATCAATAAAAACCATTAAAGCACTTACTTGGATGCCTCGTACCTCTTTCTTTCACGTCTAGGGCGGAGGCAAATTCGAACAATGCTAGGTGTTTCTAGGTCTTGTGAATGCGGAATTTTGTATGCAAAAGGGTTGGTTTAGAAAAGAGAGAGAAAGAAAGCTTTAGCTTAGAGAGAGAAGAGAATTAGAGAATTGGTGATTGTAGATGAGAATCGATGATGAAAACGGATTTTTTAGGAGGCTATTTACAGAGAAAATTAGCAAAAAAAAAAAGATAAAAAAACAAATCACAGTTTCGACGTGAAAAAACGAAGTTAGCGCCAGACGCTGACATTAGCGCCATGCGCCAAGCTTAGCGCCAGGCGCTAATGACTGACGTTAGGCACTAATCAAATTATTTTTACACGTTTTCTAAATTCAGATAAAATTTAACCGTACAGGGGGATAAAATCGTATTTTCCTCAAAAACACTCTTTTATTCTGATTAAACTTTAAAAAGTCAACAAAAGTCAATTTATCAATGCTAATTGAATTAGGAATGAAAAGAACTTTGTAGAAGAATCTAGAAGACTAAAACAATTCCTAATTGCATTAGGAATGATAAATCCATATGAGGCCCTCCTCTAGATCATTGGGCCGCATATAAGGCTCAAACCGGGCCCAGTTTAGTAATTTGGCCATAATTTCCTCAATATTCATCGGAATTGGGCTTATAATATATCGTTGGAAAGCTCTTTTCAAGTCCCATCCAAATACACCATTATTGGACCCTTTCTATGAACCAACCAAACTGAATTGGCTGTTTTCTTAAAATAGGTTTACAAAAACAAAGAGAAAAGAAAAGAAATTAAAACTATCCGCAACACTAGACTTTCTACACTTTCACTTCATTCGATTATGATTCGACATGAAAGGTACTCATCACCAGGTTTGGTTTTGGGGAGACACAAATGGGTGTCTACAGAATCCCCCACTTTGATTAAGTTTGGAGAAACGCAAGTTTTGAAAACAAAAGTCAAAGTATCGATAAGGACGGAGAATGATTCAGAACGTTCTGCGATCCTAAACCACTCTTGTAACGCCGATACCTGCAAACTAGCGTTAGTTAAACAAATAAAAAAATTAAGAAACGTGTATCTTGCACCGTCAAGCAAACGTCACTGAAAGTAATTGATTTACTGCCGCATTGCTGTATTTCTGTATTTTTGACAACCTCCTGCAAGTTAGAGAATGCCGCCTGAAGACTGCTACGCTTGTAACGGCCTCCAATTCTGCTATGATAGACTTCTGCAAGCTAGAGAACCCCATCGAAGATTACTTCGCTTGAAACCACCTTCTAGCATTATGTAACCATCTTCCGCAATCCAAGGAACACGATTGAAGACAACTTCGCTTAAAATCACCTCCAGTTGTTTGTGACAACTCCCCGTAAGCTAAGGAATGATGCCGAAGATATCCTCGCTTGAGCTATCCTCATTTGTTGCGATAATATTCCAAGGAAAATTACCGAAGACTACGCTTGTCGATCTTGAAAAGCTATCCTCAATTCTGCTCTGCCTGTACGTTGGCGCTTTTGCTTCTTTTGAACCTGTATGTCAGTGCCTTCTGCGATGAGCCAATGCTTAGGCGCTTTAAGCTAAGTGAGACGATCATTCATCAGGTCGATCACTTCTTGCAATTGTAATCGATCCGATTACTAAAATCATGTCAAATTGCTTAGAGGGGCTAACTAGCGTACCAAGGAACCCAAAATATATTGCAAGAGGTTGGAAAACTGCACTGAGTGGCTAGACAATCTGTCGCCACTGATATAACGCTAGCGGCGCATATTTGGTTGTAGCACCAGACGCTGGCACTAGCGCCAGGCGCTAAGCCTTATCGACTAGCGCTAAGGTCTGTCGCTTGGCGCTAGAGTTGGGTTTTCTATAATAACCCTTCTCTTCTTCATTTCCGCTGTTGCTGCTCGTTTCTTGCTCGAGAATTCTCTCAGAACTTCACTTGGCTCGTTCTTGCTCGTTTCTCAACCGAATTCGCTCAAATTTGTTGCAAATTAAAGCTTATTCCATCCATTTTCCCGATCTATGTAAGTTTTCTTCAAAATCACCCCGGTTTTAATGAATTTTGTATGTGTTTGTTCACGAATTTCTTAAAAATTTGAAACTTAAATTGCTTAATTCTCTTTGTTTGTCAAATTTTATGCCATGAAATTGCTTGATTATGTTTATACATTTCCTTGGGAGTAAATTGAGACTTGTTTGACTCAATTTGGTGAAGAAACGAACAAATCACCATTGTAGGACCTCTTAAGGTCGGGAAGACAATGTGGCTTGTTCTTGACGTTTTTTCTAGCAATTCTTGTCCAATTTGTCACAATAATTACTATAGTATTGTAAGAGATTGTTTGAATGCTTGAATATTCCGTATATGCTCAATTTGAATTTGTGCTCTATTTTAGTACTACGTACTCTGTTTTTTGCGAACATAGTATCATGCGGCTAGGCGAACCTTAGATACTATAGAACCTTAATTTATGATAATTTTGCACAATGTTGCATGGTTAGACATCAGGGTTCAGGTTCACGGCCTCGAGACGTTCGGGAGCACGAGCCCGTACAGGACGATGCCGACCCGTTCACTTCTCTCGGCCGACTCCCTGAGTGGGATGAGCGGACTCTGTACTTCTCTCCCGTCCACCACACTTTTGATAGGGTGCAACGGGGTATCACAGTTGGTAGGACACGCTGCCATGGTTCCGGTTGCGACACCTTGGGCGACCTATACAAGATGTACATCGCGTATGACGGAGAGGCGAGACTTCTCTGGGAGCCTTACGGACTGGCTGCGCTTTATGAGACCTCAAAGGCTATGATTTCCTCTAGCGGGGGTCACCACGTGGTTCATGCTCTAGTTGAGTTCTTTTGGGACACCACCAACACTTTCTACTTTCCTTGGGGTGAGATGATGGTCACCCCGACGGACTTTAGTCCCATTACGGGACTGGAGTTTAGTTCTATTGTGCTGTCGTTTTACAACGATATCAGCGTCTTTTCTCCCGAGTTCGAGGAGCTTTTGGGTCCGATTGTTGTTCGAGCTCGTGCAGAGGTAGAGTCGACCCAGCTCAGTGTGAAGGGGATTCGCCGTTCGACTCTAGCGGCGGCTTTTGATGATGATGCGACCACCCGAGAGCAGAGGGTGCGCATCTTTGTACTTATTTTGCTGTCAGGGACGTTCTCCTCTAACAAGGGTAGTAGAGTTCTGCTTTACTACCTGCGTGCAGTCCGTGATCTACACTTGATCAGGACTTATGACTGGGCCAGCTTGGCCTATGCTGACTTCATCCAAGCGTTACGAGACTCGTGTCGACACTGGTCCTTCACGGGGAACATCACTCTATCCGGCTTTTGGAGGGTCGTAGAGGTATAATTTATCTCCCATAATGTTTATCTCTAAGCTTTGATTAGCACTTGCTAATAATTTTTGCCTTTTGTAGATCTGGTTCTACAAGTACTTTCCCTCGGTGGCGCCGGCGAGACCGTTTCCGCGCAGGTTTCCAGTGAGTGCTTCCTGGGGAAGCCGCCGTGCTGGGATGTCCATTGTCTATGTTTGAGATTGGATCATCTCAGTATGATTCTTTACATATTTGAACACTTTACATTACCCTTGATAGATTCTTATCTGATAGGCATTCTTTGCAGGAGCCTAACATGTTGTACCGGCCGTGGGTCGGCTTGGTTGTCCCTAGGCCAGCCGGGCAGTATACCGCTGAGCGTCGCTATTTCTTGGGGACATATGGAGCGATTGCGTATCTTGGAGAGAGGGTTGCTATTCAGCATTCCTCAGACACCTTTGTCATTCCTACTCCTCCACCGCGTCACATGTTCAACGCCGCGAGGTTGGTGAGCATTTCAGAGAGAGCTTGTACCCCTTGGCGATCTTATACGATCCCTGGGCGGTGCTATGAGGAGGAGCTATTGTCGTTGTTAGCTCCAGTACCTGTACTGGCTGAGGAGGTAGCGGTATGATGTTCAGCTTTTACCTTTCGTTAAGTAGCACCCAGGTAATTCTTTACTAACTTTGATTTGCTTTTGCCAGGCTGAACCTACTGAGTTCGTGCCACCTCGTATGTCCATTCATTATCAGGGGACATACGGGCCGATCGAGGAGATGATTCCTTCAGCTTCTGAGGGTGAGCGCTTCGTGGAGCGGTCGATCCCTCGTCACCAGACTCGGGTAAGCTTATTTATTTGCAACTTTTATCCATATATGTTATGCATCTTTACTGACTTTATTTTCTTAACAGTTCTCGCGCGAGGTGGTCGCGGCGATGGCACGGTGCATAGATGCCTTTCGGAGCCAGCTCGTTCGAATGAGGAACGTGGCTACATGTCGTCGCGACGACGCCGTTCAGGAGGTATTTTTCCCTTCTTATTTTTGCATTACTGCTTCTATTTTGCATGTTTCTGATTTTAGTTTCTTTTGCAAGGTCAGCCCATTCCTTCTCGTACCCGTACGAGATCGGAGGTGCGGAGGGAGCCGGCGAGGTCTAGCTCGAGACATCATCGCACTGGTTCTGGCGGTCGAGGCGGTCATTCTGAGGCTGCCCGCACCGAGGCAGTAGAGGGCTCAGGCTCTTCATCTGAGGGTGCACATGCTGCGCCGGCAGGCCAGGGAGAGGCTACCTCGGCTCTTAGAGGAGGTGGGATGTACGAGGTCGTCTCGTCATCGCAGCAACCTCCGCAGCCTCAGCCTCAGGTTGATCTTGGGTGGACGGGTCCTGTGCTGAGTTTTCCACCTCCCGAGGAGACCGGAGCTGGAGCTGGAGCTAGTGGAGGTTACTCCTCGTACGGTGCAGTTTTATGAGATGATGGGTGTACGTCCCCCGGCGCCGTAGTTTGTTCCTGTGCTTTTTTTATTTTATTTTGACTTTGTATAGAACTTTTCCTCTATTTTGACTCTTTATTTAGACATGCTTGTATATACATATTACTTATGAGTTTATTAAGTATTTATTTATAATTTTGTATGTGCATGTTTGTGTGTGCAAAGAATTGTAAAAATTAATTTTGCACAAAAATTCCGTCATTTTTATTATTGATTGAGGGTATCCGACATTCTCCCCCAAAAGAAAAATGAAAAAAATATTGGATTTATAAAAATTTAGAAGTTAAGTCTAAATAAAATCCGAAAAATAATATAATTAATATAATAATTATATTAATTAAGAAGAAGAAATAAATAAAATTTAGGAAAAAGATATAAAAAAGAATAAAAGACCGTAAAGTCATTGGTCAGACTCGAATCAGGCCAAAAAACGCGGTTTTTGTAAAGCTCGTATAATAGGACACGCAAGCGCCACCTGGCGCCACCCGTTTTAGTGTAGCTCCAGGCGCTACACTTAGCGTTTGGCGCCTGGCTCTAGCGTCAGGCGCCAATGTTTGGCGTCTGGCGCTGATGAGCGCTGACTCTGAATCATATCCGGATTAAAACTGCAACGATTTTGTGTATAAGTAGCCCCTGCCCAGCCGATTTTCTTCATAATTTCAGCAGATTAAATATATTCTTAGCTTTTGAAAAAATAATAATAATGTCTCTAGTCTCTAAAAGTTTTACCAACTTCACTCATGAATGGTGTCGGTCTTTAACTGCCAAGGGGAGAAAAGAGTTAGATGTGTTTCATATGGGGGGTATTTATGGTGTCAAAGGGGTAAATCTTAATGTAGACTTTATTCATACCACCCTAGAATATTGGGATGTGGATACTCATTGTTTTAGACTAGGGTATGATGAAATTAGCCCTTTGCCAGAAGAATTCGGTGCTATTTTAGGTTTTCCTGCGTTAGATCTTGTAGTAATCCCTAGAATAAACGAATATTATTATAAGGATTTTTGAACGCTTCTTCAATTTAAAAGACAAAGATGTAACAAAAATAGTAGATGGCAGCATAGTTAATTTGAAAGAATTTGCTCGCCATTATTTTGATAGACCTTTTTATGAGTCTTTTCATGTTTATAGAAGAAGGGCTTTTCTTTTTTGAATGCTTAATAAATATCTTCTCACTAGTGGTAAAACTAATGAGGGTCAAGCAATCATATCAACTGTTTTGGAGCAGATTGAATCTGGGAGAAAATCTAATGCCATTAATAGTTGGAGAGACTATGCTTAGTCTTGACGAATTAAAGAAGAATCCAAAAGCGCCTTTTCGGGGCTCTCCAATTTTATTACAGGTAGAAAAATAATATTTTTAATTACAGAAATCATAAACATATTTTTGTATAGTAATAATAATTTATTTGCATTGAATTTTTTACAGATGTGGCTAATGGAAGACTAGAATTAATTAGTCCTCCAAACAATATTGAGAAGTACACTCCAAACTGCTTTGTGAGAAGGAAGAAACGCTTCTCTAAGATAGGGCGCCATGAATGGAAGAAGGTCTTCGGGTCTTGCAATTTTTCCATCAAGTGGGTCGTCCCTTGGTGGAAAATATAAAAGATGGTTGGTGTTAACAAGCAGCCTTTCTGTCGTCTTCCAAGCTTGTCCCGAATGACTTTTTATTATCCCTGCAGGGTAAGAAGACAGTACGGCCTACTTCAAACAATTCCTTTCGGGGATCTTCGTCGTCCCTATGAGTTCCCTGTCTCTCAAGAAGTAGACAAATTTGATACTTATTGGAGCACTAGACCTTTATGGGAAGTGATTACCCAAAAGGTTCCTCCTTCCTTGCCTAATGATTTGAAGAAGTGGATTCTAAAGAAACCTTCAAAGAACATGAAGAAAAATCAGATTAAAACTGATGTGAAGAGTCATCTAGGTGATAAAGTGATTCCTGTTAAGGAACGCTTAGGTGAAAGAGTTGAGTTCAAAACACCTACAATGCCTAAGAAGAAAAGCTCTACGAAGGATAAAGGAAAAAGGAAAGCTGACACTATAGAGAAGAAGGCTTGGGTAGAAAAGAAACATGGGGTCCTAGCTAAGGGGAGACTATTTACTCCAAAATTAAATGTAGGTCCTCTAAAGGATGCCTACTAGCTAAAGTTATGGATGAGGAAGAAGACGCAGATAAGAATTGGAAGAGAGCAAAGAAAGAGAGAGAAGATTAAAAGCATTGCTTAACTTTCAATTATTAGACTTAGTTTTAAATTCAAAGTTAATTTATTTAAGTTTTATTTAAATTCCATCAATAATGTAATTTATTTTATTAATGAATTCCAGCTTTTTTAATTAAATCATCTCCTTTAAATTTAATTTATTAAAGCAATGAAAACCGAAAATTTAATTTTCCAGAAATTTTTTCAAGTACGGAAGTCAAAAATTTTCCGAAAAACACCGAAATATTCCCAGATACTGTACAGAAAATTGGCGTCGTGATTTTATGACTGGCGCAAGCTGCGGCAGTCTAGCGCCAGGCGACATGGGTTGTCGTCTGGCACAAGAAGTTTTTCTGTGACACCGATATTTCGTCAATCTTCTATTGAATTTATTATTAAGTCTGGGATGCGAGGTTTGGAAAAAATTAAAGTGGTCGCACCCGTAAAGGGTTACCTACGTATCCTTTCTTAAGGAATCAGGCCAAACGTAGCTCTCTTGTGTGTCCTACTCAAGTGATTATGGGTAGTATTTTTTAAGTTGGTCAAGATTTGTCATGTTCGAGAACTCATTGCCATCCATGTAAGTTAATTTTGCTGCACCTCCTGACAGGATTGTTTGGACAATGTAGGGTCCAGACCAATAAGGTCTGAATTTTCCCCTTGGATCTAAAACATTTTTCCTTAATGCTTTTAACACCAAATATCCTACTTTAATGTTTCTTGTCTTGACCTTCTTATAAAATGCCTAGCCATACGAGTTTGATAGCATTGAGTGTGATGTAGAGCTTCTAGTCGTTTTTCATCAAGTAGAATTAGCTCCTCATATCTTGCCCTAGTTCATTCAACTTCATCGAGTTTGCTCTCTAATGCGATGTGTAGAGATGGAATCTCTAGCTCTACAGGTTGTACGGCATCCATTCCATAAACCAAGAAAAATGGCGTATTTCCTGTTGATGTGCGAATTGACGTGCGATAAACCCACAATGCGAAGTGAAGTTTGTCAGGCCAATCCTTGTAATTTTCAATCATTTTCTCGATGATAGTCTTTAAATTTTTATTGGCCGCTTCGACTACTCCATTTGCCTAAGGTCTATAAGGAGAAGAATGATGATGTTGAATACCATATTTTTGTAACAATTCTTCACACTCGGCTTGAAAGTGAGTTCCATTGTCACTTATTATTTTATGTGGGACTCCATATCGACAAATAATATTTCTTTCGATAAAGAGTGCTACATGTTTCGTAGTGAGTTTGGCGTATGATTGTGCTTCGACCCAATATGTGAAGTAATCAATTGCCACTAAGATATATTCGTGACCTCTTGTTCCTGGGGGAGTGATTTTATCGATGATGTCAATTCCCCATGTAGAGAATGGCCATGGCGAAGTGTAGGTGTAGAGTAAATATGGAGGAACATGTTGTAAATTAGCGTAGATTTGGCACTTAGGGCATCTTTTTACGTATTGATGGCAATCCTATTCATTGTAGTCCAATAGTATCCTTCTCGCATTATCTTTTGGACTAACATTTTTTCATTTACGTGAGTTCCACAAATTCCTTCGTGGACTATCCTCATTGCTCTTTGAGCATCTTTTTTTCCCACACATAAGAGAGCTCGACTCTTAGGTACCCTTTTGTGTGGCTCGTTGTCTATGAGTACGTATTGGGAAGCCAAGAACCTTAATGCTTGTTTTGCTCTTTTGTCAGCATGGGGAGGGTATTCTTCTTTGGTGACATAGTTGAGTAAATCCGTATACCATGGTTGCTCTTCTTCTTCTTCATGGGTCACTTCATCATCTTCTATAGCTTGAATGTAAGCCGGTTTATGCCTTTTTTCTATAGTTAGAGGCATTTGCTCGATTTCCGTAGGAATCCTAACCGTTGAGGCTAGTCTTGCCAAGGCATCAGCAAATTGATTTTCTTCTCTAGGCAGATATGTGTATTCCACCTTCTCTAACTGATTAGTGAGGGTTTCCAAATAATTTTGGTAAGGGTCTAGGCTTTCTCTCCTTAATTTCCATCTTTTAGAGATTTGATTGATGATCAATGAAAAGTCTCCGAATATTCGTAGCTTTTTTTACTCCTAATGTCAAAGCTGTTTCGAGGCCTACCACGCATGCTTCGTATTCAGCAGCGTCGTTTGTAACGTCTAAATCAAGCTTTATGGAGATTGGAACATGCTCTTCTTTAGGTAATACTAGTAATACTTCAACGCCACATCCCTTTTGGTTTGAGGCTCCGTCGAAGTATAAGGTCCAAGTATCATCTTCTGTGACCATCAAGTCTTCGTCTGGAAATTCATTTTCATGTATTGGCGTCGAGTCTTCTATTGGAAAGTCTGCTAGAAAATCCGAAACCACATATCCTTTGATAGCTTTTTGTTGCATGAACCTTACATCGAACTGGGCTAAGTTGACTATCCATCTCGATATGCGCCCATTGAGTGTAGATTTCTCGAATAAATACTTGAGTGGATCTAATCGGGAAACTACATCGAACTGGGCTAAGTTGACTATGCACGAGCATGTAATGTCTTAACTTGGTTGTGGCCCACACCAATGCGAGGCACAATTTCTCAAGTGGTGTATAGCGTGCTTCATACTCGAGCATCTTTTTTCTTAGATAGTAGATCGCATTTACCTTCTACTTCTTGTGCTAGCATGGCTCCCATTTTCTCTTTGGTTAATGTTAAGTACAACCTAAGAGGTATTCCCGGAAGTGCTGATGCTAATACTGGAGGATTTGCGAGATAGGCTTTGGTCTTTTCAAAGGCTTTTTGACACTCGTCATCCCATATCACTGGTACATTCTTTTTAAGCATTTTGAAGATTGGTTCACATATTGTTGTCAATTTTGATATGAACCTGCTTATGTATTGAAACCGGCCAATAAATCCTCGAATTTGCTTCTCGGTTTTAGGCGGTGGCATTTACATGATTGTCTTGATCTTGGTTGGGTCTATCTCTATTCCTCTAGAGGGCTTATGACATAACCCAAAAGCTTGCCTGAGGTAACTCTGAAAGCACACTTAGATGGATTCAACCTCATGCTGTATTTTCTCAGCCTTTCAAAGAATTTTCTCAAGGCTATTTGATGGCCTGGGCGATCTTTTGATTTGACAATCATATCGTCCACATGTACTTCAACTTCTCTATGCATCATGTCATGGAGCAAGGCAGTCGCTGCTCGTTGGTAAGTAGCACCCGCGTTTTGCAACTCGAATGGCATTACCGTGTAGCAGTAAGTACCCCATGGTTTTATGAAGGTTGTTTTCTCCATGTCTTCTTCTGCCATGAGAATCTGATTATAGCCCGTGTATCCATCCATGAACGAGAGGAGCGCATGATTTGTTGTGTTATCCACTAGAATATCAATGTGTGGTAAAGGGAAGTCGTCCTTTGGACTTGCCTTATTTAGATCTCGATAGTCGACACACATTCTTACCCTTGCATCTTTTTTCGGAACTAGGTCGACGTTGGCGACCGATTCAAGGTATTTGGATACCTTGATAAAACCTGTAGTTATTTGTTTTTGAACTTCTTCTTTTATTTTAAGAGCTACATCGGGTTTCATTCGACGTAACTTTGTTTTTACAGGTTTCATTCCTGGAATTAATGGTATGGTGTGTTGAGCTATTTCTCTATTAATGCCTTGCATATCTTCATATGACCAAGCGAATACATCGATGAATTCTTTAAGCAAGTTGATTAAATCGGTTCTTTCTTGTTCATTAAGTGTTAATCCGATTTTAACTTCTCTTTTATTGGGCGAATCATTTGAGATATCAATTGTCTCAGTTTCCTCAATTATCGTTGTTTTCTTTTCAAGTGTTTCCATTGCTTTAATAAGTTCTTTGTCATGTTCATTGTTAGTTAAGCAATGCTCGTCATCTTGGATTAAAGAAGAACACAAAGAGTAAGGAGAAGAAGCCATATTATTAAATTCTGAGATCATTACATCAAAGAGGGATATGTCCTCAGGGACTTGATCACTAACTATCCTAGAGGAAAAGATATAAGGAGGGGGCGCTACCACTAAAGACTTAGATGACTCTATAGGGAGAGACTCTTACTCTGACTCTAACTCAGACGACTCTTCGAACATCGGTCCTTGCCCCTTTGTGATGGAGATTTTCCTTCTGCTTGGAGTAGTCACCTTGACGGTCTTGCGCTACCCTTGTAGTGATCCTTCCGCTGGAGTGACGAGCTTTGAGGGATCCAAGCTTTCGCTTTGTAGGACTGTTTGGGTGAGCGAGGAGTTATCCTCTTTGTATGTTGGCTCATCTTTTTCTCGCCCGAATAGTAATCCCATGACATTAAAGTCAAAGCATGGGGGTGCTTTCTCCTTGTGGACAGGATTTGGTATTTCTTCTATGAAGTAGAAATCTAAGAAAATCTCGAATCCCGGTTGCCTTATGCCATTTACGACAAACAGTTCAGGAAATTCAAAACATGGATAGTCCTCTCCTTCTTTTATGAATTTTCCATTGAGGGTATGAGGATACTGATCCATTGGGATTGCTTTCTTGTGGATACGAGCGTCCCTACGTGCTTTTGACTTTTCCTGGGCTCGCTTGAGATCTTCCTGAGTCGATTCGAAACCAAGTCCGAAAGTGTCTAATTTAGGGAGGCCATGTGATTCCAGTGGTTTTGCTATTCCTTTCTTCTTTCCTAGGGTCATCCCAGGAAAATGTCCTTGCTTCTTTAGAATAGCGTTCACTACCATATTGGAGTGGGAGTCATGGCAGAGAGGGGTCCTTTCATCCTCCTCAATTAAGGAGACCTCTTCGTTAAAGCCCCACAAATCTTCGTCATCTTCATCGTGCTCCACATTAGTTATTGGATTCTCTATAGCTTTAACCCTCATGGGTGAAGCACCGATTGTAATGGGAATTCCTCCAACTATGGATTTTACATGTTGATGGAGAGATGAAGGGACGGCCTTTAGGTCATGAAGCCAAGGGTGTCCCAACAATAGATTGAACGAAGCCTTAATGTCTACTACTTGGAATGTAGTAGCGTGCTCTATTGCTCCCGCCGTTACATTCATAGTCATTTTACCAAGAGCTTGACGTCGAGTATTGTCGTAAGCTCTTATTCCTTGCGTTGACGGGGTTAGGTATTCATCCCTTATGCCTAGCATTCTCGCAGTTCTAATTGGAACGACATTAATGGCTAATCCATTGTCTAAAAGAGTCATAGGGACGTTCATTCTCTTGCAAACCACTATGAGGTTTAACGCCTTATAATGCTTGTCACCTTCTAGAGGTAAGTCCTTGTCGAAAAAGGTGATCAAGTTGATAGGACTAGGGAGATCACTCGTAAGGAAGTTAGCCAACCCTCAGGAGTGGTGTCAGAATCTATTCCTATCTTATCCAAGGCATTCATTACTGCCAATATATGCTCTCGAGATGTTGCCAGAAGCTTCCATACGTTCATTTCAACCTTGGTTTTCTTAAACTGTTTGACAATGTCATTGTCTTCTATGATAGGTATGGGAACTTGTTGCGTGGTTGGCATAGGTTGTGTCGAAACAGGAGGTTGCATTCTCCCGGATCTTGTGAGAACGTCTATGGATGAATCTTCTTCAACCAAGAAGTCATCCATGGTATATGAAACCGAAGGTGGAGGTCCTACCATGTCTTTTAAATAAACGTCTTCTTTGTCGCTGTCCCAAACTCAATTAATATTTATGTCTTCTTCTTGTGGAACTTGGACCAGTCTTTTATCATGAATCATCTTCTGAATTAAATCCTTAAATTTAAAACAGTTTTCAATAGTGTGACCCCTTGATTGATGATATTGACAATAAAATCTATCTGTCCTTTTTAACGATTCAAATGGTCTCGGTTCGAGAGGTTTGACCTCGCCACTCTTGGAGAGCATTTTGAACATTTGAGCATATGGAATCCCAATTGGAGTGTAGAGTCTATTACTCTTCTTGGGTTTATCGATTACTTGCAAAGAAAAGTTTTTCTTCGTTTCCTTGCTAGCTAGAGGCAATGGAATCTTATTCGCTTCCATGAGATCTTGAATGAGGTTTCGAAACCTGTAACATTCATTTGTGGTATGACCGTTCCCTCGATGGTACTTGCAGTAGGACTTGGAATCCCATCTTAAAGATCGCTTTTCTGGTGTTGGATCCTAAGTGGGGCCAATAGGTTTTATTAATCCTTGATCATAGAGACAATCAAAGATATCATCATAGGTCATTCCCATGGGTGTGAACTCTCTCCTTGGTTTATTTTTCAAGGGTGGAACCTCGTCACACTTTTTCTGAAGCTTCTGCACAACTTCGAGAGCTTCACGTAGCAAGTTTGATCCTTCCAATATGGACAATGTAAGCAATTGTATGTCCTCTTTACTTGTTAATTCTGGAAGGTTATCCATGGCATCGAAAAAGATCTCCTCCTCTTCTTCGATAGCATGGATTTCTTCGACAGGTTTGATGAGAGATGAGGGATCAACCTCGTCTTCTTCATCAGAGATGGCCAAGGAGTGACCGAGAGGCGCATTATCAATACTTGGTTTCTTACTGGCAGGAGGCAATGGTAGCTTGTTATTGTTGATTAAGTCTTGGATAGCTTCCTTAAGCTTCCAACAATTCTCGGTAAGATGGCCCCTACCTTAGTGATATTTGCAATGTGCATTGCGGTTCCAATTACTCGTCCTCTTTTCGACTGGTAGGTCCCAAATGGTCCAATAGGAGTTATAAGACTTTTTGCATTTAATCGGTCAAATGCGGTGTCATAACTCATACCGATAGGAGTAAAGTTCCTCCTAAATGGTTTCTTTTATCCTTGATTATTCATAGCAAGGACTTCACTTAAGTTAAAGGTGCCAACACTGTTCGAGTGGGTGGTTTTGGAAGAAGAAGGATTTTCGTTCTTCTTGCCTCTCCAGCCACTGTTGGAGTTATTGTTAGCAGCTTTCAGCTTAGCCAGGTCGTCTTCAATATTGATTCTAATGTCGTAGACGGCCTTGAAGGTGTGGAGATTATTCTGGTATTTGAGATGCTTGGAATACTTTTCTTGAAGGTTCTTGATGAATAACCTTACGGACTCTTTTTCACTCGGCACCTCAATCATCTTAACTGAGGTTTCTCTCCATTTGTTGAAGAAAGAGGTAAAACCTTCATTCTCTTTTCGCTTGAGGATTTCAAGTTCCCTATAGTCAGTCTCAACTTGAATATTGCACTTGTATCTATCAATGAAAGCGTTTACTATGGACTCCCAAGTAGAGGTTCTTTCTTTCTCAAGAGAAAAGGACCATTGTTAGCAAACGGTTTCGAGAGATAGTGAAAACAAGGAGGGAAACACCTTCTTGTCGATACCCTTAATACTCATTATTGTTTCGAAGGCTCTTAAATGAAAGTAAGGGTTGTCAGATGCTTAGAATTTCGGGATGTCGTTGGCATTGAACTTCTGCGGAAGAAGATCCTTGTCCACCGAGACCCCTTGTGAGCTAATCCCTTGAAACTTATAGTCCCTAGACACTTTGCTCAGACTCTCTTGCATGAGATCCATCTATTGTTGTTTCACAGGATCATCAATCTTGAGGGTTAGAACCTTTAACGCCTCAGTCACAGTAATCAGTTGGTTCCTGAGCTCATTGACTTCCTCTTGAGTTGCCATTATTGTCTTAGCTTTCCTCTTACGAGCAATGGGTTTGTCGAAAAGTTGGACTTGGATAAAAAGGTTGTCTTTAATCAAACGCCCTTCCTTTCTTGACCACGCGCTGTAAATTAAACCATTTTTGTTTTAATTACTTGACTCAAATTGACCTTGACTTTACGGTAAAAAAATAGGTGCATATTTTTTGGCAAAAATAAGGTATATATTTTTGGGAGTTAAGTATAGGGTTCAAACAAGTTAATTTATTTGGAGGATTAATATCCGACTTACCCCCCTAAAAAATGACAAAAAATATATAGTAAAAAAAAAATTGACGAAAAATACGCGCATACAAGACTCCTTTAGACATGGTCAAAGTGTACACTAGTGTGTGCTTTATATGGTTAGTGTAAGTGACATGCTTTGACTCTTGTGTAAGACCATGGGACTTAGTGCTTAGACTCGATTAATGACTTAACAAGGTATTATTAACTTAATCGACTTGAAAACTGCTCAATTAGACATAAGGTGATGACTCGAGCAATAAACCGAACTGTCGCCAAAACGATAGGATTGGTGCCTCTCTTTGCAGTGTAGCGCTAGTCGACAGGATTGTCGCCAGGCACTACACTCCACAGAGTGGCGCTGAAGTTCAAATTTTGGCGTCATTGCTGGAACGTCGATCTGAAACTGCTTTCGGTATTATTACTCTACAGGGTATGCCTAATGTTGTACTAAGCCAACTCTGATTAAATTATTAAACTTTGTTTACTCAAAATAATTAATTAATTAATTAACTAGGCAAAGTTCTTTTAGTCATAAATCAATTTATTTAATCTTAGCACAAGTCAAACAAACGGTTAGGAAAAACACATAGAGTATGCACAACCAATAATGCACAAATAGTCAAGTAGGCACAACATGATGCAATGAGTTTGCAACCTAACCATGGCTCTAGTTCTCTAAAGTTCGGGATATGGGTTAGTCAATAGAGGGTCCATGGTTAATTTTCCAGATGCACCGCGCGGAAGCCTAACCGTGAAGGGTTGGCGCGAGTGGATGGGACACCGCGAATTTAAAAAACTCGCTTCAATGGTTTGGTGAATTCAACATTCTCGGATGTACCCTTTGTTGCTCAGAGCGTTCAATCAGGTAGATGGAGCATGAATTCCCAGAGGGTTATGTCCATATATAGAACACATATGGGTTTCAGAAAAGTGAGAAAAACTCAATCAGGAAGTAGGATCGAGCAAACAGTGTTAAAAACTGGTCAAAATTAGAACGCATATTTCTGGCTCGTTATTGGAAGAGCTTGGCGCCAGCAAACAGAGTCCAGCGCCACCTATTGGCTTTAGCGTCTGGCGACAGAAGTTGTCTCCTGGCGCTAACGTCAAAAAGTTGGCGCTAGTCTTTTTTCGTTGACGCTAGTTCCTACATGCCTCAACAGCTTTCTGTGCTCGATAAAATTTTCCAGTTTCGCGCAGCATTATTTTAATCCTAGTTGTGAAAGATATCCTCAAATTTCCTACGTGTAAAAATTCTATGTTTTAACTCATTACGGATGGTCATTCCAATGAGATCTTTTTTTTATGCATATGACAATAATGTTAATCAAAATTACGCACAAGAAATATTTAGAACTTTTCGAGTCTCATCCACTCATTCTAAATCATTGCCGAAATAAATTTCAGGAATTAAAATAGAAATCCTCCCCAGTGGAGTCGCCAAAAAACTGTAGAGAATATTTCAAGCATTATCCCTAGCTTTAACCCCACTGTGATCATACACTAAAGTATGGTGGCGTCCAAAGGGAAAGAAGATAGAGCAAAAGAGTCGCCAACAAGTTTTAGGAACTTGTAAACCGTTCATGAGGTGAAGGTTACATCCCTTAACGATCCAGAAGATCGTCAACTCCAATAGGTCTGGAACCATGACTGGTTGTTCGGGGATGAAGGTACAAATCCAACCTAAAAGAGATTGAACCTTCCCTAATAATAGGCCTCTACTTTATTCTGATCGTATTCATGTGCGCTTTCTGACTAACATGCAATCAATAGGTTTAGCCCTAAACCTGTTTATCTATGTTGGTTGAATATTAATGCACAAATAAAACTATTATTGGTGATCACTTGAATTATAATCAAATTAACCCTAAACAAGATTATTAATTATTTTATTAAGCGTGATTACAAGTACCAAATTCCCTTTAAACATGCATAAAAGGCGTGATCAAGCAATAACAATAAATATAATTTCAACCAACATAATAATAATAATCATAATAATCATAATCATAATCATAATCATGTTAAAGCATAATAATAACAAGATCCTAGGCATGATAATAACAAGATTAATAACAAACCCTAGCATGTCACTAAACAATAAAAAATCAAAGTTTTAACCCTAACATGATACTAACAATCATAAATATTAGGAAGAATATAAAATGCATCATACTTTTAATCATACTTGATATTAGCATTTTTTAGTTGTTACCCTAAATATGATACTAGGAAGATCAAAACATCCTAACATGACACTAGGAATCATAATAAAAACCTAAACATGATTTCTACATCATAATATCAATAAAAACCATTAAAGCACTTACTTGGATGCCTCGTACCTCTTTCTTTCACGTCTAGGGCGAAGGCAACTTCGAACAATGCTAGGTATTTCTAGGTCTTGTGAATGCGGAATTTTGAATACAAAAGGGTTGGTTTTGAAAAGAGAGAGAAAGAAAGCTTTAGCTTAGAGAGAGAAGAGAATTAGAGAATTGGTGATTGTAGATGATTGTAGATGAAAATTGATGATGAAAAACGGAGTGTTTAGGAGGCTTTATATAGAGAAAATCAGCCAAAAAAGATAAAAAAAAAACAAATCAGAGTTTTGACGTGAAAAAACGAAGTTAGCGCCAGTCGCTAACATTAGCGTCAGGCGCTAACGCTAGCGTCAGGCGCCAAGCTTAGTGTCAGGCTCTAATGACTGGCATTAGGCACTAATCAATTTTTTTTACACGTTTTCTAAATTCAGATAAAATTTAACCGTGCAGGAGGATAAAATAGTATTTTCCTCAAAAAACACTCTTTTATTCTGATTAAAACTCCAAAAAGTCAACAAAAGTCAATTTATCAATGCTAATTGAATTAGGAATGAAAAGAACCTTCTAGAAGAATCTAGAAGACTAAAACCATCCTTAATTGCATTAGGAATGATAAATCCATATTAGGCCCTCCTCTAGATCATTGGGCCGCATATAAGGCTCAAACCGGGCCCAGTTTAGTAATTTGGCCATAACTTTCTCAATATTCATCGGAATAAGGGCATGATTCTTTCTTAGAAGAATTTGTAGGTCCAGTAGGCTCAGGCTGAGAGGAATGTTATGGCCAATGAGGTGACTCCTCTGAGGGAGAGGGCGGACGCCCATCAGCTCCAATTGAGAGAATTTCAGCTCACCCAGACCAAATTGAAGAGCTGCGAGGAGCAATTTGGGACCTCTCAGGCCAGGGTGCAAGCGTTGGAAACAGAGATAGCTGACTTGCGGGCTAGGCATGTTACCGAGATGGAGACTTCTAAAAAGGAGGCTCTTAATACCTTTGCGCTCTCCCCTGCTTTTGCTAAGTTATTGACTGCTGATGGTGGATGGGAGGCTACGGCTCAGTGCGTGAGCAGCTTATATGGTGAAGGTGCGGAACAGCAGGCTCGTTTCAACACCTTCTGGACCAAAGTAGAGGCTGTAGGCGATGCTAGTTTATTTGAGCTGACTGCTGATCACCCTCGTGTTGTTAGCTGCAAGGTTCCTGACCAAGTTGTGCTGAACTTGGAAGTTCCTCTCTTCCCTAACGTTGTTGCGGCTATTGGAGTGGAGTCTTTGGCTGGTGATCAATAAAGGTTATGGCGGCTGTCACCTTCCTACTCCAGTGGATCTTCTGAGTTTCCCTCGCCCAGATATGTGGTAACCAAGTAGTTTTTGTTGCTATTTTTGGGGTGTATAGCCGCCAAAGATTATGTTTTCTTGTACTTTTGCTGAATACTTTATCTTTTGTTGTTGGGCCTGTCCATCTTAACCTGACTTTGTATTTTTCTAACTTTTCCTGCTGAGTGTTTCCTTGTCTTGGTGGACGAGGTCTCAGCTTTGCGTCTATTGTAATTAACCTGCTGAATGTTTACTCTGCCCTGGTGGGTAGGGGTTCAGCTTTATGTTGTATGTATTTGGTGATCTTTGTTTGTTGACTATCTTATAATCTGCGTGTTTGTCTGGATTTGTTGCTGAGCCAAGGTATAGTGGTACCTAAACCTTAGCGCAGCAGCCTCTTTGTTGCCTTCAGTGAAGCCTCGTAGGTTGGGCCTCCCTGTTCTCTTGATTTGGCTGTTGAGTGCTTTCTTGCTTCTTTGTTCTCTATTGTGTTCGGCAGGTGCTTCGATGGGCTTTACTCTTCCTGCTCTATTTACTTTAGGTGCTTGTGCATTATGTACTCTATTTAAATTTGATAGAGGTTTGCTTGCACGTTGATTAGTTTACTCGATTGTGCATTATGTACTCTATTTAAATTTGATAGAGGTTTGCTTGCACGTTGATTAGTTTACTCGATTGTTGCCTGTCTGGGCATTATTCCATTTGCTTTGCTGATACTTATTTGTGTCGATCAGCTTTCTGACTGCTCATCTTATGTCATTCAGCTTATTTTGTTACGACTTATTTTATGTCGTTCAGCTTGTTTATGATGCGACTTGTTGTTTTGTGCAACTTACTTCTCTCCGTAAGGGCTTATTATATGTCCATCTCCTCCTTTCCTCTCCCCCTCAAAGAGGTGAGCTAAGTGGGACTAAGAGAACCTTAGTGTTGCCCACATAGCTCATCGTCTTCGTTTTCCCTTTTTCTCTCCTGCTCAAGCTGAACGTGCCAGGCCTCCCCCTCAGGCGTCCCCGAGGTGGTGCCCTCTTTTACTTTGAGCAGGTGAGGTGAGGTTATAGGGAGGGATGCTTTAATTTGCCGTTTAATGCTATTTTGTCGCTTTGTGCTAGGGTGCTTCTTGCCTCTAGCACTTGCGTGTTTTTTTTTTTACTTCTACATGTTAGTATATGATGCTAAAGCATAATATATTAAAACAAGTTTACGAAACATACTCCTCATGTAGAGGCTTGTATTTCATTGAATAAAAATGGCTCAAATGCCTTAGTTAACATAATATGAACTAAATAGAGTTTTTGCAAAATTGAAACAACTATCTTCGTTTCTTCTTAACTGCATGTCTTTTAAACAAAACATTTCTTTAACACATCAACATTGAAACTGTTTCTTAAGAACTGACCTTCTTGATCTGCGAGGAGGAATGCACCTGGTCCCACCTGCTCATGAATGATGAAAGGACCTTCTCAGTTTGCTGACAGCTTTCCATGCTAATTTCCTCTTCCTACTGCTGCTGTCCTTCTAAGGAGTAAATCTCCGGGCAGGAGCTCTCTGTGCTTTACCCTTTTGTTGAAAGCTTTGGAAATCCTGCTCTTCTAGGCTTCCAGTTTGAGGGCTGCTTTCAGACTTACCTCTGGTAGGAAGTCTAGCTTTTCCAGCATGCGCTTTTCATTTCCTTGTTGTTCGTAGTGTTGTATCCTCAGGCTGGGAATTTGCACCTCCACTAGGACGATTTCATCAGCCCCATAGGCTAAGGTGAAAGGGCTTTTACCTGTGGATTCTTTCTCAGTGGTTCTATTTGCCCGTAACACCTCTAGGACTAGGTCAGCCCATAGGCCCTTGTGCTCCTCCAGCTTCCTCTGTAGGGCTGTTAAGATCAGTTTGATCGCTGCTTCTGCCTGGCCATTACTCTGCGGGTGGCAGACTAAGGCACTTGCATATTTGGTGCCCATTTCCTCCAGGTAATCCTTGATGGTGTCACAGTCGAATTAACACCCGTGATCAAAGACTATGCATTGCGACACATCGAACCTTGTGATGATGTTCTTCCATATGAATGTCCTTACTTGCACTGCCTTTATGTACTTAGTAGGTTCAGCCTCTATCCATTTGGTAAAATAATCTACTGCCACAATGATTTATTTCCTGCCCGCTGACCCACTGGTGGAAGGTCCCAATATATCCCTTCCCCACTGAGCAAACGGGATCGGGCTGAGGATCGGGGTCAAATCGTTTGCTGGCTGGTGTATGACTGGGGAATATTTTTGACACTTGTCGCACTTTTTCACATATGCCAGTGCGTCCTGTGTTAGAGTTGGCCAATACGCACCTCTTTTGAGGACTTCTACCCCCAATGCCTTTCCACCAATGTGGTTGGCACATATCCCTGAGTGTGCTTCTTCCATGATCTTCTCCTGCTCCCACTCTGGGATACACTTTAGCAGTGGTTTCGAGAAGCCCTTCTTATTAAGCTCCCCATTCATTACCACGTACCAGTTGGCGTCCTTCTTAACTTTCTTAGCTTGCACTTCATTGTCTGGCAACGAGCTGTGGACTTTGTATGCCAGAATGTCTGTGTACCAAGCTCGATGCTGCCCGATGCAGTTCACTTACTCCTTTTCAGCGATACTGCTTTCATCCAGGTTAACTACCATCAACGTCCTCGTGAGGCTCTGCAGGGTAGAATGGCTAGCTTCGATAAAGCGTCAGCCTGGGAGTTTCCTGCTCTAGGAACCAAGTCTATCTGAAAGTGAACTAGCTAGGTTGCCAATTCCTTTACTTTAGTTACATATTTCAACATGGTGGCTTCCCTAATCTCATACGCTCCCTGCAGTTGGCTGGCGACAAGGTGAGAATTAGTCTGCAGATGGACTTTGCTGGCCCCGACTGTGATACTCATGCGTAGGCCTGCCAGCGCTGCCTCGTACTCTGCTTCATTGTTCGATGCTTGGAACTTGAACTTTATGATGTACTTAAATACATTTCCCTCTAGCGATGTCATTATGACTCTTGCTCCGCTCCCTATTTGGGCTGAGGATCCATCTACTTCTACCTTCCATATCCAAATGTCATTTTCTTTTTCCTCATAGGAGGCTTCCAAAATGAAGTCTACTAAGGCTTTTGCCTTGATGGCTGCCCTAGGTTTGACCTCAAACTCGTACTCAGAAAGCTCGATGGCCCATTTTAAGAGTCTGCCTGATGCATCCATTTTCTGTAACGCTTTTTCCTACGGGTGGTTTGTGAGGATTTTTATTACGTGTGCGTCAAAATTTAGTTTCAGCTTCCTTGTCGTTGTTACCACTGCGAAGGCTAGTTTCTCTACTAATGGGTACCTTTGCTCTGCCTCAGTTAGTACATGGCTCACGAAGTATATTAGCCATTGATGTTTTTGTCTTTCTACTAGTAGAACAGCTGCGATAGTCTGAATTGATGCAGAAATATACAGCTGCAACTTTTCCCTTAGCTCCGGGCTGATCATTGTTGGGAGCTTAGTCAGATGCTCCTTAATACCCTCAAAAGCTTCTTTTTCTACAGCTCCCCACTTGAATTCTCTGTTCCCCTTCAATAGCTGGTAGAATGGCAAAGCCTTGTCCACTGACTTGCTGATGAACATGGTCATCGTGGCCTTTCCGCCTGTCAACCGCATGATGTCTTTAATGCACTTAGGCTCAGGCAGGCTTAGGACTGCTTCAACCTTTTCCGGATTTGTGTCTATTCCTCTCTTGCTGACCAGGAAACCTAAGAATTTTCCTGAGCTCACTCCGAAGAAACATTTCTTCGGGTTGAGTTTGACTTTGTACTTGTTCAGGGTGGCAAATGTTTCTTCCAGATCCATAATATGTCCTGTCTGCGTGACGCTCTTAACAATCGAGTCGTCAACGTACACTTCGACATTTCTACCCTTCTGGTGTAGGAACACCTTATCCATTGTCTTCTGAAAAGTTGCCCCAGCATTCTTCAGCCCGAAGGGCATAACTATGTAATTGTACACTCCCCCTTCTATGATGAATGCGGTTTTCTGCCAGTCTTGTTCATGTAGGCTGATCTGATCTTACCCTGAGAAGGCATCCATGAAGCTTAGCAGTGTATGCCCGCTGGTTGAGTCTACCAACTGATCAATCCGTGGCAGCGGATAACAGTCTTTTGGGCAGCCCTTGTTGAGATCCGTGAAATCAACACACATTCTCCACTGGCCATTGTCTATCTTCACCATGACCACGTTAGCTAACCACTCTGGGTAATCACAGGGCTCGATGAATCCTGCCTCCAAGAGTTTCTCCACCTCCTCCTGGATTGCTTGATTTTTCTCTATGGAAAAGCTTCGCTTTTTCTGCCTGACTGGCTTAATATCCTCCTCCACATTCAGCCTGTGGGCCATGACCGCAGGGTCAATTCTAGGCATCTCATCTGCGGAAAATGCGAAAATATCCTTGTTCTTTCTCAGTAACTCTATGTGGTGTACCCCTACTCCAGGATCGATGTCTTTCTCGATTTTTACCGTCCTCGAAGTATCACCTTTAATGAGCTCAACTGTGACATGCTCCCCACTGGGAAGTGGTCTAACAATATCCTCTTTTGTAGGCTCAAAGATTTCCATTGCTAACTTCTGTTTATCCTCCTCCCTATGATATTCTTCGCGCTTCCTTTTTCTTGAATTCCTCTTAGCCTGCTCGGTGGACCTTTGCTCTGAGGTTGGCTGCTGCCTGGCCTTTGCAGGCTGCTTTAGGGCAGTTATGTAACATTGTTGAGCTGTCTTCTGGCTTCCTCTGAGCTTTGCTGACCGTCCCTCATTGGTCGTATAGGCCATGGCAAGGTGGTAGGTGGAAACAACCCCACCGATCTTGTGAATGAGCGGCCTTCCCATGATCACATTGTAAGGTGAAGGAGAGTCTATCACCAAGAACTCTGGCCGTACATCACGCCTTTTTTACCTCTCCCCTACTCGAACTAAGAGCTCAATTATGCCCTCTGGGTTCAATCCGGATCCGTTAAACCCGGTGACTTCATAACTCACCCTTTTCAGATCTCTCTTGTCTAACTTCATCTCTTTGAACGCGCTGATGTATATGATGTTGGCTGAGATGCCCTCATCTATCAGTACTCGATTCACCTCCCAATTTGCTATTCTTATCGTCACCACCAGCGGGTCATCATGAGGATAGACTATGCCTTCTTGATCGTATTCATCAAATGTAGCCCGCGGCTGCGAAGGTGGTGGCCATCTACGCTTCTCATTGTAATTTATTTAATGTATCATTGCCCGCAGGTCTGCTCATGCTTTGTTCACTATTCCCCCGTGCACTGTCCTCCACAGATTACATACACTCTGCCCTTTGGCTTACTATCTCTGTCCCTGTCCTCAGTGGGATCCCTGTGACCTCCTCTGCGGTCACGACCTGCTCTATCTTCATCCCTTTTTCTGGGAGGATCAGCGTGCTGCTTAAACTGATTCAAGTATCCTCTCTTGACCAGATCCTTTATGTTATCTTTCAAGTGCGTGCACTTATTAGTGGTACGGCCATAGTCTCTATAAAAGTGCGTGCGTGCACTTGCTGGGATCACGGTTCCTGTTAACCATTCTCGGGGGACTCTGCCACTTATCATCAGCTTTGTTCACACTGAAGATGTGAGACCTCGAGTGGGTTAGTGGGGTATACTAATCGAACCTTCCTGGCCTTGATCCTCTCCTCGCATCTGACCTTTTTACCCCTACCGCTCTGTCCGCCTCTCTGCGACCTTGTTCAGCTCTGCTTAGCTGGTCAGCCTTGGCTACATTTTCTGCCCGAGTGACTTATGCCCGCTTAACTGGGTTGTTTGGCGCCTTCCTGCTCAGCATTCCTCTATTAGTTTCCTCTACCTTGATGAACTCGTGCGCTTTACCCAGCGCCTCAGCCAGCGTTTTGAGGCTCTTACGCCCCATATACGCTCTAAACGGTGAGCCCGACAGCAAGCCGCTCCGCATGGCCAACAATGTTACCTCTTGGCTCATATTCGGGATGGTTGTTTCCTCCTTGTTGAATCTGGTGATGAACCCCCTCAGGGGCTCATCCTTCCCCTAAACCATTGACATCAGCTCAGTTGTCATCTTGGTTCGATCTACTAAGGTTATGAAATGCTCCATGAACATCCTCTTCAGTTGATTATACGAGTATACAGAACCTTTAGGGATGGCTCCATACCATTCCGCAGCTAGTCCCTCCAGGGTTGGTGGGAATGCTTTGCACCAAACAAAATCCGTTATGGTGTAGAGCACCATGTGGTTCTCAAAGGCTGATATGTGGCTCTTAGGTGTTGTGGTTCCATTGTACCTACAGCTCGGCATCTTTATCTTCTCCATCGGTTCTTCTAGAATCTCCCGACAAAATGGGGAATCATTTGGAATAACCTGGAACCGCGCTCGCTTGTCTCTGTCCGGGCTTGGCCCCCGCTCTAAGGCTGGTGACCTGCTGCGGGGAACTCGCCTCTCCGGGTTCGTCCCAACCTGGGCTATCTCCTCCACACTCCATTCTCGGTTTAGGTTGCGAGCTTCCAACTCCAGTACCTTCTTCCTCAGCTGAACGAGCTCCTTCTGCTAGGGGCTGAGGATTGGGGGTGCTTGTTTCTTTACTGCTGGCTCCGCAGCTTCCGCTGTTGATAGCGAGCTCGTTCCCTTACCCATATTGACAAGGACTACTGTCATTGCCGCCAGCTGTTCCTTACTGCACATAGAGAGGTTCTGCAAAATGAATGGCATGTGTACATGTTGCGGTTTTTGGGCTATGGGTGTTGGAATAATGGGTTCACTGTTTGCGCCTACCAACGGCATTCCATATTTGAAAATGGAATTGGATCCTGCCAGATCGACTGGTTTCGACGCTGCTTTAGTTGCAGCTGACGTCGGTTTGATGGGGTTGGATTTTTGTGAGATGGTTGATTTGGGTTTTTTGGCGGATCCTTTTGGATCGACAGTTGCTGCTGGTGTTTTTGTGGTGTTTGGTTGGTGTCGCTGGCTTTGGGTATGGGTGTTTGTACAACTTCCTCCCCGGCTATGGTGGTTTGTCAACTAGTCCCTAGCTCAGTTGGTGAACCTCAGGTTAGATGATCATACCCCTCCTTCTAGCGCCAATTGTTCCAGGTGTGTATCCATGGGTTCTGCTGGGTGAGTTGGGTCCCGTCAACAACCTACACACGGCAGCACACGTAAACTTCCCTCGGGGGTGGTTCGAGGAACCCTCCCCTCCGAAGCTTAAGTTAGAGAGTGTTTAGGGAGAAAAAGTGTACTTAGAGAGATATAGAAAGTATAATAACTTGAGTGTCTAACCTCTTTTCCGTTGTACCTTGCCTTCTATTTATAGGCGTGCTATCATGTTGGTGAAGAGTCTAGCCTGGTCAGCCCTGCGGGCTGACTCCATCAGGCTGGAAAGCCCTTCGCAGCTACTTTCTTGGCAGTGAGTGCGCACCCTGGAGGCTGGGCGATAGTTTAGCGGGAGCTATCCAATACAATTATTATAATTATTATTATTATTATTATTATTATTATTATTATTATTATTATTATTATTATTATTATTATTATTATTATTGTTATTAGTGTTATTATTATTAATGTTGTTGTTGTTGTTGTTGTTATTATTATTATTATTATTATTATTATTAATGTTATTATTATTAATGTTGTTGTTGTTGTTGTTGTTGTTGTTGTTGTTGTTGTTGTTGTTGTTATTACTATTACTATTACTATTACTATTACTATTACTATTACTATTACTATTACTATTACTAAAAGCATATACCATTGATTTAGGTGAGTGAAAACATAAATATATGTATTCCATATTTAACATGTGTTAATAGTAGAAAGATAAAAGACAATGGTTTACTTATATTTATTTCACAAAAATTTTAAAATAAAATGATTTAATGAGTAATAATGATTTAATTTATAAATTTGTCTTAATCATATATTTTTAACCCTAAAAATAATATAATATACAAAGTAGTACTTGAAAACAAGCTCTTTTTTTAATTCTGAAATTGTATGGAAAGATTTGAAAAATAATTCAACTCAATGAACTAACAATGAATACCCACATACATATAATGTTTCTACACATTGTGATTCTAATATCAAATGTTTATAAAAGAAATTGTTATTAATTGTTATTATTATTATTTATTTATTGAAATAATTGTTATAATTATAAGAAATTGTTAATTAATAATATTATTAAATATTAATTCTTAATAGTTTGAATTATTAAAAATTAATAATGATAACTATTATTATTAATTATTGTTATGATTAATAAATATTATTTATTATTAATATTAATAATTATTAAAATTATTTTTAATATTAATAATTATTATAATTATTCAAAATAATAAATTATTATCATCAATACAATATTAATTACTATTATTGTTATTATTAATTATTATTTAAAAATAGAGCAGAGCAGAGCAAATTTTTTTTGAGCAGAGCAGAGCAGAGAAGCTCTAAAGAATGGAGCCTTCCTCTTTCTAACCATGGAAGCAAGAAACAAAGGACAAAGTAAAATAAATAAGCAATGTGAAAACCTAAAAATTCAATACCAAATGAGAGGATAGAGAAAAACTATACTTACTCTTTCTTAGGCCAGCTTTACCCCACCAATTGAAGAATTCAATTGCTACCTACCATGGCAGATGTTAGTGGACGAGGAGAATTGAATGAGAAGATTAAATGGAGTAGAAAACGTTGTTAATTAAGAGAGAAGAGGAGATAGAAAGCAGAATTCGAGGGAAAATGGGGGTCATGTGCCCCTTACATGCGAAAATTAGAGGGGGGACGAATATTTGAGTCACGTGCCCCTCACATGCAAAGGTCAATGCCGGAATATATATATATATATATATATATATATATATATATATATATATATATATATATATATATATATATATATATATATATATATATATAAGGTGGTTTTTCAAAAAAAAAAAAAAGTGTTATAAAAGGAGGTTTCTGACAAATTTTCTTAAAATCTTTTTTTTTTTAAGTTTCTAATTATTTCATTTTTTAATATATTAAAATAAGAAAATCTAATTTGAAATTGATTTTCAGTACTTTTGAAAATTTTAACTTAGTGGGTAATAAAAGGATAATAGGGGAGTGTAGCAGCACTTCTTCTCATAAGCTACTCAAGGTTTCTATAGTTGGGTTTTCTTCCAAGGCCTTACACTTGGGCTCACCTGCCAAGTCTGCTCGTTTGTCACCTGTTTTCTTAAGCTCTTTTGGTTTGGCAGCTGGCCCTTCACAGCTTCCCAAGGGATTATGAAGATCACATCTTGGAACTGTAGGGGACTAAATGACCTCAGCTCTCCTAAGCTTTCTTATGTGTTTTGGTCGTTGCACTCTTTTGCTCCTAACTTTTTGTTTCTTTGTGAAACTAAAGTTTCGGTATCCGTAGTTTCTGGCTTTCTTAGTTGTACTAGTCCTTCTTCGGTTTTTGGGTTTGATTCGGAAGGTTCTAGCGAGGGGTTTAGCGGTTTTCTGTTATGGTCTGAAAGAAGTTTCATGTGTTTTTTGTTGTGCAAATGTTGTACTTTGTAATATAAAACTTACTAATGGAAATAGTAAATGTGTGATGTTTGTTTATGGTGCTCCTATTGTAGAAAATAGACCTCAAGTTTGGAGTTTGATTTTATATTTACTCGTTATTGCTCCTAATTGCTTGATTATTGGAGATATCAATCAAATTGAGCACCATTATGATAAGTTGGGTGGGTCAAATGTCATTAAGGGTTGGGATTCCTTTATCCAATTTAGACTCAAGTCTAGTTTACTTGCAACCCCTTTAAAGGTCCACCCTATACTTAGACGAATAATCAGGATGCCGATCAACTCATTTTACAGCGTCTAGATCGGGCATACATGACCTCTGATAAGTTTCATGAATTTCCTGATAGCCGATTACTCAATCAACCGATTCTCATTTCTGATCATGCTGCTATTTTCTTTGATGACTCCCCGTTTCAAAGACAGCCCAACCGTTCATATCAATTGGATAATTGGTGTTTGAACTATCTAAAAATACAAGGCTTCGTTCTCTCAACTTGGCGAAGAAATTTCTCTGGCTCTCCCATGTTTGTTCTCTCTAAGAATCTGGAACACGTCAAGGCACTAGTCAGGAATTGGTGTCTAAACAATAAAAAAATTTAGGGTGTCAATTGGAAACATTTCTCAAAGGATCTTTCCAATGACGGAGAGTTACTCCGTACGGTTCATGATGCCTCTCTCTACATGACAAATGTTGTTACTTCAAAGGAGAGTATCTTATTGCAACTCCAATTCTGGAGACAACGTTGTAAGAAAAACTAGATTTTGAAAGGTGATTTCCCATCTAAGCTTCTTTTCTCAAAGGTCAAATGTCGACAGAAGAAAAATGAGATTAGCTCGTTACTTGATGATCTTGGTGTTCTCCAGCATGGGAAGACGGATGTTCAGCATGTTGTTGTGCAATCTCTTAAGAAGACCTTTAAAATTAATTACGTACATGCCTCCTTATGATCTAGAAATTGATACTGTCTTGTAGGAGTTAGATCTTCCTCTGTTCAATTCCTCTCAAATCTCTAATTTGGAACGTCCCTTCACTGCTGCTGAGATTCGAATCGCCATGTTTTTGTTAGGGAATTGTAAGTCTCTGGGGCCAGACGGAATTACAGTAGAATTTTTTAAAACTCATTGGGACGTTGTGGGAGAATCAGTGAATTCTGCTGGTGTAGGCGTTGTTTGAAGTGCGCCTATGTTAAAGCATGTTATGAATATGCTTGGCACTCATAAGAAGTAGGAATTGACATAATACGATTAGGGACAAGGAAAGTAGGGAGCCCCCAACAAGTTTTTAAGGAACATGTAAACCGTTCACGGATCATAAAAGGCAACAACGAATAAAGGGACAACGAAAGGCAACAATGATTGACCCGTGAAGGTTACTCCCCATTCATAATCCATGAGATTACTAACTCCATATGGTTTGAAACCACGAAAGGAGGATCGGGGATGATGGTACGAAGTGAGTTGTGGAGTCACATTCGCCCGTATTGGCCTCTACTCGATTCTTATATTGAAAAGTGATTCCTGCGATCTCAAAGGCATAAAAACAAAATATTCAATTCGCTCCAAACTATTATTAGGCTAAATTGGTTGAATATTAATGCAACACATAATTCTAAAATATTAGTGATCACTTGATTAAACAACAAGATTAAAAAGGAACCTAAACCAGTTGTCCAAATTATCTTATTAGGCGTGATTTTTCAATTACATATTCCCTTTAACATGCAATATGGTGATCAATAAATATAATAAAATAAACATTAATATTGGAAGCAATTTAACAATAAATCCAACAATATAAAATCATTAGAAAAATAAAAGAAATAAAAGGAACATAATTCTTACTTTGATTCTGTTTTCTTGTAACTACAAAATAATAAACGAGTTAGTAACTTCAAGGAAAAATAATAAAACAATAATTAAATTAAATTAAATTAAATAGAGTTGATTTGGGGCCAAACCCTCAAACAGTTCTACCTTTCACGCCTTGGTTTAAGAACAAAACCACGAGTAAAGTATGGACTCCTTGGAGTGCTTGAAGAGGGAATTTTGAAAGAGAAAAGGTAGGCTAGTGTTTAGGCTAGAGCATAGAAGAGAGAAAAAGAGAGAATTAATTAATGCCCCGTACATCATAAATGAAGGGGTATTAATAGAAAAATGAGTAGAGGGAACACACGGAACCCTAAAAAGATAAAAACCCTAAAAAATAGCACGTGACACGGCCGAGAGCACTGTGACACGGTGCCAGGCACCGTAAGGCGGGGGAAATTCCCGTGACACGGTGGACAACAGTGTGACGCGGGAAATATTTAGGGTACGGGGAATAAAACGCGTAAAGGGTTTATGCGGAAAGGACACGGAATTTCCCCGTATCACAGCACAGGCACCGTGTCACAGGGATTCCCACCGTGGCGCGGCACTGGGTCCCGTGACACGGTGCTTACTGTCGTGACGCGGGAACCTGTAGTTTGCTTTTCCGTCTAAATTCATTTTTACCCTAATTTCGTTCAGCATTTTTAAGTGTCGATCGATAATTTCGGGCCATTTCTGATTTATTATTTATTAATTGGGCCAAAATAATAAATAAAAAAATAAAAAAAAAAACCTTGGGCCAAAATAATAAATAAAATAAAAAAAGGTTTAGGCTAAAATTAAAAATAAACTATGCTTTGACTAAACATCAAGACTGATCCCTGGACTATTTAAAAACTAAATTTAATTAAATACTATTTTTTAAGCACTACCAGGATTAAATACTGAACCCGACCAATAATGGCGGTGAAAGATTGTTCATCATCGGGTCTGGTTTTGGGGAGACATTTTTAGGTGTCTACAGTTGGCATTCAAAGTTTCTTTCAAATGGGGTTCCTCTTGAAAGAATGGAATCAGTCGCTCCTGGTCATAATTCCTAAGATCGGTAACCCAACAGAGATGGGAAATTTACGTCCTATTAGTCTGTGTAACATAGTGTTCAAATGTGCTTCTAAATGCTTAGTGGCTAGATTGCGCCAGTATTTCCCTCTTCTAATCTCAGATTCTCAGCACGCCTTTTTTCAAGGTCGTGTTATGAGGACAATATTTTATTAAGTCATGAATTAATGGAGAAAATCAATTGTTCCAAAACAGGCACTAATTGGCTTGCTTCGATCAAAATTGATATGAGCAAAGCTTATGACAGAGTTCACTAGAGTTTTCTTTTGCAGGTTTTAAAAGCCTATGGGTTCCCATCTCATTGGTTACAGATGATCCAACAATGCCTTGCTACGGTTACTTACAAATCTTTGATCAATGGTACAACCTCGGACACCTTTAAACCACAATGTGGTCTTCGTTAGGGTGATCCTATCTCTCTGCATCTTTTCCTATTCTGCATGGATATTTTCTCTCGTATGTTCCATATGGGTCAGGATTTAAAGCTTTTTCAAGGAATCAAGCTGTCTAGAGCGAGCCCTATTATCTTGCATTTATTTTTTGCGGATGATGCTCTTATCTTCTTTCGGGCAACGTCTGCTTCTTGCTGTAATATCATGCAGATCATTCAACGTTTTACTAAGATTTCAGGAGAAGAACTTAACTTGTCAAAATCTTTGATAAAGTTTAGCCCGAATATATGGCCTTCTTCTCGGGTAGAGTTCAAATCAATATTCCAAATGAAGCATGTTCAGGTGTTCGATCATCATCTGGGGGCTCCAATCGACTTTGTCGGGAAAAAGAAGGACCACTTCCAATTCATCATTAAAAAATTATTGGACGAATTAATTGCTTAAATGCTGTCCAATTCTCCCAATCACAGAAGTTAATTTTCACAAACTCTATCCTGGTGGCAATGGCGTCCCATGTTCTCGATTGCTATGAGTTACTGGTCTCAGTTATCGGGAAAATTGATTCCTTACTAATGCGATACTTCTGGGCGCATTCTGATACTAAAGGTATGCATTGGGTCAAGAAGGATACCATGCATCTTCCTCGTGGCCTGGGTGGCTTGGGCATTTGCTGCTTGTCATCCTTAAACAAGGCTTTGCTCATGAAACAGGTTTGGAGACTCTTTTCAAGAGCTTTCGGCGCCCGTACGACCTTTCTTTGACTCTCATAATGGGACTACCTTCTGTGGTAGTCATTCTTATAGTCTTCGGGGGTTACTAAAGGCGGACACCCTTTCAAAACAGGGTTGCAACTGGAAAATTGGTAACGGCCGCTCTACTCTCGCTGGTTCAGCTAAATGGGTCAATGGTCGCATTCCTGAGTTTAAACCCAAAATTTCAGTGCCCAATTCTGCAGCTCATACCGTTAGTTTTTTCATCCATCCTTGATAAGTGTCATTTATGGCACTTATAGGGTAGTGTTTTAGGATATTTTCACTATTTTCATGCTTTTCTTTTACCATTTTGATTATTTCTCCTTTAGTTTTTCTATTTCTTCTTCTCTCGTCTTTTACTTTCCTATACGTGCATTTCTTCGTGTTTTCCTCTTATATTGCTCTTTTTCTCTTCTATTTTCTCTCTTTAGTTTCTCTTATAGGTGCCTAAAGACTTAGCTTTGCAAAGGATTCAAGAGGAGCAAAAAGAGTCAAGCAAAGGAGTTTCAAGTCTCATGGAGCGGGCTCTCCTCATTTTCTCAGAGTCGCGGGAGCGAGATCTATGGGCCGCGGGCGCAGGTTTTGGTGCACATTTTGGTGATTTTTTACAGGAACTCTACGCGCCCTAACCGCGGTCTACTTGCGGGCGTGGAAATTTTGGAGAGGGCGCTCCACTTCAGAGAGACCGCGACCCCCAACTTCTACTGGAACAGGGCATTTTGCCGAGCCCTAAGCCGCGGACGCGAATAGTTATGCCGCGGGCGTGGGCTATAGTACCTATGGGCGCGGGTTTTGCCCAGACTACCCGCGGAGGTAGTTATGGGTTCTATACCCATTTCTGCGCACCCGCGGAGTCTTCGAGGAGAGGGCGCGACCGATCAGCTTTTCTTCTTTGTCTATATATACTCTTGTAAATCCTTATGAAGGCCAACTTTTAGATATTATTTCATTTGCTTAGTTTTTAGAGAGAGAAACTAGAGAGAAGTTAGAGACAAAGTAGAGATTGTAATCTTTGGATTTGAATTGTAATTCAACATTGTTTCTTCAATCAAGTTTTTTATTTTTCTTCATATCAATCAAAGTTAGTAAGATTTCTTTCCTTTGAATTTACTTCAATTGCAATTTACTTTTATGCTAAAATGTATGGTTTTGATTTGAGAATTTGTTGATTGATTGAATTACCTTTTGATTTAGCTTGAAATGAATATGTTTATGATTAAATTTGTTTTAGATTTAGAATTCACCATGATTAGTGAGTAGATTAGTTGCTAGGGAGAAGGGGAAGCATGCTTGATTGATGATTATTGTTAATTGATGATCCTTGATTGATTATTTGATTTTTGCAATTAAATTGGTTGACATAGTTGTGCATGTGATTAATTAGACTAGGAGTGATCAACCTATAAGATTAATCTAGATTGCATTGCAAATTCCAATGACACGAACAATTGATTTGGGAATTGCTGTAATTGATTGAATTTGATTGTGACTCTCCTTGTTAATCATTCATAGTGAACCCTAGTTTGGTTTATAGGAGGTAACCTTTGAATTCCTTTTATTAGAACTATTGTCTATCCTTTGTAATGTATGAATCAATTGGGTGATCTATCAATTAGCATGATTGTTAAGCTTGCATGTGGAACCTATATCCGTAATGTTTAGCAATTTGATTGAATTCTTGATTCTTGTTATCATAGTTATTATACTTAACCATTAACAACTCTTTGATTTAGCTTAACGTTAGACTATAACATGGCTTTGATTCATTCCTTTGGGTTCGACCCGTAGCTTTTCTCTATACTCGTATAAGGTTTGTTAAGCGTTTACAAATTTAGTTTGACTTAGGGAGAATTAGATAACGACCTAGTTCCAACCCTTGTCAAAATGGCGCCATTGCCGGGGAATGACATTGATGCTTTGTTATAGTTGTTGAGTTTATTTCATTCTAAAAAAATAACAAAGATTTTCCTCTTTAAGGCTACACTTGTAGCCGTGCTACTAATCATTTCCTTTGAGTTATATGCATAGAGCACGTGGTCATTCACTTATGCCATTTGATCCGGAGATCGAGAGGACTATTACAAAACTAAGGGTTGCTAGGCGATCTTTTAGCTCTAGCATTTCAAGTGAAGAAGAACCGCAACAAGAGGAACAAGCAAGAATGGAAAGAATCTAAGAGTGGAATGGAAAGAACAGGCAAGCTACCTATTTGAGAGTGGAATTGCTCCACCTACAACACCGGCAAATGATTTTGAAATTAGGCCGGCTCTGATCACTTTGATAGAAAGGCGACAATTTAGTGGAGCCAAGCATGAGAGCCCACTAAATCATCTCAAGGAGTTTGAAAAATATTGCAATACTATCAAGGTGAATGGAGTTTCCCAAGAATTCATCCGCCTCAAGCTCTTTCCCTTTTCTCTCATTGGGCGTGCTTTAGAATGGCTAGACAAGGAGGATAAGCCGAATTCTCTAACGACATGGGACAAGGTTACAAAGGAATTTCTAACTCGTTTCTATCCACAAAAGAAAATGGCGGAGGCAAGAGCTTTGATTCAAGGCTTCAAACAAAATCCAAGTGAGAGCCTCTATGAAGCATGGGAGAGATATAAGGAGTATCAAAGGGAGTGTCCTCACCATGGGATTCCAACCTATCAAATTATTCAAAATTTCTATGGAGGCCTAAGTCCCTAAGGCAAGTCATGCCTTGATGGAGGAGCGGGAGGTCCCATCATGAATTGGACGGAAGAAGAAGTGGTGGATATCATTGAGGATGTTGTGAAGTACTATAGAGATTGGCAAGATGGTAAAAGAGAATCAACTAGCAAGAGTAGCTCTTCGGTGTATTCGGTTGATCATGTGAATGCAATTAACAATCTCTCTTCACAAATGGCAAACTTGGGGAAGGAAGTAAGTGCAATCAAGGAAAAATTGGAGAATTCTTCTTCCCAAGCTCTAAGTCTTCCCTCCCAATCTAAGGGGAGAGATACTCCTTCTAACTCTCATCCCCCTCCTTCTTCTAGTAACATGCCTAGTGGTTGTTTGTTTTGTGATGTGTATGGTTCATATGATCATGGTTCTAATAATTGCCCTCATGCTTTTCCGGAGAGTAATGATGATTTTGACAATAATGAAAGTGAACATGTGAACTTTGTGTCAAACAATAATAATGTGCAAAATTTTGATAACCAAAGGGGTCAATGGAATAGGAATTACCAAAACCATGGTAATTTTGAAAATTATAACCAAGGTGGTCGTTATAGGAACCAAGGGAACCAAGGTTCTCGAGGGAACTATAACAATCAAGGTTATCGTGGCCAAAATCAAAACCAAAATTATGGTAATCAAAACCAAAATTATGGTAATCAAAACCAAGGTTATGGAAATCATAATCAAGGTGGTGGTAACCATAATCAAGGTTATGGTCAAAATCAAAATAGGGGTAACTGAAACAATCAAGGGAGAGGCAATTTTCAAAATAATGCTCAAAGAGGCCCTCCACCCGGATTTGCTCCAAAGACTCAAGTTGATAATTACTATTCACAATCCTCTTCTTCTAGGACTAATTTGGAGGAAATCATTGAAAATCAAACAAAGTTGTTGAGCACTTACATGGCTGTAAGTGACAAGAAATTCAATGAAGTGATGACTCATAATAAGATGCTTGAAAACCAAATTTCTCAACTTGCTAATGCTTTGAAAGACCATGCTAGTCCTTATTCTTTACCTTCCCAAGGCTTAGATCCCAAGAGACCCGTGAATGCTATTGTTACAAGCTAAGGAGTGGTAAGGTTCTTTTGGAGAATTTGCCTAGGAAGAGTGGAACTAAGGAGGGTCCTAAGGAGGTCTTGGTAGAGGATGAGAGAAATGGTGCATCTTTGAGTTAGGTTGTGATTGAGACACCTAGAGAGGTGAGAGTGGAGAAAGAGATTGTGAAACCCAAGCTTCCATATCCACAAAAATTCATGAGACATAAGTTGGATGAACAATTTGGAATATTTATTGACATGCTTAAGAAACTTCATCTTTCTCTACCTTTTACCGAAGTTGTTACCCAAATGCCCAACTACGCAAAATTCCTCAAAGACATTTTGAGTGGTAGGAGGTCTTGTGATGTCGTGGAGACGGTCAACTTGACCGAGAATTGTAGTGCAATTATAATGAACAAGATGCCACCCAAGTTGAAAGATCCCGGAAACTTCTCTATCCCTTGTGCCATTAACAAGATGCAAATTGATAATGCCTTAAGTGACTTAGGAGCTAGTGTTATCTTAATGCCATATTCGGTTTATCAAAGACTTGAGTTAGGGGAACTTATGCATTCTAAGATTACCTTGCAATTGGCTGATAGGTCAATTAAGATTCCCAAGGGGAAGATTGAGGATGTTCCTTTGAGAGTATGGAAGTTTGTAATTCCGGTAGATTTTGTGGTGCTTGAAATGGATGAAGATGCTACCATTCCCATTATTCTTGGTAGACCTTTTCTTGATACCTCGAGTGCTATGATTGATGTTAAGAGTGCAAAAATTTCACTCAAGATAGGAGAAGAGGTTATTGAATTTTATTTGAATGAAAGCATGATATATCCATGTTCATCTTTAGAAAATTGCATGTAGATCGATTCTCTTGATCTTGTTGTATCTTCCATGCATGAGCACTTGCTCACTTCTAATGATCCTCTTGAGAATGTCTTGTTGAATAAGGATAAGATATGTGCTCCTATCAAGGAAGTGACAATGTATGAGGATTTGTTTAATGGAGGCATTGAGGAAGTGGATGAGCATATATGCATGAATATCAAGCCAAGAAGCTTTGAAAGCCGCCAATTCAAAGGAAGGTGAAGGTGTATTAAGTGTTGAGGTCAAACCTTTTCCATCACACCTTAGCATCAAAGGATCAAGATGGAGCGATCCCAATTCGGCTAAGAGTGGTTTTCCAAATGTCTTTGTAGAAGTCTCAATGAAAGATTTTCTTTCTCCATACAAGGCTAAAGGCAATCGTCTAATGAAGTATTTCGACGATGCTTTTGTTGTTTTTGTGGACTCATTGTTTCTCCGCCAACCACCTTAATTTGTGGAGGACGTCGAGATAACGATGTTAACCAAAAGCGCTACCCGGGAGGCCAGGCAACCCGGTTTCTAACCTTTTTCTTTGATCTAATATTTCTCTTGTTTCCTCCTTTGAGAACTTTTCTTATTTCTCTCTATTTTAGTTTGTTTTTTTTATCTTAGGTACCATGGGAATTGAATCGGAGAAAAATTCCAACAATGTTGGTGCTACTTCAAGACTTCATGAGGTTTGGTTATGCTTAGAGGAAAGGGTTTGTTGAGGTTATATGTTCTCGTGTTTGCATTCTCATCGATTTTTATTCATGTTCAAACATATTTTGGATTGTTTCTTATGAAAGTTTTGAGTCCTTGATCATGACATTTGGTAGGGACGGTGAGAAGGCAAACACGAAAGCATTATTAAGGGGTGTTACCATTTTAGATCCTTCCCGAGATGTATGTGGTGCGCACGCACACCACAAATATCACCCGCGGGAGCGGGTATTTTACCGCGGGCGCGGATGCCTGTGCACCAAAAATGCCAAAATCCGACCAGGAACTTCCCGCGAGCTAGCTGTGGGCTACCCGCGGGTGCGGGCATTTTCCCGTGGGCACGGCATTATCGGGAGCAGGCACGGCCCTCTGTTGTGCGCACATGATGGCAGCCCCTATAATCCCAAAACGCACCATATCTTTCAATTCTCTCATTTTTTCCCTCCTAAAACCCTATACCCTCTCTTGCAATACCAAACATACTTCACCTCTTTTACTATCATTTCAACATCTATTTCAATTGCCAAAATCAAGTTTTCAAATCTAAAACCCAAAAAAATTCAGATTTCTTTCCCCAATTCAAGCAAAAAAAAAAATAATGAGACTTTTTCAAAATTTTGAAGTTTTGTGTTGAGGTTTGGAGTTTGTTTTAGGGAGTTTTATTTGTTCTTACATCTTTATTTTGAGCATTTTCCAAGAATTTTAAGGCTTCATTGAGGTATGGTTTCTTATTATCTATTCATCATCTTCCTCTTTGATTTAAGCTTGAACCTCTATGCTTTCATGGTGAAACTCTATGGTTAATTCTTTTCACTTGGAATTTATGTTGAATGATATTGTTGGGTGTTGAATTGAAGTTCCCACATGATAAATGTGCGAACTTTGATTGAAATCTTGAATAATAATTGTTGGCTATTTTCTCTCTCATGGGTTTTCTTTATATTAGTTTCATATCTTTGATAATTCAATGTTTGGGATTTATTTTGCTCAAATTGACTCATGATTTGGTTTCTTATGTTCAAATTTGCCTTCAATCCATGTTTATTTGCTTAATACTCATGATGTTATCAATGGCATTGTTCATTTGTTACCATATCTTGCTTCTATTGTGAAATATTTCCATTTTGTGTGCTTGTTGTTGAACAACTACTTATGCTAAGTCTTGATATTTTGTAGATGGCCACACTTCGCTATAAGAAGCGAGCTAGAGCTAGGTCAAGCAAGCCGAGGTATATTATTCCGCCTCCACCGGAGGTTGAGGAAACTTATGGCATTGAGTTTTCAAAAGAATCTCATTGGGAGTGCTTCAAACGTCTTTCCAAAAGAAAGCTTAGGCCAACGCGTTTCTACGATCAAACGACAACAAAGTTTCTAGGGATTGATGAGGATGTTCGCCTCCTTGCGGAAGGCCTTGATCTTTTGGAATTCTTGGATTTGAGTGCCCCTACTTATGATAGGGTGACTTATGAATTCCTTTCTTCTCTCAAGGTTGTCCATGAACCCGGTGCAAATTAATCAAAAATTTTGACTTTCCAACTCTTCAACAATGATCACTCTTTGACGGATTCTCAATTATGTTCATATTTCAAGTGTCCTTGGGCCGAGGATCCGGATCATTGTATCTATCCGGCTCATAGTAGAATGGAAAATGAGCATAAATATGATGAGCAACGTTGGTGGAGGAGTATCTTGGAAGAAGGAAAGTATGACCCTCAAACTTTAAAGTCCGTTTCCATGATTCATTCGTCTATGCGATATTTCAACTGAATCCTCACATACGCTCTTTGCTCCAAGGACTCTTTGGGAGCTATCTCCCGTGAGGAGCTTTGTTGGTTGTGGATAGCCGACCAAAATGATTTTGAGATTGAGTCGGTGGATTTCACGGAGCATTTGATCTCTCGATTCTTGGATATTTGTGACAGAGTTTGCCTTTTGGGGTGCATCCAATTGGGTGGGATGATTCCTATCCTAGCCTTTGCATCAATGAGAATTACAAGGCCATGCTAAATGAGCTTCCACCGATTATGGATCCTAGAGAAAAGTCCCCCTGCATTTCTTAAACATCTTCGCGCAAGTGAATCAAAAATTTCTTGATCGAACGAGAAAGGACGATGTTTTTATTTGGAAGGTCTCTCGGTATAAGGAATGGTTCGTCATCCCTTGCAAGGAGGCAACTACTCGGCCCGAGGAGAGAGATTCTTTGTCCTAGAGGCCCTCGATGCGAGATGTTCATCCCTAAATCCGACGAAGGACAAATTGTACAAGAGGACGTTCAACCAATGTGTGCTCATCGATTGCTCATTCTCTTCCCCCGGTTGAACCGGGAGGTACATCTATTCTTTCCCTTTCTCCCACTCTTTCTACTTTCGATATGTCAACAATTCATGCCAAACTTGATTCTATTGCTAACATGTTGTACTCCATGCCTTCTGTGAAACCCCTTTCCCTTGGTTATGATTACCATACGTATCGATTGTATGATTTGCATGTTTGTAAGGGGGAGATAGATCCTTACGTCAACTATTCGTACCTCCCGGTCCAACAAGAACCAGTCCCTTAATGAGAGCCTTTCGATCCTATTGTGGGTCCTAGACTTTAGTACCCTTATTGGGAGGGCCCCCATATTCACCCTAAATATATCATAGGCACTACCCCGGGCACTTACAACTATAGGCATCCCGGGGGTTGTGATTATGCGTATGATCCAGCTAATCCTTCACCTTTTCCGGAGCCCGAGACTTTTGGTAGGTGGGGTAGGTAGGGTGAGCCGATCTTAGATGATTGGTCTCATTATTTTGAGCTTGATAGAATTTGGAGGGAAAGTCGGTTGAGGGGTAAGGCTCCCATGGAGGTGAGCGAGATGGCAATCTCTAGTCATTTGATGGAGACCGGTGAGGGGTGTTCTCATTCTACCCCTTACCATAGTGCGGAATGATACATGCCCCCCCCCTTCTTTTGTGCCTTATATATGATGTTTCTCTTTTGCCTATTTGTCTTTAGGTTTAGACTTAGGGGGTGGCCCATTTTAAGCTTGGGGGTATTATATGTCGTTTGTTGATTGAGCTTCGTTGTTTTCTCCCCTTTCTTTTGTAGTTCATTCCTGGTCTCATCTGCTTCTGGTACCGATCTCTAAGTCCTTTGGTTTTATGATGATGCTATGCTTTTATTGATTTCTCTACCCGTTTTTTCGGATTTGTTGTTTGATTCGCTGATCGCTGTCTGATGCGTTTTCTCTATATCTCTGTTATGATGATTCCTGATGATGATTATCTGATATCTTGCCTTTTGTTACTACTTCGTTCTGTCGTCTTATTGGATACTACTCCAATTGCTATTTGCTTTTTCTTTATTTTCTTTATTTTATTTTCTTCCCTTTATTTTGTTTGATTTTGTTTGGAAGTTACTAACAATTTTCTTTGTATATAGTTCTTATATTCTCACCTTGCTATATTGCTTATGCTTTGGATTTCAACGATGCGTAAGGTGCTCTTTCACCTTGATCATGTAGCATAGTTTTGGCGCTCGGTGAGATCTTTCTATATCTCTTCTATTTCTTTCTTGGTTGCTTAGTTTAGGATTAGCTTTAGGATGAGTTTAATGGTTCGAGGATGTTTGCTTTGTAACACCTAACTTGTTTGAGGTCATTGGCGTTGTTGCCGAATGACCACTTGTTTGACGATTGGGTATTACTTGTCTTTGCTTGCATTCTTGTGCTTTTCACTCTATCTTTTGATTTTTAGCTCTTTTCCTTCTTTTAATTACAAATAAAACATTTTTTTGAGGCAATTTTTCTTCTTTTTGCTTGTTTAGCTCTTTTCTTTGGACATTCTACATTTTGGAATTTTGCCTTTGCATGTATGATTTCCTATGTTTAATGGGTGTGCATGTTTTGAGAAAATTTGCGGTTGACTATAGGATAGGGTATGCTAAGGTAGTGGTTTAGACCTTTTGGGGCCTTGAAGCCGGATTCCGTTGGGTTTGTGGTAAGACGAAGTTGCTTCCTTTGGTTGATTTGACACCTTTAGTGAGTTTTTGCCACATCCAAGTGAGTTTCAATATTTTTCAAGCCTTCAACATCTATTTGCATGAGCGGCATGGATCCTTGACTATTGCGGACCTAATCTAGAATCTTGACTCATAATTCTCAAACTCGAGACCGAACTAACTAGGGAGGAAAAAGACATCTTTTCGGGGTGGTAATTTTTCATTTCTAGGATTTTTATTTCGTATTAGTTCTTTGGGTTTACATTTGCCATCTTGCTAACAATTTGTGTCTTTTTCCCTTCTTTTCAGGCCACATCTTTAGATCTTGAGCCTTTTGTTTCATTTTCGTTTCCATTATTGGTTTTTGTGAAGCAATTGATCTTTATTGTTGGAGTTTGTGGTGAGGAAGTTTGGGTATTTGGTTCTTTTGAAAGCAAGCTTATGTTGTGATATATGTGTGAATAATGGCAAATGAATAAGTAAAAGTCGTCCAATGTAAAACAAAAGGTAAGGACAATGCAATTGCATATTTGTAGAAGTCGTCCTAAGTGTAAGAGGCATGGAAAATTGTTTTGTTATGAATGAAAACACAAAATTTATCAAAGAAAAAAAAAAGTGAAAATGAGAAAAACTCATAAATATTTTGATATAATTTCTTTTCCCTTTTCAAGCATTGAGGACAATGCTTCCTTTTAGCTTGGGGAAGAAGCGTTTACGCTTTTTGTATATATACTTGTGGATATAACTTTGAATAATGACAGGATAAAGTCGTATCCCCTAATCAAAAATAATTACCTAAATCACTAACTAAGGTAGATAGGGAAGTAGGGTCGATCTCCACAGGGAAACAAGTCTTTTTACTCCTGATTGATTATTATAATCTAAATTATTTAAGTAACCAATATTTATAATTAACTATGAAACTAAACTACAAAGAATAGGAATAGGGATAAAACAATATATGAAAGGATCTAGGGCATAGGTTCACCAATAAATAATACTCCAGGGTAAAACATACTAATCAATCATTGACATTGCATAAATAACATGATTAATAGGCTGTCGCAATTTATTAATCAACATAGATCTAACAGGATCTCGCAATTTACTAGATCTAAGTTCTTATTGAAAATAGTCTTTAATATCAAATTAACATCTGCTCGATTCATCAATTTAATATTGCTATACTTTTACACGCCGTAATTGTAAAACATTAAAACAATCCAATAAGAAATTATCATGCAATACCAATAATCAATAATAGTCAATCATCAATGCATCAATTAACTAGATTGTAAAGGGCTAAAACTACTTATTATAATCACACAATTAATTTACCGACATTAAATCTCATCTCTCGAATCTTGGCTTAACCATTTATAAATTAACTTGCCTATTGAAACTAGACCTAAACATTAATTCTCATCTCTCGATTCTTGAATCAATATTGTCAAACTCATGCATAAAAGATAGGCCTAATCTAGTCACAGAGCATTAATCCAATCAATAGGAGATTAATCTAGAATTGATAATCAACAACAATAAATTACCCCTTCATATTATTTATGGATCCCCATAAACCCTAGAAATTAAACTACTCACACATATTAAAAAGTAAACTAATCAAAGTAATAAAATAAATCATGATGAAAGAAATAGAATAAATAACTAAGATTAAAGGAAGAGAAATCGTTACCAAAATAAATCTGGAATTAATGAAAGAATAAAGAACAAAAGTTTAGAAAGAGTTTAAGAGAGAGAAAACTAAGTAGAGAGAGAAAATCTAAGAGTGAAGGATTAAGAGAAGAAGAAGAAGAGATCCTAAATTAAGCGTCCTAAAAACGTACTTAAACAAAACTAAAAACTACTCCTAATTAGAAACTAATTGCTCGTCAAAAGACCCTTCCAGAAACACGCGCCCGATCGGGCTAGAGGCCGCCCGATCGGGCCTGCCTTTTTTCTCGCACGGGTCTTCTCACAGCACCGCCCGATCGTGCTAAGCCTCACACGATCGGGCGCGCCTTGGCTTGCTGCGCACCAGCACGCATCTTGCTCTTGCATGCATCCGCCCGATCGGGCATATGCTTGCCCTATCGGGCCCGGTCTTCATCTTCAAGGCATGGACTTCGATTGGGCTAGATTTCTCGGCCCAATCCATATTTCCTCTCGGGTCTCGAATACATGGTCCAAATGCCTCGTGATCCCAATTACCGAGCCCTTAATCACCGGCTCTCACCGATCTTGAGCTCCAAAAGTGGTCGTGTCCTTCTAGCTTCCGTAGTCGATCCAATAAAGCCCGGGAAAATGCTCCAAGAGTGCAATTTCCTGTAAAATACAACTAAAACTACGAAAACACTAGAACACACAAATTAGTAATAAAAGTGGCCCGAAGGAGCCTAAGGAAAAGGGATGCAAGGTCAAGATGTCGGGAAACCCTAAAAATTCTACTCTTTTTTCGGTTCCTTCGAGGAACCATAAAGACGCTCACTAAGGGAAGATTTGAAACCATAGGGAGAACGCGGCTAGATTGGTTGGGATGAAAGTGGATTGCACCTCATTAGTTCTCTACGCTTAGAAAACCTTATGTTTCAATCAACCGTGAATATATTGAAGCATGCATACCCATTCCTTATAGAAAAGTGTCTATGCATTTGCATTTAACTATTTATGAAAGTCCTTGTAAAGAGCTATTTGTTTGAACTTTTGTTTTAATTTCTTTTATTTTTAAATGATTTTGCCTCATTTTGTTTCAAAGAGTTGTGGTTAAGCTCTTAGGAAACTCTTATGAGACCTCACTCATCCTCATAGGAGACTTTAGGGTTTAAAGGGCTTGTTGTAGCTAAAAACAACCGTGATTCCTACATTAGTGAGTCTTAGTGTATATTCTTCTTCTCTTTTTCTTTTTTCTTAATAAGCCATCCTTTTTCCTTTCTAGCTTTTTTTTTGCTCGGGACGAGCAAAAGTCTAGCATGGGGGAATTTGATGAGTGTCATTTATGGCACTCATAGGGTAGTGTTTAAGGAAATTTTCACTATGATTTTCATGCTTTTCTTTTACCATTTTGATCATTTCTCCTCTAGTTTCTCTATTTCTTCTTCTCTCGTGTTTTAATTTCCTTTATGTGCATTTCTTCGTGTTTTCCTTTTATATTGCTCTTTTTCTCTTCTATTTTCTCTCTTTGGTTTCTCTTGTAAGTGCCTAAAGACTTAGCTTTGCAAAGGATTCAAGAGGAGCAAAAAGAGCCAACCAAAGGAGTTTCAAGTCTCATGGAGAGGGCTTAGAGAGGGCTCGGAGAGGGCTCTCCTCATTTTCTCAGAGCCGCGGGCGCAGGTTTTGGTGCACATTTTGGTGATTTTTGGCAGGAACTCTCCGCGCCCTAGCCGCGGTCTACTTGCGGGCGCGGATATTTTGGAGAGGGAGCTTGGAATAGGGCATTTTGCCGCGCTGTGAGCCGCGGGCGTGGGCTACAGTACCTGCTGGCGCGGGTGGTTATGCCGCGGGCGCGGGCTACAGTACCTATGGGCGCGGGTTTTTCCTAGACTGCCCGCGGAGGTAGTTATGGTTCTGTACCCATTTCTGCGCGCTCGTGGAGTCTTTGAGGAGAGGGCGCGGCCGATCAGCTTTTCTTCTTTATCTATATATACTCTTGTAAATCCTTTTTAAGGCCAACTTTTAGATAATATTTCATTTGCTTAGTTTTTAGAGAGAGAAACTAGAGAGAAGTTAGAGAGAAAGTAGAGATTGTAATCTTTGGATTTGAATTGTAATTCAACATTGTTTCTTCAATCAAGTATTTGATTTTTCTTCAAATCAATCAAATTTAGTAAGATTTCTTTCCGTTGAATTTACTTCAATTGCAATTTACTTTTATGCTTGAATGTTTGGTTTAGATTTGAGAATTTGTTGATTGATTGAATTTCCTTTTGATTTAGCTTGAAATGAATGTGTTTGTGATTGAATTTGTTTTAGCTTTAGAATTCACCATGATTAGTGAGTATATTAGTTGCTAGGGAGAAGGGGAAGCATGCTTTATTGATGATTATTGTTAATTGATGATCCTTGATTGATTGATTGATTGATTGTTGCAATTAAATTGGTTGACATAGTTGTGCACGTGATTAATTAGACTAGGAGTGATCAACCTATAAGATTAATCTAGATTGCATTGCAAATTCTAATGACATGAACAATTGATTTGGGAATTGATTTATTTAATTGTGATTATCCTTGTTAATCATTTGAAGTGAACCCTAGTTTGGTTTATAGGAGGTAACCTTTGAATTCCTTTGATTGCAACTATCGTTTGTCCTTTGCAATGTATGAATCAATTGGGTGATCTATCAATTATCATGATTGTTTAGCTTGCATGTGGAACCTATATCCTTAGTGTTTAGCAATTTGATTGAATTCTTGATTCTTGTTATCATAGTTACCATACTTAACCATTAACAACTCTTCGATTTAGCTTAATGTTAGACTATAACATGGCTTTGATTCATTCCTTTGGGTTCGACCCTTAGCTTGCCTCTATACTCGTATAAGGTTTGTTAAGTGTTTATAAATTTAGTTTGACTTAGGGGGAATTAGATAATGACCTAGTTCTAACCCTTGTTAGTCCTCAGTCATTGGAGTGGGATTATACTAATATTCGCGACTGGTTTGTGCCTTCGGATGCTTTTGCAATCCTCGCATCGGAAGATCCTGATTCGACTCAGGAAGACTTTCGTTATCGGGCTAGTACCCCTTCGGGTAGGTACTCGGTAAAAACAGGCTATGCAATGCTTCAACAACAACGTTCTCTAGAGGCCACTCACTCTTCTTTTGACTCTTTTTGGAAAGTGCTTTGGTCTCTCCAGTTACAACCTAAATGGAAGTTGTTCCTATGGAAATTGCTTCATCGGGCTCTAGCTGTTAAGGTAGAATTGTATCACAGAGGAGTCCCGGTTCAAGATGTGTCATGTGACCTCTGTCATTCAGAACCCGAGGACTTACAACATCTCTTCAGAATGTGCGTTAATGCACGATCGGTTTGGAGGGGTGGATACCTTGGTATCCACTCAGAATTTAATGGAGACCTTTCTCTCTCAGATTGGATCCAAGAATATATCCGACTTTTTATTAGTCAGGATGGACCTTCCAGTGCTCGCTTAGGTACCTTCGTTGGCACGCTTTGGAGTTTGTGGTTATGCCGAAACTCCAGAATCTTTAGGGATTCTTCTGCTTCCAAACCCTTTGATTCACAGTTTGCGGAGATCATGTACACTCATTCAGTCTTTTTCTCCTCGACAGATTTGGCTAGTACCCTTAATACTGCGGGAGGTGACGCAGGGGCCTCTCCTCCGCTTAAGTTTTACACAGCTGAGCTTGGTATGAGTAACCATGGGGGTACTTTACTTTCACTACAAATTGATGGTGCTTGGTTCAAAGACTCTCATCATGCTGGGATGGGTTGGTGCTTGGATAATGATGACCTGTTGGATGATCGAATCATGGGAGGAAGTAATTTTGGGGTGTGTAATTCAGCTTTACATGCGGAGGCTTTGGCGTGCTGGTACGAGCTACAATGGGCTTCTGATCGTAGGTTTCATTCTATCACGGTTTTTACTGATTTATATAATCTTGTTAGCCTTCTTCGGGGGGATGGCCATGGTAATGTGGCTTACCTCCGGCTCATCCGCAAGATTCAACTACTTGACTCAGCCTTTAAATATTGTAGCTTACATAAGGCGGATCGTCCGCGTGTTCATCGAGCTCATCAAATTGCCAGGGAAGCAGCAGTTAATTTAATTAGCTTTAGTATTAGTATGTTATCTGTTTGTATCCTTTATCAAAAAATTAAAAAAAAATTACATAAATAAATTTTTGGAAAATAAAAAATAGAGGGTTTTTTTTCTTATATGACCATGAAAATGACACCTCATTGGGCCCACTTTAACCTTATGGTGATAATATTTTCTTTCATCACTATAGAAGAATCATCCGATTTCCTCAGCATCTTTCCGTGCTCCAAATTCGTAGTATGAGGAATCTTGTAATCACCACAGCTTCTTCATCCGAACGTTTTTCCAATTTGAGCTCTAAACGTAAACTAATGACAAAAATGGTTGCGTGGCAAAACTATTTACCAAACTAAGCTTCCAGGGTAAATCGCTGTCTCGGACAGCGTTTTACCCCTGGTTTTTTTTTTAAAAAAAATTCAACTACAACTATTTTATATGTTCAACATAAAGCGCTGTCTCAGACAGCGCTTTATGCTTGAACATAAAACGCTGTCTCAGACAGCGCTTTATGCTTGAACATAAAGCGCTGTCTCAAACAGCGCTTTTCTGCTGGAAACAGCAACCAGCATCCAGGCAGAAAACAAGCTTCAGCAAACAGCTTGCATGCTGCAGTCCTCCAACAGCCACCACAACAGCCAGCTCCACAGCCCTACCCCACCACCGTCGACCACCAACTCCGCCACTCCCCACCACGTACCACCACCATATTCTGGGAGTTCCGTCAACTTTAAGCACTGCAGAAAACTCGAAACAGCCCAACAACAGTCCAACCACCAAATTAACTTCAAAGCACACACGGAGTCATTCAAAAAAGATTTATTATATTAATTTCATAAGTGTTATGTACATCATTACACAAAATAACAGGGAATACAACAGATAATACTAGCCCGACTCATTTATTCGGGGTAAAGGTCCTGCCTCCTGAGTGTCGGCCCTCCGTCTGACACGTCGCCGCCTGTAATGAGTGACGGTGGTGAATGGGTCTCGGGGCGGTGGGGGAGTCAGCTGACTGGACGAGGGGTCCTCCTGGGTACCAGAGGGCGCAGTACTGTGGATGTTGTAATCCTCTGCGTGTCTGGGTGACGTAGGATCACATCCACCGCTGCTCTGGCCGAGATCGAACTGTGAGTTGCCATCATGACCGTCCCGCCGGTGGGCGAGATGAGCGTGACCATATCTCCGTAAGGTAGCGACGCCCATATCTCGCACCTGCTCGACCTGGGCTCTAGTGGGTCCGCACTCAAGGGAGACTGATAGCGCATCAACCATCGCCACCATATCCGCCGCCTGCAGTAATCATCGATCAGTCAGATCTATGGCATACAAATATGGAAATTGTTGAAAAGGAGTAGAAAAATAATAACTCACATATCCGCTAATGATGTCATATGCTGGATGGTAATGTGTGGATGGTGGTGCGTAGCTGGGGTTGATGAAGCGTCGTGTGATACGCCTGTACCACACCATGTACGGATCGTCGGGATCCATAGCCCCCTGCATTAGATCACCTCCGACGATGAACTCCAACCGTTGCTCCCATAGCTGAAGGAAACGCCAATGCTCCAGCGCCCAGCTGGTCTCCCCCTTTCCCCGACGATCAATGCCGTGAAGCTGTACACTAGTGTCACACCCCTGTGGGATAGTCTGGCGTAGTCCAAACTGCCTCATGACTCGGTCGGGCAGGTGACTCTCCACAACCTCGAAACAGATCAGGGGGACCCTAGCACGCCACTCCGCCTGATGGTCTAGCAGATGTGGAGGCATGGCATCTACCAAGTCAGGTACATACGGGTCCCATGTCACCTGTAAATACACATCAACAGTAATATTATGAATATGTTAGTTCGCAACAAGTACAATGTTAAAACAAAAAAGCTAAAACTGTATTTTAAATTGTTACCTGGTCCTCGGTGAGTCGGTCTAGGGCGTCTCGGTAATACGGAAGACCCCTCGCCGCATGAGCATGTGTCAGCCTGGGTACCACCCACCTAATATCGAACAATGTTTCAGTTAACAACCCCGCGCATTAAATAAAGCCTAACTCAATGAAAGTTGTATCGAACCTGCAACCATATGCCTCATCCGGTGTAGGGAGCGGGGGAGCATCGTACGCCTGGTACTGGTCGTCCTGGTCCTGCTCCCCCCGACGGTGTATCGCAGGTCTGCCTGGTCTGCCTACATGGATATGCTCCCAAGCCCAGAACTGGCACACAGAGACACAAAACTAGCTTCAGTATGAAATATGTAAGTGCGTGGTGAAATAGTTTTTTTGGTACAGAAATAAGTGAGGTACCTGGAGGACAATCAGGGGACCTCCAATCTCGTTAGCACCTACGTGGGATGCTCTGCACAGCTGGCGATACAACGTCGCCAGACAGGCGCTACCCCAACTGTAGCCTCGGATATGATCCCAGTCGTGGTCCAACAGCTGCACGTAAATGAGCTGGAGATGGCTCCCGCTCTTATTCCCGAACAACACGCCCGAGATGAGGAAGAACAAGTACGCCCGGGCGTATCTCTGAACCTGGGCGTCATCAGCCCCTGGTGGTAGCTCACGGAAAGTCTCACGGACCCAGCCGGTCCTCAACCCGGATCCTCTAATATCGGCGGGACCTGGCTGGACACCAAGTACCCGACCAACCAAACCGACGGGATCGACTAACGCGTGTCCTGTCACCGCAGACCCATGTACTGGAAGGCGCGTAAGAATCGCCACGTCCCGTAACGTAACGGTCGTCTCACCAACAGGTAGGTGGAAGGAGTGCGTCTCCTGTCTCCACCTCTCCGCGAGCGCAGTGACAAGCGCTCGATCGATCTCCCTATACGCCATACGGTGAAAACCACCTAAACCGACAAACTCGACGTACGCCAAAACGCGAGGATCGATTCCCCACCCCACCATGAACCTGGTGGTGTAATGCCTGCAAACGAGCTGCTTTGCCGGATCAACCTGTTAGAAAGAAATTAAGATCATATACCATATAAACTCAACAAGCTGTAGTCCATGAACAAACAAATGCAATATTACCGTCTGATCCCATACGGCAACGCTGCGGTGTGTGCCCTGTAGTGTAAGCACAGAAGGGTCAACGGGTCCAGGCGTACGATCTTCACCGTCCATCGTATCTGTTCACATGCAATTTAACAAATCCCAACAGAGTTAACGCATTAGCAATTAACCAAAATGTTAACGATCAAATGTTCCAAATGTTATTAAATCAAAATGTTCCAAATGTTATTAAATCAAAATTTTCTATTACAAAATAATTCCTCCATCTACGATTACAACGAATTTCAGTTAACAGTCATGGGTCCTCTGAGGGTCTCGATGGACACGTTGCCCGGTTATGGCCCTGAACGTGACAACGACTACATTTGCTCGCGGGCCGGTTAGTCTCATCCATTTCATTACGTATGCGCTTTGACCTTGGTCGCCCTATTCCACGCAACATGCTCCCGTCGGGAATGATTCTGGGACCGTTATAGGGCGTCCAGGTTGTCTCGCAAGGGATTGGCCACAATGTACCACATTTTCATTAATAATTAGCAACAATTACATGCAATTGACATGAATTAACAACAAGTAAGAGCAATTACATACAATTCACAATAATTAACCACAATAACTATGCAATTACACTAAATTCAGTTTAGGGCTAACCACGAAATTGAGTGAGTGAGTGTGAGAGGGAGGAGGGCAGCAGCAAGGTGGCGGCAGCAGCGGTGGCGCAAGGGTGGGCGGCGGCGGCAATGCGGGTGTTTGAGTACGGTCGTGGTTTAGTGTGAGAGGGAGGAGGGAAAGCGTTGAGGTTGAGGTTGAGTTCTTGCGCATTCTGCTGAAGTGAACATGCTGATATATGGCCATGAAACGCTGTCCCGGACAGCGTTTCATTTAAAAAAAAAAACAGGGCATAAAACGCTGTCTCGGACAGCGTTTTACCCATTGAATTTTTTTTTAAAAAAAACCCAAGGATAAAACGCTGTCCGAGACAGCGTTTTATGCCCTACTGAATTTAAAAAAATACAGAAGGTAAAACGCTGTCTGGGACAGCGTTTACCAGTTGAATTTTTTTTAAAAAAAAAAACCAGGGGTAAAACGCTGTCCGAGACAGCGATTTACCCTGGAAGCTTAGTTTGGTAAATAGTTTTGCCACGCAACCATTTTTGTCAATAGTTTACGTTTAGAGCTCAAATTGGAAAAAACGTTCTCTTCATCCTCCATTGTTACCTCAACTCGCCGCCACCACCACCACCGCCACCACCATCACCATTTCTTTAGCCATAAACAAACTCCAATTTTCTCCCTCCACAACATTATCTTCTTTTCTCTCTCCAAACCCACCTCCCTAACTCCACCTTCTTCTTCATCTTCTACCTCTACACCTCTTACTTTCCCTCATTCTGACTCACCAATCTTCAATTCTAGTAAATATGATCTTACTTATTACGCCGAAATCGCTTCGAAGCTCGTTGATGATGGGTTGTTCGATGATTTTGTCAGGGTTGTGGAGCGTGTTTTGAGCTCTGATGCTACTGGTTCTTTGTCTTTTGGTACACAATTGAATTCTAAACTTGTGGTTTCAGGTGTTATTAAGGGATTGAGACAAGGGAGAATTAAAGATGTTATTGAATTGTTGGGATATTTGCTTCAATTGAATGTTACCCTTTTAAAAATGTTTGATGGGTCTACTATGGAGTTGCTTAAAAAAGAGTGTTTCAAGGTTGTAGAAGAGGGATATCTACTCGAAGCCGTTGAATTAATGGAAATGTTGGCTGGTAATTTTGCTATACACCCTGTTTCTTTGTTATTTAAGGATTCACTATGAAAATGTTTTTTTTTTTTTCTTCTCCAAATAGTTGTTTCATTGTTATTCTCCAAAGGTGACTTACTTAGTATTTCCTTTGTTTGAATTTAATTGCCGCATCGTCTAAGTCGACTTATGTTTGGAAACAATAATACTAATGTCTCTTTATTTTAAAGAAATGTGACAAGTTGTTGAAGCAAGAACACATATGAATGTCCCTCGTTGAAATACCATCACTTTGTAATCGATATAGTTGTGTGATGAAACCTCGTTTGGCCTTGTGAGGCGGACTCTCTTTCTCTAGTTCGACCTAGTCCTCATTCTAACATGGTATGTTAGAGCCAGGTCCATGGTTGGGACCTTTAATGGCTTTAACATACTTCGGGACATATTGAATTGAAGTTTTGTGAAAATGCACTCTCACCCATGAAATATCACATGTGACTAAGTTAGAAAAGACCTCAAATTTGGGAAGAGAGTTGAAGCACAGCCTTCCCAAATAACACATGTGAGTGTCCCACATTGATTTTAAGAAGGCTATGCTCAACACACACCCGCAGCACATGAAAGTTCCATCAAGGATTCAAGGGTGATTACCTCTGACTTGATTATTGCTTGTTGAGGCGTAGAAATGACATGCATATACTTGTTTGGTAGGGGGGTAACTTTCTCATATTTGGATTTTGTGTTCATAGTTGTCTTTTTTTCTTCTCATTTATACTATATGCTGGTTTATTGCATTTCGCATATGGTTGTTGGTTCACTTGAAGATATTCTATTGTCTTAGTTCTTGAATGCCTAGTACTCCTTCCGTCCCATAAGGTTTGCCCCATTTTCCTTTATTGCTTCTCCCACTGTGTTCACCCAAATTCCCTTTTTGGAAGATATAGATAAATGCATGGAAGATGTCAAGTTCATAACACCACATGTTTTTTCTCGAAACAACTTTTAAAATAGTGAAATATTTGGGGCATTATTGTAGAGGGATAGAAGGAGTATCTCAAAAAGTTGTTACTTCCAAACCCTACAAATTTGGTTTGAAATGTCATTGTTTGGTTCTCTTTGAGTGATCATGAAAAGGGTTTCATCGTTTGACTTCTTTTATTTTATGACATTTTATTGAATCATCCAGGTTTCCAAATTTCAATCAAAGACTTGATCAAGCCCAGCGAAATGATAAAAATATCTATAGATAAGCGCAGCCCAAGCTTGGCCGTAAGGTACTATTATGATTCTCCATTAATATATTCTTATGGAAGTAATATCATACATTGTCTTTTAGGACAAAATAAAATATTGTTGTGCTCTTTTGTTAATTTCTTCTACTGTCATGCATCTTTATGAAGAGTGTTGACTAAAAAACTTTGTCAATACAGTGATATCCTATTCGAAAGTTAAGTTTCTCATGTAATGCTGCATTCGTAGTAGAGTTCTTAAGAGTTGATTATCATTTAAGCTGATATTATTCCGTTTCAAACCAAGCATAATTTAAGGGCTTGGCTCAAAATCACATGCCTTCTTTTTGTAATTGACATAGTACGGAAGATGCCTAGTTCTAGATGTTAATATTAAAGTGCTGAATTGGAGTGATTTTCATTTATGTTGTTATAACCCTATTTATGTGCAAGCAACAACTCAAGAGCTTGGCTCAAATTCACATGCCTTCATTTTGTATATGACATAGTATGAAGGAGAGACATAGATGTTACATTTAAAGTGATCAAAACTTCAAATTACTAATCATTCTGTTATATAGTCCAAAATGGTTCTAAACCCAATTTCTGACTGACCTACTAGCGCATATCATCCACAGCTGAAGGTTAGCCATACTGGATCTTCTTAGCTTCCTGTTATAGAATCTAGCTGCTGCATTATATTTGTATCTGTCATATAGTTTGTGATCGTGAAAGTGGCATTGGTCTCCTATTTAACTCCCTTAGCACATGTCATGATCCAAAGGATGTTTGTCTACAGATTTGGGATTGTGATGTCTGATCGGTTTTTTTTACTTTATTTGGCCTTATAATGTGTAGAAATTCATGAAGCTCTATTATCTTGGCTTTTTATATCTTTTGTGGACCAATTTACCTTATCACCTGAAAAGTAGAATATGATTTAAAGCAACATTTGTAGATACACAATTAAATTATACGTCCACTTTAACAGGTATTGTCAAAATCAAATTTGGCAGGTATGCCTGTCTCCTTCCACAGGCAGAGATATTGTTTTGTACCATGATTAAAGAATTTGGAAAGAGATCAGATCTGGTTTCAGCTGTAGAAGTATTTGAAGCTTCGAAACAGAAGTTGAGTGGTCATAACATGTATGTCTACCGCACTATAATCGATATTTGTGGCTTATGTGGTGATTGCATCAAGTCCAGGTTGATCTATGAGGTAGCTTCTTTGACAGCTATGTTAGGATAAAGCACTACAATGTGCGTTTTGTCAATAATGTTTATTTTATTTTGATATAACTTTCCTGTACACTTGACTGGGGTATAATGCGTGAAGGCTAATCGACTGATAAGCTGACTTGCCTTCTGTAGTAGCTTTTCGGTTTCATGCTAGTATTGGTATATAATTACTACCTGTAATATGTGGTGTATCAACATGCATGTTTTGAAATTGACTTTATTTTGAGATTTGCTAGTCTTTGTGATGCCTGTTTTGAGCAATGAGCTATGAATTAAAATTAATTATTGCTCAACTTCCGAGAAATAAAAAATTAGTAATTCTACTGCAAATGTTGTTTGAGGAGGATTCATTATTAGAGCGTGTTGCTAATACGATTTGTTAAGAGGATTCTAAACTGAAGATATGTAAATTAAACCGATAGGCGATAGCTTGATTAAAATCTGCAAATAAAATATAGATGTTGTAATAAAGGAAAAATCCTATGCTTTGGAGAGACCTAATTTGCAACATACCTAAGGGATCCAACATAAAAAGGAATAGGATCTAACAAATGGTGCAATTTTCTAAAAAAAAATGGAAAAAATTATATATATAATTCATATCAATTTTCCCTAAAACAAATAAGGGACATTTTCAATGGTATTCCTTTGTTTTGATTTAGTCAATGGTAGTGAAAAATGAATGAAAAGGAACTGAATTTTGCTTATTTGTTTGATTCTATGGAATGGAGTAGCTGTATTATGAATGGAATTGAAACAATGGAATTGAAATCGGAAGCAAACATGAAACAAAAAGCATTAAAAGGAAACAACCAGTTTAGATAATAAAACTCCATACATGTAAGGAGTATTATAGTACTAGGATGAGCACAGTATCCCATGTACATCCTTAATCACTCTTGCCATATTATGATATTCCCTTCCTTGATATAAATGCAATGTATGCACTTCCATATTACTCACAACATGCCTTTCGGCACACATTTTAAGAAAGATATTTGAGAGTTTAAACAAGCAAAATTAATCGATATAATTTAAACACAAGCACAAGGTAATAATTTACAGGTGTTAAAATTATTTTGATTAATTTGATTTTTTACATCCTCAAATCCATTCCTCAAAATGCACTCCCAAAAGGTATGTTGCAAGCGATATGGAGCAGAGGAAGAATTAGATATATCCTGTGCAGGGACAGTTTAAATTTTTGTCTGCATAGGCCAACTCTTCTTGTCTGAAAAGAATCAGTTATAACATCTAAAATTTTTGAGTGTTGTCTCATTTCACGCTTTATTCTATTTTCCAATTCAATTTTATTGTGTATGTTGTCCTTGTTTTCTGAAGCTTCTGTTATTACTACAGGATCTACTGGCTCAGAAAGTTACCCCAAATATCTATGTTTTCAACAGTCTCATGAATGTGAATGCACATGACTTGACTTACACAATGGAAGTGTACAAGCAAATGCAAGTAATGTCCTGTCTCAACTTTCTAGCATCTATTTCTATGTAGTAACATACTAAAGCTTGCGGAACACTAGAGAGAGACATGTACCTAACTTTTTTTGGAATAGATTTGTTCCTTTCTTCTTTATCCCTTTGTCTGCTGTAGTATAACATCATACGTCCATCTAACTATGTACTGTTTTAATTTTGATTATACACAATCAGTCAATGTGGTATAACAAAGGTGTTGTGGGTAAATGTTGTATCTTAGAACAACGGAAATAACCAATTGTATGTTCTGGTGACCTTAGTGGATTTTGGAAAGTTTGAATGTATTTAGCTTTACTCCCAGTCAAGTAACCAACAGGAAAAGGGACAAAAGTGATCTTTTATTGGTTCAGACAACTATGGTCCTTTTTGGTTTTTGGATTAACTTTGCAATACACATAATGTATCTTGTTTTATTACAAAGTTGCAACCAACGAAAATTATTGCATACTGTTTTTATTCTTTGTTCAAAACATGTGCTGCTACAATTGTTAAAAATAATTTTAACTTCTCATCCTAAATACTTATCCAGATTTCCTAATTTGTATTATGTGTGTGGTATAACCAGCAGAGTAAAATTTGAGAATCATTTATAAATATGTCTTGACTTGTATAATTAACAGTTATTCAGTCTCATATTTTATTTGTCCTTTCAGAGTATGGGTGTTGAGGTAGATATGACATCTTACAACATACTTCTGAAGGCCTGCTGTCTGTCAGGAAGAGTTGACTTGGCTCAGGACATATACAGGGAGGTATTGCATTTGGAATCAACTGGAGCAATTAAAATAGATGTTTTTACTTACAGCACTATCATCAAGGTATATCCTTCCATGTTTACTGGGTATTCTTTTTTTGCCAGGCTTTTCTGGCTGTCCCTTGATGCTTCAGTTTAGTCACATTATTGCATATTGCCCTATGCATCTCTCTGTGTAATTTGTGGGTGAAATATGCAGTTAGATTGTTTCATTTGCATAGCTTATTTCAACAAGTGCATAAAATTTCCAGGTATTTGCAGATGCAAAATTGTGGCAAATGGCTATCAAAATCAAAGAAGATATGCTATCTGCTGGTGTTACTCCCAATACAGTTACATGGTCTTCGTTGATCAGTGCATGTGCTAATGGTGGTCTTGTCGACCAGGCAACTCAGCTTTTTGAAGAGATGCTTATGGCTGGTTGTCAGCCTAAATTCACAGTGTTTCAACACACTTCTTCATGCCTGTGTGGAGGGATGTCAGTATGACCGAGCATTTCGTCTTTTCTATGCCTGGAAGAGTAGTGGATCTCCAGAAAACTTTAGTGAAGATCTTATTACCAATGAATATAAAACTTCAAATGTTCTGCGAACAGATGAAAATTCAACTGTAAATACACCGCACATTATGACTGCATCACATAATTTGAGCTTTTCTAAGAGTATTCCATTTAGTCCAACGACTGCAACATACAATATACTTTTGAAGGCTTGTGGTACTGACTTCTACCGGGCAAAATCTTTAATTGATGAGATGAAATTAACGGGTCTTACTCCGAATCACATCAGCTATACAATTTTAATTAATATTTGTGGTAGAGCAGGAAATGTAGCGGGTGCCTTACAGGTAAATAATGATCTTTTTTTGGTTTTAATGGGGCTATTATAAATTAGAGTTGCATAAGCTAAAGAAAGTACTTTTTTGGCTTTTTCCAACATATCATGCAGGATAGTGATTACTTTGTCTTGATTTATGTATAAATTTACAGTATGGACTAATTATTGTAGTTTGGTCTGGCCTTCAAAATTTCAAGTATAAGTTTAATTTCTTATATGGATCAATGGCTATCCTTACTTTTGAAGATGAGCAAGCTTAAGATGCAAGACAAGAGGGTTTTATAATTTCATTGCTTAATTGTAATACATATTCCAGTTACACAAACACTTAATTTTGTCTTTAATTATATGTCAATTTCCACCTTAAGAAGTACCATGCTTGTTTGTTTCTTATCTTGAAAATCATTCCTATTCTATCATTGAAATTTAAATTCTTTATATCTTTCCTGTACCCCTGCAGATTATGAAATCCATGGTCGACTCAGGAATTAGGCCTGATGTTGTTGCTTATACAACTGCTATAAAGGTTTGCTTCTGTCATCTTGAATATTATCAGAATGAGGTCAATTCTTGTTATTAATATATTTGGCCTCTAATGTAGGTTTGTGTGGAATGTAAAAACCTGAATATGGCATTTTCATTATTCTCAGAAATAAAAAGGAACCGCATTAAACCAAATTTGGTAGGTATGAGCTGTGAAGTACAAGTATCTGTATTGACTGGATTCTTCAAGCTATTCTACTGTTCTACTAGTCTATTTTTGGTGGCATGGCAAGCGTATTTTGTGTATATCTTTCACTTGTGCAGTAACTGCATTTTACTATAGACTCCCAAGTCCCAATATGTGATGATGATTGAAAGTCTGGTTATTTCAGGTAACATATAATACTTTGCTGAGAGCTCGTACCAAATATGGCTCCCTACAAGAAGTTCAACAATGCCTAGCTATATATCAAGATATGCGGGAAGCTGGGTAAGTTCAAAGATTTTTTGTGTCTCAAATAATAGCTCTCAATTTCAGGTATTAAGTCATGATGCAAACTTGTTAATTTTAGTGCCTTTCTTACACTACAGGGATTCCTTTGTTTTTTTTTTTTTTTTTTTAATTCCCTTCACTTCTCTCCGCCTTTATTTCCCTCACCCTTGATATCCATCAGGAATTTAGGACATTGTAACCATCTCTGCTAGTGCTAAAAATATAATGTGCCTAGTATGTAGATTTGGGCATCATATAACTAATATATAAAGCTAAAATTTTAGCCAAGTCACAAGGCAGCGACACTTGGCGTTCCAACTTTTCGCTAAGTGTCGCGCCACGTTGGATAGAATAAGTAAAGTTCGTAAGATAAAAAAAGTTAGTTTAGAACTATATTTGGATAGAAATTTAGGATAAAATTATTAGTTTAGAGTTTTATTTTCGTTAAAATACCAATATTTCATATGTACAAATTGAATTATAATTTTATTCAAAAAAATTATTAGATTATAATTCAAAAAAATTATCGTACAAATTTATTTTTTATATCATAACATTTTTTAGAGCGAAGGAATAGTTCAAAGCGTAAAACATCCATTTATTAAATAATATACTTCACTATCTAATAAAATTTTAAAACTATGTAGACCTGTTAATTAGGGTCGGGTCATGAGTTATCTCGGATTGGGTCACTTCAGGTTATGAATCAAGAAATGTATAACCCTTGCCTAAAGTTTTGGGTTCGGGTCAATCCAACGGGTTTTGAACATTAATTTTATTTAATTTATTTTTTGCTAATGTTTTTGTTTTTTTAATGTATTAATTCGAACATTTCTACCAAACTTATTGTTAGTCATTACATGCCTACTAGATATCAAATTGTCATAAAATCACATTAATTCCTAACTAATTTTGTATCAATGATATATTTTAAAATTTGACATATAGATTAAAAATTAATCTTAAAATACAATTAACAGCCCTGGCATTGCACGGGGGACAAAACTAGTTTTATAGATAAATTTATTGCTTTTGGCCCAAATGAAGTGTACGTAGAACTTGAGGTCAAATGAATAGTATAACTATTTAACTCATCTGCAACACATTTAATCTTATGTTTTCTTCACCTCATTTTAGGATCTCATTAATTAATTTTTGGAAAAACTAACAAGAATAATTTAATGAGATGTCTTCTCATTTTGAACTAAACTTTAATAAAACCCAGATTAATGAAATATTGAAGTTGTACAATGTCATAGTGAAATTTTAATTACAACAAGTATATATTTTAGTGTTGTAAATTCAATACGATTCTCCGATGGAATATGGGATGAAATTGTCGAAGAATGATCCAAATTGAGAAAAGATGAATCCTTCTTTGTACAAGGGATCTTCATAAGTCAAAAAAAAATATATGCACAAAAGACAAAACATCTTAAAAAGGTTTAATATGGAAAATAGCAAATCAATATCCTCTCTTATAGCTTAAAATGAAAAGTTGAGCAAAGAAGATGATTCAGAAGATGCTAAATGCTATAAACCACATATGATATGTTGGAACATTAATAGATGAATGTGCTTATGGGTTCATATATGAGGTTTTTAGTCTTTTTACAATACAATGAGTTTGGAAGGAATAATAAAATGATTATACTTAGAGGCATTGCAAAGCAAGATGTGCAAAAGTGACAATACATGAAAAAAATCGACTGATTTGTGCTTCGCCCTTTCTGATCAGTAGGGTGAGCACGACTGCACGAGTCAAGTTTCGCTGAAAATCTCAAATTTTACTGCGATGTTGGGCCCCCGACTGGGCGACTTTGCTCAGTCTAATCGAGCACAGGTGCTTTCAGAATTTACATTGTTTTTTCAATGTTTTTTGCACGCCAAACTGTGTGGGCTTGCCCTATCTGATTGAGTGAAGTTCAAAAGTGACGACTTTTAGCAGTTTTTAAACAAATTGATTTGTGAACGGACATATCTGTTGGATGTTAACCGCTCTTCATATAAACTCTATAAACTTGAGTTTATTTGACATACATGATAGATGATAAAGAATTAAAACATCATTAAAATTGCTTCCTTTGAGAGAAAATTTTCTAGATCATTTTCTCTTGGTTTTTACAAACACTTGTTCACAAACTTCTTGTTGATTGATTTTGATAAACAACCAAAATCAGTTGTGTTTTCTTTGTACCCCAATAGTTATATCGTGTTAACCTTGTGTTTCGTAGAGTGTTGATAATAAACTATTATGAAAGCGGCTGTAATATGTACTTAGAAGAAATATGTGATCTTCCTTTTTTAATTACTCTAAATTTGTTCTAACATCATGTACCATGTACGTTGGAGCATGTTAGCAATAATAATGCTGAAACCAAGCCAAACACACCCACAAGCAATTAAAAAAGTTCTTTGTCATCTAAAAGGAACCTCATATTACATAATATGGTACACGACTAGTAAAAATTTGGAACTTGCTGGATATTTTGAGAGTGATTGAGCTGGATCTATATCTATCACTGACATGAAAAATACATTGGGATACATGTTTTCACTTAGAAATGGTGAATTTTCTTGGATAAGTCAAAAGCATGATATTGTGGCTCAATCAACTACAAAAGCAGAATATTACAGCATGTGCATCAGCAAATCAGACAATCCGGCTAAGAAGAGTTTTAACAAAAATGGGAGAAGTTCAAAAACAACCCACAAAGATATATTGTGATAGTAAATATGCTATCGCTAATGCGAAGAATTTGATACTCATAATAAAAAAAAAAAAAAAGAACATATTAAAATAAAATTACATGCGTGAAGTTTAAAGTGCACAAAGTTCAGCTTAGTTTTTTTTACTTCCGAAGAATAAATTGCTGATATATTTGCAAAAGCACTTCCGAATGCAAGTTTTGAACGATTCAGAGAATATCTTGGCGTTCAAAGGAATTTCTTTAAGGAGTATTAAATTATGGAAGATCATCCTTTATTTATTGTCTCCTTTTTACAATATTTTTTATTCTTTTTTAATAACCTTTTTATAAGCAAATTATTATTGATGCTTATGTAGTAAAGCTAATTATATAAGCATTTTAAAACTAAGAAATTATAACAAAAATATATACAAAAAGAAAAATTTGTCAAAACCACCTTATAAAACACAAATTCTGTCAAAAACCACCTTATTATTTTTTCTTTTGTCCAAATAGCCCTACTTTCAAAATTATTTTGTGAAAAGCCACCTTTACTCGAAATATGGTCATTGAACCACTATTCCGGTGTTGACCCTTACTCGGCCACCCACCACCATTATATGAACTAGCTTTTCAGTTCTATCACAGCCCTAACCACCCTTGGAACCTGAAATCACCCCTCACCAGCCCAAAACCCCATCTCGCCACCCACCTATCACCTTGTCACCCTTCCCCTCCCTCTGAAGACCCAACTGTCTCTCCCTTCACTCTTGCTGCCTCTCCCCTTTGCCTTAACCACCCAGCAAACTTCGGAAAACCCTCCCCCTTCCCCAAACCCTAAAGACTCTTTCCCCTTCCCCTCGAAACCCTAGAGACCCTTTCCCCTAAAACCTTAGAGACCCTTTCCCCCTCTTTGCAAAACCCTCAACCGCCCTCCCCCACCCCAAAACCCTTAGCCATCCTTTCCCCATTCACTACCGAAAAGATGCAAGGAGAGGGAAGAAGGTTTCGACGGTGGGGAAAAGAGGAGGTTGTATGGTGGACTTCTTGGGTGAGAGGGGTGGTATCCGACTGGCTAGGGTAGGTTTTAGGCCAATGAGGGGTGATTTCAGGTTGTGTGGGTGATTTTCGAGAGGTTAGGGTAGGGTTTTGGGATGGTGAGGGGTGATTTTCGTTTGGGAGAGTAGTTAGGTCGTTAGGATGAGTGGTAGGGCGGCAATGATGATGCGGGTGGAGGTGGTGTGGTAGTGATGTGGGGGTCAAGGCCAGAATAATGTGTCAATGACCATATTTCAGATAAAAGTGGCTTTTGACAAAAAAAAAAAAAAAAAAAAAGGTTTGAAATACGATATGTTTTAACAAAAAATTTAAAAAAAATAAATTGTTAAGAGGGTCTGTGACAAATTTTCCATATAAAAATCATATAGTTATATTTAAGTTAACTATATCACGTCCCATTCAAAAAAAAAAAGTAAGATATATCATGTATGCACAATTAGCACTATAAGTTTATTTGGAGTGTTTGGTTTGATATAAAATGTTTTCATGGAAAATGATTTTCCTTCATTTTCCTATGTTTGTTTAGTGAAGGGGTGGGAAACAAGTTTCTAATTGTGGAAAAATTAGCCTTAAGTGGAAAGCATTTTCATTTACAAAAGAAGGGATGTCACATTTTCCTCCCTCTAACCTCCTTTTTTTTTCCTCATCCATCCTCACCTTTTCACTCCCATTTACAAACGAAGGAAAATTACATCGTAATTGTGCTTTTTAATGAAAAATCTGTTTTCGTTGAAAATGTTTTTCGTCATACTAAACGGAACCTATATTATTTTATAAAATATTTAAAAGTATCCACCAAGCTGAACATAAACAACATATACGATCTAAGAGATAGAATCAGAATTGAGGTTATTCACAAGAAAGTAGGAGTGCAAACTAAGGGAAAATCGTCTGCTTTGGTTTGGGCATGTAACCGGTACGAAGAGTGGAAGAGTGGAAGAGTGGGACTATGGAGGGGTTAAAAGAGGGAGAGGGAGACCGAAAATGACTTAGTTGGAAGGAGTTAGGAAGGATATGAATTATGAAGTATATGGAGTTGCATGATGATGATGTATTGGATCGTAAGGGATGGAAGAGGAAGATTTTTGTGGATGACCACACTAGATAATCAAATTTGGTTCATGTAGCCGACCCCATTTATGGGATTAAGGCTTTTATTAATTGATTTATTGTTTAGAAGACAAATAACTACTGGAGTCATTATGCCTCATGTGAACTTGTCAGTTGTTCATATTATTTTGACTTAAAAATTGCTGGGGAGCAGTGTTATGGGGCCTGAATCATTTAATATCTTGCTTTGCTGCCTTTCAGCTTCCTGCAGTTCAGCTATGTGTTATAGCTGGTGATATTGTATCAATCATCATATCATGCATGATACTGTTCATAAGATTTATACACATGCATGATACTGTTCATAAGATTTATACACATGCATGATACTGTTCATAAGATTTATACACATGCATGATACTGTTCATAAGATTTATACACATGCATGTTGAATGTTTTGAATGTTGGGACTCAGTCAAAGTCTTGATATTTATGGATATATGTTTCCACAGCATATCATGCTCTGATGAAATAATATTTTCTCACATGCTTCTTGATTTTCCATTAACTTTATCTATCAGCTACAAATCCAATGACTACTATCTTAAACTACTGATTGAAGAATGGTGTGAAGGAGTAATTCAAGGGAATAATCTGCAAGGACTTTCATATTCACGCAACAAAGCTGACCTAGGGGAAATGCGAAGTCAGATTCTTGAAAGGGTAGCAACCCATTTACGGAAGAACACAGTTAAAAGTCTTGCAGTTGATATTCAGGGGCTGACAAAGGTATGTTTAATGGTGTAACCTAAAAAAAAAAAAGAATTACTAAAATATAAATATTCACTTATATTTATTATTTTCTCTTAAATAACCAATTAAATAATTTTATTTTAATTTTTATGTTGTATATCAATGTAATTACTTCAGCTAAAACACAAAATCTGTATAACTTCAGTTGAATCCATTGTTTGGTATTGAATCTCAAGATATAGTTATTCTAATTCTGTTATTGTTAGCATAAGATTGACTGAGGTATTATCTTCTCATTGAATATATATTTGAAGTACTATTAATTTGAAGCTTTGCTTTTTCATTACACGCAACATTTCATTTTGTAGTGAAGAGATACAAATTTTTGGGACTTGAGATCCCGCCTCTTTTCTTCTGCATTGCTTTAATAAAAATAGATGAAAAAGCAAATTATAACTAATGCTAATCAATTTATTAAACTTTATTTCCATCTTCATGTACCACCATTAGAAATTTGGATTTTTTTTATTCTTTCTCTAATGAGACCTTGATATGATTTTGTTCCTGAGTTAAACAAATTGGCTATTAATTAAGATTTTCACATTCAAAGTAATCAAGACAGTGGCATCAAAGCAGCAAATCTTTTCTAATTTTCCTTGGCTTGATAAGGCAAGTAGGCATAGTTTATAGACTATAGAGAAAACAGGAGATGGTTTAGGTTCCCCACCCAATGTTGCCTCATAGAATTGATGTGTGCAATTCTGACTACCTATTACACAATTGAATCTGCATAGCAAGCCTATTATTTAGAGTGCTTGTCTGGAGCTTCAAAGTTGAGCCCGTAGCAAAAGCCAGGATAGTTGAGTTTATTTAGCTTTTTTTTAACAAAATCCGAGTCACACACTAAGCATAGCACTTTTGTCAAAAGGTCAATCTGTTGAATATTGTTGTTTAGTCTTGATTGAAGACTCTCCTAATCATGGTATATTTGTAATGTTGAAAGTTTTATAACTTATCTACCACTTTACAGACTCCACTGAGTTGTAATTTGATATGAGTGCAGTTTCAAGCCTTCAGCTCTCTGCCTTTTTCTTCATTGAACGTTTTCTACTTGTTGTGCAGGTAGAAGCTCGGCTTGTAGTTCTAGCAGCTTTACGTATGATTAAAGAAAATTATAAATCAGGTATGAAAATGGAATTGAAGTACAATGATTGTGTGTGCTGGGAGGGGGGGGGGGGGGAGGAAATTGCCAAACTAGAAAAGCATTTTAGTACAGCATAGACAGCTAAGTTGAATTAGCTGTTCTTTAATATACATCATATGCCTTTCTATTTCCTTTCGATTTTTTGTTGTCCCATAAACAGCAATATTGTTATCCAATAGTGTTCAACTTCTTATTTCATTGCAGGATGTTCTGTAAAAGATGATCTAACAGTTATCATAGGAATCACAAAAGTAGGCGTACGGTGTATGGTCAGAGATGCAATAGAAAATCTTTTGAAGAAGGAACTTGGGCTTGAAGTCATTGCAGAAGATCCAGGTATGACAATTGACAGAACCAAAGATAAAGAAAGTGCTTCCAATTTAGGTTCAAACTCGAGAGGTGCTCCTAAAATGAGTGATTTGCCTAATAGTCTAGACACTTCAGCTCGACGACCTGCAGTACTGCAAAGGCTATTGGTCCCAAGGAAATCTTTGAACCATTGGTTACAAAGGTCGGATGCTGGCTATAGACATTAATTGTACATGTACATTATTTCATACTGTAATAAATCTAACAACATTTTTATACGAAATATCTCATACAGCTATATAGCTATGTAAGCTGAGCCTTGTATGAATACAGAAATTCCAATAAATAGAAATGGTGAAATAAAATACTTACTGTTTTTATTTCATTAATACGAGCAAATTCTGTCACACTTGTGGATGCTTTGGGCAATACACACCCCTGCGTCCATGACACTTAGTGTATGCAACTATGCATCTTAATCGTCATAACCAAGAACAAACTAAGAAATATTGGACATGTAAAAAATGATTTCATACAACAAACTAATATAACAGGACTCTTGGAACTCAGAAATATGACATGTAAAAAAGATTTCAGATACATCTTGTTAGCAAAATCTCAGATACATAATACGCACTGCCAATGCACATTGCCTCTATGCATACAAGTATTGACACTCTTCAATACCAATACAAAACAGATCGAATTAGAGCCAATCTCGCTGCTGCAACTTGAGGGGCAAATAAACTTCAGATAAGTACTGAAACCCAAAAGAGCTGAGAGCCTGAATTTCAGCCTTCTGTTTGGTTTTAACCATCAACTCCAACTCTTGAACCCAACCAGGATTCTTCTTCACAAAATCTTCCTCCAGCAAGTCCTTGCCCGTTTTAATATCCTGCTCCGTCATTGGCAACCTACATTGCTCTGGAATCTTATACTTGTCCAAATCACTTGGCCTAATACCCAGCCATTTGATGTCTGGTGTAGTCAAATTTGCGCTATCATACGACATATTCTTTGAGCCACACCCATAAACCGATAAGATCTTTAACCCATATGGATCACTATCCACCAAAGCTAACACAGGCAAATTCAACTCAAGCTTCAACTTCCTTAAAAACAACCTAGTGGCAACATCCGGCTGCCCTTTCGCAGTAATGATGATACATGGAAATCGATTGTAAAACCGATCTTCAGCCAACCTCATAAAAGCGGCATCCTTCTCAACCAAAAGAACAAACAATGCATCACTCTGAATATCCCCCACACGATCAATATTAGGCGGAATCGCTTTCCCACCAACACCCATTTTCGTACAATCAATCATATCTCCATTATCACTAAACACAAGCCTACCCACAACAATCCCCTTCTCAGAAGCAACCACATTCAAGCTCGACCGAGTACACCCAAGAAGACAAGAAACATCATCCAAAACAGCATCGCTCTGAGATTGATCCTGGAATAATTTCACATCAGTGTAAAACAAATCACGCTTCGTAACATGGATGCTACGGAGACAAAGCTGGTGAATCAGCGACAAAATCCGGGCAGTCACAGTAGCTTTACGGACAGATCCAACCGCGGCAAAGGGGCGAGAAGAGGACTTGTCTTTAAGAACAATACGGTCTAGCTCAGGAATATAAAGATGGTTGGATGAAGCACGGGAGGGTACACTGAAGGAGAAACCATTTCCGGCGAGAATAGATTTAGTGAGGGATAAAACGAGGGTTTCGATTTCTGACTGAACGGAGGAGAGAGAAAGGTCGGTAACTTCACGGCAGGAGGAGGAGAGAGAAGCAGAGACGTCGGCGAGAGTAATAGGTTTTTTAGAGGAGGAAGGAGGAGGGTTTTTGATGGAGTAAGCGAGTTGTTTGAGGGATTCGAGGATTGTGGTGTCGGGTTTAAGGCGTTTTTGGAAAGGGGCGGATTTGTGAGAAAGATAAGGAGTTTTGATGGTGGAGAGAGAATCGTCGGTGTCGGAATTTGAATTGTCGGTGTCGGGACGGCGGCGCTTGTTGTTCTTCTTCTCTTCTCCCATGGTGATTCAGTTTGAGATGGAGAAGAGTGTGTGAGGCGGGAAGTGATATATTACACCAAAAAAAAAAAAAAAAAAAAAAAAAAAAAAAAAAAAAAAAAAAAAAAGGTTCAATGGGCAAATTCTATGCGACTCAAAGGTCCAGCAGACCAGCTCATAGAGGTGGCCAGTGGGCCGGGTTGGACCCAGCCCACCCTAACTCGCACGGCTGGTGGGTCACGTGGGTCCGACCCGGTTTCAATCCGGCACAGCCCGGCACAGCTCGGATTTAATCCGGGTTGTGTCGTGGGTCCAAAATTTTCGACACAACCCATTTCAACCCAGCTCAGTTTAACCCGTTTGATTCGACCCAAATCGCACAACCCGTTTTGACTCATTTAATTCGACACACCTAGCCCGTGAACCCACCTAACCCGACCCACCTGGCACAACCCAGCCCGCACGGCCCACCCGCAACGAATGACCCACCCAACCCGCACGAGCCAACCCACCTAACCCGCACGCATGACCCACCCAACCCGCACGGCCGGCACAACCCGCACGGCCCGCACAACCCGCACGGCCCGCACAGCCCGCACAATTCGCACGGCCTAACATCCATTTTAAAAAAAAAACGGCTAGTTTTTTGTATCTAACGGCTAGTTTTTTGTATCTAACGGCTAGTTTTTTAAGTGTATGATCATCCATTCTATTTTTCCTATAAATACCAATTCCATTTCACTCAAATTTCCACACAAATTCAAGCTTTCTTTCTCTCTTACTTAAAAATTCTTATTGTTCTCAAATTCTCAAGTGTTATATAGAGTTATATTTTTGTTAAAAAAAATCTCCTTAATATTATTATTAGTATTCTTAAGATTCTAAAAAAAAAAAGTTCTTCTCCATATTATAATTAGTAATCATACAAAAAAAAATGAGCTCAAGAGGAGGAATGGGAAGGAGTCAAAGTGGTGGTCGAAGTGGTAGCCAAAGGAGTGGTGGTGCAAATTTTTCGTATGAAATTAATACGGAAAATTTAAACCAATTTGTCAATGAATATGGAGATTATGGTTTAGGAGATAGGCAAAATATTCAAACGTCTCCACCACAACATTTCTCCCACGAGTCCCACCAATCATCAAGTTCAACTATGCCACCTCCATCGCAACCAACATCTCAACCTTCATCTCAAGGTAATTTCTAATTAAATTTTTATTGTTATGAATATTTAAAAAAACTATTATTAATGATTATAAAGTTAGTTTAGTTTCCAATTTTCTATGATTTACAATTAGTTAATTACCATGAAAAATGCGTTTAAATAAGTATAATTAAAATATTTAAAATTTAAAAGCTTATTTTCATGAATAGCATTTAAAAATTAATTTTAATAATTTGATTTATGAAATGTGGTGGCGGTGAAAGTAGAGGTCGAGCACATTTTTCTTGGGTGTGGAAACATTTTGAACGAGTTGAGGTCACACCCCCGGGATGACAACCTGGTCAACCAAAGAGGTTCACGTGTACATGCCTAGTTTGCAAGGCGCTAGGTGCAAATGTCAAGTCATATAATTGGAAAACGGGAGATGGAACCGGAACCTTGAGTCGGCATTTGCAAAATAAACACGACTTGTTCGAAAATGGCCCCCGTCCTTCGGGGGTGGCGTCCAAACACAATTGGGTGGATACATGAACCAACCCGGCGGAGGTACACCTTTCATTTATAATAAAGATAGAATGATTGATGAAATGAGTACTTTAGTTATTGCTAATGAATACCCTTTTAGTTACGGTGAAAATGCAAACGTTGAGCATTTTAATAAAGTTGCATTACAACCTGCATTTACTCGTGTCCCCCGAAATACCCTAAGACGTTATACACAAACTTCTTATTATAAGTATAGGAGTGGTTTGATTGAATTATTTCGTACTTTTGATGGTCGTGTTAGTTTTACAAGTGATACATGGACTTCTAGTTTTGGCGAACCTTTTCTTTGCATTACTGCTCATTGGGTGGATGATGATTGGTTTATTCAAAAACGTATGTTTTCAAGCTATGGAAGAAAGGCATACCGGTTTTAACATCAAAGTTCGTATTTTGGATTGTTTAAAAGAATTTCACTTGAATAATAAAGTTTTTTCTTTGTCTCTTGATAATGCAACTGCAAACACAAAGTGTATTGACTATTTGAAAAATGACTCCGAGTTGAATTTGTTGTTGGGTGGTAGTCTCTTGCATGTTAGATGTTGTGCTCATATTTTGAATTTGTCTGTTCAAGAGGGTCTCGCTGAGTTGCAACCATTGCTAAACCCAATTAGAACAGTTATAAAATGGATTAGGATTACTCAGTCAGTTAGAAGAAAGTACATAGCTATGTGTAAAGAGAGAGGTCTTAAGAAAAGACAATGGTCTATTGATACCCCTACCCGTTGGAATTCTACTTTCAAGTTGTTGAGTGATGCTATAAAGTATCGTGATATTTTGACCCAACTTTACAATGAGACTCGTGTTGATCCTACTGAGTTAATAACCGAAAGTCATTGGACTAATGCTTCTTTTGTTCGTGATGTTTTAAATGCTTTTGATAGTGCAACTCATATTTTCTCTTATATTTATGAGCCTAACGTTCATTTAGTCATAATTGAGTGTGTTAAAGTTGTTCACACCATCGAAGAGCATATGAAGATTGATGGACTTCGTCCCGTTCTTGATAGCATGAAACGTAAGTGGCATACTTATTTTAGTGAATTTCCAATCATTTATGGAATTGCTGCTATTCTTGACCCCGGTGTCAAAGCTGAAGGTTTGGAAAATCTTTTAGAATTTTATTATACAAGTTTAAGTATCGATTATGATGTTAGTGAATATATTAACAAATGCAAATCTGTTTTGGGAGACCTTTATGATCATTATGCATCTATTTATGGTTTTGATTTGGCAACACCAACTACTACTAGCACTTCCGATTCTAGATTTGGTTTTCTTGATAAAGTTATGAAAAAAAAAACACAAAGCATCTACATCATTCTCATCATCATCTTCTTCAACACTTGCTATTAATGATTATTTGTCATATCAACATGAGACCAACAACAACTTTCAAATTATAAAATGGTGGCAAGAACATAAAAAAAGTTTTCCTATATTGGCGAGAATTGCAAAAGATATACTTGCAGTTCCCGCTTCATCTGTTGCTTCCGAGTCTGCTTTTAGTGCAGGTAGAAGAGTGTTAGATGAAAAAAGATCTCGCTTAACTCCGGAAAGCATTCAAATTTGTGTTTGTAAGAAAGATTGGGATCAAGCTGAAAGAAGAACTCAAGGTTTAAAGGAAGACGAAGACGATGAAGATGATCATGTGATGATATTGGAGTCGTCAACGGATGATGCAGCTTCCGGGGATGATGATGCAACAAACATGGGTGGCTAGAAAAGTCTAAATCAGGTACGCTAAGAACTACGTGGGCTTTGATTCTTTCGGGATACGTAGGCAACTTATTTTTCGAAAATTACAATTTAATTGCAAAATTAAATTTTAGTTTTCTAAAGATAGGTCCAAGCCCCCCCCCCCAAATTTCAAAAGAAGTACAATATAAGAACTACGCTGGCTTTGATTCCTTATTTTATAATATAAGGATACGTAGGCATCTTAATTAAGAGCAAGCCATCAAATTGTTAATTTTGTAAAAATTAAAACACCACACAACCCACCCGACCCTAACCCACGAACCCACCCGACCCTAACCCACAAACCCACCCGACCCTAACCCACCTAACCCACAAACCCACCCGACCCTAACCCACAAACCCACCCGACCCTAACCCACCTAACCCACAAACCCACCCGACCCTAACCCACTAACCCACCCTTCGACCCACCCTTACTCACTAACCCACCTTGACCCGTCTAACCCACGAACCTAGCTCGACCCACCCATGACCCGTCTAACCCACAAACCCAGCTCGACCCACCCACGATCCGTCTAACCCACAAACCCAGCTCGACCCACCCACGACTCGTCTAACCCACGAACCTAACCCTGGTGTGTCCAACTTCTCCGACCCAACCCACGACCCGGCCCACCCTACCCTACGTGTGTCGTGCCGTGTGTCATGAAACCCCAACCCGCGACCCACCTAACCCTAACCCAGCTCGCACGACTCGCACGGTGGACACCTCTACCAGCTCATTTAAAAATTGGCATTGGTATTAAGGGCTTGTTCTAATTGACTGAATTAAACAGAACAAAATTGAACTGAATATTTTATATGAGGAAAAAATAATGATTGAATAAAACTGAACTGAAAATAAATTAAAAAGAATAGGCCCTAACTTGTGTTTAAATAATATCATCTAAATACCAACAAATAATATGTTGATACCAATAAAATATTTTTGGATTTGTTGGTACTACTAAATATTTTGGTATCATTTATGCATGTGATCCTTGTGCAGGGGCCATGCTACTCTTTTCTGTATCGTTCCAATTTTATCAGATGTCTCTGAAGAGACGAATACTTTGGTATTGTTTAGGGTAAAAATACCATAAATACGTGGACAAATCAGAGATAGACACGTGTTAAGCCTGGACAACTCCACCTGAGCGCTCACCAACTGACACATGTTAGCCTAAGATATCTGCTGAAATTGCGGCCTTCAAGGCGTAATTCTCGAGAAAGCCTCAAAACGACGCAGGCCCCAAATCTAGGTCAGAAAACCTAAGAGAGGGCACAATTTCCAACGATCTTATAAATAGGGAGATATCCCCCATTTTTAGGTTAGATTCAACCATTTATTACACCACTCTACATTCTCTCTCATCAAAGAAAACACATTATCTCAGAATCCAAGAAGATCTCACTTTACTTTCCGCACCGTTTCACTTTCTCCAACACTATCTAACTTGATCGTCGGAGGCAGAGCTCCAACCACCCGAAGTCTTCGTTATTTTGTAGGTACAGGCGCTACCAGACCAGTCTTCGAGCTGTAACTCTCCCAAGGGACAAAAACACCCAAAACATTTGGCGCCGTCTATGGGGAGAGTACCTCAAAAAGGTTCAAGATTCTGTACCACCGCCAGACCCTACCCGTTCACGGTTGATGGGGAGGTCTTTACAGACCATGAAGACGACCACGATGTGGACGTCGAAACATATGTGGCCTCTGATGGGTCACTCATTGCCAAGAAAATCCGTTCCAAAGACAAGCTAGAACGAGTAAACAATGAAGCTAGTACCAGCAAGTCTGCTTGACCACCGCCAGGGAATATGACAGGGTAAAGTCGTATCCCCTAATAAAAAATAATTACCTAAGTCTTCTAACTAAAGTAGATAGAGAAGTAGGGTCGAACTCCACAGGGAAACAAGTCTTTCTACTCCTAATTAATTATTATAACCTAAATTATCAAAGTAACCAATATTATTGTAAATAAAGTCTATACTACGAAAAATAAGATCGAAGGAAATAAAGTAGGGAGAAATCAAATATTAAAAGACCTAGGGCATAGGTTCACTAATAAACAATATTCCAGGGCAAATCATAATAAGCAATCATCAAGCATTGATTAATCAGATTATAAAGTGCTTTCGCTACGTATTATAATCACAGAGTTAATTTACCGGTATTAAATCTCATCTGTCGAATCTCGAGTTAACCATTTATAAATTAGTACGTCCACCTATTGAAACTAAGCCTAAACATCAATTCTCATATGTCGAATCTCGAATTAATATTGATAAACTCATACAATTAAATCTGGCCAAACCTAATTGCATAGCATTAAATCAATCAACAGGAAATAAACCAAGCATTGATAATCAACAATCACAAATTTACCCCTTCATATTATTTATTAGATCCCCATAAACCCTAGAAATAAAACTACTTAAACATCATCATAACTAAACTAATCAAATGAATAAAGCAAAACATAATCAAAGAAGTAAATAAAATAAATGAAATTAAAAGAGAAGAAATTGTTACCAAAAGAAATCTGGATTAATGAAGTAATTAAGAACAAAGTTGAGAGAGAAATTAAGAGAGAGAAAATATCCTAAGTAGAGAGAGAAAGTCTAAGAAAGAAGGTAATCAGAATTTACGTACATAATTTGTACTTCAACCTTCCTCAAAACAAAAATTAAAACAAAACTAATCAGCTCTAAGAAAAACGAGCCCCCGATCAGGCGAAGGGCTGCCCGATCGGGCCCGCCTTTTTACTTTCCCATGCTTGGTATGCCGCGCCCGATCGAGCCTACGCTCACCCGATCGGGCGCGCTTCTTCCTTAAGGGTGCCTTTGCGCGCAGCCGCCCGATCGGGCGTATGCTTGCCCGATCGGGCCCGGCTTCCTCTTCAAGGCTTGGATTTCGATAAGGCTCGATTCCTTAGCCCAATCCGAATTTCCTCATCGGGTCTTGATTAGTCGATCCAATAGCCCCGGTATCACATACCGAGCCCTTAATCACCGGGCTCTCACCGATCCTGGGCTTCAAGAATGGTCGTGTCCTTCTAGCCTCCGTAGTCGATCCATGAAAACCCGGGAAAATGCTCCAAAAGTGCAATTTCTTGTAAAACTCAAATAAAACTACGAAAACACTAGAAAACACAATTTAGTAATAAAAGTGGCCATAAAGAGCCAAAAACACTACTAATTATGACTGTGGGACGGGGGTAAAACACTATATAAATTGGATATATCAAACTCCCCCAAGACAAACCTTTGCTTGTCCCTAAGCAAAGAACTCATCAATGAACATATAAACATGCCTCATCCCAATAAACAAAATCAAGCACAAACGATTCAAGATAAATCTAATGAACATGCTTCAATGTCAATCAATCTCATTCATCTAATCATCCTTCATCCCCAATAATTGTCAAGTAAAGCAAACCACATGAGTATATAGAATTCAAGACTAGTGCTCACGCACTCAACTCTCATTTATGTGGTGAGTAAAAGATGTACTAGATTGCTCTCCAACCAACCCCTTTATTTGTGAACAATGCCCTCCCAACTCACACTCTCGTGTGTTTATAACAATGAACGCTCAACCTACTAGTCGACTCGAAATATGTCAAATCATAACTTGCATTGGTAAACAACACTTTCACATTCATACAACTCTATGCACAAGGTCAGAAAGTCTTTAAAGCTTGTAATGTAAGGCTAGGGTAAAGGGTAGGATAAATTTGGGAATATGTGAGAGAAAAGCTATGCATTAATGGATCCAAATCCTACTAAACCCATGATCAAAAATAGATGTTGATCATACATCTCCAACAACATAACTAACTCCAACAAGAATCCACCAAATACAACTCCAAACAATATAAACAATCCCAACACTTACAATTTCACTCATAAGAATATAACAATGTAAAACTTGAGTGAACAACAAACTTTGAACTCATTCTTTTTTTTCTTTCTTATTTTCAAACTTAAACTCTTTTTTTTTCTTTTGAATTTTTTTCTTTTTTTTTTCTTGAACAACCTTCAAATAGAACATTTGAACATATGAAACATCTTTTTTTCTTTGCTCTTTTTTTTTTTCTTTTTCCTCATATTGGAAATTTTTAACTTTGTAACACAAAACATCAATATTTTCCAATCATAATATCAAAGAACAATCACTCTTCTTTTATTCCTACATTGTGCAAATGATGTGCACACCACAACTCCCTCACCTCACCAACTAATAGCTCCCCCAAGCCAAGCTTGAGACTAGTAATTAATGGGGCTCATATAGGCTTGTAATGTGGCTAAATAAACAGTAAAAGGGCACAAGCAACAACATGGGTAACAAGAAGGGAACAAATGTATCTAATATCGTCTGAAGGCTTCCTAAAAGAACAAATGCCTTCGTCCTCCTCAATGTGCATAATATTGAGCTACACAAACATTACTAATAGTTGCAAACCAATACTCAAATTCATTGACATACCAGGAACTAACACACATTCCTAACCAAATCAACTAGTCAAGCACTATATTCACAAATAGTTGGCAAAATTGACGCATGTTTAGGAATCCAAACAATTAAACTTCAAATCATGATCAACAAATTCACAAAGCTCATTATCATATACCAAGAATCAAAACAATATTTTCTAAGTATGGGACACAAGGAAGCATGATTTACAATTCATTGGAACGTATTTTTGAATTTTTTTATTTTTCAAATTTTTTTGTATTTTTTTCATAAGGGAAAGCAATTAAAACTACACTAGGAAAGCAATAAATAGAAAAGAGAGAAAGAGAGTTACCATATATACAAGAAATTTCCCCCCAAGCCAAATCAAGCAATGCCCTCATTTACTTGGGAAGGTATAGCTAGGAGAAGCTACTCCTCATCATCATCCATCCTCTCATACCCTCCTCCATAGCTCGAGCGGCACCACCCTGGCTCGTTCCAGCACCACCATAACCCGAACCACCTGCAGGTAGTTAGGGTTCACATTTCCCCCTATACCCCCAAAAGGAGCATCACCCCCATATCCATGGACTGAAGAGTAGTCCACATAAGTACCAAATGCTCCGGGGGTGGAATACCCTCCTTGGGGGTATTGGAACCAGTCGGGAACTAAAGCCTCGGGGGAAATAGCCCCTCGGCGTGCGTAGTCATTGTACATGGGGTATAGACCCCTCCCAAGGTTCCTCTCTATGTGACCTACCCGACCATCCAAGGTGCTTAACCTAGAATCTAGGTTTTGCATCATGCCCTCTACTCTCCCTTGCCCCATCTCTATACGGTTCAATTGGCTCCTAAAAGCTGAAAAGTCATAAGGGGCATTGGGGTCGACGTTATAATCAACCGAGGAAGTGGGTATGCCATAGGTGAAGGGTGGAGGTGGTGGGTAGCGTGGTGAATGGTGTGGGGGGATTGGTCTTGGGGTGATTGGTGGGGTTGTGGTGAAGGGTGAGGTGCTTGAACCTCGCCTTGACCGTTCATCTCAAATGTGTAAGAAGGATTTCCCTTCTCAAATTTGGTCAAGGCGGGGTAGGGTAAGGTAAAGGCTTGGTCCCTCCTACCCGATTATCGGTGGACTATCCACCAAGTGTCACCTCCCACGAGTTGCACCCAATTTAGACTCCCTAAATAGGCTAGGTCCATGAGGTTTCATCCCGCTACTTTCCTATGCCCATCCGGGTTCCAACCTAGGTGTTTTATGGCAATATGGGTCACTAACCCCCCAAAATCAATAGGTGCCCTAGACCTACCCGCTTCGGCCGCATTGGCCGCCCTTTGAAAGTGATTGGCTATCCTATGGGGTATGTTCAATTTTTCAGCATTAGGGATAACATAGGATGCTAATAATTCTAATTCATCCCTCCCTACATTTGCCGGTTCATACCTCCCAAAAATAGTGAGGCCGACAAATCTTTGCCAAAACTTTGGGACGGGATGTTGAATCCACGTCCCTTTGGCGTGTTGGAGGTTAGCCAAACCCTCCCAGTGAGTCTCTTGTAGACCACGACAATGTGGTCTTGGGAGGGTTCGATTGGTTTATACGATTTCAATTCAAACAACTTCCCAAATTCTTTAAGAGTTAAACGCACATCGTTGTTCAATAATCGGAATTGCACATGAGTGATTATAGCATTCATTTTAATAACATTAAAACTAGAGATAAATTCTAATGTTAAATTATCATATGTATCATGGCACATTTGAAAAAATCCACTCATGCCTATACCCTTAAACAATTTTTCCACATATTTATCAAGACCTAATCTAGATAATGTGGGATGATGAACAAAGCGGGTTGAGATTACTTGTCGATCGATGAGATTTAGCATCCTAGGCCGTTGTTCCTCAGAGGTGATAACAACCTCCTCCCATCCCGGTACTTGAAGCTCCGGGTTGACTATTGGTTGTTGTTGCCTCGAACTTTCGCCCCTTTGTTGCCTAGAACACTTTGAAGCCATGTGTATGTGAAAAATTTGGTATTTGGAGCTTTCTCTCTCTAAGGGTTAGAAGGAATTATGAGAGAAAGTGGGAGAAAATGGGTGGAAAATGTAGAGGAAGGTGTGAGGATTAAGAATATGTAAAGATTTTGAGGTTTTGATGGGTGAATTTGAGGAGATCTTGGATTGAAAGTGGAGTTGAAGGTTTGAAAATGGAGGTTTTAGAGAGAGAAAGTGTGAAAGAGAAAGATGAAGTAAGAAAGAAAAAGAAAAGAGAAAGGGAGAAGGAGGGTTTAAACACCCGGATAAAATAGGCGCGCCTGATTGGGCAAGCCTCGCCCGATCGGGCGAAGGTAGCTCCTGACGATTTGTAAAGTGCGCGCCCGATCGGGCGACCTCTGCCCGATCGGGGGCGCGAACTCGAACCTCGAAATCGCCAATTCGCCTGCCCGATCGGGCGAGCTTCGCCCGATATTTCTTTTTTTGCTCGATTTATCCAAAAATCCGCCCGATCGGGCGGCCTCGCCCGATCGGGCAAAGTTTCCCTCAATTTCTTCCTTCACTTGCGCGCCCGATCGGGACCCCTTGCCCGTTCGGGAAAAATTAAGCTCCGACAAAATCAATATTGCGTGCCCGATCGGGACTCCTTGCCGGATCAGGCGAAATATTCTACAATTCCGAACCTTAGGTGCGCGCCCGATTGGGCGAGCCTCGCCCGATCGGGCCCGTACCCAATCCTGGAGCTTCTCTTTCTTCGCCTTTTTCTCTTGAAACCTCCGTACTTTGTGATCTAAAACCTGTGCAAAACACTCATGAAAGGTAAAATTTCACTCTCCTCACCTCTCTAAGAAAAAGTAAAAAAATGAATAAAAAATTTAGTCTAGAAAGCAATAAATACGGGTTGCCTCCCGCAAAGCACTGGTTTATCTAGGTCCCGAACGACCCTCTTACCACATTGAAACTCAAAGTGAATCGGAACCGCTTAGGTGAAGTAATTCAAATGCACCAATCGTAGCCCCCTCATGATATAGCTTGAGTCTTTGGCCATTAACCTTGAAATCATTACCATGTTCGTCGAAAACCTCCACAGAACCGAATTTATTGGCCCTTTTTACAATAAAAGGACTCGACCACCTTGACCTTAACTTTCCTGGGAAAAATTTAAGTCGAGAGTTGAATAGTAACACTTTATCACCCTCCTTGAATTCTCTCGGAAGGATCATCTTGTCGTGCCACCTCTTCGTCTTCTCCTTGTAGACTCGAGCACTATCATAGGCCGTTAACCTAAACTCATCGAGTTGGTTGAGTTGAAGTAACCTCTTTTCTCCCACTAGTTTGGCATCTAAATTGAGCTCCTTAATAGCCCAATATGCCTTATATTCCAATTCGACCGGGTTATGACATGCTTTACCGTACACGAGTCTATACGGAGTAGTACTTATAGGGGTCTTGAATGCAGTTCTGTACGCCCAAAGGGTGTCATCCAACTTGTCGCTCCAATCTTTCCTTGACTTTACCACCACCCTTCTCTAGAATGGCCTTGATCTCACGGTTAGAAACCTCAACTTGGCCACTAGTTTGGGGGTGGTAGGCTAAACCTGTCCTATGGTAGACACCATACTTTTTGAGGAGAGTGTCTAACTTCCGTTCATGGAAGTGAGAACCTCCGTCACTTATTATCGATCTAGGCACGCCAAATCTTGGAAAGATGGTCTTCTTGAAAAGTCTGTGGACCACCTTGGCATCATTGGTAGGAGTGGTGATGGCCTTAATCCACTTGGATACATAGTCAACGACAACAAGAATATAGAGGTTCCCTTTTGAAGAAGGGAACGGTCCCATGTAATCAACACCCCAAACGTCAAAAATTTCAACTTCTAAAATTCCGGTTTGGGGCATCTCATGCCTCCGCGAGATGTTGCCAGTCCTCTGGCAAGAGTCACAAGCCTGCACAAAAATGTTAGCATCCTTAAACATCGTAGGTCAATAAAAACCTGACTCATTAATCTTGGCCACTGTTTTAGTGGGGCCATGATGTCCTCCATAGGGTGAGGTGCAGCAACTAGTAAGCACACTGTGGACTTCCCATTCGGGAACACACCTGCGAAACAATCCATCTGCACACTCACGAAACAAAAAAGGATCATCCCAAAAATAATGTTTAACATCAGAAAGGAATTTCTTTTTTTATTGGTAGGACAAGTCAGGGGTAGAGTACCACGCACTAAATAATTAGCAAAATCTGCATACCATGGGTGTTTCTCTACAGCTACATATAGGTTGTCATCAAGGAAAGAATCATCTATAGGAAGAGAATCCTTACCCTCATCATACCTGATATGTGACAAGTGGTCTGCCACTACGTTCTCTGCTCCCTTTTTATCTTTTATTTCAATGTTGAAATCTTAGAGCAAAAGAACCCATTGGAGTAGCCTTGGCTTTGATTCCGCCTTAGCTATCAAGTACTTCAATGCTGCATGGTCAGTAAAAACAATGACTTTAGAACCAACAAGATATGATCTAAATTTTTCTAAAGCATAAATAACAGCAAGAAACTCCTTCTCCTTAGTGGCATAGTTGACTTGGGCCTCATCCAAAGTTTTTCTTGCATAATAAATAGCATGCAAAACCTTGTTCTTTTGTTGTCCGAGCACGACTCCTAGCGCAAAGTCACTTGCATCACACATGATCTCGAAAGAAAGATTCCAATCGGGAGCACATATGATGGGTGCCGATATCAAAGCCTGCTTAATCTTGTTGAAAGCCTCAAGACACTCGTTAGTAAAAATAAAAGGAGCATCCTTGAGAAAAAGCTGAGTCAGTGGTTTAGCAATTTTAGAAAAATCTTTGATAAAGCAGCGATAAAACCCCGCATGACCCAAGAAACTTCTAACTCCCTTAACATTAACTGGGGGAGGTAATTTCTCAATCACTGAAATCTTAGCTTTGTCTACTTGTATGCCCTTATTAGATACAATGTGACCTAGAACTACTCCCTTTGTCACCATAAAGTGACATTTCTCCCAATATAGGACTAAATTGCATTCTTCACATCGTTTTAAAATTTTAGCGAGATTAATTAAACATGAATCAAATGAAGAACCATACACGCTAAAATCATCCATAAAGACTTCCATAATAGACTCTATGAAATAAGAAAATATGCTCATCATACAACGTTGAAAGGTAGCGGGTGCATTACATAATCAAAAGGCATTCTACGATATGCAAAAGTGCCATAAGGGCATGTAAAAGTTGTCTTTTCCTGATCTTCAGGGTGAATCGGAATTTGGAAAAATCCCGAATACCCATCCAAATAGCAAAAGAATTTATGGTTAGCTAACCTCCCAAGCATTTGATCTATAAAGGGAAGAGGGAAGTGGTCCTTTTTAGTGGCGATATTTAATCTACGATAATCAATGCACAAACGCCACCCTGTTACAGTTCTAGTGGGAATTAATTCATTTTTTTCATTGGTTATCACAGTCATACCACCCTTTTTTTGGCACTACCTGCACAGGACTTACCCATTTGGAGTCAGAAATAGGATAGATAATACCTGCATCAAGTAGTTTCATAACCTCTTTCTTGACTACTTCCTGCATGTTGGGATTTAATCTTTGTTGGGGTTGAATGCAGGGCTTATAGTTGTCTTCTAGATGTATCATGTGCATACAAAAGTCAGGGCTAATACCCTTGAGATCATCAATACTGTACCTAATAGCTTTCTTATGGGTTTGAAGAACCCCTAGAAGTTGGGAAGTTTGTAACTCATTAAGTGCAGTACTGATGATCACGGGGTATAGTACCTGTTCATCTTAAAAAATATATTTTAAATGAGAAGGGAGAGGTTTTAGTTCAGGTTTCTTGACCTCTGCAGGTTTTGATTCCTGAACTAAATTTACTACCTTCATTGTTTCCTTGGGGCTTAACTCTTTTAAGGAAAGAGCTTTTTCAATATCCAGTACCTCTTTACCCCAAACGTTTGCATTGACTATAGATAAATTCCCGCAGAGAACTTCCTCTAGGGGATCCCTCGCAAGAACCTGTGGCAAGCTATCATCACAAATATCATCCATTATATAAATTACATCAATATACAACAATTTTCCTCTAGCATAGGCCCTTTCAAAACTTTCCCTAAATTAAAAGTAACATTATCGTCACCTACAGAAAGGGTTAGTTTGCCATTTTTAACATCAATAATGGCTCCTGCAGTATGAAGAAAAGGTCTACCTAATATAATGGGTATTTGCGTATCCTCGGCCATGTCTAAAACAACAAAATCAACAGGAATAAAAAATTTACCAAGTCTGACAGGGACGTCCTTTAAAATACCTAAGGGGTATTTTACGGAACGATCTGCCATTTGCAAAGTTATATTAGTAACCTTTAATTCTCCCATATTAAGTTTAGCACAAACAGACGATGGCATAACACTGACATTAGCACCCAAATCACACAAAGCTTTATCATAAAAACATTCCCTATTGACAAGGGATAGAAAAACTAAAGGGATCATTTAATTTAGGAGGGGATTTGTTTTGCAATAAAGCGCTACACTCCTCTATGAAAGCTAAAGTTTCTACTTCATTAAAGGCCCTTTTCCTAGTCAGAATGTCTTTCATAAATTTAGCATAAGCAGGAACTTGAGTGATTAAATCTGTGAAAGGAATTTTTACCTGCAGGTTTTCACAACCTCTAAGAACTTACTGAATTGTTTATCAAACTTACTCTTCAGTTGTCTATTAGGGAATGGAAGTTTGATAACCGGGCTCTGCACATCCTTTCCCTTATCCTGAGATTTACCCTGCACAGAAACATTAGTAGAGTTAGTATCTATTTGTATCCCTACAGGGTTAGCAGGATTAGCATTTGGTATAGAGGAATCTAGATCAGGAACTGGTCCATCTTCCTTTGGCATAGGAGGTCCATCATATTGTGAACCACTCCTTATAGTGATTGCATTGGCATGATCTGTAGGATGGATAGGTTGTGATGGTAGAGCTCCCTGTTGACGGGATTGTAGGGTTGATGAAAGTTGTGCAATTTGATTATCCATGATTTTATTGTGGGCTAGAATAGAATCAATTTGCGCATCCCTACTCTCCATATGCTTTTGCATATTGACAAGCATTGCTCTAATTTCTGTCATGGCAGGGTCGGAAGATGATGAGGGTGATGCTTGGCTTTTCTGGCCGGAATTTGGGTGATAATATTTTTGCTGTGGTGGGGGTTGTTGTTGTGGTTATTGTGGAGGTGGAGGGTTTTGTACATTGGTACTCCGGTATGAAAGATATGGGTGGTTTCGATAACCGGCATTGTAAGAGTTGGAATATGGGTTATTCTGCCTATAGGTTTGAAAGGCATTAACTTGTTCCATGGAGCTTCTACAATCTTGCTCCCAATTCCCTACAATTCCACAATTTTCACAAAAAAGCTTCATTGTTTGCAACAGCAGAAACATTAGCTACAGAGTTAGGAGCAACAGTAAGATTATCTAATTTTTTACAAATAGACGTTAATTGAGCTTGCAAAAAGGATACAGAATCAACATTATGTTTTCCTTTATTTGCAAACCCCCTCGGATTCCCGTATTGGGAATTGTGTATTGCCATGTCTTCGATAACCTGTCTTGCATCGTCCACATTTAAATTCATGAACCTCCCACTGGCTGCAGAATCTAGCACTGATCTAGAAGAATTTCTAAGTCCATTGTAGAATGCTTGGATCAATTACCATTGTGCTAGATTGTGGTGGGGGCATTCTCTCTGTAGGTCCTTGAACCTCTCCCAAGCCTCATATAGCATTTCGTAGGCTTCTTGAGCGAAGTTCTGAATAACACTCCTTAGTACCGCTGTTCTCTCTACAAGATAATATTTATTATAGAAATTCAAAGCAAGAGTTTCCCAGTCAGTAATACCAAGTGAATTTCTATTAAAACCATTAAACCATAATTTAGCCTTGCCACATAATGAAAAAGGAAAAATAATCTCCCTGATTTGGTCCTGCGTGACCCCGGCTTGTCTAATGGTGTTACAATACTGGTAGAAATCTGCGATGTGAAGATTAGGATCTTCACCCTTAGCTCCGCTGAATTGCTTCCTCTCTATCATAGTGATAATTTGGGGCTTGATTTCAAACTGAACTCCATCTAGCGCCGGAGTGGGAGTAAGGTGCGGGAAATCTGTGAGCTTTGGCTGCAAGTAGTCACTGAGTTTCTTCTGGGCCATCATCTCTGATTCTGAATTTGAAGGAATTTCTGCGTCACTAGAATCAGAGGGAGGGTCTCTTCGACTGTTGTCTTCCTCAGAACCCGACAGAATTTGTCTATAGATTTTCCTTTGCCTATGAAATGAGCGCTCGATCTCAGGATCAAATGGGATGTAACCTGATCTGGAACACCTGGGCATAAACAAGGAACTAAAAGACAAATATGAGAATTGCCTCAAAAAACTAACATTCTCTGAGACAAAGGGAGATAATCTAGACTACAAAAAAAATTAATCAGAAAATAAAAATAGAACCGTTTCCCTAGCAACGGCGCCAAATTTTGACAGGGTAAAGTCGTATCCCCTAATAAAAAATAATTACCTAAGTCCTCTAACTAAAGTAGATAGGGAAGTAGGGTCGAACTCCACAGGGAAACAAGTCTTTCTACTCCTAATTAATTATTATAACCTAAATTATCAAAGTAACCAATATTATTGTAAATAAAGTCTATACTATGAAAAATAAGATCGAAGGAAATAAAGTAGGGAGAAATCAAATATTAAGAGACCTAGGGCATAGGTTCACTAATAAACAATATTCCAGGGCAAATCATAATTAGCAATCATCAAGCATTGATTAATCAGATTATAAAGGACTTTCACTACGTATTATAATCACAGAGTTAATTCACCGGTATTAAATCTCATCTGTCGAATCTCGACTAAACCATTTATAAATTAGTCCGCCTATTGAAACTAAACCTAAACATCAATTCTCATTTGTCGAATCTCGAATTAATATTGCTAAACTCATACAATTAAATCTGGCCAAACCTAATTGCATAGCATTAATTCAATCAATAGGAAATAAACCAAGCATTGATAATCAACAATCATAAATTTACCCCTTCATATTATTTATTAGATCCCCATAAACCCTAGAAATAAAACTACTCAAACATCATCATAACTAAACTAATCAAATGAATAAAGCAAAACATAATCAAAGAAGTAAATAAAATAAATGAAATTAAAAGAGAAGAAATTGTTACCAAAAAAACTCTGGATTAATGAAAGTAATTAAGAACAAAGTTGAGAGAGAAATTAAGACAGAGAAAATATCCTAAGTAGAAAGAAAAAGTCTAAGAAAGATGGTAATCAGAATTTACGTACATAATTCGTACTTAAACCTTCCTCAAAACAAAAATTAAAACAAAACTAATCAGCTCTACGAAAAACACGCGCCCGATCGGGCGAAGGGCCGCCCGATCGGGCCCGCCTTTTTACTTGCCCATGCTTGGTATGCTGCGCCCGATCGAGCCTACGCTCGCCCGATTGGGCGCGCTTCTTCCTTGAGGGTGCCTTTGCGCGCAGCCGCCCGATCGGGCGTATGCTTGCCCGATCGGGCCCGGCTTCCTCTTTGAGGCTTGGATTTCGATAGGGCTCGATTCCTCAGCCCAATCCGGATTCCTCATCGGGTCTTGATTAGTCGATCCAATAGCCCCGGTATCACATACCGAGCCCTTAATAACCGGCTCTCACCGATCCTGGGCTTCAAGAATGGTCGTGTCCTTCTATCCTCCGTAGTCGATCCATGAAAACTCGGGAAAATGCTCCAAAAGTGCAATTTCCTGTAAAACTCAAGTAAAATTACGAAAACACTAGAAAACACAAATTAGTAATAAAAGTGGCCCTAAATAGCCAAAAACACTACTAATTATGACCGTAGGACGGGGGTAAAACACTATATAAATTGGATATATTAGAATACCAAGGCATCCGGAGGTTAGGATCTAGTAACCCGAGACGAGCTCATGAAATTCATGACAAGTTTCAAGGGTGAGATCGAGGACCTGATCAACCAGAAGACGACTGGCTCTAACAAGAGTCAGTCGGCCAAAAAATCCCCTCGAGCTGAGAGGAGTAAGTTAGTCAGAGACAAGCGACTTACTCCACATCCAAAGGAGAAGGCTACGCCTGCCATTGGCTTGACCAAGATCCTTTTGCCCTAGACGGTCACAAGGAAGGTTCTCCGTGCTATTCAGCCTAATGGCAACAAGAAAACCTTTACCGTTTCTCGACATATCATCGAACGAAATCGGAACCAACAATTGTCTGAGTCAGCCTCTATATCAAGCTTTCCAAACAGCTTCAAGAATACATCTGTAAGGAATACTTAATCCTTTCATGAGATCCATACAGGCGGTAAGTCCGTCCACTCTCGCCCTCAGATGATTGGGAATGCCCCGTATGTGCCCCATATGACATACGAGCCATACGCCCCTCATTTCATGCAGCCGACCCTCTTTGAAGGACAGGTGACATACAATGGTCCAACCTTTGGACTGGAAGCTCCGTCTGCTCAAACTTGGTGGACAAACTTCTGCGTTCACCAAGGAGATAACCAAGGCGACACAGCCGGCCAAGGTTAAGAGTGTGTTGGTAGGTGCCTATGATGGTACCTCCAACCCGAAGGACCACCTCATGGCATACTCCAACCTTATGCACATGCAGGGGTTGGAGGATGCTATGTGGTGCGATGCGTCCCGGATACCTTGAAGGGAATATCCCAACAATAGTTCAACAATCTTTTAGCCGGGTGCATTGACAGCTTCAGGAAGCTTGCTTTCCTATTTGTCTCCAAATTCTCAATGAGCATCCCTGCCAAGAAAACAAGTCTTGACTTGAGCACCGTAAGGCAGGGACGGAGAGAGAGAGAGAGAGAGAAGGGCTTCACTCCTATGTAAGACAGTTCAATTTGGTGAGAATTAAAAACCAGGGGCTCTCTGATGAGGTAGCCTATACAAACTTCTTCAAGGGTCTAAAGGATGGTCGAGCTTATTCGGAAGAGGGTCTGTTTAATCCAAGAGGCCAATAGAGTCAGAAAGATTTACTCAAGCTACCAACCTCTGCTTGTCCAGCCATCAGTTAGATTTTAAGAAGTCTGACAAACAAAAAGAAAGTCGGTCTGCTCAGTCGGCTCAGAAAAACCGAAGAGAGCAAAAAGCAAAAAGACGTTTGGTAGTTGAAGAGCCTGATCAGCTGTCCAAAAAGAAAAAGAAACATTTATCAACAATAACATTTGAATAACCATGACCATGATCATAAGTATCTCTAGCAAACCATACATAAAAGTCCCAAGCATCATCGATTGACAATGAAATCTACCATTAAAAATGCTTTCAATAATGTCTCTAATTTGCTCATTCAAATCATGATAACAAATCTCGCAAGCCTGCCAAAGATCACAACCATGGTAAATAATGAAGTTCTCTAGTCTATTAAAGTACACCCAAAATGGCTCATTCTCTAATTGAAGAAGCGAGGTACTTGGATTTTTTTTTACAAGACAAACAAAAATCAAATAAAAGAAAAATATATACTAAGACCGATACTCAAGCAATAAAAAACACTCAAGCATAGACACCGTTCCCCGGCAACGGCGCCATTTTGACGAGGGAATGGGGATAAACACTAACCAACTAAAAAACAAAGAAACCAAACAAATAAAGCACTAGGGAATGGGGATCAACAAGCAATCATGACAATTGTAGCAATTCGGGAACAAGATGCAAATCAATGGTTGCGAAAACTAATGGTAAGAGCAATTAAAAGAGTTCGACAAGCTATCTCATAGAGGTTTAACTAGCACCAACTACGAGAGACACTAACTAGGAACGTCACAAATCAAACTCAATCGGCAATTGCAATTCCTAAATCAATGGTCAGTATCGTTAGCAATTACAATGTAATCTAGCATAATTCTCAAGGCCTATCGAATTACACACATGCACAATTTCCATTAATCACTTATCTCAATAATTAATCAACATAATCCCCAAATTAGGCATAATCAATCAATCATACAAGTTTTACCCAATCCCTAGCCAAACAACTACCCTAACATCATCATCTAATCAATTAACAACTAAAGAAATCAAAAATCAACAATATATGAAGAACAACTACACTAATAAAGCATCAAACATCACAATCAATCCAAAAAAACAAGAATATTAAACAAAGCAATAAAATGAGATAGAGTTAGAAATGCTCATTGATAATACAGAAGATCTTCAACACAATTGTGACCATTAAATCTTCAATCTCTCAATCACCATTGAAATTCCTCACATTCTCTCACTAAAATCTACTCCTAAACTAACTCGAAAACTAGAGAGAGAAGCTCTCAACTAAGCTAAAATTATCATCCAATTTCAATCTAAATCTACTTACAAAAATCAGGTTACAAATTGGTTTTATAGGAGGCGCGAAATGAAGACAAGCAAAACAGGGACTCGGAGGGGCGCGCCCGCGCCACTGTGCTGCGCGCTCGCGGGGGGTGGCCGCGCGGTTGCGCCACTGTGCTGCGCGCCCGCGCGAGGTGGCCACGCACCTGCGCTCCTCTAGGTTTTCCTCTCGAGGTTCGTGCGTTCGGTAATGGCTTTGATTGAGCGCAACGAATGATGATGATGGACACCAAGAGGGGCAGTCTTAAAAAGCACTTGACAGTGGGTTTAACACCCCATCTTCATGAGAGCACGACTTGAGAGCGTAAGAGCTAGAACTTGGAGAACCCACTTCCTTGCATCTTGAGCTTTCCTATTGCCATGAGCTTGCTTCAAAAGAATCTTTGTAGGGAACATCTCAAACATTACCCCAAACTTAAACCCCACTATGATCTTATACTTAAGCATGGTGGCGTCCAAAGGGAAAGAAGCTAGAGCAAAAGAGTCGCCAACAAGTTTTAGGAACTTGTAAACCGTTCACAGGGTGAAGGTTACACCCCTTATCGATCCATGAGATCGTCAACTCCAATAGGTGAACCATGACTGGAAGTTCAAGGATGCTGGTACAAATCCAACCTAAAAGAGATTGAACCTGCCCTAATAATAGGCCTCTACTTTATTCTCACTACTACAAAATTGGCCAAAGAGACCCGCCGAAATTAGCGAAAGAGACTGCCTTAGAGGCGGTCTCTAACGCAGCGGTCTCTTTGGCAAAGAGACTGCTTTATTAAAAGCGGTCTCTAGAATGAGAAAGCTAAGACCGCCTCTTTAAGAAAAGCGGTCTCAACTTTTAGGAAATTAAGACTGCCATTATAAGAAAAGCAGTCTCTATTTTAAGAAAACTGAGACCGCCTAACTTATTTAGGCAGTCTCTTTTTTTTAGAAAAGTGAGTTCGCTTTTTAACTCAAAGGGTCTCTTTGGTCACATTTTAAATAAAAAAAATAGCTTATTAGATTTTTATAATTACAATTCGATTCATCAATATTAACTTATATACTACGTAATTTCATTCATATTTTTCATAATTAAATACAAAGGAGAAAAATAACTCTTGTATACTCCTCAAAAATTACGTTCATAGTACAGATGTCAAAGAAAATTCAATACATAAAAATAAAAAACAAAAATTCTATAAATTGAAGAAACAAATTTTATTACTCAACCCCCTTATCAAAAAAAAAAACAATGGGAATTGAAGCAGGGAAGGTGGAGTAGCTGAACGCTCATATATCCAGCTTGCGAAACCAGCATCAAAATCATTTCTTAGGCAACCACTTCTGCTTCGCTGACACTTCCCAACAAGCGATTTGCCTCTAGTCATCATCATATGAAACTTGAAACTACAAATTTCTATTCAAAAAAAAATTAAAACAACTTATGATCTAGAAATAAACCAGAACAATTATAAAGGAATGAAAAAAAAGGAAAAAGCAAAAATTTAAAAATCAAGATACAAAATAAAATTCGTTTACATTAAAAAAATGATAAATTATTTAATTTAAGAAATTAAATACTAGATCTAAAATAAAAGTTGTTTAAATTGATGAATGAACAAAAAAATCAAAGCAAGGAAAAAAAAACTAATTTCAAAAACTAACAAGCGAAAGAACAATTCATCAGGAAATTCTCTAAATTAAAAGAAATTTAAAAATAAAAAATAAAGTATACCAGAACTTAAATTTGAAGAGCTGAAACCGAAATTGAAAATGATAATAGAAATATATAAAATCTAATGCGAACTTAATAATGACGAATAATACCAGATCCGACTCCATACTAAGGAAAGTGAGCGATAATAACGAAAAATACTAGATCTGATTATGATAGAAGTTTTCAAAACAAAAATTTCATAAAAAAATGGCAAAAATTGGTTTTGAAACGATTAAATTAACATGCAAAATATACAAACAATAATCTATTACCATGGCTAAACGAAAAATCAAACAAATTTTAGATTTTTTAACAAAAAAAAAAAAAGTTTAAAAACAAGTATTATAAGAAATTCAGATTTTTAATTAAGAAAAAAATGAACATCAGATAACTAAAACTCAAAGATCAGATCTACTCAAATAAACTAATAAACTAGAAAGAAAAATTAAGGGAAAAAACCCCTATTTTTTGCGCCACATCTAAGAGCAAAATCGAAAAAAAATTGAAAAAGGGGATCGAAGAACTCACCGATCGAGGAATCGAAGAGCTTAATTTAAATTCCATAATTGTTCTCTATTTGTTTTGTCATTCCTCTTTCCTTTTCTTTGTTAATGGCTGCTGAAATTGAATCGTTGCTAGTTATTTGGCTTGAAGGAATTTGTTAGGGTTTGAAGGAGGAGAGAGAAAGAGACGAGAGAGAAAGAGGGAGGAAATGAGTAGGGTAAGGCCGGGTAACTAGGGAGTGAATGAAGAGGAGAGAGAAGTTAAAAAGAGAAAATGAGAGTGGCGAACGTGTAACCCAAAAAACAAGAGACCCGTTTTTAATGTTAACAGGTCTATCTATCAAGACAAGAGACCGGTTTTCTCAATAGGCGGTCTCTGGTTTATTTTGATAAATTATTTTTTTGAAAAAAAACACACAAGAGACCCGTTGTCTTAAATAAGTGGTCTCTCGAATACTTTTACCATTCCAACACTAAAGTTAGAGACCCGTTATTAATAATAAATGGTCTCTTGGATCAAAGAGACCGCTTATGTAGATAAATGGTCTTATATAGTGGGTCTCTTTGGCCAATTTTGTAGTAGTGTCTTCTCGTATTCATGTGCACTTTTTGACTAACATGCAATCAATAGGTTTACCCTAAACCTGTTTAATCTATGTTGGTTGAATATTAATGCACAAATAAATCTATTATTGGTGATCACTTGAATTATAATCAAATTAACCCTAAACAAGATTATTAATTATCTTATTAAGCGTGATTACAAGTACAAATTCCCTTTAAGTATGCATAAAAGGTGTGATCAAGCAATAACAATAATGTAATCAAGCAACATAACAAATTATCATCATAATGACAATCATAATTATGTTAAAGCATAATAATAGCATGATCCTAGGCATGATACTAACAAGATTAATAACAAACCTTAACATGTCACTAAACAATAAAAATCAAAGCTTTAGCCCTAACATGATACTAACATGAATATTAGGAAAGAAAATAGGAAGCATCATAGAAATCATAATTGATATAAGGAACTTATTGTTGTCAACCTAAACATCATACTAGTTAAGGAAAGCATCCTAACATGATACTAGGAATCAAAATAACAATCTAAACATGATTTCTATGTCATAATATCAATTAAACAATTAAAGCACTTACTTGGATGACTCGTACCTCTTTCTAATAACAAAATACACACGTTATTAATTTCAAAGAAAATATAAAATCAAAATATTAATAAATAATTGAAATAGGAATTTGGGACCTAACCCTCAGAAATACCAAACCTTTCACGTCTAGGGCGAAGGCAACTTCGAACTTGGCTAGGTGTGTCTAAATCTTGTGAATGCAGAATTTTGTTTGTTAAAAGTTGGTTTAGAATAAGAGAGAGAAAGATAGTATCAAGAATTTCTTGATGAGAGTTGGTAATCCACAAAGAAGAGTCAAGGACGCTATTTATAATGAAAATAAGCCGGAATATGATAAAAAAGAATTGGAGTTTTAAGAAAAATAAAACACGACGCTGGCGCCGCAACAGCCTCTGTCTTCGCGCGACAAAGGCTTGTCGGCAGGCGACAGCCTGGTATGCGGTGTTGCAGGCAATTTTCCCACGTTTTCATATTTTTTTGATAAAATTAAGCGTGAAAGTCCGTACAAGGGGTAAAACCGTAATTTCATTCAAAACACTTCTTTTATTCTAAATAAAACTCAATTATCAATACTAATCACATTAGAATTAAAAAAAACCTTCTAGAAGGTTCTAGTAGCCTATAATCAATCCTAATTGCATTAGGAATGATAATTGATAATAGGCCCTCCTCTAGATCATTGAGCTGTATATAAAGATCAAACCGAGCCCAGTTTAGTAATTTGGCCATAACTTCCTCATTATTCATCGGATTTGGGCTTATAATATATCTTTGGAAAGCTCTTTTCAAACCCAATCCAACCAAACTATTATTGGACCCTTTCCATAGACCAAACTAAATTGGATTGACTATTTTCATAAAATAGGTTTTCGAAAACAGAAAGAAAGAAGAGAATTAAAACTAACCACAACACTAGACTTTCCATACTTTCACTTCATTTGATTATAAATCGACGTAGAAGGTATTCATCACCAGGTTTGGTTTTTGGGGAGACACAAATGGGTGTCTAGAGAAGCCCCCACTTTGACTGAGTTTGGAGAAACGCAAGTTTCGAAAACAAAAGTCAAAGTATCGATAGCGATGGGGAATGATCCAGAACGTTCTGCGATCCTAAATCATTCTTGTAACGGCGCTAAAATAGATAAAAGAGTTAAGAAACGCGTATCTTGCACCATCGAGCACACGTCTCTAAAGTAACCGATTTGTTGTGTTGTTGTTGTTATTGTGACAACCTTCTACAAGCTAGGGAACATCATCTTGCTGCTTTGATGTTGATATGTCCACGCTTCTCTGAAAAAAGAGCTTTGACGATCTTCCTTGAGCTAGGGGATACCTCATGAAGACTGCTACGCCTGTAACTGCCTCGAATTTTCGCTGTGATACTCACTATCGAGGATTGCTTCGCTTGAAACGACCTTCTATCGCTTTGTGACCATCTTCCGCAAGCCAGGGAACATGATCGAAGACTGCTCGATCCTTTAAAGTACGCTTGAACTTTCCTTTTGCTATACCAGTGCGTCGGCGCTTTTGCTGCTTGTGAATCAGTATGTCGGTGCTTTTATTGTTTATGAACCATTATGTCGGTGCCTTTGCTGTTTATGAACCATTATGTCGGTGTTTTGCAATGAGCCAATGTGTAGGCGCTTTAAGCTAAGTGAGACGATCATTTATCAGGTCGATCACTTACTGTGATTGCAACCGAGCCGATTACTAAATCATGTCAAGTTGCTTAGAGGGGGTAACTGGCGTACCAAGGAACCCAAACTGCTGTACGAGGTCGAAATAATCATTTTGAGAGGCCTTAAATTCTGTCGCCACTACAGCGGCTTCCAGCAACTACTGTCGCCGCGATTTCTTCTTGTCGCCCGGCGCTGCACTCTGGCGTGCGGCGACAAATTTGTCACGCGGTGCTGCACTCGGGTTTTTCGAAAAAAGGCCCTTTCTTCCTCATTTCGCTGCTGCTGCTGTTTTCATTCGAAATTTCTCTAGGAAACTTCAAATCGTCCGTTTTCGCTCGTTTCTCAACCAAATTTTCTCAAACTTGTTGCAAATCGAAGCTTTGTTCATCTAGTTTGCTGATCTATGTTAGTTTTCTTCAAACTCACTAGAATTTTGCTGAATTTTGCACATGTTTATTTACAAATATCTTGAAAATTCGATACTTATATTGCTCAACTTGCTTTGTTTGTCAAATTTTATGCCATGAAATTTCTTGATTATGTTTGTATATTGCCTTGGGAGTATTTTGAGACTTGTTTGACTCAATTTGATGGAGAAATGAGCAATTCACCATTGCCGAACCTCTTAAGGTTGTGAGAACAATGTGGCTTGTTCGTGACGTTTTTGCCAGAAATTCTTGTCCAATTTGTCACAATAATTATCATAATATTGTAAGAAATTGTTTGATTGCTTGAAAAATACCATATATGCTTGAATTGAAATCGTGCTCTGTTTTAGTACTACGTACTCTGTTTTTTTTTTGCGAACATAGTATCATGCGGCTAGGCGAACCTTAGATACCATAGAACCTTAATTTTTGTTATTTTTGCATAATTTAGTATGGCTAGACACACGACGGGAGCATGAGCCCGTACAGGAAAACGCAGATCCGTCTACTTCTCTCGTTCCCTTCCCCGAGTGGGATGAGCGGACACTGTTTTTCGCCTCCGAGCACCACATTTCTGAGAGGGTGCGTTGTGGGATCATTAGCGGTAGGACACATAGCCATGGTTCAAACAACGAGACCATCGGCAAGCTGTACAACAAGTATTTTTGCGGCGATGAGGGGCTGCGACTGCTTTGGGAGTCCTGTGGGATGACTGCCCTGTTTCGGGCAACTCAGGCCATGTATTTATTCGACACGGGCCACCACATGGTTCGTGCCTTGGTGGAGTTCTTCTGGGACACCACCAACACTTTTCACTTTCCTTGGGGTGAGATGACTGTCACCCCAGCCGACTTCAGTCTCATCTCGAGACTGGAGTTTCACTCGACTGCGCTGCCAATCGACAGCACCATTAGTGCTTTTTCTCCTATAGTCGAGGAGCTGCTGGGTCAGATCGCTTTTCAGGCCTGTGCCGAGGTGGAGCCAGCACGACTTAGCTCCAGGTGCATTCGCCGGTCAAATCTGGCAATGGCTTTTGAGGACGATGCGACCACCCGAGAGCAGCGGGTGCGCATCTTTGAGCTTATTTTGCTGTTTGCGGCCTTTTCCCCCGACAAAGGTAGTCGGGTGCTGCTTTACTACCTTCCTACTCTCCGCGATCTTCAGCTTATCGGGACTTACAATTGGGCCAGCTTGGCCTATGCTGACTTTTTGCTGGGTTTGCGAGACTCCTGTCGCCACAGAGCCTACACAGGAAACGTCACACTCTCTAGCTTTTGGAGAGTCGTAGAGGTATATTTTATCTCTTTAAAAGTTAGCTCTAAACACTTATTAGCACTTGTTGACATCTTTCTATATCTTTGTAGATTTGGTTCTACGAGTACTTTCCTTCGCTTGCGCCGGCGAGACCATCTCCTCACGAGCTCCCTGTTGGTGCTTGTTGGGGAGGTCGTTTCAGTGACCAGGCAACTACTGCCCATGTCCGAGAGATGATCCTCTCGCTATGTTCTTTTTGAACATTTGTCGTCTTTTGTATTGTTTTTGGTAGAGCTTTATCTTATAGACATATTTTGCAGGAGCCTAAGGTAGTATACCGGCCATGGGATGGTATTGTTATTCCTACGCTGGCTGCGCTGTACACTGCTAAGTGTCGCTACTTTCATGGGACGTATGAGGCGCCGGTGTACCTAGGAAAGAGAGTTGCTATTCAGCACTCTTCGGAGATCTTCGTCAACCCGGCTCCTCCGCCTCACCACATGTTCCATGACGCGATGCTGATCAACTTGGCAGAGAGGTCACCTGCGGGTACCCCTTGGCGATCTTATGCTAGCTCGGGGTGATGCTACAAGGAGGACTTGCTGTCGTAGTTAGCTCCGACCCCTGTTTTGTTTGAGGAGGCGACGATATGCTTTTTATCTTTTATTTCTTTGCTGAGTAGCCCCCAAGTGGTATTTTATTCACTTTAGTTTGCTTTTTGCCAGACTGAGCCTGCTGAGTTCGTTCCTCCTCGGATGTCCATCGGCTATTAGGGGATGTACGGTCCTGTTGAGGAGATGATCCCCCCGGCTCCTGAGGATCAGTGCTTCGTAGAGAAATCCATCCCTCGCGACCAGACTCGGGTGAGTTACCTACTTGATATTTGTTTACATTTGTCTTGTATCGTTACTGACTTTGTTTCTTGACAGTTTTCGCGCGAGGTGGTGTCGGCGGTGGCGAGGTGCATAGACGCCTTTCAGAGCCAGCTAGTGCGGATGAAGAACGTGGCTTCCTGTCGTTGTGACGACGCTGCTCAAGAGGTAACTTTTTCCTCTTTATTTTTGCATTTCATTTTTCTATTTTCTTTGCATCTGAATTAATTTATTTTTTCAAGGACAACCTATCCCTTCACGTAATCGGTCGAGACCCGAGGCGAGGAGAGAGCCGACTCGGTCTGGCACGAGGTGTCGCCGCACTACTTCTGGTGGCCGAGGTGGCCGATCCGATGCTGCTCGGACCGAGGTAGTGGACGGCTCGGGTTCTTCATCTGAGGGTGCGTGGACTGGGCCGATGGGCCAAGGAGAGGCTACATCGGCTCCGGTAGGTGGTGGGACGTACGAGGTAGGTTCGTCGTCGTAGGAGCCTCCGCAGCCTCAGCCTTTGCTGATTCATCACTAGGGCGACCCTGGGTGGACGGGTCCTGAGTTGAGGTTTCCGACTCATGGCGAGACCGGAGTTGGTGAGGAGTATATATACAGACTATTATCTATTATGGTTATTTTATCTTTGCATTTATTTTTCATTTTTATGTGCATGTGTGTGTGAAAAATTGTGATTAATTTTGCGCAAAAATTTCCATCATTTTATTACTAATGGAGGGTATCCGACTTTCTCCCCTAAAAAGAAAAAATGAAAAAATAAATCGGACTTAAAACAAACCTAAATTTAATTAAGCTTGAATAAATCCAAAAAGAAAAGAAAATGAAAATATATTAATATGTGTGGGGTAATTGAACACAGGGCAAAATGGTAAAGTCATTGTACAAATTCGAATCATAGCCAGAGAAAACGACGTTTGCATAGCATGCTGAAGAAGCGCTGCAACGCCGCTTGTCGCTACGCGCTGCTACTGTCGCCAGGCGACAGACTCTGTCGCAAGGCGACAAGCTTGTTGTCAGGCACTGCAATGCGCTGCTTCCGAATCCTTTCCGGAGTCAAACTACATCGATCTTGTAAATAAATAGCCCCCTAATCTACCGATTTTCTATATAATTCGAATAGATTAATTATAACTTTAGCTTCTCAACAAATAATCATGTCTTTAGTCACTAAGAGTTTTAGCAATTTTACTCGTGAATGGTGTCGGTCTTTAACTGCTAAAGAGATAAAAGAACTTGACTTTTTTCCACATGGGAGGTATTTATGTTATTAAGGGGGTAGATCTTGAAATAGATTTTATTCATATAGCCTTAGAATATTGGGATATAGATACACATTGCTTTAGACTAGGGTGTGATGAAATTAGCCCTTTACCGGAAGAATTTGGTGCCATCCTAGGCTTCCCTTCATTAGATCTTGCGGTAATCCCTAGAGTAAATGAATATTATTATAAAGATTTTGAGCGCTTCTTTAATTTAAAGGACAGAGATCTAACAAATATTGTAGATGGTAGCGTAGTCAATCTACAAGAATTTGCACGCCATTACTTTGATAGACCTTATTCTGAGTCTTTTCATGTTTATAGAAGAAGGGCTTTTCTCTTTTGCATGCTTAACCAATTTCTTCACACTAGTGGTAGAACTAATGAGGGTCAAGCAATTATATTAACTGTTTTGGAGCAAATTGAATCTGAAAGGAATCCAATGCCATTAATTGTTGGAGAGACTATGCTTAGTCTAGATGAATTAAAGAAAAATCCAAAAGCACCTTTTCGGGGCTCTCCAATATTATTACTGGTAGAAAAATAAAATTTTTAATTATAGAAATCAAAAACATATCTTTGTATAGTTATATTAATTATTTGCACTGAATTTTTTTTTGCAGATATGGCTAATGGAGAGACTAGAATTAATTAGTCCTCCTGACAACATTGAAAAATACACTCCAAATTGCTTTGTGAGGCGAAAGAAGCGTTTCCCTAAGATGGGTCGCCATGAGTGGAATAAAGTTTTTGCCTCTTGCAACTTTGCTATCAAGTGGGTCGTCCCATGGTGGAAAATAGAGAAGATGGTTGGTGTCAACAAGCAACCCTTCTACCATCTTCCAAGCTTAACCAAGATGACTTTTTATTATCCCTGAAGGGTAAAAAGGCAGTACAGTCTACTTCTTGTGAAATAGGGAATTCATAAGGACGACGGAGATCCCCAGAAGAGTGCTAGGTCTTTATGGGAAGTGATTACCCAAAAGGTTCCTCCTTCATTGCCCAATGATGTGAAGAAATGGTTTCTTAATAAGCCTACAAAGGACATGAAGAAAAATTAGAGTAGAACCAATGTGAAGAACCGCTTAGGTGACAAATTGATTCCTATTAAGGAACTCTTGGGTGAAAAAGTTGAATTTAAAACACTTGTGATGCCTAAGAAGAAAGACACTACAAAGGATTAAGGGAAAAGAAAAGCTGACACTTCAGAAAAGAAGGTTTAGGTAGAAAAGAAACATGGAGTCCTAGCTAAGGGAGAAACCATTTACTCTAAAATTGAATGTAGGTCCTCTAAAGGATGCCTACTAGCTAAAGTCATGGATGATGAAGAGGATGCAGATAAAAATTAGAAGAGGGAAAAGAAAGAAAAGAAAGATTGAAGCATTGCTTAACTTCCAATTTATTAGACTAGTTTAAATTTAATTTTATTTTATTTAAGCTTTTATTTAAATTCTATCAATAATGTAATTTTTACTTTATTTTTATTAATGCAATTTCAGCTTTTTAAATTAAATCAACTTTTTTTTATTTAATTTATTAAAGCAATGAAAACAACTTGAATTATTTTCTAGAAAGTTTCTTGAGTATGGAAGTCGAAAAATTTCCAAAATATACCGAAATTTGCCCAGATAGTCGCAGAAAATCGACGCCGCTGTTTTGCGTCAGTCGCCAGACGTTGCTTCCTGTCGTCGGGCGACAGGATCTGTCGCTTTGCGCTGCAGTCTGTCGGCTGACGACATACTTCTTTCTGTGGCGTTGCTATTGCGTTGAGTTTTTATTGCTTCTGGGATGTGAGGTTTGCGAAAATTAAAGTGGCCGCACCCTGTAAAGGGTTGCCTACGTATCATTTCCTAAGGAATCAGGCTAAATGTAGCTCTTTTGAGTTTCCTACTCAAGTATTTATGGGTAATACTTTTTAAGTTGGTCAAGGTTAGTCATGTTTGAGAATTCATTGCCATCCATATCAGTTAGTTTTGCTGCACCTCCTGATAGGATGGTGTAGACAACCAAATGTGTCTCCCCAATACCAAACCCAGTGATGAATACCTTTCACGTCATTTGATTATCGAATAAAGAGAAAGTGTTAAAAGTCTAGTGATGAGGATGTTTTTTATTAAAATATCTCTTCTTTCTATTTTTGAAAATATTTCTTTTCTTACCTTATTTATGAAAAACGTGCATTCCTGTTTAGTTTGGTCCATGATAAGGGTCCAATAATAGTGTAGTTGGATAGGGGTTGAAAAGACCTTTCCAATGATTTATTATAAGCCCAATTCCGATGAATAATGAGGAATCTATGGCCAAAATACTAAACTGGCCCGATTTGGTTTTTATATGCGGCCCAATGATCTAGAGGAGGACCTATTATTAATTATCATTCCTAAAGCTATTAGGATTGATTATAGTCTTCTAGAATATTCTAGAAAGTTCTCTTAAATCTTAATGGAGTTAGGATTGATAATTATGTTTCAAAGAGTTTGAAATTGAATAAAACTACTCCTTTTGAGAATCCTTATTTTGTACGAAGTGGAATATATTCAGATTTTATTTTCGTGCCTCAAAATCTTTATCCAAATTTTATATGATTGGATAGATCTTGAAATTATCTTTCCAATGATATATTATAATATTAAATCCGATCTATAACGAAAAAGATATGAATGGAATATGAAACTCCATACAAAACTAACACCGTTCCATTATTTCGGCCCTATTTTTTTTATCTACAAATGATTTTAATTGGGTTGGAAAGTAGACTTCAAGAGCTTTCCGATGGCATATTATATGAATTATTTGGACTTCTGGATCAAAAGATATGATAAAAACAAAATGCGTTAAAACTATCTTGCAGCGCCTCACGACAGGACTGTCGCCTGGCGATAGCTCTGTCGCCGTGTTCGACTCTGCGATCGTTTTTTACTCTTTCAAAACTCTGATTCATTTTTTTATCATATCCGGCTGATTTTCTCTATAAATAGCCTCCTAAAACCTCCGTTTTCTATCACCAACTCTCATCAAGAATCTCTTGATTACTCTCTCTCTTTCTTTTCTAAACTAGTCTTTTGCATACAAAATTCCGCATCCAAAAGATCTAGAAACACCTAGCATTGTTCAAAGTTGCCTTAGCCCTAGATGTGAAACGTTTTAATTTCTGAGGGTTTGGTCCCAAATCACTATTTCAATTATTTAGTTTAATTGTTTTACTGTTTTCCTTTAAGTTACTAACGCGTGTATTTTGTTATTAGAAAGAGGTACGAGGCATCCAAGTAAGTGCTTTAATTGATTTATTGATATTATGATATAGAAATCATGCTTAGATTGTTATTATGATTCCTAGTGTCATGTTGGGATGTTTTGATCTTCTTAGTATCATGTTTAGGGTAACAACTATAATTTCTAATATCAAATATTGTTGGGGTTTGGTGAGTCCGACTCACCGCGGAAACAACCCCGACCCAAAGAACCACTCGTAATTAATAAAACCATAAAGCATAAATAAATAAGCACAAGAAAAGGAAGAACGAATCATACCCTTGAAGCGAGCTTCGCCCTCTCAAAACGGGCTCTTACTTGAAAGCCTTGAGCACCGCAAATGCCGTGCCTCCAACGGTATCCACCCACAAAGGACGAACACAACTTTTTAGGTCCGCTACCTTGGAGTTAGCAAGGTCCGACCAAAACCCAAGTGTTAATGGAGTTTAAGAGTTTTTCCCAAAATATGGAATGCTCTTTCTAACTCCCACTCAAGCAAAGAATTCTCAAGCCATGCAATGACTATTTACAAGGAAGTATGCTTTGTGAATTCCACTCATCTTCAATGTGGGACTTTTCACAAAAAGATCCCACATGGAAAGATTGGTGAATTCAACCCTTAGTTAAATAAACCAAGGAACAAGTAACAAGTGTCACATGGTTAGGAGTGGACCACTTTCTCACTTGGTCCCCAAGGCATTTCACATGCAATGTGAACTAACCATGTGTCACCCAACCTTGAGACCCAAGTTGGGTTCGGTTGGGCCATTTTATTTTGGCCCGTGACCATGATCCTTCACCCCGGGTCCACGGCCCCTTGCCACTTGTGACGCCACCGTGGCACACCGTCACCATGGCGCGCCGCCACGTGGCACACTGCCACGTTGCACACTGCCACTTGGTGGCTTCCAATGTGGCGGCTGCCACGTGTGCTGCCACATGGCGTTTTGCCATGTGTGCAGCCACGTGGCACACTCCTATTGGGCACGCTTTCCTTGTTATTTGAAGCATTTTCCCGTCTCGCCAAATCCTAAATTTTGGCTCGACGTTTGAGATTCTTCGACGCTCGGTTTCGACGCTCCAAGCTCGAATTTCCGACGTCTAAATATTTAATACTCTGGCGACGAATTCATTCGTCGAGTCGGTTCGTATATTTTGCTTGGGTGTGACCCGAAGGGTTCAGTCAAGATTAAGATGTAATATTAATTATATTAATATTACAGATCAGAAGCGGCCTCCACCCAGGCATTCCGATCACTTGACCTTACTGAATGTATTAGCTTTCTAATAATTCTGAACCCGCTATCAGAATAATACACTTGTTCGAAGGACACCATTCCTTTTAATCTCCCACTTGTCCTTCCGGACAAGTGTGCATTTAGTGTATAGCCCCTTTCCTATGTCTCTTCATGTCTCTTCATGAACTAAAGATTAAGATTACTCGTCATCTCTGTTACGTCCAGAAGTGTTTCTCGAAATCCGAGTTTGACTGTCAATAAGCAGATGATTTCTAAAATCCATCTGAGCACGGCCATGCATTTTCACAGTCTCGCTCTTCGATAGGCCTTGTAAACAACAAGACATGTTCCCTATTGTTAGTAAGGGGACATTTCCAGTCTTGTAATGTAGCTTCTCTTACTAAGAGGACCTAGCCGCCCGATATCTGTTGTTATAATCTCCAGTTACGGTACACGTTTGGCGGATACCAAAGCGGACTAGTACTCAAACAAGAGACCTCCCACTACTCATGGTCAAGGAAAAGAGTTCCGATGATAATAATGAGAAAAATAGTTATGATGATTTTTAAATTTCTTAAAGTATTCTCATAGGTCGATCCAGTATGGTTCTAAACCAATACCTGTTCAAATGATTTATATCCTCATAGCACAAGAAACGGTGCTATAAATCATACTACACACTAATCTCTAACGATCATTAATCGTCCACAAATATATGACCTTGATTAGGGATAATTTTCGATTAAAATATTCAATGTTCACTTAATAGGTGTTTCTTTATCCAAGCCATTGACTTGATACCCTATTTTGAATATTTATTAAAATCGAATGGACTCATTATTTAATTCTAAACCACAATTAAATAGTTTTGTGGAATATTTAGAAATTCTTTTATTCCACTATGAAACTTCACAATGTTTCATCTTATGATAAATGGTTTTTCCCAAATGTTGTAAGAGTAGTACTCTTCATAAAACATTCATAGAAATCACACTTATATTTGATATGCTTGATTTCTTTCATGCAATTATGAATGTTGTCGTTCACTTATTGCATAGGTTTAGTTATAATTACTTTGCAAACCTTAGCATCTTCATTATCCACCATTTCCATAATAAGATGATAAAATTTTGAGAGTGTTAATGGATTACATGTGATTCAGGATTTATTGTCCAAGCAATGGCTCCCACTCATTTTCATGATTTGAGACCTTCTACTTGACAACCTACAATCATTAATGTTCAACAACGAACTTTTCCATTTAACATCTATCTTATTATTGCCTTTAAGGCAACAATATTCTCAACATATGTTTTAGTAGACTCTCCGATGATGCCTTGCATGGATTTCACTCCAAACGACTCACAATGATTTAGAATACTCAAATCACTTACGATCATGGAAATTTATCTTAAATTTCCGCACATTATACATGGATGCATATCCATGTTACCATTCTCAAGCCACGACACTTCTTGCCTTGTGCTTATAAATGGCTTCCTTGCTAAGGATCTTATCCTTGTTAAGGTTTGTGCTTGCAACATCAAAACTCAAGTTGTATTTGTTTCCATGCGTCAAGAACTCATCCAACTACTTATTTAAGTGCTATGGATGTTCTTGACTATAATCTAATGATGTAATACTTGGATTAATGTCACTGGTATTATATACGTACTTCACATGCTCTAAGCAAGTAAGTCGTCTGACGATTCCATATCATAGCTTTACATGATGGATTTAATTCTAGAATGATTCTCAATTCTATTCCATCCATGTGACATTTAGCTCATTCAGTTACACTGAGTCTTGCCAAAATGTTTGCTATGTGATATGGTTGAAAGTCTCTTACTAGAGTCTTTATTGGTTGACTTAGTATTTAGCCTAGCTTATACTTAGTTCAAACATTTACTTAGCTTCATACATATATGGGTCGAAAGCCTTTCAAAGTCCTTCATGTTTAACATGGTAAATTCCTTTACTCATTTAAACATTTAATTAAGTCTATACCATAGAACTTAATTCCCATTATGTACTAAGTATCGTCTTTAGCTTGGTCCATTGTCGAAAATACTTTCAAATCTAAGAATTTAGCATTTGATAGTTGTTTCACAATAGAGTTCGTAAACTTCTCGTTGGACCTTTACTTTTGCTCCCACTAAACTTCTTGTTCATCACAATTTCTATGTTTCTCCATAAGTCAATCCTCTTATTAACTTTATGAGAAAACACGTTCCAATTCCTTCATGCAATTCTTCCTTTAATCCCATGACAGATTCCATGTGCTTGCTTTCAAATCTAGCATTATTTAGATTTTCAAAACCCTTAGACTATTCCATAGTCACTTCCAAGATCCTATTTTGGGAAGGCGGTTTTGGTATCTATTTTGCCATATTTCATATGTGCAATTTTGCTAGATCAATCACGAAAAGACTTCAGCATTCCGATTGGTGAATAGGTTTTTATTAAAATCAACTCCTTGAAATTAATTATATCCAACCAATCTAGCTATGTATGCATATACATTTCCACATTTGTTAGTTTTCTCCTTGAAAAATTATTTGCAATTGATGGATCTTTCATCCTTCATGCAAATTAATCAAGTTTCGAACATGATTTTCAAACATGGAGTCTATTTCGGATTTTCATGGCCTCTAACCATCATTCGGAATTTGGATTTGTCGTAGCTATCTTACAAGAAATTATTCCTTTGCTTGTAAGTCTTAGGTTTATTTCTAACTTAATAGAAAATTAATAGGATTCAATCCATGCCTTTGGTGAATTCTATACCTATAAAGGGTAATTGCATCAAACACTGAGTTTTAAGGCGCTTTCAAAGCCCTTTTATCATGTTGATCTTACTCCAACATTTTTAATGTTTTGTGAGTAATGAATTCTCTTTTAAGGCACTTGTAAAGTCCTTTTGAGTATTATTGATTAAGCATTCTCATGAAGTCCTTTAAGGTCTTCCGAGATTCTCAGTTCTAGTTTGTTGCTAAGCTCGATGGTCATCGAGTTCATTTTCCTCCCAGTTGTCGTTTTGGAAACGTGTTACTTTCCAGAACGACACCACTTAGAGCAACAAACATTATGTTCTCAATTAGGATGTGGAGGTAATGCTCATAGTCTAACTTGAATGCTTACAAAGAGACATGTATATTGTCTTTGGGTAAAAGTTCGTTGTGAAACAAACAGTTAGCTCCCACTTGAGCTATCTTTAGTCTTTATTTAGCCATTCAGCTCCCACTGAGCCACCTAGCCTTAGACATATACTTGAAAATACTTTTAGAAGTTATTTCTATCCATAACTGAATATGGCGTCCTTTCTTAGCTTTGAATATTGTTTAGTGTAACATTAGTCATTTGTGCAAATCTTTAAGAACTTTATAGGAAGGGTTGTGAACCATCATCGTTTGAGTCATTTTCCAATGACATTGAGGTCTCCGTGAGGACACACTATTTTCTTTGTGGAGTTCTTTATGAAAATTTCCATTCATAACTTTGAGATGGTCACGCTTGGCTCAAGCAAACATTGCTCGATCTAATCTAGAATTTTTGATATCTTGCCAAGTCGATTTTGTACTTCACTGGACTCTTGAGCTACCCAGGTCATGTTTGTTCACATTTGATGAATATAGCCATATCCTTTCAAATTCTTTGTGAAACGTTGAAGTAATTGATTCCTCTTTAGCTTCGGAGTCAATTGTCTATACCAAGAACAATAGCACTCTGCTTTGTCGGTTTCAACAACTAAGACTTGCTTGTCTTAGAATGATTCCAAATCGAGCAACTATCAAGAGCCTTTCTAATAGAATCTTGTGTACGTTCTTGTCGATATGACATTGCTAAAGATGTTTGGAACGCAAATCAAGCCCATGACTTGAACTTAGTGAGTTAATCATGTTAGGGAAATGTTTGTTTATAATCAAGCATTCTTGACTCAACGCTTGGATAACCATGCCATTCAAATAAATCTCGCAACTATTGCTCATTACTTTGAATGTGAGTCTTTCCGTGTGTAAACGGATCAATTGCTAATTATGGAACATAATAACCATTATTTGTTCCAGCCTTTGGCTTAAAAGGTCTTTAAACAAAACATACGACCTTACAACTGATGTAGCTCTTCTTGCTTCATTCTAAGCTTGTAAGTCGATAACTTAGCTTAACTTCAATAGTTTGAGGTCACTATCATAGTGGAACACTCAAGCAGTATCCGATACTTGTGAAGATAACTAATTGCTAAGTTAACTACAATAACATGAACTCATGAGTTGAAATGGAATCTAATTCCTTTTCTTTGTTCCTTCTTTCCTATATTTCTTATCACACAATATCTCATAATCTTACTTTAAGAATTATTTCTTTAAGTACCTTGACTCTTATACTTTGTTAGGCATAATCAAGCACCTAGTGCGCCGTAAAACAAATTTCTATCTTTTCCATTAATTCTTACTCGAATTACTACATCAATGAGTGCTACTCAATTATGTATGATGCGAAAAGATACATTGGTTGTCAAACATTGACAAACTTGAGTTTGCAACTCAATACCTCATTTTTTATCAAAACTACCTAGTATTTTGAATACATGATGTCCAACCGTCCTTTCAGACTTAGTTATAAAAGTCATTTATGAGAATTGTATTTTAGAAATGTTTTTCCTGTCTTTGAGAACTATTCTCAAGAATTTCCTTTACCAATCATGGAAACAATATTATTTGATTTAGAATACTATAAATATAAGTGCAAAGTATAACCATTTATCAAGAACATAATAAGTTTGAAATTTAATAGCATTCATGCAAACTTTAATCTTATTAAACGTCTTATTTACGCAAAACAATTGTCCCTATTTGGCGAAAATAAGGCGATTCCAAGAACCGAAGAAACAAAGAGTGGTTAAGCATGCTTTGGCTTGTCTTAACACTCAATCTTCTAAGGTAAGCATTGCCTTGCTAATGGCTCTAAGCCACTCTTGGTAGATAATCGTCGCATCTAATGCACCTTTGATGATGTATCTCTTTTTCCACGGTATGTGAGGACTCCTCACTCATACCGATGAGTTCAACCAAAACCAACATGCACACTTGGTGTGCATTATGAGCCTTGGATTAGTGATGGCACCTCGCTTTGGCGTAGCCTACCATCACCCTCGTTCGGTTGGTAAGTGTTGTTTTGGAAAGGAAAGTTTGACTCAATATTATTAGGGACCTAGGATTTCTATGTTGGTTGATTTAAGTGAACTTAACTAATCATCGCAACATAAAGAAAACCTAAACATGCATCTAACAAATAATTCACATGTATATAAGCATAAAATATAAAGCGAAATTATAGATGCATATTGGCAACTAGCATGACCCCTTGAATTCTTCAAATCTTCAAAAGGTCTTCATTTGCAATTCAAGGCTTTGTCTTCCAAGATACGCCGTCTTCAAGACTTAACCAAACTATGCAAATACTAGTGTCTACGACTAGGAATAATCTAAATATTAAGGTACAAAAATACTTAACGGTGCGTAGACCGTATTTAGATTTACAAAAATACATAACGGCACGTAGTCCGTATTTTCTATCCTAATCGGGTCCCACTAGTTGTCATTTCATAAAACCTGTGAGAGAGAATATATATTCCATTCATCCATTCACTATTTGTGAATGGCCCATGCAATTTACAATATCAAACAAGTAAAATGCATTTAAATAACGCGCGCACTAGTAACTAATCTAGGTGGTTAATCCGATTAACACGCCTAATTAAAACTAGTCAAAGTTGTTTAACCGATTATGTAATTGACGACATTAATAATTGAAGCTCCCACTAAATTCCGTATTTCCCTTAATTAATCCAATTAATTAAGTCGGTAGCTCCCAAACTTGTCAAAATAAAATTTTGTCAATGCCGCTCAAAAACGAGGCCTAGCCTCCCAAAATTTTAATTAAAATAAACAAAATTAATTAAAATAAATAAAACGGCAACGTAAGCAAATATTAAGCCAACCGCATTTCAAGTGGCTTTCGCTTTAAGCGTTTTGCCAAAGAAACTCGAATAATTGCGGCTCGTGCAAACCAAGCACACTACGGCCATTTGCCTCACCGCACCAAGCACATACACACATAAAAGCTCCGCACACACGGCCTGCGGCAAGCAGCCTTGAGCTGCTGCCACTGCCGCACGCACAGCCATGGCTGCTGCTGCGTGGCTGCTGTGGCCGTGTGCTGCTGCCGCGCATATGGCCGCACGCAAGGCGGGGCAGCCACATGCGGGCTGCTATGCAGCCCGGTTAGCCAAGTGTGGTTCTTTACCTCGTTTTGCGTGCCATGGCCTCGGGATTTGATCCCATTTCGCGAGACATAATTAATTAATTCTAAATTAATTTTAGAACTAACTTAATGAGCAAAAATGAAAATTTTTAAACAAGTCCAACTTAATAAAATTTCAAAGTGCAAATAACCAAAATAATTCCAAAAACCATTCTTAATTAAATTGGTTTAGCTTGGTGCAATAACAAAGTTGAGGCAATTTCTCACTTTTAATTTAATCAATTTAAGTTAAACTTGAGAATTTGACAAAGTAAGGGGAAGTTGGAAAAATATGAACTTTAATGTTCAAATGAAAATTCCAACATCTAAATTTTGTGAATCCTTGAAAATTATATCTTCCAACATGAAGATAACCAAATTTCTATCACAAAAATTGAAACTTTATGTTTCCAATCAACTCAAAATGATTAAAACAACAAAGTTTAACACAAAATAACATGGAATTTAGTGGTTTCTAAAGTTTCAATCATTTATCACAAATAAAGATTGCATCTTTAACACTTAGGAAGCCTCAAAACAAAAATTTTCACACTAAAAAGCAATTAGTTTGCAATTATGTTAAAATAAATCAACCTTTAAGCATCAAATACTACCAAGTAAGTGTGCTTTAAGGGGACTTAAAAATGCAGAAAATAATGCAAATAATCAACCACATAATCAACAAGTTATGCCATTAATTTCAAGGTTAGAAAAGACTTAAATTTTTTTGTCAAAAACGAAAAATCCCTCGAAAAGGCATTTCTGGTCAGAATTTGGCTAAAATCACAGGCCCAAAGGGATAAAAACCTTTCCAGAACACCTTTTCCACCCAAAATTCACTATTTTTGGGCGAAAATCTGGGTTCTGGGCTAAATTTGACATTAAAAACGGGATTAAAATAAATATAACCGAGCTACTAATCTAATTAGCAACTTAAACCAGAAAAATAAGCCAAAATAAACCTTGAAAAACATGATTGTAAAAATAAACGAGCGGGGCTCCGACACCGCTGTTGGGGTTTGGTGAGTCCGACTCACCGCGGAAACAACCCCGACCCAAGGAACCACTCGTAATTAATAATACCATAAAGCATAAATAAATAAACACAAGAAAAGGAAGAACGAATCATACCCTTGAAGCGAGCTTCGCCCTCTCAAAACGGGCTCTTACTTGAAAGCCTTGAGCACCGCAAATGTGGTGCCTCCAACGGTATCCACCCACAAAGGACGAACACGACTTTTTAGGTCCGCTACCTTGGAGTTAGCAAGGTCCGACCAAAACCCAAGTGTTAATGGAGTTTAAGTGTTTTTTCCAAAATATGGAATGCTCTTTCTAACTCTCACTCAAGCAAAGAATTCTCAAGCCATGTCATGACTATTTATAAGAAATTATGCTTTGTGAATTCCACTCATCTTTCAATGTGGGACTTTTCACAAAAAGATCCCACATGGAAAGATTGGTGAATTCAACCCTTAGTTAAATAAACCAAGGAACAAGTAACAAGTGTCACATGGTTAGGAGTGGACCACTTTCTCACTTGGTCCCCAAGACATTTCACATGCAATGTGAACTAACCATGTGTCACCCAACCTTGAGCCCCAAGTTGGGTTCGGTTGGGCCATTTTATTTTGGCCCGTGACCATGACCCTTCATCCCGGGTCCACGGCCCCTTGCCACTTATGACGCCACCATGGCGCGCTGCCACGTGGCACGCTGCCACTTGGCGGCTGCCAACGTGGCTGCCATGCGTGCTGCCACATGGCGTTTTGCCATGTGTGCTACCACGTAGCACGCTCCTATTGGGCACGCTTTCCTTGTTACTTGAAGCATTTTCCCATCTCGCCAAATCCTAAATTTTGGCTCGACATTTGAGATTTTCTGACACTCGGTTTCGACGCTCCAAGCTCGAAATTTCGACGTCTAAATATTTAATACTCGGGTGACGAATTAATTTCTTCCGAATTAATTCGTCGAGTCGGTTCGTAAATTTTTCTTGGGTGTGACCCGAAGGGTTCAGTCAAGATTAAGCTGTAATATTAATTATATTAATATTACTGATCGGAAGCGGCCTCCACCCAGGCATTCCGATCACTTGACCTTACTGAATGTATTAGCTTTCTAATAATTCTGAACCCGCTATCAGAATAATACACTTGTTAGAAGGACACCATTCCTTTCAAACATGACAACTATAATTCCTGCGATGCTTCCTATTTTCTTTCATAATATTCATGATAGTATCATGTTAGGGCTATACATTTGATCTTTATTGTTTAGTGACATGCTAGGATTTGTTATTAATTTTGTTAGTATCATGCCCAGGATCTTGCTATTAATATTATGCTTTAACATGATTATGATAATTATGATTATTATTGTGTTAATTTATATTATTTAACGTAATTTGTTAATTAGCGAATTATTTTACGTAATTTGTTAATTAGCGAATTGTTTCACGTAATTTGTTAATTTACGAATTGTTTTACATAATTTTTTAATTTACGAATTACTCCATGTTATTTGTTAATCGACGAATAACTTATATATAATTTGTTAATATCATGTTGCTTGATGTTTATTAATGTTATTGCTTGATCACACCTTTTATGCATGTTTAAAGGGAATTTGTACTTGTAATCACGGTTAATAAGATAATTAATAATCTTGTTAGGGTTAATTTGATTATAATTCAAGTGATCGCCAATAATAGATTTATTTGTGCATTAATATTCAACCAACATAGTTAAACAGGTTTAGGGTTAATCCTATTGATTGCATGTTAGTCAAAAAGCGCACATGAATACGAGAAGAATAAAGTAGAGGCCTATTATTAGGGCATGCTCACTCTCTTTTAGGTTGGATTTGTACCTTCATCCTCGAACTACCAGTCATGGTTCCAGACCTATTGGAGTTGACGATATCCTGGATCGTTAAGGGGTGTAACATTCACCCTGTGAACGGTTTACAAGTTCCTAAAATTTGTTGGCGACTCTTTTTCTCTAGCGTCCTTCCCTTTGGACACCATCGTACTTTAGTGTATAATCACAATGGGGTTCAAGTTTGGGGTAATGCTTGAAATATTCTCTAAGATGGTTTTGACAATATATGGTCCGGACCAATTAAGCCTAAATTTGCCCCTTGGATCCAAAACATTTTTCCTTAGAGCTTTTAACACCAAGTCTCCTACTTTGATGTTTCTTGTCCTGACCTTCTTATTAAAGTGCCTAGCCATACGGGTTTGATAGTATTGGGTATGATGTAGAGCTTTTAGTCACTTTTCATCGAGTAGAACTAGCTCTTAATATCTTGCTCTAATCCATTCGACTTCATCCAGTTTACTTTCTTCTGTAATGTGTAGAGATGGTATCTCTAGCTCTACAGGTTGTACGACATCCATTCCATAAACCAAGGAGAATGGCGTATTTCATGTTGATGTACAAATCGACGTGCGATAACCCCAAAGTGCGAAATAGAGTTTTTCAGGCCAATCCTTGTAATCCCAAAGTGCGAATGGCCGTGGTGAAGTGTAAGTGTAGAGTAGAGACGGAGGAACATGTTGTAAGTTAGCGTAAATTTGGCACTTAGGGCATATTTTTACATATTGATGACAATCCCTATTCATGGTAGTCCAATTATACCCTTCTCGTATTAACTTTTGGACTAGCATTTTGCCATTAACATGGGTTCCACAAATGCCTTCGTGGACTATCCTCATAGCTCTTTGGGCTTACTTTTTCCCTACATATAAGAGAGCTCGACCCTTAGGTACCCTTTTGTGTAACTCGTTGTCTATGAGTACGTATTGGGAAGCCAAGAGTCTTAATGCTTGTTTTGATCTTTTGTCAGCATGAGGAGATCTCCTTTGGTGACGTAATAGAGTATATCCATATACCATGGTTCTTCTTCTTCTTCTTCTTGGACCACTGCATCATCTACTTTAGCTTGAATGTAAGTCGGTTTAATTTACGCCTTTTCTCTATGGTTAAAGGCATTTGCTCAATTTCCGTAGGAATCCTAACCATTGAGGCTAGTCTTGCCAAGGCAGCAGCGAATTGGTTTTCCTCTCTAGGTAGATAAGTGTATTCTACCTTTTCCAACTAGTTGGTGAGAGTTTCTAGATAGGTTTGGTAAGGGGCTAGACTTTCACTCCTTACTTTCCGTATTTTAGAAATTTGGTTGATGATCAAATAAGAGTCTCCTAATAGTAATTTCTTCATTCCCAATGCCAAAGATGCTTCGAGGCCTACCACGCATGCTTCGTAGTCAGCAGCATTGTTGGTAACGTCGAAATCTAGTTTTATAGAGATTGGAACATGCTCTTCTTTAGGTCATACTAATAATAATCCAATGCCACATCCTTTTTGGTTTGAAGCTCCATCAAAGTATAAAGTCCAAGTATCATCTTCTGTAACCATCAAGTCTTCATCTGGAAACTCGTTGTCGTGTACTAGCGTCAAATCTTCTACTGGGAAATCTTCTAGGAAGTCCGAGACTACAGATCCTTTAAAAGCCTTTTGAGGCATGAATCTTTTTATTGGGCTAATTTGACTATCCATCTTGATATTCACCCATTGAGTGTAGAATTTTCGAATAGATACTTAAGTGGATCCATTTGAGAAACTACAAAGACTGTATGCACGAGCATATAATGTCTTAGCTTGGTTGTGGCCCACACTAATGCGAGGCACAATTTCTCAAGCGGTGTGTAGCGTAATTCATACTCGAGCATTTTTTTGCTTAGATAGTAGATTGCATTTTCTTTTCCTTCTACTTCTTACGCAAGCATAGCCCCCATTATCTCCTTGGTGACTGTTAAGTACAACCTAAGAGGGATCCCTGGAAGCGCTAGTGCTAATACGGGAGGATTTGCGAGATATACTTTGATCTTCTCAAAGGCTTTTTGACACTCATCGTCCCATATTACTGGCACATTATTTTTTAGCTTCTTGAATATTGGTTCGCATATCGTTGTTAGCTTCGATATTAACCTACTTATATATTACAACCGGCCAATAAATCCTCGAATTTCTTTCTCGATTTTGGGCAGTGGCATCAACATGATCGCCTTGATCTTGGTTAGGTCTATCTCTATTACTCTAGAGCTTATGACGTATCCGAAGAGCCTGCCTGATGTGACTCCAAAAGCACACTTAGATGGATTCAACCTCATGTTGTATTTTCTTATCCTTTCGAAGAATTTTCTTAAGGCTACTTGATGTCCTGGGCGATCTTTTGACTTCACAATCATATCATACATATACTTCAACCTCTTTATGCATCATATCATGGAGTAGGGCAGTTGCTGCTCGTTGGTAAGTAGCACTCGCGTTTTTCAACCCGAATGGCATTACCGTGTAACAGTAAGTACCCCAAGGTGTTATGAATGTCGTTTTCTCCATGTCTTATTCCGCCTTGAGAATCTGGTTGTACCCTGCGTATCTATCCATAAACGAGAGAGGCGCATGATTTACTGTATTATCTACTAAGATATCGATGTGTGGCAAAGGGAAGTCGTCCTTTGGACTTTCCTTATTTAAATCTCGATAGGCGACACACATTCTTGCCCTTCCATCCTTCTTCGGAACTGGGACCAAATTTGCTACCCATTCGGGGTATTTAGGTACCCTGATAAAACCTGCAGTTATTTGATTTTGAACTTCTTTTTTTATTTTAAGAGCTACGACGGGTTTCATTCTACGCAACTTTTGTTTTACAGGTTTCATTCCCGGAATTAGTGGTATGGTGTGTTGAGCTATTTATCTATTAATGCCTGGCATATCTTCATATGACCAAGCAAATACATTGATAAATTCGTCAAGTAGATTAATTAAATCGGTTCTTTCTTGTTCATTAAGCGCTAATCCGATTTTAAATTCTCTTTTAATGGTTGAATCATTTGAGATATCAACCGTTTCAGTATCCTCAATTACCGGTGTTTTCTTTTCAAGTGTTTCCATTGCTTTAATGATTTCTTTGTCATTTTCATTGTTAGTTAAGCAATGCTCGTTATCTTGGGTTAAGGAAAAACACGAGGAGTAAGGAGAAGAAGACATGTTATTAAATTCCGAAATCATTACATCGAATAAAGAAATGTCCTCAGGGACTTGATTGCTAACTATCCTAGGAGTAGATGCTAAAATAGAAGTTAAAGAAGAAAAAGGTGCTACAGCTAAGGACTTAGAAGACTCTATAGGAAAAGACTCTGACTCTGACTCTAACTCCGACGATTCTTCAAACATTGGTCCTTGCCCTGTTGTTATTGATATTTTTCTTCCACTCGGAGTAGTCACCTTGTTTGTCTTGTGCCATCCTTACACTAAACCCTCCGCTGGAGTGATGAGCTTCGAAGGGTCAAAGTTCTCGCTTTGTATGACCGTTTGAATGAGCGAGGAATTATCCTCTATATATTTTGACTCATCCATTTTACGCCCAAAGAGTAGTCCCATGACATTAAAGTCAAAGAATGGGGGTGCTTTCTCCTTGTGAATAAGAGTTAGGATCTCATCTAGAAAGTAACAATCCTGAAAGATTTCGAACCCAGGTTGCCTTATGTCGTTTACAACAAAAGGTTCGGGAAATTCAAAGCATGGATAGTCCTCTCCTTCTCTTATGATCTGTCCATTGAGAGTAAGAAGATATTGATCCATTAGGATTGCTTTCTTTTGGGTGCTAGCGTTCCTACGTGCTTTAGATCTTTCATGGGCTCGCTTAAGATCTTCCTGAGTCGGTTCGAAACCAAGTCCGAAAGTATCTAGCTTAGGGAGGCCAGGTAATTCCATTTGTTTTGCTATATCCTTTTTCTTTCCTAGAATCATTCCCGGAAAGTGTCTCTGTTTCTTGAGAATAGCGTTTACCGTCATATTAGAGTGGGGGTTGTGACAAAGAGGGGTCCTTTCATCCTCCTCGATTAAGGAGACCTCTTCATTAAAGCCCCACAAATCTTCATCATTCTCATCGTGCTCCACATTAATGATCGGATTTTTGACGGCTTTTATCCTCATCGGTGAAGCATCGATTGTAATAGGGATCCCTCCAACTATAGACTTTACTTGTTGGTGAAGAGATGAAAGGACGACCTTGAGGTCATGAAGCTAAGGGCGTCCCAACAATAGGTTGAAGGAAGCCTTAATATCTACCACTTGGAAGGTAGTGGCATGTTCTATTGCTCTCGCCGTTACATTCATAGTGATTTTTCCAAGAGCTTAGCGACGAGTATGTTCGTAGGCTCTTATTCCTTGCGTTGACAGGGTTAAGTCTTCATCCCTTATTCCTAACATTCTCGCAGTTCTAAGTGGACAGACATTGATTGCCGACCCATTTTCTACAAGAGTCATTGGGACGTTCATCCTCTTGCAGACTACTGTGAGATTTAAAGCCTTGTAATGCTTGTCACCTTCTAGAGGTAAATCTTTGTCAGAAAAGGTGATCAAGTTAATAGGTGTAACACCCGAATAATTCTCCCTTTTCCAAACCACTTACTTTAAATAAAAATAGAAGAGAACCATTGGCATATTACTGCCACGTGTTAAAACGTTAAGGCTTTATCAAAGTATTGCAGCGGAAATCCAACTTAAATATTAAAATAATATAATTTAGAAACCCAATAAGTCAAAGCTTACAAAGTGGAACCGTAAAGGCCCTTATTTAAAACCAAACCAATAATCAAAGTCCCAAAACATAATTAAAGTAGTAAAACATAAATAAGTTCAACACAAAGAACGAATACTCTCAATCACACCAATCCCTTGACAATGCGTACGTCAAATCCCCGAACTTCACATCATCAAGCTAACCTGTGCAATACTGCTCCCCAATAATACAAGTGTAATAATTGGATCATCACAGGGTCATTGAAAGGAAAAGGCCATGACAAAAAGAAAACACACAAAAGCACGCAATCAGCAAAGTTGAGTACATACAAGCTACAACGCACAAAACCTGACATGCTCAACTAATTAAAGTAAATAAACATAGAACTTGAATTCATTAATCAAGACTCCACACTTAAACAATTCAATTGACTCAACATACTTTATAACTAATTCTAAACACTCGACTCTTTATATTTAATTTAATTAATTTAGTTTGGAGTAAGCAATAGACGAGGTTGTCCAATCCACCAAATCATTTTGGTCCCAAATGACCATTTAAAATAAAAGTTTAGCGCGATGCAAGAATGGGCGCGACTCCATTCTCACAAACTTAGTCTAGGATCCCATCTAACTTTCATTATAAAATAAAAATGTAATACCAAAAGAGAAGAGGACATGTTGATCAAACAAGCCTCGGAAAGCCACGGGCTACCACCGTGTACCCCAACCCATAATTGTCAATACTCTAGAAGTGCACACTTTCCAGAGTTTCATTGCTCATCCATGTTTCACTTTACGTGATTACAAATTTAATTAATAGCCGACTCAATCAAGTAGAACATACATAAAAATCATACATCAATTCACTTTTAATCTTACTTAGGACAATGGTAATCACATCACAAATTGACCTTTAAATCCATTAAACTTCCAAATTATCCAAATTGTTGAACATAGTCTACCCACCTAGCCCTTTCAGCTTAATCCACTTTTACTCAACATACTAACAAGTCATGCTCGAGTAATAAATAAAATAATAATAACCTTGTGGAATAATCAATAAATTCATTCCAATTAAACCACTCAATTCCAATCCTTTAATAATCCAAATGTGGTTAACAAACCAATCCAATAAAAAATATGCTTCTATCAACATTCCATACAAATAATTAATCCAATATAATTCAACATGTTTGCATCCATAATTCCATATAAACATAATCAATTCACCAAAACATGTCTCATAAATATAAGCACATGCATAAATCAAATGTATAACCAAATAATTTCCATCCAAGTGTTCTCTAATCATGAAACTAATTTCTTTTCTTTGGCACCTAAACATGATACTACTTACAACGAAGTAGACATGTACGTAACTCGTATAAACAATCCTTTGTGCCACTTTTAATCACTTAAAAGTCTCCTAAGAAATAATCACTTCCTAGAAAACAACCAACAACAATAAATTAATACTTAACCAAAATTCCAGCAATATAAATTAGATTAAAAATCCTTAAAACTTCATTAAAAATATGTTTTTGTGCTTGATTAATTAATAGAAATCCAATATGAACAAAAGCCCCAATTTAATTAGTCATAAGAACCCTAAAATCCCAATTTAAATAAATTGAAACCCTAGGTTTTAAAATTATAAAATCTGAAATTTTATAAGATAATTAAAATCTGAAATTATAGGTTTAAGCTATCAAAAAACATGATTTTGATACTAAAAATATAAACTTTATACTATAAAATCAAAACATAAACCAAAATTAATAATTTAAGCAAAATAAGAAAATCAAAGGGAAGAGAGAAGGGAGCAGCCACGAGTGGTGCTGCTGGCGGCTGGTCGGTCGCCGGCCGACTAGTGGCCGGCGTCAGGTGGGCGGCGGCGGCGAGCAGCTCCGGTGGTGAACAGTAGCGGTGGTTGCAGCGTGAAGGAGAAGTAAGGGGAAAGAAAGAAAGAAAAAAAAAGAAAGAGGAAAGAAGAGAAGAAAAAAAATAAAAGGAAAAGAAAAATAATGGGGAAAAAAATAAAGAGAAGAGAATTTACTAACCTTTTTGTGTGGGGAAAAAATTGGGGATGTATGGGGTATTTATAAGAGAGAGAGTGGTGTAGGGCAAGTTGTAAGATTGGGCCTCATAAAATTAATGGGCCAATCAAGTATGATAGTGAGATTGTCTTTGATTGTTTGGACATAAATATAGAATGAAGGTATGTATAAAAATTTGTACCAAAATAATTTTCGACCCAAAATTAAAAATTGAAACTTTTGAAATTAAATTCCGGAAAAATACAAATAAATATTATAAATAATATATAATTTCATTGATAATATATTTAAAAATATGGGGGATTACAATAGGACTAGGGAGATCAATCGTAAGGAAGTTATCCACCCCCTCGGGAGTGGTTTCGGAGTCTATCCTTATCTTATCCAAGGCGTTCATTACCGCCAACCTATGCTCTTGGGATGTAGCTAGGAGTTTCCATACATTCCTTTAGACCTTGGTCTTCTTGAATTGTTTGACAACATCGTTGTCCTCTATAATTGGTATGGGAACTTGTTGCACGGTAGGAATAGGTTGTGTAGAGATGGGAGGTTGCATTCTCCCAGATCTTGTGAGGACGTCTATGGGTGAATCTTATTCATCCCAATATTTTCTTACAGGATATATGACTGAAAGTGGAGGTTCATCATCGCTGTCCCAAACCCCATTGATGCTAATATCTTGTTCTTGTGGGATTTGAACTAGCTTCTTGTTATCAATCATTTTCTGAATTAAATCTTTGAATTTAAAACAGTTCTCAATGGTATGTCCCCCCGATTGATGGTATGAACAGTAGAATCTATCTGTCCTCTTTAATGACTCAAATGGTCTCGGTTCGAGAGGTTTGACCTTACCACTCTCGGAGAGCATTTTGAACTTATTAGCGTAGGAGGTGCCAATTGGAGTGTAGGGCTTGCTACTCTTCTTGGGTGTGTCAATTACTTGGAGAGAAAATGGTTTCTTCTTCATAGGTTGAACTTCAACATGTTTGCTTTGAACCACCTTTTCTTGTTTCTTTGCTAATTTAATAGCTTCACGTAACAATTCTATTCCCTCCCACATTGATCGTATGAGAATCCATACTTCTTCCTTAGTTTCAGGTTCTTGTTTAGAAGGAAAATCATCCATGGCATCGAAAAAGGTTTCCTCCTCTTCTTCGATAGCATGAATTTCTTCAATAGGTTTTATGAGGGATGATGGATCAACATGGTTTTCTTCATCAGAGATAGCCAAAGAGTCAGAGAGAGGTGCGTTGTTAATACTTGGCTTCTTGCTTGCAGGGGGCAATGGAAGCTTATTGTTGTCAATCAGGTCTTGGATATCTTCTTTAAGCTTTCAAAATTCTTAGTGAGATGGACCCTACCTTGGCGATACTTACAATGTGCGTTGGGGTTCTAGTTCGTTGTCCTCTTTTCAACAGGTGAATCCCCGAATGGTCCAATAGGAGTTATAAGACCTTTTGTATTCAGTCGATTGAATGCGGTGTCATAACTCATACCAATAGGAGTAAAGTTCCTTCTAAATGGTTTCTTTTTTCCTTGGTTGTTCATAGCAAGGACTTCACTCAAATTAAAGGCGCTAACATTATTTGAGTGGGTGGTTTTGGAAGAAGAAGGATTGTTGTTCTTCTTGCCTTTCCAGCCACTGTTGGAGTTATTGTTAGCAGCTTTTTGTTTAGAAAGGTCGTCTTCAATGTTAATCCCAATGTCATAGACGGCCTTGAAAGTAACGTTCGGGAGTCAATATCAAAGTTTTGTCTTGTCCCTAAAGGAAGTGCGATGATGTTACAAAAATCCATTCTTCATGCAATATCAAAGTTGAAGTGTTTATGGAATATGAAAAGAATTATGAATTAAGTTGAAACCCATATTTGAGACCAAGTTATCTTAGATCCTTTTCCGATTACTAATTAGGCCTAAAACATTTTCATACATGTTTAAACGTGATTTATAACGGACCCAAATGCGTCAAATGCAATGATTGGATCCAATGGAACCTACATTGTTGAAAACCGTGCCGCTCATTATGATTCAAGATTCAAGATTAGTTCTGCAATAGTCAAGGATCCATGCCGCTCATGAAAGTAATTGTAGAAGGCTTGAAAACAATGAAACCTCACATGGTTGTAGCAAAAACTCACTATTAGCTTCAAATTCACCAAAAGGGAGCAATTGCAAATTTTCAAAAACAAAAAAACCCGGCTTCAAGGTCCCAAAAGTTCTAAGCGACTACCTTAGCATACTCTATCCTAAAGTCAACCAAACACACTCTCAAACCGTGCACACCGTTACCATTTATGAAGAAAATAATTCAACTATAAAAGTCCAAAAGTATTATGTCCAAAGCAAAAACAAGACAAAACACATTGCAAATTTGCCTTGAAAGAAACAAAAATCTTTTTGAAGTTTTTCAAGATAAAAGAATCATGGAAATGCATATACAAATGTGCTAGGCATATATGAATCAAAATCCCACCAAACATGATAGAATACCCTCCCTTAAGCTTGAATGAGACAATACACTCAAATCATAAATCAAATAATCCATGGGAGGGGAAAAGAAAGAAATCAAACCAACAATACCAACACATGTCCAACAAATCATCAACCATTAAAGAAAGAGCACAGAAAGATATTACCGGATTTAGGTCGGTGTAAATACGCGCAAATGACCCAATTTAACCTTTCAAAGCCAAGTTCATCTAAAATTGAATTTTTTTTTCATATGCTAGCAATTGTGGAGTTTAGTTCCTCGATTCTTGATCCAAAGCAATGCACCATAGTATATCAAGTTATGTACCTAGCAAAAGGCACACAAACGTTCCCATGAGAGAAGATATATTCTAAAAAGAAAAGAAAATGAAAGTAATAAAACACGAGTTACTTCCCGAGAAAGGCTTTCTTAAGGTCCAAGCTTGACCGCTCTAGTAAAAATAGTATTGCAACGAACGCAAGAGCTTGTCAAATGCACTACTACACATTTCATAAGAAAGTAAGTATGCACATGAAAAAATGAAGGCATATAACAAGCATAATTCACACCTATTAGGTTTAGAAGAGGTATGCCAAGAAGAAGGAGGAGAGAAAGGAAAAACAAGAATATAAGAAAAAGGGAAAGAAATAAAAGAAAAATAAGAAGGAATACTCTTCTCAACAAAATATTTTTGGTTGGAAATCCCACCATCATCCTCAAAAGTCATCAAATGAGGCACTTGGGAGACTAAAGGCTCTTCAAGAGAAGGGGATATGAGAAAAGGAGGTAATGACATATGATAGGAGGGAACAAGATAAAGCTTTCTTGAAAATGAGGTGTAAGGTGAAGAAATAGGAATTGGTTTCTCACTTACACCACTATTGATTGAAACCCAAGCTCTCTCATCCACTGAACTCACATCCAAAGGGCTTTTATCTTACTCATAATCTTTCAAATTAAGCTCATTCTCAATCACATCCTCCTTATAAACTTCACACCCTAAATGAGCTCTCAAAAGCTTCATATCATCATCAAGGTTTAAAGGAAGCTCATCAAAGGGTTGAGGGTTGAACTTGGGTGGTAGCTCAAGATAAACATGAGAAGTGCAATCTCCCTCCGAAAAGGCCTCATCCATCTCAATAGTGGTAAATGTAGAAGAGAAGGGGCCATCAAAGGTGAAATAGGAAGGTAATGGTTGAAAATTTGAGATAGGAGTTGGAGACTCAACCTCACCAAATGATGAGTGTCATTTTTGGCACTCATTTGGTTCTCTTTAGGGTGGAATTCATGATATTTTATAGTTCTTTTCTTTAGTTTTTCCTTAGTTTTACTATTTATTTCCTTAGTTTGCATTTTCTTAGTTGAATTTCTATTTTTATACATTTCTTGGTTTATTTTGTTATTTTCTCTTTTATTTGCTTGTTTTTGTTCATTTTTCAGGTCATGATCGTAATTCAAGGATTCCCGAGTCTCCTTCCCAAGTTTTACATTGTTTGAGATGCCTCTTGCCTACCATTTGAAGTTCAAGTTTGAAAGAGCATATATTCCAAGTCTTCTAGCTCGTGCATGCAAGCGATGGGTACATCATTCTTGGTGTTGAACCCACTATGGAGGTTATTTGAAGACTACCTCCTTTCGTTTTCATCAACATCATCAAGTAGAGCGCACGAGGAAGAGCAAAGTCGAAGGTGAAGGAGGCTGCCCTACTCCCGGGCGCGGGCACGCGCGACCCTGTCGCGGTCGCGCAGCCTGGTGGCGCTGCCGCACTTCTCAGGTTCTCTGTTCCGTACCTAGTTTTGCGTGGCCGCGCTCCCCCTTTAAGATGGCCGCGCTTGTACGGGTCTATTTTGAACGATCTAACTAATTTCTCTTTGTTAGTTTTACTATATATAGACTTTCCTTCTATTTTTAGAGGAGAAGAGAACTAGAGTACAAATTTTAGATCATTTTGTAGAGAGAGATACTCTATTTTATAGAGAGAGAAGTTCTTGATTTATGATTGAAGATTGATGATTCTAAGCATTTTCTCCATTGATTTGAAGCAAGTTTGTAAGGATTTCTTTTACTTTAATGCAATCTTTAGCTCTTGATTTCAATTGTTTTGTTGATTGTTTCAAGTTTGATTGAATTTGTGATTGAATTAGTTTGATTAATATGAAGATGATGAATGTGTTGTTTAGCTTAGTTTTGATCTTGATTTCCATGGAATGTGAGTAGTTTTCTTGCTAGGGGAATGTTGAATCATATATGAGTAATGGATTGATGCTAATTGGGGGAAATTGATGAAGTGATTAAATTGGTTGATTGATTATATGCATGTGTGTTATTAATTGAAGAGTAGCTAACTTTTATTGTTGCACTAGGTTTCATTTTAAGTTCACATTGATATAGACAATTGATTTACGGCTTGCATTTGTCAATTGAGTTGGTTTGTGAAGTTCCTAGCTAGGGTCTCTCGTAGTTGGCGCTTGTTTGACCTCTAAGAGATTAGCCTACCATACTCTCTTGATTAATTAATTGATTTTCCCTCGCAACATTCAACTTAGTCAATTCCAATCCCGATTAGTTGTATCCATTGCATGTATGTAGATCATAAACCCTAGTGTTTGATATATTTGGTTTTAATCTCGTTTTCTTAGTTGTTTTAGAGTACACACACCTTACTTCACTTCTTCGAAATAGTTTAGCTCTAGCATTAGCATCCACCTCCTATTCCTAGTTGTTCGATCCTCGACTTACTCCTATGCTAGTTATAAGGGTGTGTTGAGTGATTACAAATTTTGTTTGGCCTAGGGAAGATTAGTCCAACGACCTAGTCTCCACCCTTAGTCAAAACGGCGTCGTTGCCGGGGAATGGCGCAGTTGTTTGCTATTGTTGTTGAGTCTATTTAACCTATTTTCAAAAATACAAAAATATTTTTCTCTTTTAAGCTACATTTGTAGCCATGCTATTGATATTTGCTTTGAGTTTTTGTATGCGTAGGATAAGAGGAAGGACTCTAGTGCCATTTGATCCGGAAATTTAGAGAACAATAACAAGGATAAGGGTTGCTAATTGTTCTTCAAGTCCAAGCTCTTCAAGAGAGGAAATTCATCAAGAAAGAGAAGGGGAGGATCGAGGAAGCATGGGAGCTAATTCAAGAGTTGATTTGAAGGAATTAGGAACTCCCGGTGCTTATAGATTTGAGAGTGGAATAGCTCCACCAACAACTCCTGCCAATGTCTTTGAGATAAGTCCGGCAACGATAACAATGATTGAACGAAGGCAATTTAGTGGTACCAAGCATGAAAGCCCACTAAACCATCTCAAAGAGTTCGAGAATTATTGAAAAACTATCAAGGTCAATGGAGTTTCTCAAGAATTCATAAGGCTCAAGCTATTTCCGTTTTCCCTAATTGAAAGGGCTTTGGAATGGGTAGACAAGGAATTAAACCTAATTCCTTGAGAACTTGGGATGAGGTCACTAAGGATTTTTCTTCCCGTTTCTACCCTCAAAAGAAGGCCGCCGAGGCAAGAACTCTAATCTAAAGTTTCAAGCAAAAACCTAGTGAAAGTTTGTATGAGGATTGGGAAAGATACAAGGAGTATCAACGAAAATGTCCTCCTCATGGAATTTTGACTTACCAAATCATACAAATTTTCTACGGAGGATTGAGCCTCCAAGGGAAGTCGTTTCTTGATTCTGGAGCCGGAGGCCAGATTATGAACAAGACCGAAGAAGAGGTTGTAGACATAATTGAGGATGTAGTTCGTCACTACATGGATTGGCAAGAGGGAGAGAGAGAGTCTATAAGCAAGAGTGGCTCAACGGTGCCTCTTCGATTGCACCAACTCTTCCCTCCCACATTAAGGGGAGAGGTACACCTTCTAACTCTACTCCTCCTTCTACCTCAAGTAATTTGCCAAGTGGTTGTGTCTTTTGTGATATTTGTGGGTCTTATGACCATGACTCTTCTAATTGTCCAAATGATTTTGGAAATTGTGATGATGTTGAAAACAATGATTGTGAGCAAGTGAATTTTGTTTCCAACAATAATAATGGACAAAGATTTGATGGTCCAAGGAATTTTTGAGAATAGGAATACTCACCAGCAAGGTAGTTTTGATAACTACAACAATGATGTCTATAGGAACCAAGAAAATCAAGGTTTCCGAGGTAACTATAACAATCAAGGTTATAGTAATCAAAACTAATGCCAAGGGTATGGAAATATAGGCCAATATCATGGTTTTGGTGGCCAACACCAAAACTTTGGCAACAATCAAGGCCGAGGTAATTGGAACAATCAAAATATGGGAAATTTTCAAAACAACAACCAATGGGGACCCCCACCCGGATTTGCTCCAAGACCTCAAGGCAATGGTGATAATTCTTATGCTCAACCCCCATCTTCCAAGACTACCTTAGAGGAGATCATCAAAAACCAAACCAAGATTTTGAACACTTACATGTCAGTGAGTGATAAGAAGTTTAATGATATGATAACACACAACAAGATGCTTGAAACCCAAATCACTCAAATAGCCAACACCTTGAAAGATTGTGCTAGCCTTTATTCATTACGTTCTCAAGGAGTTAATCCTAAGAAACCCATTTATTCTATCACCAGAAGGAGTGGAAAAGTGCTTGAAGAGAGAGTTTCTAGGAATAGTGAGGAGGATGAGAAGAAGAGTGATTCAAATGAGGAAAAATATAAAGATGTGTCAAATATGTGAGCAAAGAGGAAGTCCATGAGAAAAATAAGAGTGTTGAGAGAGTACAAGAGGAAGTGAGAAAACCCGACCTTCCATATCCCCAAAAGTTTATGAGGAACAAATTAAATGGACAATTTGGGAGATTCCTTGACATGTTGAAGGAGGTCCATCTTTCTATTCTTCTCACCGAAGCCATGACCCAAATGCCTAGATATTCCAAATTCCTTAAGTATATCTTGAGTGGCAAGAGAGAGTGCAATGAGATAGATTCGGTAGAGCTTGGTGAGTGTTGTAATGCTTTGATTCACAATGACCTACCAAAGAAGATGAAAGATCCGGGTAATTTCTCCATTCCTTGCAAAATCAAGAGTAAGTTGTTTAAAAATGCATTGTGTGACCTAGGTGCTAGTGTTAGCATTATGCCTTACTTGGTGTTTAAGAAGCTTAAGCTAGGAGAACTTCTTCCTACAAACATGACCTTGCAATTGGCCGATAGATTCATTAAGTTCAATTTTCAAAAGGAAGAGTTGAGGATGTTCCCCTTAAGATAGGTGGTTTCACGATTCCCGTAGATTTTATTGTGCTAGAAATTGAAGAAGATGACCACATTCCTATTATTCTAGGGACACCGTTCTTAGCTACCTCGGGAGCTTTACTAGATCTTAAGGGAGGACATATCAATTTGAGAGTTGGTAATGAAAAAGAAAGTTTTGAGCTAAAACCGATGCATGAATCCTTGTCTTTTGTGAAAGAAATCATGAGTGATAATTCCCTTCGTTCATTTGATGATGTGTGTGTGATTAATTCTTCAACTAACGGTGTTCATGAGATTTTTGATGATGTGCTTGTGAGTTTTGATTGCATGAAAGTTAGTGAAGAGAAAAAGGAGCTTTCAAAGGCTATAGAAGAAGAGGTAATTGACATTCCGCATTAGTTTGAGCTTTGCCCACAAGAGGGGGAGGATGATTCCATGGATGTGGATGGTGTTAAACCATCTACAAGAAGGAAGAAGGCCATGAAGAAGGCAAGAGCTTCTAGGAAGAAGAGAATGAGATTGAAGTTGAAGCATGAGAAATTTATTTTTGAAGTACAGGCAAATGAAGTTTCATCAAGAAACAATGAGGAGTTGCTAAAAATTGAAGAGAAATTTGTACTTTCCGCCACTTTGAATAAGGTGGTGTCCTTTGATTCTCCATGATTTGGAGGAAGGGTCGAGCTTAGCTAATTTTTAAATTACCACCCAAAAATGTAACCATTTTCAAATTAACCACCTATTTAATTTTTTATTTTAAATTACCACTTCTTAAATTAAATAAATGCTCAGATTACCGCCCATTTTTAAAATCCGGTGGATTTTTTGTCTGTAGGCCCCACCTAACACTTATTTTGACCATGTTGACTGATTTTTCCCAAGATTTTTCGTTTTAAAAACGCTCTCTAAACTTTAATTCACATTTTCTTCACCAAATTCTACCAAATTTCAAAGAAAAAAATGTGAATTGAAGTTAGGAGAGTGTTTTTAAAGAGAAAAATCGGGGAAAAAATCAGCCAAAAGTGTCAAAATAAGCATTAGGTGGGGCCCACAGGCGGAAAATCCACCGGATTTTTGAAATGGGTGGTTATATGAGCATTTATTTAATTTAAGGGGTGGTAATTTAAAATAAAAAATTAAACGGGTGGTTAGTTCGAAAATGGTTACATTTTTGGGTGGTAATTTAAAATTTTTCCTTCTTTTATTTTCCTTTCTTTCATTATTTTTCTTTTGGATTTATAGGTTGAATTCATGGAGATGGATTAATTCAAATGAGCATGAGCAATGGGAAGGTGTTTCGCGGTTTTTGATGTGATTATATTTGATTTTATCGAATTTTGAGGTAAAAGGGTAAGAAATGTTAGGGAGGTAAGATAGGGAAAATTGTGCTAAAATTTGAAGAAAGTTTGAACTTGGTGAGTTCATTATGGTGCTATCATTATTTTGGGATGTTGAACCTACTCTCAACATGTTTAGAAACTGCCATATTTGGTGGGTTCAATAGCCCCGGGATGATATTGAGCGAATAGCCCACAGGTGAACGCACCAAAGAAGCAAAGAAGATGGAATGCTGAGTGGCACGGGCGTGCCAGGGAGGGGCGCAGACGCGCACCCCTGTGCCATGACCCTTTTTCGTATTCTTTTTCCTTTCTTTTCTCATTTCTCCTTCTTCCCTATTATTTCGAACGCACCCACCTCACTATAGCAGCACAAACCGCACAACCCTAACCATACTTTCATCAAAATTCATCATTAAATTTTCCAAATTCTTTCAAAAATCATAAAAATCCTTCTACAAATTCATCATATTCAACAAAAATCACACTACTTTCATCCATTTCAATCTCTAAACTCTCTCATCCATTGTTGAAGCAATTTGGGGTTTTTCGATTTTGAGAGAATTGGTGGCCAAAACTTGTTCAATCTTGCTCTTTGTATGGTATAATCATCTTCTCTTACTCTTAATTGCATTATTGTATCATATAGTTGCATGTATTAGATTGTTCATGGTTGTGAATAGTAGTACCATTAATTTTGGTTATTTTGATTATTGATATTGAATTTTGGATGATTATATATGATGTTTGTTGATTGTATTGCCTCACATTGTGTTGTTTGATGTTTTTGTAGCAAATTTGTGCAAATTTGTTGTGAATTGTGGAAGTTGGTTTTTGGTAGTTGGTTGTGCTTGAAGTTGGTCGGTTGAACCAAGTTGGTTATTGAATTCTTATTGGTGATTTAGAGTGTTTGAGAAGTTGAATTTGTGATTTGGTTGTGATTGTTTGGTGAATCATCATGTCCAAGTACTTGAAAGCTATCACCTCCAAAACTAAGAAAAGAAAAACAAACATTTCCATAGAAGAACCATCACCTCAAACACATATTCCCCTCAATCAGAAAACCTTGAACCCCTTTCCATTCCTAAAACTCATTTCGTTGACAAAGCCAACAAGCCCATTTGGGAAAGCTTCCAAAAGAGAACCTATAGGCCCTCTCGGCATTAACATCAATTTAGCATGATAAAGTTGGGGATCGATGATGATTTATCGGTTCTATTTAATAATCTTGGCTTTGGAACGAATGCTACTAAGAGCTACCAGACCTACCTTAAGCCTACTTGGGAGTTCTTGGCTTCTTTGAGTGTGACTCCTAATGGTGATAAAGAATATGAGATCACCTTCTACCTTTTCAATGATGTTCATGTCATGTCCTTGGTCGAGTTCAATGTGGCCTTGGATTTCAATCCGAATGCGGATCTCTTCTTCTCTGATCGCGAGCATGAGTATTTAGATGGTTTCTCTCCAGATGCCTTTTGGCATACCACCTCGGGTTTTAATAAGTTTGGTGCTCTTATTTCTCTTGCAAGCGACATTTTTCAACCGTGTATGAGAGTGCTCCATAGGGTATTGTGGTACTCGGTGTTCCCTAAAAAAGATTTGGGAAAGTTATCGCTCCTCAAGTTGCGAGCTTTGTGGATAGCAATTTCGGAAGAATATAGGGGTCGGTTAAACCTTGGGCGGATTTTCTTGAGGAATTGTTTGGACATGAGGGGTAGCCGGTCGGGTGAAATTCCTTGTGGTAGCATGATCACAAGGTTGGCTACGAAGCTTAGGTATGAGAGGTATCTTCTTTCTTGCACGCCGGTAGGGGATCGTGACACCCTTTACCTTGATATCAAGCAATTTAAGGAAGTGGAATTCCTAGCCAAGAATGAATATGACGAGGTCTTTGATTGGCTCCGTAGAATTACCCAATGGTGCTATCTTACTAACCCCTCTCTTACCTCTCTCACCGGCATGCCCGAATGTATGGTTTGTGCCCTCTAGTAATCGCATCCCCGGGGAGAATGATCATATGGAATATGTTCTTAATGAGGAAAGGCAATCCCAAGAGCATCATCAACAACAAATTCAACATCAATAACAACAACATCATCATCAACAACAACATCAAGAACAACAACACCAATATGCGAGCTCCGACTTGGATGCTCTTAGTGCTCAAATGAAGGGTATGCAAATCCGGTTGGAGGGTATGTACAATTAAGATTTTGTGGCTCTCTACACTCAAATGAGGGGAATTTCGGAGATGCAATAAGGTATGTTTCTCCAACAACAACAATTGTATGATGCGGTTGTTAACCAGGGAGACATCACTCTACCGGTTAACTACCCATACTTTTCACCCCAACATGGCCTTATACCATCTTTTGGGAGTGATGGGATACCTACGTACCCATATTGGCAAGGACCCCCGGGGTCCAACACCGAGACTCGCTTTTTCCCCGATGAGCACGGTAACTATGATTATCGTGTTCCTGGTGGGAGCGACTATAGGGGTGATCCTAACTACCCCTATGTGCACCTTGAGCACCCACTACCGCTCGCCTTGCCCGATCAATTTACACCCCTTGCCCCTTGGCAGCAAGAAAACTTCAGGGGGCACTATAATTAGCAACCTAGTTACACCGGGGGATGAGATCCTTATGGTCCCCCATCTGGGTTTTACTATGATAGGGATGACAAAGATGGCGCCGGACCGAGTGGTAGTGGTAGCTAGTTCCCTCATTTTTGTGTTGTTTGCCTCCATCCCTTATCTTATATATGCTTACTTTGTATTGTTGGGATGTTGAGATGTATTTAGGATTAGCTTGGGGAAACTTTATTTTTCTTAGGGGTTTGTCTCAGTGGCCAATTTGTTGTTGAGCTTGCCTTGTTTTCTTTTGCCTCTTTGTATGATGGTCTCTAACTTGATCTCTCTTTGATTGTGTTTACTTTTCATGCCTATTTCCCTCATTCTTGATCTAGTTGTTGTGATGATTTTTCCTTGAAAATGATGCATGTGTTGCTCCCACAATTCCAAACCCCTAATATCCAAATCCCATGAATCCTAATTTTTTAGTTTAGTGCTTTGTAGTGATAAGTGCCTTTTATGTCACTTTTAGGGTGTTTATTGAGTCGCTTTTCCAGCTTATTTCAATAATTAAGCTCATTTTATCCTTTATTTCTATTATTTTGCTAATTCTCGCCTTTTATCTTTTTATTTGAGTATTTTGTAGTTTTTAGTTTAATTTAGATTAACTTAGTTTTATTAATTCCTAGTTTCTCTCTTTTTATTTATTTTTCTTTTAGTTTCTAGTTTGTTTTCTTTATTTTATGTTATTTCATTTAATTTTATTATTTATTTAGTTTTAGCATTTTATTTTACTTTATTTATCTTATTTTATTTTATTTACCTTATTTTATTTTATTTTATCTTTTAAAAATCCCCTCGTGTTGTTTTTGGTTGTAGGTGTTTTCGGGTCCTTGGTCGTTCGGGTTCAAGGTCCGAGGTTCGAGGCACAAAATAGAACCAAGCTCCACCACTGCTGCCCCCTTCACCACACAAAACAGCAGCCAACACTGCTGTCCACCAACACCAACACCAACAGCAACCAACAGCTCCACCACTGCTTCCCCCTTCACCTCACATCACCACTCTCACCAGCCACCAAAATCACAACACCTCCAGCCACGCAAATCACCAGCTAACTCCCATGCTCCCTCAATTCCACCACCGCAACAACAACAAAAACAACCACCTCCCACCGCAACCAACACAGTAGCCCCTGTTGCCACCCTTAACACCATTCCCCTGCTCCACCACTTCCACACACAAAACAGCGACCACCACCCACCTAAACCACCAGCAACCCCTGATCACCTCACACCAAGAACCACACCCAGCCACACCGCCCCAAACCACCTGAATCAATTAAAAACCACCACACTCCCCTGATTTCCCTCTCCTCTTCTCAGTGACCCGCAACTCCAATCAACAACAACAACCACCCGAACTCACCACCAATTAAGACAACCGTTAGCCACCAAAAACACAACAACAATTGCAGCCCGCAACTTACAGCAACCCAAACTCACAGCCAAGCCAATTCGTGGCCGCGCAACCCTGTCAGAAAGCGCACAAATTGGAGTTCAAAATCGAGTTAAGGCAGTAGCTTTGCGCGACCTGTGCGCGAGTTCTGTGCGGGCGCGCAATTGTGGGTCAATCACGAGCTTTTCACGTGATTTTTATGAAAATTGGACGGCCACGATTTGGTTCTTAATGATTGACGATGATGATGAGCGGTGACGATTGAAGATGATAATGTTGATGAATGGTGATGATAGTTGTTTGGGGATGATGGTTGATGATGGAATGAATGGAGCCTAGATTCGAAAGGGAAGGAGAAAGGAGGTTTGTTGTTTTCGTGGGTTTGGGTGGGAATTGTGGGAATTTTGGGGGTTTCTTTTTCTTTTTCCTTTTCATTTTCTTTTATTTTATTTTTATTTTAGTTTTATTTTATTTTATTTTATTTTATTTAAATTGTATTATAAATACCCCCTTTTGGGGTTATTTTCTAAGAACTTTGAATCAACATTTTTATTTTAGATAGATTAGATTAGTTTAGCCTAATTTATTTTCTCTCTCTTAGGGTTAGTTTAGGAGTAGTGTAGAGAGAGAAAGGTTGGATTTCCTTGGAGTTTTTGAGAGGTTGAAGAAGCAACTTTGTGGAACTTATTCTCATCTATTCAATGAGCATTTTCTAACTTTCTCTCATCTTTATTTCTTTGCTTAATTTATAGTTTTTTGATTTTTGTTTGTTAATTTGAGTAGATTAATTAGTTTGTTTGTTTAATTTTGTTTTTATTCTTATTTTACCTTGTTTTCTATGTCTTTCTTCATTATGTTAGCTTAGGTCTTGTTCTAGGGAATTGGATGAAGGTTATATTAATGAATTGAATGATTGATTGTGATTAGTATGAAATTGTTTCTTGATTATTGTGTATGGGTGATGCTTTTATGGATTAGAATCTTTCTAGCTAATCGATTCTATGCTCTTAATGTGTTTTCAATCAATTGTGCGAGAGTGAGTTGGTTGAGAGCCCTAAATTCTTCCATACCTTTTCTAGGCTAGTTGTACGAGAGTGAATTAGTTTAGTAGGATAATTAACATGCTTAATTGTGCGAGAGCGAGTTAAATGTGTTGATGTTCCTTATCGAGGTAATTTTCATCTATTTGTATGATGTTGTTTAATACATTGATGTGATTAGATTCCACTTTCCCTAGTTTTATTTATTTGCTCTTAGTAGTATTTGGTTTAATCTCTCTATATCTCAAAACCTTTCCTAGTAGTCTAGTTGGCACAAATTAATACACTTAGTCCTTTGGGGTTCGACCCTTTACTTGCCACTAACTAGTTTAGTGAAGGTTTAGGTATTATAAATTTCTAATTTGGTTAGGATTAGTAGTCCCAACGACCTACTTCCACCCGCGATCAAATTTTGGCGCCATTGCCGGGGAACTAAGGCGTTCATTAGTTTGTGTTGATTAGATTAGCTAGGTTCTTGTATGTTATTTGATTTTTGTTTGTTTTTATTTGTTCTTTGTATAAAAATGGTGTGCTTATCTTTTCCTCAATTTGATGGTGAACCCTTTTATGCTTACTTTGAAAGACTAGATGGTTTCCTTAGTTACCATGGGTGTTCTCTTAGTGATGCTTGTGGTATATAGCTTATTAGGGCATGAATGAGTATACTAGGGGAATGGTTGAGGACGTGAATAATGGTAGATTTTTTCATTTGTCTATGCATGATGCTTGGGATTTCTTCACATGGCTTGCTAAGGATTCTTTTGATAGAGAATCTCACGTTTCTTGTTTTGATTCTCAATGCCAAGATTCTTTTAATTTTTGCATGAATTCTCTTGATACTTCTTATGTGCCTTGTGATGATCCAAGTATGCAAGTTGACACCTTTCCCCCTTATGCTCATTTTGATGAGGTTTGTGCTAATTTTGATGATGTTCAATTTGACTTTGATCATGAACCTTAACCCAATAACATTGATGCCCAAATTCTCTCTCAAATGAAATATCTCACCCAACAACTCCAAGAGCTTCAAGAGGAACAAAAATTGAGAGAAGTGAGGCTTGATCAAGTGGTGAGTGCTATGTTTGATTTAGAAGGATGTAAGGCGCCTCACTTGGAGTTTGAGAGTGTTGTTGAGAATGATGTAGGGCAAGGGTGTGAAGGTGAGGGGAGATTTTCTTGTGATGAGAGGATTTTTGAGGATTTTGATCCTTTCCTTTCCCCATTTGAGCTTGAATGCCATCCTTCCCCTTATTCACCCCCTTTGAGAGCTTCCCTTGGTGAGGATGTGAGTGAGCCATCTTCATATTTGAATGAGGGAGTTCATGAGGATGATGATGGTGAGTTTGAGAAATCAAGAGAGATTGAGAATCCCTTGAGTGATGGTGGAAGAGTTGTGAATGAAGAAAATGTCAATTTTGAGGATTCCAACCCCCTTCCCCATCTTGATGAGTCTACCTTTTAGATTTTCTCTCATGGAAATGTTTGTGTGCCTTTTGCTAGGTACATAACTTGATATACACTTATGCATTGGTTTGGATCAAGAATTAAGGAAGTTTGACGCCTATTTTTGCTAGCATATGGGAATCGAGATTCAATTTAAGAGGAAATCGGCTTTGAAAGGTTAAATTGATTTATTTGAGGATCCAAGTATGCAAATTGACACCTTTCCCCCTTATGCTCATTTTGATGAGGTTTGTGCTAATTTTGATGATGTGCAATTTGAATTTGATCATGAAGCTCAACCCTATAACATTGATGCCCAAATTCTCTCTCAAATGCAATATCTCACCCAATAACTCCAAGAGCTTCAAGAGGAACAAAAATTTAGAGAAGTGAGGCTTGCCTAAGTGATGAGTGCTATGTTTGATTTAGATGGACGTGAGGCACCTCACTTGGAGTTTGAGAGTGTTGTTGAGAATGATGTAGGGCAAGGGTGTGAAGGTGAGGGGAGATTTTCTTATGATGAGAGGATTTTTGAGGATTTTGATCCTTTTCCTTCCCCATTTGAGCTTGAATGCCATCCTTCCCCTTATTCACCCCCTTTGAGAGCTTCCCTTGGTGAGGATGTGAGTGACCCATCTTCATGTTTGAATGATGGAGTTCATTAGGATGATGATGATGAGTTTGAGATATCAGGAGAGATTGAAAGTTCCTTGAGTGATGGTGGAAGAGTTGTGAATGAAGAAAATGTCGATTTTGAGGATTCCAACCCCCTTCCCCATCTTGATGAGTCTACCTTGCATGTTTGTGACCCTTCTATCCATGAGTCTTTGGACTCATTTGAGATTATGGCTAGTATGTTCATGGAAGGTGTAACAAATCACTATATCCTTTTGAGAGAGTTCATTGGAAATGCTTCATGGGAAAGGGATGAGTTTGAGAGAAACCTTTATCCTTTCATGCATGGTTTAGAGACTCTAGGCTTTGAGGATCTTGAGGGAGTTGTTGTTCATCGTTGTGATAGAGAGGAGGATGAGTTTGTTTCTATTAAAGAGTTTTTGTTTGAAGGAGATATGAGTCATGAGTGTTCTTTTGAGGATTCTATGATTGATTTTCATGCCCTCATTGATGATGTGAGGCTTTGTGAGACCATTGTTTCTCCTCCCCTTCCTCATGTCCCTTTCTCAAGGAAATTTGACCACATCTCCTAGTATCCCATGTCCTCCCTTCTTTTGTCTAAGAGCCTATTGAGGACCTTCTCTTGTTTGATGAGACTTTTCCTTTTCATCCTCCCATTATTGATGAAATGGGTGATTGTGCCACCCAAAAAGATTTTGAGGAGGTTTTGTCTTTTTATTCTTTTCCTTATTTTTCTTCTTTTTTCTCTTCTTATTTTCTTGATTTTTCTTTTGATTTTACTTCTTTCTTTTGGCATCTTCCTCCTCACTTACGTGCAATAATCTTGTTGCACGTCCTCCTCCCTTCATTTGCCTACTTGTTATCATATGAAATGTGTAGTAGTGCATTTGATAAGCTCTTGCGTTCGTTGCAATATTATTTACTAGAGCGGTTCGCTTGGACGTTAAACAAGCCTTTCTCGGGAAGTAACCCGAGGTTTTTATTGCTTTCATTTTCTTTTCTTTTTAGATTAGATTTTCTCTCATGGAAATGTTTGTGTGCCTTTTGCTAGGTACATAACTTGATATACACTTATGCATTGGTTTGGATCAAGAATTAAGGAAGTTTGACGCCTATTTTTGCTAGCATATGGGAATCGAGATTCAATTTAAGAGGAAATCGGCTTTGAAAGGTTAAATTGATTTATTTGCGGGTATTTACACCCACCAATATCCGGTAATATCTTTCCTAGCTCTTTCTCTAATGGTTAGTGACTCGTTGGACTTGTGTTGGTTTGTTGGATTGATTTCTTTCTTTTCCCCTCCCATGGATAATTTGGTTTATATTTGAGTATATTGTCTCACTCAAGCTTGGGGGAGGGTATTCTATCATGTTTGGTGGGATGTTGATTCATTAATGCCATGCACTTGAGTATATGCATTTCCATGTCTTTTCTTTTATTTTGAAAAATCCAAAAAGATTTGTGTTTACTTTCAAGGTAATTTTGGCAAAATGTGTTTGTTTGTTCTTATTTTGCACATTTTGTTTTGGGAGTTGAATCCTTGAATGTTTTCCTCCTAAGTGGGAAATGTATGCACGGTTTGAGAGTTTCATTGGTTGACTCTAGGATACTATATGCTAAGGTAGTCGGGTTAAGAACTTTTAGGGGTCCATGAACCCTTAGTTCTCGGGAATGTGGTAAGATGGAGTTGCTCTCTATAGTGGATTTGAAACCCTTGGTTGGTATTTTTTTGGTTATAATCCCTTATGAGCTTCATTTGTTCTAGCCTTATCACCTTGTTGAGCGGCTACTTAGGATCCTTGATTATGCATGTCTTAATCCTTATTTTGACCTCTAGCTCCCAAGATCGTGACCGAGCCACTCTAGGGGAGGAAAAGGGCACCTTTTCTCATTTTTCTTTATCTTCTTTTTGTTTTATTACAAATTTGATTTTCTATTTTGCATTAACCTACTTGCTAACCAATTTGAGCCTAATTTTCCCTTTCTTGTCTTAACCACATTACAAACCCAATGGCCTATGTTTACCAACCCTTTTAGTTAGTAAAACATTAGCATGTGAGGTTTGATCTTTGAGAGTGTAGATCATGAGAAAGAAAACTTTTTGAATTGGTTTAAGTAAGGTCTTGAAAGTTGAGCTTAAAAAGAATATGCAAAAAAGTTTGAGAAGAAAGATGCAATTCAAGAAAATCAAGGAAGTTTCAAGAAAAAGCCGTCCATAGTAAGAAAAAATAAATAAATAATAAAAACAAAAATATTTTAGTTTGGTTTCGTTTTCTTCCCTAGTTTAAGCATTGAGGACAATGCTTCGTTCAAGCTTGGGGGGGAGCGTTAATTTGGTTTTGGTATATATTGTGTTAGTGTTGAATAAGCTCGGGGGAGATGGCATTATTGATATTTTTGTTTGATATTTTGTGACTTCTTGAGTTTGTTTTTGAGAGTAGGCCACTCTTTTGCTTCACTTAGGAAATATCACCAAAATTTTCAAATTTTTACCCTGCCTTAACCCTTAGCCTTACGTTACAACCCAATAAAAGACCCTTAGACTTTAGTGGGGTTAGGTCAAAGAACGGTGGAGGGAGATAGACTTCAAACCTATAGAGAGAGTATGCATAGTTGAGATGTCGGGATAACCTTCTCAAAGTTTTTCATTTCTTTACCTTTTTCCGGTTCCTTCGTGGAATCTTGAGAAACTAGCTTAAGGGTTGATTTGAAGCTAGTGGAGAGAACGCGACCCGATTGGTTGGGGCTAGGGTGGATTGTGTCCCCATTAGTTCTCTATGCTTAGCATATGTTATGTTTCAATCAACCATTGATATCTTGGAACGTGCATACATTTGTCTATTTAGAAAGGTTTGCATTCATTGGTGCTTGTTCCTATCTCTCATCCAAATATGAACTTTGTGTTTTCTTTCTTTTTTTTAAGGTTTCTTTTTCTTTTCTTTTTATTGCCTTTCCTTGGTTTTTGTTTAGAGTTGTGGGTTAAGCTCTTAGGACACCCTCACGAGAGCACACTCGTCCTCTAGGGCGATCTAGGGGTATAAAGGGATTGTCTTTAGTTGCTAAAATTGACCGTGATTCCTACGAAAGTGAGTTAGTGTACATTCTTGTCTCCTTTAGTGTCTTAGATTTGCTTGAATAAATCATTCTCCTTCTCTCGTGTTTCATGTTAATTTGCTCGAGGACGAGCAAAAGTTTAGCTTGGGGGAGTTTGATAAGTGCCTTTTATGTCACTTTTTGGGTGTTTATTTTTCTTATTCTCGTCTTTTATCTTTTTATTTGAGTATTTTTTAGTTTTTAGTTTAATTTAGATTAACTTAGTTTTATTAATTCCTAGTTTCTCTCTTTTTATTTATTTTTCTTTTAGTTTCTAGTTTGTTTTCTTTATTTTATGTTATTTCATTTAATTTTATTATTTATTTAGTTTTAGAATTTTATTTTACTTTATTTATCTTATTTTATTTTATTTACCTTATTTTATTTTATTTTATCTTTTAAAAATCCCCTCGTGTTGTTTTTGAATGTAGGTGTTTTCGGGTCCTTGGTCGATCGGGTTCGAGGTCCGAGGTTCGAGGCACAAATTGAACCAAGCTCCACCACTGCTGCCCCCTTCACCACACAAAACAGCAGCCACCACTGCAGCCCACCAACACCAACACAGACAACAACTAACAGCTCCACCACGTGATTTTTATGAAAATAGGACTGCCACGATTTGGTTCTTAATGATTGACGATGATGATGAGCGGTGATGATTGAAATGGTAATGTTGATGAACAGTGATGATGGTTGATGATGGTTGATGATGGAATGAAAGCAGCCCAGATTCGAAAGGGAACGAGAAAGGAGGTCTGTTGTTTTCGTGGGTTTGGGTGGGAATTTTGGGGGTTTCTTTTTCCTTTTCCTTTTCATTTTCTTTTATTTTATTTTTATTTTAGTTAATTTTATTTTATTTTATTTTATTTAACTTGTATTATAAATACCCCCTTTTGTGGTTATTTTCTAAGAACTTTGAATCAACATTTTTATTTTAGATAGATTAGATTAGTTTAGTCTAATTTATTTTCTCTCTCTTAGTGTTAGTTTAGGAGTAGTGTAGAGAGAGAAAGCTTGGACTTCCATGGAGTTTTTGAGACGTTGAAGAAGCAACTTTGTGGAACTTATTCTCATTTATTCAATGAGCATTTTCTAACTTTCTCTCATCTTTATTTCTTTGCTTAATTTATAGTTTTTTGCTTTTTGTTTGTTGATTTGAGTAGATTAATTAGTTTGTTTGTTTAATCTTGTTTTTATTCTTATTTTACCTTGTTTTCTATGTCTTTCTTCATTATGTTAGGTTAGGTCTTGTTCTAGGGAATAGGATGAAGGTTATATTAATGAATTAAATGATTGATTGTGATTAGTATGAAATTGTTTCTTGATTATTGTGTATGGGTGATGCTTTTATGGATTAGAATCTTTCTAGCTAATCAATTCTATGCTCTTAATTGTGTTTTCAATCAATTGTGCAAGAGTGAGTTGGTTGAGAGCCCTAAATTCTTCCATACCTTTGCTAGGCTAATTGCACGAGAGTGAATTAGTTTAGTAGGATAATTAACATGCTTAATTGTGCGAGAGCGAGTTAAATGTGATGATGTTCCTAATCGAGGTCATTTTCATCTATTTGTATGATGTCGTTTAATACATTGTTGTGATTTGATTCCACTTTCCCTAGTTTTAGTTATTTGCTCTTAGTAGTATTTGGTTTAATCTCTCTATATCTCACAACCTTTCCTAGTAGTCTAGTTGGCACAAATTAATACACTTAGTCCTTTTGGGTTCGACCCTTTACTTGCCACTAACTAGTTTAGTGTAGGTTTAGGTATTATAAATTTCTAATTTGGTTAGGGTTAGTAGTCCCAACTACCTACTTCCACCCGCGATCATGTAGTTAGTTAGATGTTTAGTTGGTGTAGGCACCTAAAAATGTCTCCCCAAAACCAAACCCGATGATGAACAACCTTTCATCGCCATTATTGGTTGGGTTGAGTGTTTAATTTCTTGGAGTGCCTAAATTTATATTCAATCCCAATACATTTCATAAACCAACCAATTCTTGGCCATTTCCCCAAACCATAACTTATTTTCCTCTTTTCGTGCCTTTAAACCCAAAATACTTCATTTTGTGTCCTTTAAAATCAAACATTTCATGTCCTTTTTATAAAAACATTTAGTCCATTTTATTTTGATCCATAATCTGGGTCCAATGATTAAATATTGGATGGGACTTGAAAATAGCTTTCCAACGATATATTATAGCCCAAATCCGAGTTATAACGAATAAGTTATGGCAAAAATACTAAACCGAGTCCAAATCGAACCTAAGCCCACCTTACCTACGACCCAATGATCATGTGGAGGGTCCAAATGATTTAATCCCATTCCTAAACCAATTAGGATTAATTTTAAGCTTCTACAAGTTTCTAAAAGATCTTAATTATCCTTTTTGAAAAGATAAAATTAAAGAGTTTGAAATTGAATAAACTTTTCTTTTCGAAAGTTCTAATTCTATTTGAATTTAAAGACGTTCAAAGATAGACAAATATTATTTTCGTTCCTCATAGTTTTTATCCAAATCATAAATTTTTAGATAGCCCTTGAAATTATCTTTCCAATGATATATTAGAATATCAATTCCGAGCTATAACGGAAAAGGTATGAATGAAATATCAAACTCTATCCAAAACTGACACCGTCACACTATTTCATCCATATATTTTATTCTACAAAATATTTTAAATTGATTGTAATTGGGTTAGAAACTAGACTTCAACAGCTTTCCAACAACATATTATTTATCTTATTCCAATTTCTGGATCAAAAGATATGATAAAAACAAAAATTACAAAAATTGATGTCTATCGGGTTTTATTCTAATTAAATTTGGATCTTATCTTAATTCTTCAACCCTTCTTTTTCCTAATTAATAGAGGTCATATCTCCTCTTTTTCAATAATCAACAAGCTTGATCACAAAATAATTCTCTTCTCCGTCTTTAGCCTTAACACTAGCCATCCTATTCTCTCAAAATATTTCCCTTAAGCACTCAAAGGAGTTCATACTTAACCCGAGGTTCCGTCCTTAAACCAAGGCATGAAAGGTATAATTAACTGAGGTTTTGGACCAAATCAACTTTACTTTTAATTTAATTTAATTTAAGCTTGAATTATATTTTAATTGAAGTTACTAATAGTTTATTTATGATGTAGAAATTCAATGAAATGCGGAAAGTGAGTAATTAATCACTTAATTACTCTTATTTTTATTCTTGTTTCTAGTATCATGATTAGGTTTATAATTTATATTTTATTTGACCAACAATTTATTGTTAAATTGCTTCCAATATTAATGTTTATTCTATTGTTATTTCTGATCACCATATTGCATGTTTAAAGGGAATATGTAATTGAAAATCACGCCGAATAAGATAATTTGGAAAACCGGTTTAGGTTCCTTTTTAATCTTGTCTTTTAATCAAGTGATCATATTATTTTAGAATTATTTGTTGCATTAATATTCAACCAATTTACCCTAATAATAGTTTGAAGCAAATTGAATCTTTGTTTGCATGCCTTTGAGATTCCAGGAATCACTTTTCATTATAAGAATCGAGTAGAGGCCAATAAGGGCGAATGTTACTCCATGACTCACTTCGTACCATCATCCCCGATCCTCCTTTCATGGTTCCGAACCATATGGAGTTAGTAATGTCATGGATTATGAATGGGGTTTAACCTTCACGGGTCAATCGTTGTTGCCTTTCGTTGTCCCTTAATCGTGGTTGCCTTTTATGATCCGTGAATGGTTTAGAAGTTCCTTACAAACTTGTTGGCGGCTCCCTAATTTCCTTGTCCCTAATTTTATCCTTAATCGTATGTCAATTCCCACTTCCTATGAGTGCCAAGCATATTCACAACATGCTTTAACGTAGGCGCACATCAAACGACGCCTGCAGTTAGTTATATAGTTCTTATCTTCTTATCTTTGCTTTTTGATAGTTTAGTTTAGTTTTGATTCGTAGTTTCTTTTTATTTTATTTTGTTTTGAAGTTACTAACCGTTTTCTTTGTATATAGTTTCTTTTTCTACTTTTCTTCTCACATGGCTTTGATAATGATGCTATTGTCTTTGGAGCTCAAGGAAAGTGATCGATTCTACCACCTATTTTTTATTAGCATTGCTCGGAAGCCGGTGAGATCTTTCTTATTTTTCTTTATCTCTTTTCTTTTCTTGGATGAATAGTTTAGGATTAGTTTTAGGAGAAGTTGAATGGTTCGAGGATGGATGCTTGTAACACCTAGAGTGTTTGGGATCATTGGCGATGTTGTCGATTGATCACTTGTTTGTTGATTGGGAATTACGTGTTTTACTTGCATCTTTGTTCCTTTCTTTCTTTTCCTACTCTTCCTTTATCTATGTTTTCCTTTTCTCTTTTCTTTCCTTTTATTTTTATTTCTTCTTGATTTTGTGTTGGTATATTTTGAGGCTTTATTTTTCACTTTTTGTCTTTCCTTTAAATTGGACTATATACAACCGATTTTTGCTTTTGAATGAACATATTCCTAAGTGGTAATGATATGCACGGTTTGAGAGTATGCTTGGTTGACTCTAGGATAGGTGTATGCTAAGGTAGCATGTATAAGAACTAGGGGGATCATGAAACCGGATTCTACTTGTTTGTGTCATGTTGGTAGTTGCTTCCTATAGTCGATTTGGCACCTATAGTGAGTTTTTGCTACATCCATGTGAGGTTCATCATTTTTCAAGACTTCAACATTTTTTTTGCATGAGCGGCATGGATCCTTGACTATTGCAAACCTAATCTTGAATCTTGACTCATAATTCTCAAACATGAGACCGACCCATCTAGGGAGGACAAAAGCATCTTTTCGGGGTGGTAATTTTTCTTTTTTTATAGGTTTATTCTTCTTTATTTTTAGTTCCCTGGTTCACATTTGCCTATTTTCTAACCAATTGAGCCTTTTTCCCTTCTTTTCAGGCCACATATTTAGAACTTTGAGCCTTTTGTTTCTTTATGTTCCCATTTTTGGTTTTGTGAAGCAAATGGTTATGCTATTAGAGATTGTGGTATATGAGTTTTGATATTGGTCCTATTTGTAAGCAAGCTTGTCTTGTGTATATATTATGAATAATGGCAAATGAATGTTGGAAAAAGCTATCTAAAGTTAAAAAAGGCAAGGACATAATAAATGCAAAGTTTTAAGAGTTGTTCATAGTTAAAAGAGGCGAGGACAATTGCTTTAAGAAAAATGGATACAACAAAAAAAAAGTGAAAATGAGAAAATTCATAAATATTTTGATGTGATTCTTTTCCCCTTTTCAAGCATTGAGGACAATGCTTCCTTTAAGCTTGGGGGAGAAGCGTTTACGCTTTTTGTATATATGATTGTGGTTATAGCTTTGAATAAGCTTGGGGGTGTTAGTTTGTTTTTGTTTGGCGATGGTTATGAGGAGAAGGTTTGATCACCCTTTGCTTCACTAATTAGGAATCCCGCCAAATTTTAAAATTTTAAGCCTACCCTCACCCTTTTTTCCCTTACGTTACAACCATTGGGAAAGACCTTTCGACCTAGAGGTTGAGTCACATATCCAGGGAGGGCATTATGAGTTAAAGCCTAAAGAGAGGGAATGCAAAGTCAAGACGTCGATTATCCCAAAATATGTTCTTTTCCGGCTCCTTCGAGAAGCTATTGAAATGATCATTAGAGGGAGATTTGAGACTATATGGAGAAAGCGCAAAGAACAAATGGGATGAAGGTGGATTGTGATAACAAGTTCTCTATGCTTAGAATATTCTATGTTACAATCAACCTCGGATACCTTGGAACGTGCATACCCTTATTTGCTTAAGGAAGTTGTTTATTCATTTGAAGTGTAGTCATTTTGTAAAGTCCAATTCGTAAAGGTTTCGATTTTGCTTTAATTTTTTTTTTTTACTTTTTGTGGTTTTCCTCATGTATGGTTGTGGAGAGTTATAGGTTAAGCTCTTAGGAAACGTTTACGAGACCTCACTCGTCCTCATAGGCGACTTTGGGGTTTAAAGGGCTTGTTATAGCTAAAAACAACCGTGATTCCTACATTAGTGAGTCTTAGTGTATATTCCCATCTATTGTCTTTCTTTTTCTTTTTGAATAAGTCATTCATCCTTATTCTTTCTTGCTTTGTTTTGCTCGAAGACGAGCATAAGTTTAGCTTGGGGGAATTTGATGAGTGTCATTTATGGCACTCATTTGGTTCTCTTTAGGGTAGAATTCATGCTATTTTATAGCTCTTTTCTTTAGTTTTTCCTTAGTTTGCATTTTCTTAGTTGAATTTCTATTTTTATGCATTTCTTGGTTTATTTTGTTATTTTTCTTTTATTTTCTTGTTTTCGTTCATTTTTCAGGTTATGATCGTAATCCGAGGATTCCCGAGTCTCCTTCCCCAGTTTTACATCGCTAAACACTTTACTCTCATCTTCATAAACATCAAAAGTAAACTCTACCTCCTCTATCTTCTCATATTGGACCCCATCTACATCAAAATCATTTAAGCTCAAGGCCTCACCCTCAAAGCAACCATGGTTATCATGCAAAAGAGATGGGGTGGAAGAAGATTAGTTTTCAAAATTAATGAATGGAGGAATGAAATCACAATCAAGGGAGGTAGGCGGGGGAATTAACTGACTAATTGGTTTTTCAACACTTAAAACCTCTTGGTCCTCATCACCCTCAAACATCCAATCTCCTATGGACACTACTTCATCCTCCTCATCTCTCACTTTCCTCACAACTTCTCCACGCTTTAAAAAGTGCAATGACCCATCCTTCGTAACTTGAATGGCCATTTCTTCAACATTAAGAGAAGCCAAAAATTTTAGTTCTTCTTCAAATCCATCTAAAGGCTCAATGGAACGAAATTCAAATTGGGAAGGAGGTTCAAAATGCAAACTTTCTTTAGGAACATCCATCTCTACACCCTTTTTCTCACTCATAAGCTCTCTAACATCCTCCTCACATACTTTAGACCTTGTAAAATAATCATCATCATCATCCATATCTACCAATTTGGTAGAAACTTCATTTACATTCAACATTGATGACAAATGACTTTCTATCTCCTCATTCTTCCCAAGAACATCCTCATTAATCTCTTCCAACTTTTTCAACATTTCCATTTGGCTTCTCATAATCTCCAAATATCTCATCTCATGAGGAGACTCAAAGCTACATTCTAAAGATTGGAAAGGTGAAGAGCATTGAGGAGAATCATGGGGAAAGGAATCATGTACAAGCATGCGGGGATCAACAATAGAGATCTGAGTGGCATCATCAAAATGGGGGATGGGGGCACAAGTAGGCATGCAAGATTCATCATAAATGGAACACGGAACATCACAATTATCAACAGAAACATTTGAATAACCATGACCATGATCATAAGTATCTCTAGCAAACAATACATAATAGTCCCAAGCATCATCGATTGACAATGCTCTAAATCTACCATTAAACATGCTTTCAATGATGTCTCTAGTTTGATCATTCAAATCGTGATAACAAATCTCGCAAACCTCCTAAAGAACAGAACCATGGTAACTAATGAAGTTATCTAGTCTATTAAAGTACACCCAAAATGGCTCATTTTCTAATTGAAGAAGCGAGGTACTTGCCATTATTTTTACAAGACAAACAAAAATCAAATAAAAGAAAAATATATACTAAGACCTAGACTCAAGCAATAAAAAAAACTCAAGCATAGACACCGTTCCTCGGCAACGCCGCCATTTTGACGAGGGGTGGAACTAGGTCGTTGAAACTAATCCTCCCTCGGTCAAACTAAATTTGTAAACACTTAACAAACCTAAATACTAGTATAGAGGCAAGTCAAGGGTCAAACCCAAAGGAATGGTAATGTTCAAGCGCTCTCAATTATGCGCTAAATCTAGGTCAAAGACAAAGATAAAAGGTAAACATTAACTAACTAAAAAACAAAGAAACTAAACAAATAAAGCACTAAGGAATGGGGATCAACAAGCAATCATGACAATTGTAGCAATTCGAGAACAAGATGCAAATCAATGGTTGCGAAAACTAATGGTAAGAGCAATTAAAAGAGCTCGACAAGCTATCTCCTAGAGGTCTAACTAGCACCAACTACGAGAGACACTAACTAACCACGTCACAAATTAAACTCAATCGACAACTGCAATTCATAAATCAATGGTCTGTATTATTAGCAATTACAATGCAATCTAGTATAATTCTCAAGGCCTATTGAATTACACACATGCACAATTTCCCTTAATCACTTTAATCTCAACAATTAATCAACATAATCCCCAAATTAGGAACAATCAATCAATAATACAAGTTTTACCCAATCCTTATCCAACCAAATACCTTAACATCATCATCTAATCAATTAATAACTAAAGAAATTAAGAATCAACAATATATGAAGAACAACTACGCTAATCAAGCATCGAACATCAAAATCAATCCAAACAAACAAGAATATTAAACGAATCAATAAAATAATATAGATTAGAAACGCTCATTGATAATAGAGAAGATCTTCAACACAATTGTCACCATTGAATCTTCAATCTCTAGATCACCATTGAAATTCCTCACTTTCTCTCTCTAAAATCTACTCCTAAACTAACCCTAAAATTAGAGAGAGAAGCTCTCAACTAAGCAAAAATTATCATTTAATTTCAATCTATATCTACTTACAAAAATCTGGTTACAAATAGGTATTTATATGAGGCGCAAAATGAAGACGAGCGAAACAAGGACCCGAAGGGGCACGCCCGCGCCATTGTGCTGCGCGCCCGTGCTCCTTTGGGTTTCTTCGGTTCTTCTCATGGGTTCGTGCATTTTCTAATGGCTTCAAATGAGCGTAGCGAATGATGATGATGGACACCAATAGTGGCAGTCCCAAAAAGCACTTGACAGTGGGTTCAACACCCAATCTTCATGAGAGCACGACTCGAGAGCGCAAGAGCTAGAACTTGGAGAACCCAATTCCTTGCATCTTGATCTTTCTTATTGCCATGAGCTTGCTCGAAAAGAATCTTCCACTTTAGTAATCCATCCATATCCTGAAGCAAACCTCGTATAATACCTACAACCACAAAAAGAGAACAAATAAAAGATAAAACACTAAAAAAACCATCAAAATGCACAAAACTACAAAATAAGAGAGTAAAGGTAAAATAAAGAGAAAAATCATAAAACTATGCATTTATTAATAAGGAAAGCTATGAAAAGAAGATAAAAACAACATAAATGCTCATCAAATGGGTGCCATTTATGACAACCATCAATAATGTCACTTTCATGAGGAAGTCGACCATGACACCAACGACTGCTACAGTCTTAAGTGGACGTTGGACTATCTGGCTGATAAGGCCGTGCTGAAGTCCTATGTCTAGAAGTCCAAAGCGACTTCCAAGAAGAATCCGGGACATTCGTCTAAGACTGTCCAGCCTACTAGTAGTTCAGATACCGACAAGGATCCAGTCTACACCGTAGCAGATGGATTCGCGTGTGGTGGCCCGACCATTCGGGGCACCAAGGATCATATGAAGAAAATAATCCACCCAGTTGATGATGGATAGGCATCCACCAGTGGAACATTTCCAGATGTCCTCATCACAAAGAAGGATCGGGGCAAAGTCCGCCGACCGTATGATGACCCGGTCGTCATTGAATATAAGGTTGCCAACCAACTGGTTGGTTAGATACTTATTAACACTAGTAGCTCCTCTGACCTCATCATCTACAAGTGTCTGTCCAAGCTGATCTATAAGCAGGACAACCTGCGCGACATCTCCAATCCACTTATTGGCTTTGGTTGAGGGGTCGTGCACCCAGTCGGACATATCCGGCTTGGGCAGAGGGGAAAAGGGCGACACATAATCGTTTAGTTTTTGGTGGTTAAAGAGCTGACTGCCTATAACATCATTCTTGGCCGACCCACTCTAAATGAGTGCAAGGTCGTCATATTCCCTGCTCTCATGCTACTCAAGTATGAAAAGGACGATGGCTCTGTTGGCTCCCTTAACAGGGATCAAAAGACGACAAGGGAGTGTTACCTCTCAAATGTTAAACCAATGACTGTTGCAGTCGGTCAGCCGAAGGAGCCAATATACCTTAACGATGTCAAGGATTCTGATTCACCCCCACCAGCAGCCGAAAAGAAAATAAAAGTTGATCAGTTGGTGGAGGTGAAGAAAGAAAAGAAATAACAGTCACTGATTGAGGAACGGTCAGATGATCTTCGTCCCCAGCCAACTGGTGAGCACATTGATATTCCTCTAGTCGATAGCCGTCCAGAGCAAACTTTTAAGGTGGGGACGGTTACGTTTAAAAGGTTGGGTGCAGACTTGCAGCTCCTGCTAAAAGAATTCAAAGACATCTTTGCCATTGAAGTGGAAGAGATGCCAGGCATCAGCCCGGATCCCGCTGTCCACAAAATCGCCGTGGATCTTAAAAAGAAGCCCATCCCACAAAAGAAAAGAAATCACGGCAAGGAAAGAAGTCAAGCGGCAGCTGCCGAGGTTAAAAATCTGTTAGACGTTGGGTTCATTCGGCCATTTAACTTCCCTGATTGGGTTGCATACGTGGTGCTTGTAAAGAAGCCGAATGGCACTTAGCGCATGTGTGTAGATTACACTGACTTGAACAAGGCATGTCCAAAGGACAGTTACCTGCTTCCAAAGATTAACAGCATGGTCGACTATACAATCGGGCATGCCTTGATGAGTTTTATGGATGCCTACTCCGGTTTTCACCAGATACCCCTGTGGAAAAAAAACGTTCAAGAGAAGATGGCCTTCGTCACTGATCAGGGGTTATTCTGTTATATGCTGATGCCATTTGGCTTAAAGAATGCGCAACTTTTCAACGAATGATTAATATAGTCTTCATTAATCAGATTGGGAGGAATATAGAGGCGTACATTGATGACGTGGTAGTCAAATCTAAGCTACAGACGGATCATCTTGCTGATCTCTAAGAAACCTTCACCACACTCAAGCGGCATAAGGTCATGTTAAATAAAAAAAATGTGTTTTTGTTTTTGAGTCAGGGAAGTTTCTCGGATTCTAGATTTATCAAAGGGGGATAGAGGCAAACTCCAAGAAGATACAGGCGGTAATTGACATGAAATCACCCCGCACTATCAAGGAAGTTTAGAAGTTGTTTCCTGGCGGTGTTAGGGAGATTCCTCAGCTGGTCAGTTGACAAATGCCTTTATTTCTTCTAAGCAATCAGGAAGAAGACTATATTTGAATTGGGGGAAGATGTTGAGGCAGCCTTTCAAAAATCAAAAGAAAATTTACATTTTTTGCCAAGGCTTGTTAGCCCTCTGCCTAAAGAGACGCTTTACATGTACTTAGCCGTCTCAGCTAATGCTCTCAGTGTTGTTCTCCTTGCTGAGAGAGACGGTATTCAGCTCCCGGTCTATTTCATTAGCTATGTTCTCATAAATGCTGAAGTGCGTACTCTCTACATGGATATCAAGATGTTGAAGCCTTAATTCTTGGAAAATCCGGTTATGATCTACACAGACCAACCCCACAAGCTGCCAATGACAATCTTGGAGTCATCCGACACAATGCTAAAGTGGGCTATTGAAATGCAAAGTCTTGAATTCACGTACGAACCAAGAAAGGTAGTGAAGGGTCAGGCGTTTGCCGACTTCATCATCAAAATGACAAGGATGGTTGCTCCGGACAACCTTGATTAGGTTTAGAAAGTGTATGTAGGAGGGAGCTCTACTATGAATGACTGTGGTGCAGGTATAATATGTCAGTCTCCAAAAGAAGATAAATACGAATATACACTGCGGTTTAAGTTCCTAGCCTCAAACAATAAGGCAGAATATGAAGCCTTGCTAGCTGGCATCCGCATGTGCAAGGCGGCATGGACAACAAAAATTGACGCCTACTCAGATTCTCTGCTGGTCGTTAGCCAATACCATCGTGAATATGAAGCCACCCATCCAACAATGGTCAAATACCTTCAGGCGATTAAAACTGAAGCTGGGACACTTGAAGAGTTCCATCTAAGTCAAGTGCTCAGGTCAGAAAGCAACTAGGTAGATGCTTTTTCAAAATAGGCATCCTCTGTCTCTTGTGAGAAGCCTCGGTCAGTCTTCTGGGAAGATATGGAAAAACGGAGTATATTTAACAAAGAACCCATTGGAGTACTTGGCCAAAGATTTACCTGGATGGATGGCATCCGGGCGTATTTGACAGAGGCACGCTTCCAGATTCACCCCAGGAGGCGGCTATATTAAAGAAACCTGCTTCAAACTTTGAGATAAGAAATGGAAAACTCTTCAAAACAGGTTTCTTAAAACCCATGTGTAAGTGTGTTACCCTAGAAAAGGGGCAAGAAGTTCTTGAAGAATTACATGTCGGGTACTGCGCCTCCCATATAAGAGGAAAATCTTTGGTAGTCAGAGCTAGGCTTCATGGTTACTTTGGGCTTACCCTAGGGGCAGACGCCATAAGGATGGTAAAAAAATGTTAAAAGTGTTAAAAATTTGGCAATATAATCCATCGTCTGGTTGTTGACCTGACGACAATCCACATCCCAATCCCGTTTGTTAAATGGGGCATGGACATTCTAGTTCCTTATACGCACAGGAAAAAAGCGCTATATTTTGGTGGATGTGGATAATTTCACCATGTGGGTGGAGGTAGAGGCGGTCAAGAGCATCAAGACAAAGGATGTCATCGCTTTTATTTGGAAGAACATCATCACCCGGTATGGGGTACCTATGTCTATGGTGTTTGATAATGGCCCTCAGTTCAAAACGCCTCAGCTCAAGACTTAGTTGGGAGATCAAGGGATCTCACATTGTTTTGCATCAGTCGGCCGACCCCTAGAAAATGGCCAAGTTGAAGCCTTCAACAAACTTATCTCAAATGACATCAAAAAGAAAATTGAATGAGCCAGTGGTTTATAGGCCAAAGAATTAATTCACGTCCTATGGGCCATCCGGACAACTGAAATAAAGGAAACCGGTGAAACCCTATTTCTCATGGTTTACGGTGCTGAAGCCGTCCCATCGAGCATTATGATCCGACTGGATGAGTCATGCTATACAATGAAGGAGAAAACAGGGAGGCCATATAGCTTACATGGACTCGCTCCCGAAACGCAGGAGCAATGTCGCCTTGCATCATGAAATTTACCGTCTGAGAATGACCTGTGCCTACAACAAAAGAGTGCACAAACGACCCATGAAAGTTGGGGACTTTGTTTTACGAAAAATGGAGGCAACTGGTAGAGCCAATGAGAATGGAAAACTAACTCCTAATTGGGAAGGCCCCTACCGGATCTATTAAGAAGTAAGAAACGACAACTACTTCCAGGAAACCCTAGACGGCAAGCGGTTGCCAAGAACTTAGAATGTAGAAAACTTGAAGTAGTACTACTTATGAGACTTATAAATTTTTGTAAATGAAAAGTTCCTCAATGAAACAATTGATTTTTGCTTTAAACCAGTTATTTAATTCTTATATATATACATGCGTAGAGTTAGACTGACGCTTGTGTAAATCATAGAAGGTGGGCTGATGATGATAAAGTTAAACTAAGTAAAATTTTAGTGGCTAAACTAATGTTAAAAAAATGAGGCCAATGGCCAGATAATACTTATTTTATAAATTTGTCTTCTCCAACATGAGTAAGGCGTCCAACGACACCCATCTAGGTGGAATCCTCACAGAGAGTATCTCCCATACAGGTAACAAAGTGCTCTACTAACTAAAATAGACAAAAAAAATTGAAGACCTAATTGGTCAACTCATAGCCGTCTGACACGAATAATCTAAAGAACGACCAAGTCTATGAAATCCGGATAACATCATCCAGGGATCGTCCGAAGTTCTAACTTAGATTTTTTTCAAGATTGTACAAGTCCACCCAATGGGTCTAACGAACGAAGTACAAGTGGATTGCATGTACCCTAGACGGTTCTAAAGCCGTCTAGGGGCCACATAGCAGGCAACAATTTGCCTCCTGCCTCATGAAGTGACAGGTGGTCGTTTGCCTCCTGCCTTATAAGAAGGCAGTATAACTGGACTTCGAATACCCTAGACAGAGGAGAAGAATTTTAATATAGCTACTTCTTCACCTGGGTAGACGGATGTAAACACCCAAATGTGTCTCCCCAAAACCAAACTCTGTGATGAATACCTTTCACGTCATTTGATTGTCGAACAAAGTGAAAGTGTTGAAAGTCTAATGATGAGAATGTATTTATTTAAATATTTCTCTTTTTGTTTTCAAAAATATTTCTTTTCTTACCCTATTTATGAAAAATAGCTAGTCCAATTTAGTTTGGTCCATGATAAGGGTCCAATAATAGTGTAATTGGATTGGGCTCGAAAAGAGCTTTCTAATGATATATTACAAGCCTAATCCGATGAATTATGAAGAAGTTATGGATTAAATTAAATTAGGCCCAATGATTTTAAAGGTGGCCCAATGATCTAGAGGAGGGCCTATTAATTATTATTCCTAAATTGATTAAGATTTATTTTAGTCTTCCAGAATATCTAGAACGTTCTCTTTAATTCTAATAAGATTAGGATTGGTAATTATATTTTTAAAAGATGTTTTATTTTGAATAAAATATATTAAATCTGATTTTAAATCTGCTTGGACGTAGAATTACCTGTAACCTGTTTAAAGGGTGATTTTGCGTGTAAAAGCACGTTGTGCTTTTAAACCAGCGCGAGACGACAGAGTCGTCGCCTAGCACTGACTTTTGTCGCCTGGCGCTGACCTTCGTCGTCTGCTGACGAGCCTGTCATCTGGCGCTGACTCCTGTCGTTGGCCACAGGAGGTATTTGATTCTGAATATGATTTTCTTTGATCACGTGCTATTTTTTCTATAAATAGGTGTCACATTTTCATGTTTTAAATCACCTACACCCAGAATTCTCTAATTCTATTCTCTCTCTCTCTAAAATCTAGAAGCTTTCTCTCTCTCTATTCTTTTTCTAAACCTTCCCTCTCTCAAAATTCCTCACTCATTAGTCTTAGACGCACCTAGCCAAGTTCGAAGTTGCCTTCACCCTAGACATGAAAGGTTTGATATTTATGAGGGTTTGGTCCCAAATCTCTATTTCAATTATTTGATTTAATTGTTTGTTTATTATTTTCCTTGAAGTTACAAACGTGTGTATTATGTTATTAAAAAGAGGTACGAGGCATTAAAGTAAGTACTTTAATTGTTTTATTGATCTTTTGATATAGAAATCATTCTTAGATTATTTTATTGATTCCTAGTATCATGTTAGGAAGTTTTATTGCTTCCTATTATCATATTTAGGGTTAACTAAAATTTCTAATATCAAGTATGTTTATTATGATGCTTCCTATTTCTTTCCTAATATCATGTTAGTATCATGTTAAGGCTAAATCTTTGATCTTTTATGATTAGTGACATGCTAGGGTTTGTTATTAATCTTATTAGTATCATGTCTAGGATCTTGCTATTAATATTATGCTTTTATATGATTATTGTTATTATTATGATGATTATTATGTTGCTTGATGATTATTATTTTTATTGCTTGATCACGCCTTTTCTGCAGGATTAAAGGGAATTTGTACTTGTAATCACGCTTAATAAGATAATTAATAATCTTGTTTAGGCAATATGATTATAATTCAAGTGATCGCCAATAATAGTTTTATTTGTGCATTAATATTCAACCAACATAGATTAAAAAGGTTTAGGGTTAACATATTAATTGCATGTTAGTCATAGAGCGCACATGAATACGAGAAGAATAAAGTAGAGGCCTATTTTAGGGGAGGTTCAATCTCTTTTAGGTTTGACGATGGGAAAGCTAGATCATTATCTAATCTTTCCTTGGTCAAACTAAATTTTTAAACACTTAACAAACCTAAATCAAGTATAGAGGCAAGTCAGGGTTGAACCCAAAAGAACGGTAATGTTCAAATGCTTTCGATTTGGGTGCTTAAGCTAGGTCGAGGCCAAAGATAAAGAGAGAATACTAATAACAAAAACAACAAGTAACCAAGCAAATAAAACACTAGGAACGGGGATCAACAAGTAATCATGACAATTGCAACAACCTATGAAGATCATGCCAATCAAAGGTTGTGAAGACTAATGATAAGAGCAATCAATTGGAATCAAAGAGTTATCTCCTAATTGTTAAGCTAGGTTTCACTATGAATAACAAACTAAGAGAATCACAATCCAAACCAATCAATAATTGCAATTCCTAAATCAATTGGTTGTATCATTAGCAATTAAAATGCAATCTAGCATAATTCTGAAAGCCTAATCGAATTGCACACATGCAAACCTTTATTAATCACTTTAATCTCAACAATAAATCAACACGATTCCCAAATTAATCACAATCAATCAATCATACAAGTTTCACCCAATTCCTAGCCAAGCGACCACTCAAGAATCATCATCGATCACTAAACAACTAAATAAATCAAGAATCAACAAAATATCAAGAACAATTACACTATAAAGAATCAAACATCAAAATTAAACCAAACAAACATGAAATTGAACAAAGAAATAAAGATGAGATAGAGTGAGAAATGCTCATTGATTGATTAAGAAGATCTTCAATACAATTGTCACCATTGGATCTTCAATCTCTTAAACCACCATTAAAACCCCTCACTTTCTCTCTCTAAAACTACTCCTAAACTATCCCTAAAAAATAGAGAGAGAAGCTCTAAACCTAACCTAAGATATGCGAGAGAAAGTCTTCAAAACTAATCTAAAAATCTTCCTCTAAAATTAAAACGACAAGGCTAATCTAAAATAAAACGAGGAAAGGGAAACAGGGCAGACCGTGCGCACGCACCACCTCTTTGTACGCACGCACAATAGGCCACTAAAGATCTGTGCGCATGCACTCGATCAATCTCCGTGCTCCCGAGAATCCCTATAATTGGTGCACTTGAGGCAATGCTCGTCATAAGGGAAGCTACTTTATCTTCCAAGCACTTCAACATTCCAAGCAAAAGCATTGCTTCCAAGGTCCTTGTGCTTGCGGAGCTAGCTTGAATTGCATGTTTAGATTCCCGAACTTAGCTCCATCAACCTCCTTGAATGCGCTCAAGCTTCCTCCTTGATACTTAAATCCCGGGAAACTCGACACACCTACAAAACAAGTCAAAGAAACGAAGAAGTGAGAGAAATAGCCGAGAAATGAATAAAATAATAAGAAAACCATTAAAAGCACGCATTTCTCTAAACTAACAGACAAACACGCAAATCAAGCATTATTCCCTAAAATCACGACATAAAAGACTAAAAGTGATCATAAAAATAAGAAGAAAACCTATCCTAAGAGTGCCATAAATGACATGCATCAAATTTGCTCAAGCTAAACTTTTGCTCGTCCTCGAGCAAAACAAAATCCAACCCAAGGGAAAAATGATGAAATTATTGACGCAAAGAAAGAAATAAGAAAACTAAAGAGGATGGGAATATACACTAACTCACATTTGTAGGAATCACGGTCAATTTTAGCAACTAAAGACAAGCCATTTAAACCCCTAGATCGCCCTAGAGGACGAGTGATGCTCTCGTAAAGGTTTCCAAAGAGATTAACCTATAACTCTCATAATAATACAAATAAGGCAAAGCATGAAAAAGAAACCAAAATACAAGAAAAACAAACAAATATTCGTGAAAGGACTTTTCCAAATGTACAAGTACAAGTGAATGCAAATCTTTCTAAACAAGTAATGGAGTGCACGCTCCAAGATACTCGAGGTTGATTGAAACATAAATATGCTAAGCATAGGAACTAGTTTTCGCAATCCACTTTCATCACAAACAATATTACCACGTTCTCCCTACTAGTCTCATATCTTCCCCTAGTGAGCATGTCAAAAGTTCAACAAAGGAATCGGAAAAAAAAAAGATTATTTTGGGCTACTCGACGTCTTGACATTGCATCCCCTCTCCTTACGATTTAACTCATAATATCCTCCCTCGGTATATGACTCAACCACTAAGTCAAAAGGGCTTTCCCAAAGGTTGTAACATAAGGGCAAAAGATTCAGGGTAGGATTAAAATTTAGAATTTGATGGTACACCAAAGTTATGAAGCAAGATTGGCCAAATCTCAACACCAAAACAAAGTGGTCACCAAACAAAAACAAGCTAACACCCCCAAGATTATTCAAAGTTATAACCACAATCATATATATAAAAAGCGTAAGATGCGCCCCCCCCCCCCCCCCAAAGCTAGAAAATAGCATTGTCCTCAATGCTTAAAATAGTGAGACACGTTTACATCAAAGTGCCATTTTGACAAGGGGAAAGCTAGGTCTTTATCTAATCTTCCCTCGGTCAGCTAAATTTTTAAACACTTAACAAACCTAAATACTATTATAGAGGCAAGTCAAGGGTCAAATCCAAAGGAACAGTAATGTTCAAATGCTTTCGATTTGGGTGCCTAAGCTAGGTCGAAGCCAAAGATAAAGAGAGAATACTAACAACTAACAAAACAAGTAACCAAGGAAATAAAACATTAGGAACGGGGATCAACAAGTAATCATGACAATTGCAACAACTTGGGATGATCATGCCAATCAAGGTTGTGAAGACTAATGATAAGAGAAATCAATTGGAATCAAAGAGCTATCTCCTAATTGTTAAGCTAGGGTTCACTATGAATAACAAACTAAGAGAATCGCAACCCAAACCAATCAATAATTGCAATTCCTAAATCAATTGGTCGTATCATTAGCAATTACAATGCAATCTAGCATAATTCTGAAAGCCTAATCGAATTGCACACATGCAAACCTTCATTAATCACTTTAATCTCAAAAATAAACCAACACAATTCCCAAATTAATCACAATTAATCAATCATACAAGTTTCACCCAATTCCTAGCCAAACGACTACTTTAGAATCATCATCTATCAACAAACAACTACGGAAATCAAGAATCAACAAAATATCAAGAACAATTAAACTATGAAGAATCAAACATCAAAATTAAACCAAACAAACAAGAAATTGAACAAAGAAATAAAGATGAGATAGAGTGAGAAATGCTCATTGATTGATTAAGAAGATATTCAATACAATTGTCACCATTGGATCTTCAATCTCTTAAACCACCATTGAAATACCTCACTTTCTCTCTCTAAAACTACTCCTAAACTATCCCTAAAAACTATAGAGAGAAGCTCTGAACCTAACTTAAGATATGAGAGAGAAAGTCTCCAAAACAAATTTAAAAAATCGTCCGCTAAAACAGAAATGACAAGGTTAATTTAAAATAAGACAAGCGAAGGGAAATAGTGCAGACCGTGCGCACGCACAGCAGGCCACAGAACTTCTGTGCACATGCACCACCTAGGCCACGCACGTACACAACAAGGTCCGCGCGTACGCACTACTTTGTCGCGCGCTTGCACAGCTGGGCCTCCGCGCACGCACAACTATGTTGCACGCGCGCGCCTCTGCTTGGTGCTCGTGGCCTTGCTTCTTTCGCTTGCTCGATCTATCTCCGCACTCCCGAGCATCCCTATCATTGGTGCACTTGAGGCGATGCTCGTGAGAAGGGCAACTCCTTTATCTTCCAAGCACTTGAACATTCCAAGCCAAAGCATTGCTTCCAAGGTCCTTGTGCTTGCGGAGCTAGCTTGAATTGCATGTTTGGATTCCCGAACTTAGCTCCATCAACCTCCTTGAATGCGCTCAAGCTTCCTCCTTGATAACTAAATCCCGGGAAACTCGACACACCTACAAAACAAGCCAAACAAAAAAGAAGCGAGAGAAATAGCCGAGAAATGAATAAAATAATAAGAAAACCATTAAAAGCACACATTTCTCTAAACTAACACAAAAACACACAAATCAAGCATTATTCACCAAAAACACGACATAAAAGACTAAAAGAAATCATTAAAATAAGAAGAAAACATAGACTAAGAGTGCCATAAATGGCACGCATCAAAGTCGGATTTGTACCTTCATCCCCGAACATCCAGTCATGGTTCCAGACCTATTGGAGTTAACGATCTCCTTGATTGTTAAGGGGTGTAACCTTCACCCTATGAACAGTTTACAAGTTCCTAAAACTTGTTAGCGACTCTTTACACTAGTTTCCTTCCCTTTGGACGCCACTATGCTTAAATGTATGATCACAGTGGGGCTCAAGTGCAGGATGCTTGAAATATTCCCTAAAGTTTTTTGGCGACTTCACTAGGGAGGATTTCTGCTTTAATTCCTAAAATATATTTTGGCAATGATTTAGAATGAGTAGATGAGACTCGAAAAGTTTTAGGTATTTTATGTGCGTAATTTTGATTAACATTATTGGCATATTGTAGGGAATATTTCAAGCGTTAACCCCTAGCTTGAACCCCACTGTGATCATACACTAAAGCATGGTGGCGTCCAAAGGGAAAAAAGATAGAGCAAAAGAGTCTCCAACAAGTTTAAGGAACTTGTAAACCGTTCACGAGGTGAAGGTTACACCAACGATCCAGGAGATCGTGAACTCCAATAGGTCTTGAACCATGACTGGTAGTTCGGGGATAAAGGTACAAATCCAACCTAAAAGAGATTGAACTTGCCCTAATTATAAGCCTCTACTTTATACTGATCGTATTCATGTGCGCTTTCTGACTAACATGCAATCAATAGGATTAACCCTAAACCTGTTTATCTATGTTGGTTGAATATTAATGCACAAATAAACTATTATTGGCGATCACTTGAATTATAATCAAATTAACCCTAAACAAGATTATTAATTATCTTATTAAGCATGATTACAAGTACAAATTCCCTTTAAACATGCATAGAAGGTGTGATCAAGCAATAACAATAAATAATATCAAGCAACATAATAATAATCACAATAATTATAAAAATAATCATAATATTCATGTTAAAGCATAATAATAGCAACATCCTAGGCATGATACTAACAAGATTAATAACAAACCCTAGCATGTAACTAAGAAATAAAAATAAAATATTTAGCCCTAACATGATACTAACAATCATAAATATTAGGAAGAACATAAAAGGCATCATACTTTTAATCATACTTGATATTAAAGTTACCCTAGACATGATACTAGGAAGATCAAAATGCCCTAACATAACATTAGGAATAATAATAACAACCTAAGCATGATTTCTACATTATAACATCAATATAAACCATTAAATTACTTACATGGATGCCTCGTACCTCTTTCTAATAACAAAATACACACGTCAGTAACTTCAAGGAAAATAATAAAACAACAATTAAATTAAATAATTTAAAGAGAGATTTGGGACCAAACCCTCCGAAATTAAACATTTAACATCTAGGGAGAAGGCAACTTCAAATATGGCTAGGTGTATCTAGGTCTTGTGAATGCGAAATTTTGTATTTTAAAGAAGCTAGTTTAGAAAAAAGAGAGAGAGTAATCAAGAATTCTTGATGAGAGTTGGTGAATCAAAACGGAGTTTTTATTAGGCTATTTATAGAGAAAACCAGCAAAAAAGATAGAAAATCGAAACAGAGTTCTGACGCGCAAAACGAGGTTAGCGCCAGAAGCTGACATTAGCGCCAAGCGCTAACGCTAGCGCCAAGCGCCAAGCTTAGCGTCAGGCGCTAATGCTGGCGTTTGGCGATAACTTAGTTATTGACACGTTTTCTAAAATCAGATAGAAATTTCCGTGCACGAGGATAAAATCGTATTTTCCTCAAAAACATTCTTTTATTCTGATTAAAACTTTAAAAAGTCAACAAAAGTCAATTTATCAATGCTAATTGAATTAGGAATGAAAAGAACCTTCAAAAAGAATCTATAAGACTAAAACCATTCCTAATCGAATTAGGAATGATAAATCGTTGGGCCCTCTTCTAGATCATTGGGCCGCATATAAGGCTCAAACCAGGCCCAATTCAGTAATTTGGCCATAACTTCCTCAATATTCAACGGATTTGGGCTTATAATATATCGTTGGAAAACTCTTTTCAAGCCCTATCCAACTACACTAATATTGGACCCATATCATGGACCAACCAAACTTTATTGGCTGTTTTACTAAAATAGATTTTCAAAAATAGAGAGAAGAGAAAAGAAATTAAAACTATCTGCAACACTAAACTTTCCACACTTTCACTTCATTCGATTATGATTCGACGTAAAAGGTACTCATCACCGGGTTTGGTTTTGGGGAGACACAAATGGGTGTCTACAAAAGCCCCCACTTTGACTGAGTTTGGAGAAATGCAAGTTTCGAAAAGAAAAGTCAAAGTATCGATAGGGACGGAGAATGATTCAGAACGTTATGCGATCCTAAATCACTCTTGTAACACCGATACCTGCAAACTAGCGTTAGTTAAATAGATAAGAGAGTTATGAAACGCGTATCTTGCACAGTCGAGCACACGTCTTTGAAGTATCCGATTTGTTGCTGCTTTCTGTTTTGACGACCTTCTGCAAGCTAGAGATTGACATCCCGCTTGAAGACTGCTACGCTTGTAACTGCCTCCAACTTCCGCTTTGATAATCTTTCGCAAGCCATGGAACACTATCGAAGATTGCTTCGCTTGAAACGATCCTCTTCCGCTTTGTGACCATCTTCCACATCTTAGGGAACACGATCGAAGACAACTTCGCTTGAAATCACCTTCAGTTGTTTGTGACAACTCTCTGCAAGCTAAGGAACGCTACCGAAGATATCCTCGCTTGAAGCTACCTTTATTTGTTGCGATTATATTCCAAAGGAAATTACCGAAGACCTCCGCTTGTCAATCTTTAAAAGCTTGCTTGAACTTTGCTTCCGCTATGCCTGTACGTTGGCGCTTCTGCTGCTTTTGAACCTGTATGTTGGTGCCTTCTGCTGAATGAACCAGTATGTCGGTGCCTTGCTAAATGAACCAGTATGTCGGTGCCTTTTGCTACGAGCCAATGCTTAGGCGCTTTAAGCTAAGTGAGACGATCTTTCATCAGGTCGATCACTTTATGAAATCAAGCCAATTACTAAAAATCGTGTCAAATTTCTTAGAGGGGCTAACTGGTGTACGAAGAAACCCAAAATATATTGCATAAGGTTGGAACAACCATACTGAGTGGCTGAACGTTCTGGCGTCGCTAAAACAACGTTGGCGCCGCTTATTTGGCTGTAGCGCCAGACGTTGGTACTAGCGCCAGGCGCTAAGGCTTATCGACTGACGCCAAGGTTAGACGCTTGGCGCTAGAGTAGGGTTTTCTTAAAATACCCTTCTCTTCTTCATTTGTGCTGCTGTTGTTCGCGTTTCTTGCTCGAGAATTCTCATAACTTCAATTCACTCGTTCTTGCTCGTTTCTCAACCAAATTTGCTCAAATTTGTTGCAAATCAAAGCTTATTCCATCAATTTTCCCTATCTATGTAAGTTTCCTCCAAACTTACGCCGGGTTTAACGATTTTTGCATGCATTTATCCACGAATTTCTTGAAAATTCGAAATTAGAATTGCTTAATTCTCTTTGTTTATCAAATTTTATGCCATGAAATTGCTTGATTATGTTTACATATTGCCTAGGGAGTAATTTGAGACTTGTTTGATTCAATTTGGTGAAGAAATGAACAAATCACCATTGTTGAACCTCTTAAGGTCGGGAAGACAATGTGGCTTGTTCTTGAAGTTTTTGCTAGAAATTCTTGTCTAATTTATCACAATAATTACTATAGTATTGCAAGAAATTGTTTGATTTCTTGAAAAATGTCTTATATGCTCAATTCAAATTTGTGCTCTGTTTTAGTACTACGTACTCTGTTTTTTGCGAACATAGTATCATGCGGCTAGGCGAACCTTAGATACCATAGAACCCTAATTTATGATAATTTTGCACAATGTAGCATGGTTAGACAGCGAGGCTCTGGTTCACGGTCCCGAGACGTTCGACGGGAGCATGAGCCCGTATAGGACAACGCTGAACCGTCCACTTCGCTCGGCTGGCTCCCTGAGTGGGATGAGCGGACCTTATACTTCTCTCCCGTCCACCATATCTCTGAGAAGGTGAGACGGGGTGTCACCGTCGGGAGGACACATTGTCACGGTTCCGGCTACGACGGTTTAGGCAACCTTTACAAGATGTACATCGCCAAAGACGATCAGACGAGCCTTCTATGGGAGTCTTGCGGGCTGACGGCACTGTTTGAGACTTCAGAGGCCATGATTGCCTCTAGCGGGGGTCACCATATAGTCCGTGCTCTGGTGGAGTTCTTTTAGGATACCACCAACACTTTCCACTTCCCCTGGGGTGAGATGATGGTCACTCCTACCGACTTCAGTCTCATTACGGGACTGGAGTTTAGCTCTGTGGCACTACCGTTCGATAGCGACATTATTGTCTTTTCTCCCGAGGTCGAGGAGTTGTTGGGTCCGATTGTTGTTCGGGCTCGAGCTGAGGTAGGCCAGCTTGGCCTATGCTGATTTCATCCGAGCGTTGTGGGACTCGTGTCAACATCGGTCCTTCGCGGGGGAACGTTTCTCTATCCGGCTTTTGGAGGGTCGTAGAGGTATACCTTATTCCCTGTAAAGTTTAGCTCCACATCTTAGTTAGCACTTGCTGATAACTTTTGCTTCTTGTAGATCTGGTTCTACGAGTACTTCCCCTCAGCTCCACCGGCAAGACCGTCGCCGTGCAGGCTTCTAGTTAGTGCTTCCTGGGGCAGCCGCCGTGTGGGGATGTCCACTGCTTATGTCCGAGATTGGATTATCTCGGTATGATTCTTTTCTTATTTGACATTTTGTGATGCCTTAGATAGATTCTTGTCTGATAGACAGTCTTTGCAGGAGCCTGAGGTGTTGTACCGACTGTGGGCCGACTTGGCAGTCCCTGGGCTAGCCGCGCAGTATTCTGCTCAGCGTCGCTATTTCTTAGGGACCTACGGAGCGGCTGTGTATCTTGGAGAGAGGTTTGCTATTCAGCATTCCTCATATATCTTTGTCGTTCCTGCTCTTCCACCACGTCACATGTTTAACGCCACGAGGTTGGTGAGCATGTCAGAGGGAGCTGGTACCCCTTGGCGATCTTACACGATCCTTGGGCGATGCTATGGGGAGGAGCTACTGCCGTTGTTAGCTCCAATTCCTGTACCTACTGAGGATGTGGAGGTATGAGTTTCAGCTTTTCCCTTTCGTTAAGCAGCCCCTAAGTAATGCTTTACTAATTTTGTTTTGCTTTGTCAAGATGATCCTGCTAAGTTCGTGCCACCCCGTATGTCCATCCACTATTAGGGGACATATGGGCCGATTAAGGAGATGATTCCTCCGGCTCCTGAGGGCGAGCGCTTTGTGGAGCAGTCGATTCCTCGTCACCAGACTCGGGTAAGCTTGTTTATTTGCAAATTTTATCCATATATGTTATGCATGTTTACTGACTTATTTCTTTGACAGTTCTCATGTGAGGTGGTTTCGGCGATGGCACGATGCATATATGCCTTCCGGGGCCAGCTTGTCCGGATGAGGAACGTTGCTACCTGCCGTCGAGACGACGCCGTTCAAGAGGTATCTTCCCTTCTAATGTTTTTGCGTTACCGCTTCTATTTTGCATTTTTCTGATTTTATTTTCTCTTGCAGGGTCAGCACATTCCTTCTCATACCCGCACGAGACTTGAGGTTGATGTGTCTATTTTATATAGTATTTTACCCCCGTCCCTTGGTCATAATTAGGAGTGTTTATTACTAATTGGTGTTTTCTAGTGTTTTCTAGGGCCGGTTAGAGCCATCGAACCGGTGATTAAGAGCTCGGTATAGGTGATACTGGGGCATTTGGACCGAGTAATCAAGACCCGAGGAGGAAACCCAGATTGGCCCGAAGAAATGGAGCCCAATCGTATTCCAATTAGTCGCCCAAGAGAGCCGCCCGACCAAAGAGGCCGGCGCCCAGAGGTGCGCCTGGCCGGGCGGGAGAAGCTAAGGTCGGCGTCCGGTGACGCGCCCAGCCGGGAGCGAGATTCTACCTGAAGAGAAAAAAAGGCGCGCCCAATCGGGTGGTGCCTCGCCCAACCGGGCGAGTGTAATTGTTAGGAGACGATTAGCGTCGTTTTAGTTTGTTTTAGTTTAAAATTTGTACGGAGTATAAATACTCCTCCGTAATACGATTTTAGGAACACTATCTCTCTTTATCTCTCTCTCTCTCTCTCTCTCTCTCTCTCTCTCTCTCTCTTTACTCTTTCTTTACTCTCTTAATTGTTCTCTTAGATTTTCTTTCTCTTAAACCTTTGTTCTTAATCTACTATTAATTCCAGATTTATTTTGGTAATAATTTCTCTTCTCTTAATCTTAGTTGTTTATTTTATTACTTTAATCATGTCTTGTGTTTATTGCTTTGATTAGTTTAGTTTCTATTATGTGTGAATAGTTTTCTTTCTAGGGTTTATGGGGATCCATAAATAATATGAAAGGGTAATTTATTGTTGTCAATTATCAATGTTAGATTAATTTCCTATTGATTGATTTAATGATCTGTGACTAGATTAGCCCTGATCTTTTATGCATGAGTTTGACAATATCGATTCAAGATTCGACAGATGAGAATTGATGTTTAGGTCTAGTTTCAATAGGCAGGTTAATTTATAAATGGTTAGGTCGAGATTCGAAAGATGAGATTTAATACCGGTAAATTAATCGTGTGATTATAATACGTAGCGAAAGCCCTTTATAATCTGATTAATTATGCATTGATAAATGATTATTATATTCTATCCTGGAATGTTATTTATTGGTGAACCTATGCCCTAGATGCTTTTATATATTATTTTCTCCTTATTCTTGATCTTCGTAGTTTAGTTTATTATTCAATTATAAATATTGGTTACCTCATAATCTAGATTATATTAGTTAATTGGGAGTAGAAAGACTTGTTTCCCTTTGGAGTTCGACCCTACTTCCCTATCTACTTTAGTTAGAGGACTTAGATAATTATTTTTTATTAGGGGATACGACTTTAACCTGTCAAAATTTGGCGCCGTTGCCGGAGAAACGGTTTTATTTTTATTTCTAATTATTTTCTCTTTTTTTTTGTCTCAGAGAACGTTAGTTCTTTGAGGAAAATCTCATATTTGCTTTTAGTTTTTTGTTTATGCCCAGGTGTTCCAGATCAGGGTACATCCCATTCGATCCTGAGATCGAACGTTCCTTCCATAGACAGAAAAATCTCTACAAGCAAATCCTGGCGGATTCTGGTGATAATAATAATCACTGCGATCCTCCAACTGGTTCTAGCGATTCAGAGGTATCATCAGACGCATAATAAGAGATGGCGGTCCAAAGAAGCTTAGTGATTACTCACAACCCAAGCTTATAGATTTTCCACATCTCACCCCTACTCCGGCTCTTGATGGGGTACAATTCGAAATTAAACCTCAATTTATAACGATGATAGAGAGAAAGCAATTCAGTGGAGCTAAGGGTGAAGACCCAAATGTTCACATTGCCGACTATTGTCAATATTGCAATACCATCAGGCAAGACGGGGTCACTCAAGACCAAATCAGGGAGATTCTCTTTCCCTTCTCTTTAACTGGAAAAGCTAAATTGTGGTTTAATGGCTTAAATAGAACTGCACTTGGTATAACTGACTGGGAAACTCTGGTTTTGAATTTTTGTAATAAGTATTATCCTGCAGAGAGAACAGCCGTACTACAGAGTGCGATTCAGAACTTTGCCCAAGAAGCCGATGAATCTCTGTATGAGGCTTGGGAGAGGTTCAAGGACCTACAAAGAGAATGTCCTCACCATAATTTAGCACAATGGCAGTTAATCCAAGCCTTTTACAATAGCATTGGAAATTCTTCTAGAATAATTTTAGACTCTTCAGCTTTTATGAATCTTAATGTTGATGATGCAGGTCAGGTTATTGAAGATATGGCGATACACAATTCCCAATATGGGAATCCTAGAGGATTTGCGAACAAGGGGGAGCATAGCGTCGAATCTGTATCCTTTTTGCAAGCTCATCTGACCTTTATCTGCCAAAATTAGATAATCTTAGCACTGCTAATGTAGCAAATGTTTCTGCAATTAATAATAACTCTAATGAGGCTTTCTGTAAAAATTGTGGTATTTTATGTCATTGGGAACAAGATTGCAGGAGTTCCGTGGAGCAAGTTAATGCCTTTCAAGCTTATAGGCAGAATAACCCATACTCCAACACCTACAATCCTGGGTATCGGAATCATCCGTACCTTTCCTACCGGGGTACTAATGTTCAAAATCCACCACCATAAGAACCACAAGCGCCACAACAACAGCAGCAGAAATATTATCATCCCAATGCTGGCCAGAAGAACCAACCACAACAAACCTCCTCATCTTCCGACCTTTCTTTGGTGGAAATTAAAGCAATGTTAGTTATTATGCAGAAGCACATGGAGAGTAGAGATGCGACGATTGATTCTATTCTTGCGCATAACAAAATTGTAGATAATCAGATTGCGCAACTTTTCGCTACTCTACAAGCCCGCCAGTAGGGAGCTCTGCCGGCACAGCCGACCAGGCCTACGGATCAAGCCTACGCAATTACTCTAAGGATTGGTTCAAACTATGAAGGGCCCCCTATGCCCAGAGTTGATGAACCTGTTTTATTAAATAATGCTAATCTTGATTCCATTAAACCTGACAATGTAGTTAATAGCCCTGCAGGACTAAAGGATAATACTAACATATCTAATTCTACATTGCAGGGTACGACTCCAGAGAAGGTGGCTATTCCAGATAAGAGCAACAATGCTCCAAAGCCAATTATCAAACTTCCATTCCCCAATCGTCAATTGGAAACAAATTTAGATAAGCAGTTTTGTAAGTTCCTGGAGATGGTTAAAGATTTGAAGGTAACAGTTCCCTTCACTGAATTAATCACACAAATTCCTTCATATGCAAAATTTATGAAAGAAATATGACAAGGAAAAGGTCTATTAGTGAAGTAGAGACAGTAGCTTTCACTGCAGAGTGTAGTGTCGTACTTCAAAATAAGTCTCCACCTAAATTAAAAGATCCCTGTAGTTTTTCTATTCCTTGTCATATAGGCAATCTAATGATTGATAATGCATTGTGTGATTTGGGTGCTAGCGTTAGTGTTATGCCATATTCTGTGTGTTCCAAGCTGAATATGGGTAAATTAAAAGCTACTAATACTACTCTACAAATGGCCGACCGTTCTTTCAAATACCCTTTAGGTGTTTTAGAGGATGTCCCCGTTAGAGTATGTAAATTTTATATACCTGTGGATTTTGTTGTTCTTGATATGGATGAGGATATGCAAACCCCAATTATTTTGGGTAGACCATTCCTTAACACTGCAGGAGCAATCATAGATGTGAGAAGTGGTAAGTTAACACTATCAGTAGGGGATGATAAAGTTATTTTTAATCTTAATAATACCCCTAAAAGCTCCATGATTGAGGAGAAATGCTTTAGTGTTAATGTGGTTGAGAATTATTCTAACAAGCCCCAAGATCTTGAAAAAAATCCCTTGGAGGCGGTCTCTTGTGTTGCATCCCTTTCAGAAGAGATAGACAAATGGCAGAAGGAAGTTGATGCAATAGAAAGAGCACTCTACACTGTTGGTCTTGGTTTCGAGGACGAAAAGGTGGAATCAATTAAGCAAGTTGTGCAATTTGAGCCTACGGTAAGTGTTTCGCCAGATCGAGTTGCAAGTGTTAAATGTAATGCCAATTTGAAGCAACCCTCGATCAAAGAAGGATCTTTAGTGCGTAGCATTGAAGACCTCTCAGTCCAAGTCAATGAAGATCCACCAGACAAAGTGAATTGGCGTCCCACAGGGCACGTCAGGAAGCCGCGTCGCAGCCAAAACACCGTTAGACCAGGGAGAAACCGCCCGATCAAGCGTTAGGCCAAGGGTCCTAGTTTTTGTACTGGTAAGAAGGTCGTGCGGGACCTAGATAAACCAGCGCTTTGCGGGAGGCAACCTGTATTTTTAATGTTTTTTTTTAGACTAGTTTTTCTTTCCTTTTTCTTATGAGAGGAGAGATGAGAGAATTTAATGAGTTTTATGAGTTTTTGTACAGTTTTGAAGGAAAAGAGTTAGCCAAATTTTGAGAAAAGAAGAAATTAAAATTCGACAATTTAGCCTCTGGCCCGACTAGGCGCGAGACCAAGGCTTCAAAATCAAGGAATTTCGCCCGATCGGGAGATGAGAGCTCGACCGGGCGCGAACCTCGTCGTATACGGAAAAAATTTGTCCGCCCGACCGGGCGCGAGAAGAGGTCAAAAACTTCACGTCAGATGGCCTGACCGGCGAAGGGCGCCCGACCAGGCGCGAGAGTTGAAGGAAATCAGGCATTTAAATCGCCCGATCGGGCGAATACCGCCCGACCGGGCGCGAGAGCTGAAAAGATTTTCCAAATTAGATCGCCCGACCGGGCGAGCCCCTGCCCGACCGGGCGCGACGCACCCGACCCTTCTCCTTCTTCTTCTTTCTTCGGCTTTTCTCATTTCATTCTTATTTCTCCATAACTTTCTCTCTCTAAAACTCAAATTCTCTCTACCTTCTCTCTAAGATTTCTCCTCCATTCCTCAACCAAATTCAAAACTTTTTACATATCTTTAATCCCCTCTTCATCTTCTATATTTCCATATAAAAATTTTAAGATTTTATTCAAATAAATTTTCATACCCATTTCTACCATGGCTTTAAAGAGGGCTCGGTCTATTTTCGCTAGGAGCTCCAGTTCGAGGGAGGAATACGACTCGGAATTGCAACTCCCGTACTAGCCGACGATCCATATTGCTAGCCAAGAGCAAAAGGAGCGGCTAGAACACTTAATCGGGAGCGAGGTAATTCCTTCTCGGTGGTTACACCGCCCTACTTTAGAATCATTTGGTTTGTATGATTTTGTAAAACGATTTTTAAATGACATTGGCATGAGAAAATTTGTTGATATGCACTATCCTACATTCCGAGAACTAACTTGTGAATTTTTTTCTTCTTTACAAGTTGTAAGTAGTAGAAATGGGCCGAATTTAATTTTTAGGTTGAACAATAGGAATATTAGTTTAACTTATGTAAAATTTTGAAAATTATTTGAATTAAATTCTGAATTACCTCACCAATGGCATGCGGACTATCAAATGGGTGACATATATCATGCTTTGACTGGTTTGCCTACTCCTGCCCCCCAACATGCTAGTACCAAACCTATTCACCATCCTGTCCCAAAAATCTGGCAAAGATTTGCGGATTTGTGTTTTTTAGGTAGGAACGAGCCCCATAATGCCCAAACTAACGAACTAGCTGTCATAGGACACTATGTGTATGGGTTCGGGAAATTGAACATAGGTAGGTTTATTATTCACCATCTGAGCAGGCATGCCACGACCAGCACCACATCAAAAACCTCCATCCATTTAGGAGGCTTTATCACTCGAATAGCAGTGAAAAAGGCCGGTTTTGTAGTGGATGGACCCCACCAACTGACCAACTGTGGACCAGATACTTATATGACTGCTAGGTATTTTGAGGAGTTGGGGTGGGTACGACCAGATAGCGAGCAAACACCCTTCTGGTGTATTAGGACTGGGAGCGAGCAACCTTTGCCCATCTTTCCCTTACCCAGTCCAGACTTGACCGTCTTTCCCCCAGGGCAACCATCCTACACATATGATGTTTTAGTTGCCAACACTAGGGGGCAAGCACCACCACCCCAGCCTCAGCCTCAGCCCGAGGTGGCATTCTCTCCACCTCGCATGTCTCACTACGTCCCTCATGTTGACTCTGACCCAGTTTGGGACCTTCAGAGTATAGGTCAGGCCTTCGGACGTATCGAGCATTCCTGTACTGACCTTAGGAGGATGGTAGGCTCCATAGACCAGAGGTTATGATACCTAGAGAGGAACCAGGGTAGAACTCTCCACCCTATGTACGATGATTATGCTCGTCGGGGCAACATTCCTGACGACGCTATTCACCCTGACTGCTTTCAGCCTCCACCCCAGGGATACGATAGGGATCCCACTGCCCATGGTATTTACACTGACTATTCTTTCTTCCATGGGTACGGCCAGGACAATCCTTTAGGGGGACCGGTGGGGGGGGGGAGTTTTCATGCTGATTCTTTTGGTGGTAGCTCTTCTGGTGCAGGTGGTGCAGGTGGCAGTGGAGGTGTTGGTTTCGGCTCGATGAATGAGGATGATCAAGACTAGCTATGTCGGGCTAGTTCCCGAGCCAATGAGGACATTTGTCTGATTCTGGCTTGGGGGAGATTTTGGATTTGGTATCTTTCTTTTTCTCTTTTCTTTTATTTTTGGTGTGTTTTCTTACGTTAGTTTTATTGCTTTCTTATACATGTAATTTTTTTAAAAAATAAAATTGAAAAATAAAAAAATCCAAAAATACGTTCCAATGATTTGTAAATCATGCTTCCCTGTACCCCTTACTTGAGAAAATTTGTTTTGATTCTTGGTATATGATGATAAGCATTGTGGATTAGTTGATCATGATTTGACGTTTGATTGCCTTGAAATCTTAACATGCGTCAATTTTGTCCAACTACTTGTGAATATAGTGCTTGACTAGTTGATTTGATTAGAAATGTGTGTTAGTTCTTGGTATGTCAATGAATTTGAGTATTGGTTTTCAACTATTAGTAATATTTATATGATTCATTATTATGCACATTGCGGAGCATGAAGGCGTTCATTCTTTTAGGTAGCCTCCAGATGATTGTAGATACTTTTGTTCCCTTCTTGCTTCCCATGTTGTTGCCTTGACTTTTTGTTGTTTATTAGCCACATTACAAGACTATTTTTCCCCATTGGTTACTAGTCCCAAGCTTGGCTTGGGGGAGCTATTAATGAGTGAGGTGAGGGAGTTTGTAGTGTGCTTATTATTTGCACAATTTGGGTGGGTTTTGAGAAGTTGTCTTGTTTTTTATCATGTTTATTTTTGATGAGTTTGAGAGTTATATTTTCTTGAAAAAAATAAAGCATGATGTTATGAAAAAAAAAGAGAATTTCAAGAAAAAAAATGTGAAAAAATAAGTGAACTTCGATAGAAAAAAAAAAAGCAAAAAAAAAAAATGTTCAATGTTCAAATGTTCTAGTTGGAGGTTGATTCAAAAGAAAAAAAAAATAAGAGCTTCAATGAAAAATTCAAGTTTGGAAATAAAGTTTTTTTTACTCACTCCACTTCTTCATTATTATATTTTATGAGTGATATGTAAGTGTTGGGATTGTTTATTATGATTGGAGTATGTTTGGTGGATTTTTGTTAGAGTTGGTTATGTAGGAGATGTTGATCATTATTGATTTTGATCATTGGTTTTATTAGGATTTGCTCCCTTAAGCATATATTTTCTCTCACTTGTTCCCAAATGATTTCTACCCTTTACCCTAGCCTTACATTACAAGCTTTAAAGACCTTCCGACCTTTGTGCATAGAATTGTATGAATGTGAAAGTGTTGTTTATCAATGCAAGTTATGATTTGAAATATTTCGAGTCGACTAGTAGGATTGAGCGTTCATTGTTTTATACACACGAGAGTGTGAGTTGGGAGGGAATAGTTCACATAAAGGGTTTGGATGGAGAGCGATCGAGGACATCTTTTACTCGCCACAAAAATGAGAGTTGAGTGCGTGAGAACTAGTCTTGAATTCTATATGCTCTTGTGGTTTGCTCTGTTTGACAATTGTTAGGGAGGAAAGGTAATTGGATGGATTTGATTGGTTGATTTTGAAGCATGTTTATTTGATTTACCCTGAATCGTTTGTGCTTGATTTTTACTTTTTTGGGGTGAAGCATATTTATTGATTCGTTGATGAGATCTTTGCTTAGGGACAAGCAAAGGTTTGGCTTGGGGGAGTTTGATGTGTCTATTTTATATAGTATTTTACCCCCGTCCCTGGGTCATAATTAGTAGTATTTTTGGCTCTTTAGAGCCACTTTTATTACTAATTGGTATTTTCTAGTGTTTTCGTAGATTTGGTTGACTTTTGCAGGGATTTACACTTTTGGATTATTTTCCCGAGATATTTTGGAGCAATCACGAACATTGGAGAAGCACGATCAGATTTTATAGCCCAGGGCCGGTTATGGCCATTGAACCGGTGATTAAGAGCTCGATATAGGTGATACCGGGGCATTTGGACCGAGTAATCAAGACCCGAGGAGAAAACCCAGATTGGCCCAAAGAATTGGAGCCGAATCGTAGTCCAATTAGTGGCACAAGAGAGCCGCTCGGCCAAAGAGGCTGGCGCCGGGAGGCGCGCCCGGCCGGGCGGGAGAAGCTAAGGTCGGCGCCCGGTGATGCGCCTGATCGGGCGCGAGATTCTACCTGAAGAGCAAAAAGGCGCGCCTGATCGGGCAGTGCCTCGCCCGATCGGGCGCGTGTAATTGTTAGGAGACGATTAGCGCCGTTTTAGTTTGTTTTAGTTTAAGATTTGTACGGAGTATAAATACTCCTCCGTAATACGATTTTAGGTACACTATCTCTCTCTCTCTCTCTCTCTCTCTGTCTCTCTTTCTCTCTATTTCTTTTTACTCTTTCTTTCCTCTCTTAATTGTTCTCTTAAATTTGCTTTCTCTTAAACCTTTGTTCTTAATCTACTCTTAATTCCAGATTTATTTTGGTAACGATTTATCTTCTCTTAATCTTAGTTGTTTATTTTATTCCTTTAATCATGTCTTGTTTTATTGCTTTGATTAGTTTAGTTTCTATTATGTGTGAGTAGTTTTCTTTCTAGGGTTTATGGGATCCATAAATAATATGAAAGGGTAATTTATTGTTGTTAATTATAAATGTTAGATTAATTTCCTATTGATTGATTTAATGCTCTGTGACTAGATTAGGCCTGATCTTTTATGAATGAGTTTGAAAATATTGATTCGAGATTCGACAGATGAGAATTGATGTTTAGGTCTAGTTTCAATAGGCAGGTTAATTTATAAATGGTTAGGTCGAGATTCGAAAGATGAGATTTAATACCGGTAAATTAACCGTGTGATTATAATATGTAGCGAAAGCCCTTTATAATCTGATTAATTATGCATTGATGAATGATTATTATATTCTACCCTAGAATGTTATTTATTGGTGAACCTATGCCCTAGATCCTTTTATATATTATTTTCTCCTAATTCTTGATCTCCGTAGTTTAGTTTATTATTTAATTATAAATATTGGTTACCTCATAATCTAGATTATATTAGTTAATTGGGAGTAGAAAGACTTGTTTCCCTGTGGAGTTCGACCCTACTTCCCTATCTACTTTAGTTAGAGGATTTAGGTAATTATTTTTTATTAGGGGATACAACTTTACCTTGTCAAGGTGCGGAGGGATCCGGCGAGGTCTAGCTCGAGACGTCGTCGCACTAGTTTGGGTGGTTGGGGCGGTCATTCTAAGGTTGCTCGTACCGAGGCGGTAAAGGGCTCATGCTCTTCATCTGAGGGTGCACATGCTGCGACGGTAGGCCAGGGAGAGGCTACCTCGGCTCTTAGAGGTGGTGGGATGTACGAGGTCGGCTCGTCATCGCAGCAGCCTCCGCAGCCTCAGCCTCAGGTTGATCTTGGGTGAACGGGTCATGTGCTGAGTTTTCCTCCTCCCGAGGAGAGTGGAGCTGGAGCCGGAGCCGGAGCAGGTTGAGAGGTTACTCATCGTACGACGCAGTTTTATGAGATGATGGGTGTACGTCCCCCGGCGCCGTAGTTGTTCTTGTGCTTTTTATTATTTTATTTTGACTTTGAATAGAATTTTGCCTTTTAATTAGACTCATTATTTAGACAAATTTTGTATATACATACTATTATGAGTTATTCTTTATTTATCGTGTTTTTATTTATTTATTTATTTATTATTATGTACATGTTTGTGTGTGCAGAGAATTGTGAAAAATAATTTTGCGCAAAAAATTCCGTCATTTTTATTATTAATGGAGGGTATCCGACTTTCTCCCCCAAAAAAGAAAAAAATGAAAAATAAAAGTCAAATAAAATATTGGATTTATAAAAACTTGAAAGTTAGTCTAAATAAAATCCGAAAAATAATATAATTAATATAATAGCTATATTAATTAAGGGGGAGGAATAAATGAATTTTTAGAAAAAGATAAGGAAACGGTAAAGTCATTGGCAGACTCGAATTAGGTCAAAAACGCGTTTTTATGGAAAGCTCGTACGATGAGACATATTAGTGCCAGCTGGCGCCACGCGTTTTGGTGTTGCGCCAGGCGCTACACTTAGCGTTTGGCGCCAATCTCTGGCATCAGGTGCCAATAGTTGGCATCTGGTGCTAATGAGCGCTGACTCCGAATCCTTCCTGGATTAAAACTGCTTTGATTTTGTCTATAAATAGCCCCCTGTCCAGCCAATTTTCCTCATAATTTCAGCAAATAAAATTTTTTCCTTAGCTTTAGAAAAAAATAACAATATGTCTCTAGTCTCCAAAAGTTTTACCAACTACACTCATGAATGGTGTCAGTCTCTTAATGCCAAGGAGAGAAAAGAGTTAGATGTGTTTCACTTGGGGGGGATTTATGGTGTCAAAGGGGTAGATCTTGATTCAGATTTTATTCATACTGCTCTAGAATATTGGGATGTAGATACTCATTGCTTTAGAATAGGGTATGATGAAATTAGCCCTTTATCGGAAGAATTCGGTGCTATTTTAGGCTTCCCTGCGCTAGATCTTGTAGTAATCCCTAGAATAAACGATTATTATTATAAGGATTTTGAACGCTTCTTCAATTTAAAGGACAGAGATCTATCAAAAATAGTGGATGGTAGCATAGTTAATTTGAAAGAATTTGCTCGCCATTATTTTGATAGACCTTATTCTGAATCTTTCCATGTTTATAGAAGAAGGGATTTCCTGTTTTGCGTGATTAATCAATTTTTTCTTACTAGTGGTAAAAATAATGAGTGTCAATCAATTATATCCACTATTTTAGAACAAATTGAATCTGGGAGAAATTTAATGCCCTTAATAGTTGGAGAGACCATGCTTAGCCTTAATGAATTAAAGAAAAATCCAAAAGCACCTTTTCGGGGCTCTTCAATTTAATTACAGGTAGAAAAAAAAAATTTTAATTACAGAAATCAAAAAATATATTTTTATATAGTAATAATAATTTATTTGCATTGCAATTTTTACAAATGTGGCTAATGGAAAGACTGGAATTAATTAGCCCTCCGGATAACATTGAGAAGTATACTCTGCTTCGTGAGAAGGAAGAAACGCTTCTCTAAGATGGGGCGCCATGAATGGAAGAATGTCTTCGAGTCTTGTAATTTTGCCATCAAGTGGGTCATCCCTTGGTGGAAAATAGAAAAGATGGTTGGTGGCAACAAGCAGCCTTTCTGTCATCTTCCAAACTTGTCCCGCATGACTTTTTATTATCCCTGCAGGGTAAAAAGACAGTACGGCCTACTTCAGACTATTCCTTCCGGAGATCTTCGTCGTCCCTACGAGTTCCCTGTCTCCCAGGAAGTAGACAAATTTGATGCTTATTGGAGCGCTAGACCTTTATGGGAAGTAATTACCCAAAAGGTTCCTCCTTCTTTGCCCAATGATGTGAAAAAGTGGCTTCTGAAGAAACCCTCAAAGGACGCGAAGAAAAATCAGAGTAAAACTGATGTGAAGAGTCTCTAGGTGACAAAGTGATCCCTATTAAGGAACAATTGGGTGAAAGGATTGATTTCAAAACACCTATAATGCCTAGGAAGAAAAGTACTGAAAAAGATAAAGGAAAAGGCAAAGCTGACACCACAGAAAAGAAAGCTTGGGTAGAAAAGAAGCATGGGGTCCTATCTAAGGGGGAAACTATTTACTCCAAGATTGAATGTAAGTCCTCTAAAGGATGCCTATTAGCTAAGATTATGGATGAGGAAGAAGATGTAGACAAGAATTGGAAAAGCGCTAAGAAAGAGAAAAAAGATTAAGAGCATTGCTTAATTTCCAATTATTAGACTTAGTTTTTAAATTTAAAGTCAATTTATTTAAGCTTTATTTAAATTCCATCAATAATGTAATTTATTTTAATGAAATTCCAGCTTTTTAATTAAATTATTTACTTTAAATTTATTTTATTAAAGCAATGAAAACCGAAGAATTAATTTTCCAGAAATTTTTTCGAGTACGGAAGTCGAACGAAAAACACCGAAATATTCCCAGATATATTACTGTGAATTGGCGCCACGATTCTGTGACTGGCGCCAGCTACAGAGTTTGGCGTCAGGCAACGGAAGCTGTCGTCTGGCGCTAATGTTCATCGGCTGGCGCCAGAATGTTTTTTTGTGACGCCGATGTTTCGTCGATCTTCTGTTGAATTTTTTATTAAGTGTGGGAAGCGAGTTTTGAAAAAAATAAAGTGGTCGCACCCCTAAGGGTTGCCTACGTATCCTTAATTAAGGAATCAGGCCAAACGTAGCTCTCTTGGTTATCCTACTCAAGTAATTATGGGTAGTATTTCTTAAGTTGGTCAAGATTTGTCATGTTCGAGAACTCATTTCCATCCATATCAGTTAATTTTGCTGCACCCCCTGACAGGATTGTTTTGACAATGTAGGGTCCAGGCCAATTAGGTCTGAATTTTTACCTTGGATCTAAAACATTTTTCCTTAATGCTTTTAACACCAAGTCTCCTACTTTGATGTTTCGTGTCTTGACTTTCTTATTAAAATGCCTAGCCATACGAGTTTGGTAACATTGAGTGTGATGTAGAGCTTCTAGTCGTTTTTCATCGAGTAGAATTAGCTCTTCATATCTTGCCCTAGTCCATTCAACTTCATCGAGTTTGCTCTCTAATGCGATGCGTAGAGATGGAATATCTAGTTCGACAGGTTGTACGGCATCCATTCCATAAACAAAGGAAAATGACGTATTTCCTGTTGATGTGTGAATTGACGTGCGATAACCCCACAATGCGAAGTGAAGTTTGTCAGGCTAATCCTTGTAATTTTCCGTCATTTTCTCGATGATAGTTTTTAAATTTTTATTAGCTGCTTCGACTGCTCCATTTGCCTGGGGTCTATAAGGAGAATAGTGATGATGTTGAATGCCATATTTTTGTAGCAATTCTTCACATTCGGCCTGAAAGTGAGTTCCATTGTCACTTATCATTTCATGTGGGACTCCGTATCGACAAATAATATTCCTTTCGATAAAGAGTGCTACATGTTTTGTGGTGGGTTTGGCGTATGATTGTGCTTCAACCAACTTTGTGAAGTAATCAATTGCCACTAGGATATATTCGTGGCCTCCTGTTCCTAGGGGAGTGATTTTGCCGATGATGTCAATTCCCCATGTAGAGAACGGCCATGGTGATGTGTAGGTGTAGAGCAAGGACGGAGGAACATGTTGTAAATTAGCATAGATTTGGCACTTAGGGTATCTTTTTACGTATTGATGGCAATGCCTATTCATTGTAGTCCAACAATATCCTTCTCGCATTATCTTTTGGACTACATTTTGCCATTTACGTGAGTTCCACAAATTCCTTCGTGGACTATCCTCATTGCTCTCTGGGCATCCTTTTTTCCTACACATATGAGAGCTCGACCCTTAGATACCCTTTTATGTAGTTTATTCTCTATGAGTACGTATTGGGAAGCCAAGAGTCTTAATGCTCGTTTTGCTCTTTTGTCAGCATGGGGAGGGTATTCTCCTTTGGTGACATAATTGAGTATATCTGTATACCACGGTTTTTCTTCTTCTTCATCTTTGTCCTGGATTACTTCATCATCTTTTATAGCTTGAATATATGCTGGTTTGTGACTTTTTTCTATAGTTAGAGGCATTTGCTCGATTTCCGTAGGAATCCTAACCATTGAAGCTAGTCTTGCCAAGGCATCAGCAAATTGATTTTCTTCTCTAGGTAGATATGTGTATTCTACCTTCTCTAACTGATCAGTAAGGGTTTCCAGATAGGTTTGGTAAGGGGCTAGACTTTTGCTCCTTATTTTCCACCTTTTGGAGATTTGATTGATGATTAATAAAGAATCTCCGAATATCCGTAACTTTTTTACTCCCAATGCCAAGGCTGTTTCAAGGCCTAACACGCATGTTTCATATTCAGCAGTGTTGTTGGTAACGTCGAAATCAAGCTTTATGGAGATTGGAACATGCTCTTCTTTAGGTGATACTAGCAATACTCCAACGCCGCATCCCTTTTGGTTTGAGGCTCCGTCGAAGTACAAGGTCCAGGTATCATCTTCAGTGACCATTAAGTCTTCATCTAGAAACTCATTTTCCTGTATTAGCGTCAAGTCTTCTATTGGAAAGTCCGCTAGAAAATCTGACACCACGGATCCTTTGATAGCTTTTTGTGGCATGAACCTTACATCAAACTAGGCTAAATTGACTATCCATCTCGATATGCGCCTATTGAGTGTAGATTTCTTGAATAGATACTTGAGTGGATCTAATCGGGAGACTGCGAATACTGTATGTACTAGCATGAAATGTCTTAACTTGGTTGTGGCCCACACCAAGGCAAGGCACAATTTCTCAAGTGGTGTATAAAGTGCTTCATATTCGAGCATTTTCTTGCTTGGATAGTAGATCGCATTTTCTTTGCCTTCTACTTCTTGTGCTAGCAAAGCTCCCATTTTCTCTTTTGTAACTGTTAAATACAGCCTAAGAGGTATTCCCGGAAGTGCTGGTGCTAATACGGGAGGATTTGCGAGATAGGCTTTGTCTTTTCAAAGGCTTTTTGACACTCGTCATTTCATATTACTGGTACATTCTTCTTAAGGTTCACATATTGTCGTCAATTTTGATATGAACCTATTTTTGTATTGCAACCGGCCAATAAATCCTCGAATCTGCTTCTCGGTTTTAGGCGGTGGCATTGACATGATTGCTTTGATCTTGATTGGGTCTATCTCTATTCCTCTAGAGCTTATGACATAACCTAAAAGCTTGCCTGAGGTGACTCCAAAAGCACACTTAGATGGGTTCAACCTCATATTGTATTTTCTTAGCCTTTCGAAAAATTTTCTTAAGGCTACTTGATGGCCTGGGCGATCTTTTGATTATACAATCATGTCGTCCACATATACTTCGACTTCTTTATGCATCATGTCATGGAGTAAGGCAGTCGCTGCACGTTGGTAAGTAGCACCCGCGTTTTTCAACCCGAATGGCATTACCGTGTAGCGGTAAGTACCCCACGGTGTTATGAAGGTTGTTTTCTCCATGTCTTCTTCTGCCATGAGAATCTGATTGTAGCCTGCGTATCCATCCATGAATGAGAGAAGTGTGTGATTTGCTGTGTTATCTACCAGAATATCGATGTATGGTAAAGGGAAGTCGTCCTTTGGACTTGCCTTATTTAGATCTCGATAGTAGACACACATTCTTACCCTTCCATCTTTTTTCGGAACTGGGACGACGTTGGCGACCCATTCAAGGTATTTTGATACCTTGATGAAACCTGCAGTTATTTGCTTTTGAACTTCTTCTTTTATTTTAAGAGCTACGTCGGGTTTCATTTGACGTAACTTTTGTTTTACAGGTTTCATTCCCGGAATTAGTGGTATAGTGTGTTGGGCTATTTCTCTATTATTGCCTGGCATATCTTCGTATGACCAAGCAAATACATCGATGAATTCTTTAAGCAAGTTGATTAAATTTGTTCTTTCTTGTTCATTAAGTGTTAGTCCGATTTTAACTTCTCTTTTAGTGGTTGAATAATTTGAGATATCAACTGTCTCAGTTTCTTCAATTATCGGTGTCTTCTTTTCAATTGTTTCCATTGCTTTAATAAGTTCTTTGCCTTTTTCATTGTTAGTTAAGCAATGCTCGTCATCTTGGGTTAAAGAAGAACATAAGGAGTAAGGAGAAGAAGTTATATTATTATACTCTGAGATCATTACATTGAAGAGTGATATGTCCTCAGGGACTTGATCACTAACTATTCTAGGAGAAGAAATAGAAGGGGAAGGTGCTACAACTAAAGACCTAGATGACTCTATAGGGAGAGACTCTGACTCTGACTCTGACTCAGACGACTCTTCGAACATCGATCCTTGCCCTGTCGTGATGGAGATTTTCCTTCCACTTGGAGTAGTCACCTTGACGGTCTTGCGCCACCCTTGTAGTGATCCTTCCGTTGGAGTGATTAGCTTCGAGGTATCGAAGTTTTCACTTTGTAGGACTGTTTGAATGAGCGAGGATTTATCCTCTTTGTATGTCGGCTCATCCTTTTCTCGCCCAAATAATAATCACATGACGTTAAAGTCAAATCATGGGGGAGCTTTCTCCTTATGGACAGGAGTTGGGATTTCGTCTGTGAAACAGCAATCTAGGAAAATTTCAAATCCCGGTTGCCTTATGCCATTTACGACAAATGGTTTGGGAAATTAGTAGCTAGATAGTCCTCTCCTTCTTTTATTGAAAATTAAGGGTAAGAGGGTACTGATCCATTGGGATTGCTTTCTTTTGGATGCGAGCGTCTCTACGTGCCTTCGACTTTTCCTAGGCTCGCTTGAGATCTTTCCGAGTCGGTTCAAAACCAAGTCCGAAAGTGTCTAATTTAGGGAGGCCAGGTGATTCCAGCGGTTTTGCTATTCCTTTCTTCTTTCCTAGGGTCATCCCAGAAAAATGTCCTTGCTTCTTCAGAATAGCATTCACGATCATGTTGGAATGGGGGTTGTGGCAGAGAGCGGTCCTTTCATCCTCGTGGATTAAGGAGACCTCTTCATTAAAGCCCCACAAATCTTCATCGTCTTCATCGTGCTCCACATTAATTATTGGATTCTCTATAGACTTGATTCTCATAGGCGAAGCATCGATGGTAATAGGAATTCCTCCAACTATAGCTTTTACTTGTTGGTGGAGAGATGAGGGAACGACCTTTAGGTCATGAAGCCAAGGGCATCCCAACAATAGATTAAATGAAGCTTTAATATCTACTACTTGGAAAGTAGTAACATGTTCTATCGCTCCCGCCGTTACATTCATAGTAATTTTACCAAGAGCTTGATGACGATTGTTGTCATAGGCTCTTATTCCTTGCGTTGACGGGGTTAAGTCTTCATCCCTTATGCCTAGCATCCTCGCAGTTCTAAGTGGACAGACGTTAATGGCTGATCCATTGTCTACAAGAGTCATAGGGACGTTCATTCTCTTGCAAACCACTGTGAGGTTTAATGCCTTATAGTGTTTGTCACCTTCTGGGGGTAAATCCTTGTTGGAAAAGGTGATCAAATTGATGGGACTAGGGAGATTACTCGTGAGGAAGTTAGCCAACCCCTCAAGAGTGGTGTCATAATCTATCCCTATTTTGTCCAAGGCATTCATTACAGCCAACCTATGTTCTCGAGACGTGGCCAGAAGTTTTCATACGTTCATTTCGACTTTTGTTTTCTTGAATTGTTTGACGATGTCATTATCTTCAATGATAGGTATGGGAACTTGCTGTGTGGTTGGCATGGGTTGTGTTAAAATAAGAGGTTGCATTCTCCCGGATCTTGTGAGGACGTCTATTGATGAATCTTATTCAACCCAAAAGTCATCCATGGCATATGACACCGAAGGTGGAGGTCCTACCATGTCTTTTAAGTAGACGTCTTCTTCGTCGCTATCCCAAACTCCATTAATATTTACAGTCTCTTCTTGTGGAAGTTGGACTAGCTTTTTATCATCAATCATTTTCTGAATTAAATCCTTGAATTTAAAACAATTTTCGATAGTATGACCCCCTAATTGATGATATTGACAGTAATATCTATCTGTCATTTTCAATGATTCAAATGGTCTCGGTTCGAGAGGTTTGATCTCGCCACTCTCGGAGAGCATTTCGAACATTTGTACGTAGGGGATCCCAATTGGAGTGTAGAGTCTATTACTTTTCTTGGGTTTATCGGTGACTTGCAAAGAAAAGTGTTTCCTCGTTCCCTTGCTAGCTAGAGGTAATGAGATCTTATTGGCTTCCACAAGATCTTGAATGAGGTTTTGAAACATATAGCATTCATTTGTGGTATGACCGTTTCCTCGATGGTACTTGCAGTAGGACTTGGGATCCCACCTTGAAGATTGCTTTTCTGGTGTTGGATCCTCAGTAGGGCCAATAGGTTTAATTAGTCCTTGATCATAGAGATGATCAAAAGTAGCATCATAGGTCATTCCTATGGGTGTGAATTCTCTCTTGGGTTTATCTTTCGAGAGTGGAACCTCGTCATATTTCTGCTGAAGTTATTTTACTACCTTGAGGGATTCACGTAGCAAGTGTGATCCTTTCATCATAGTCAGTGTAAGAAATTGTAAGTTCTCTTTACTTGCTAGTTCTGGAAGGCTATCCATGGCATCGAAAAAGATCTCCTCCTCTTCTTCGATAGCATGGATTTCTTTGACGGGTTTGATGAGAGATGAAGGATCAACCTGGTTTTCCTCATCAGAGATGGCCAAGGAGTGAGCGAGAGGCGCATTATCAATACTTGGCTTCTTACTGGCAGGGGGCAATGGTAGCTTGTTGTTGTCGATTAAGTCTTGGATAGCTTCTTTAAGCTTCCAACAGTTCTCGATAAGATGGCCCCTACATTGGTGTTACTTGCAATGTGCATTAGGGTTCCAGTTAGCCGTCCTCTTTTCGATTGGTGGGTCCTCAAATGGTCCAATAGGAGTTATAAGACCTTTTGCATTTAATCGATCAAATGCGGTGTCATAACTCATGCCAATAGGAGTAAAGTTCCTCCTAAATGGTTTCTTTTGTCCTGTATTATTCATAGCAAGGATTTAACCTAGGTTAAAAGTGCTAACATTGTTTGAGTGGGTGGTTTTGGGAGAAGAAGGATTGTCGTTCTTCTTGCCTTTCCAGCCACTGTTGGAGTTATTGTTGGCAGCTTTCAACTTAGCCAAGTCGTCTTCAATATTGATTTCAATGTCGTAGACGGCCTTGAAGGTATGGAGGTTATTCTGATATTTGAGATGCTTGGAGTACTTTTCTTGAAGGTTTTTGATGAATAACCTTACGGACTCTTTTTCACTGGGCACCTCAATCATCTTAGCTGAGGTTTCTCTCCACTTGTTAAAGAAGGAGGTGAAGCTTTCATTCTCCTTTTGCTTGAGGATTTCAAGTTCCTTATGGTCAGTATCAACTTGAATGTTGCATTTGTATCTATCAACTAAAGCGTTTGCTATGGACTCCCAGGTAGAGGTTTTTTCTTTCTCGAGAGAAAAGAACCATTGCTGGCAAACAGTTTCGAGAGATAGTGAAAACAGAGAGGGGAACACCTTATTATCGATACCCTTAATACTCATTATTGTTTCGAAGGCTCTTAAATGAAAATAAGGGTTATCAGTTGCTTTGAATTTCGGGATGTCGTTGGCATTGAACTTCTGTGGAAGAAGATCCTTGTCCACCGAGACCCCTTGTGAGCTAATCCCTTGAAACTTGTAGTCGCTAGATAGCTTGCTCATACTCTCTTGCATGAGGTCCATCTGTTGTTGTTTCACGGGATCATCGATCTTAAGGGTTAGGATCTTTAGTGCCTCAGTCACGGTAACCAGTTGGTTCCTGAGCTCATTGACTTCTTCTTGTGTTGCCAATACTGTCATAGCTTTCCTCTTACGAGCGATGGGTTTATCAAAAAGTTGGACTTGTACAAAAAGATTGTCTTTGATTAATCGCCCTTCCTTTCTTGCCCACGCGCTGTAATTTAAACCATTTTTGTTTTAATTACTTGACTCAAATCGACCTTGACTTTACGGTTTTAAAAAGAAAAATAAAAAATAGGTGCATATTTTTGGCAAAAATAAGGTATATATTTTTAGGAACCAAGTATGGTATTTAAATTGGAGGATTAATTTCCGACTTACCCCCCTAAAAAATGACGAAAAAAACGGGCATACGAGACTTTTTTAGACATGGTCAAAAGTGTGAATTGGTGTGTGCGTTATGTGGTGAGTGTAAGTGACATGCTTGGACTTTTGTGTAAGACCATGGGACTTGGTGCCTAGACTCAATTAATGACTTAACAAGGTATTATTAACAGTAAAATTTAACCGAATTACTTAGCAAATAGGTTAATTAGACACAAAGTGATGACTCGAGTAATAAACCGAACTGTCGTCAAAACGACAGGACTGGCGCCTCTCTTTGCAGTTTAGCGCCAGACGATAAAACTGTCGCCAGGCGCCACACTCCACATAGTGGCGCTACAGTTCAAACTTTGGCGCCATTTCTGGAGCGTTGATCTGAAACTATTTTCGTTATTATTGATCAACAGGGGTATGCATAAAGTCGTACTAAGTCAATTCTAGTTAAAATATTAGACTTTATTTACTCAAATTAATTAATTAATTAATTAATTAGGCAAAGTTCTTTTAGTCATTAATTTATTTAATCTTAGCACAAGTCGAACAAACAGTTAGGAAAAACATATACCATATGCACAACAAATAATGCACAATTAGTGAAGTAGGCACGATATGATGCAATGAGTTTGCAACCTAACCATGGCTCTAGTTCTCCAAAGTTCGTGATATGGGTTAGTCAATGGAGGGTCCATGGTTAATTGTTCGGATGCACCTCGCGAAAGCCTAACCGTGAAGGGTTGGCGCGAGTGGATGGGACACCTCGAATTTAGAAAAATTCGATTCCATGGTTTGGTGAATTCAACATTCTCGAATGTACCCTTTGTTGCTCAGAGCGTTCAATCAGGTAGATGGAGCATGAATTCCCAGAGGGTTACGTCCATATGTAGAATACATATGGGTTTCAGAAAAGTGAAAAAAAAACTCAATCAGGAAGTAGGATCGAGCGAACAATGCTAAAAACTGGTCGAAATTAGAACGCATATTTCTGGCTCGGTATTGGAAGAACTTGGCGCCAACAAACAGAGGCTGGTGCCAGCTTTTGGCTGTAGCGCTTGGCAACAAAGGTTGTCGTCTGGCGCTAAAGTCAAAATACTAGCGCTGATCTTTGTTCGCTGACGCTAGTTCCTACATGCCTCAGCAGCTTTCTATGCTCGATAAAATTTTCTAGTTTCGCCTAGTGTTATTTCGATCCTAGTTGTGAAAGATATTTCTCAAATTTCCTACGTGTAAAAATCCTATGTTTTAACTCATTACGAATGGTCTTTCGAATGAGATCTTTTTTTTATGCATATGACAATAATGTTAATCAAAATTACGCACATGAAATACTTAGAACTTTTCGAGTCTCATCCACTCATTCTAAATCATTGCCGAAATAAATTTCAGGAATTAAAATAGAAATCCTCCCCAGTGGAGTCGCCAAAAACTGTAGGGAATATTTCAAGCGTTAACCCCTAGCTTGAACCCCACTGTGATCATACACTAAAGCATGGTGGCGTCCAAAGGGAAAAAAGATAGAGCAAAAGAGTCTCCAACAAGTTTAAGGAACTTGTAAACCGTTCACGAGGTGAAGGTTACACCCCTTAACGATCCAGGAGATCGTGAACTCCAATAGGTCTTGAAGCATGACTGGTAGTTCGGGGATAAAGGTACAAATCCAACCTAAAAGAGATTGAACTTGCCCTAATAATAGGCCTCTACTTTATACTGATCGTATTCATGTGCGCTTTATGACTAACATGCAATCAATAGGATTAACCCTAAACCTGTTTATCTATGTTGGTTGAATATTAATGCACAAATAAACTATTATTGGCGATCACTTGAATTATAATCAAATTAACCCTAAACAAGATTATTAATTATCTTATTAAGCATGATTACAAGTACAAATTCCCTTTAAACATGCATAGAAGGTGTGATCAAGCAATAACAATAAATAATATCAAGCAACATAATAATAATCACAATAATTATAAAAATAATCATAATATTCATGTTAAAGCATAATAATAGCAACATCCTAGGCATGATACTAACAAGATTAATAACAAACCCTAGCATGTAACTAAGAAATAAAAATAAAATATTTAGCCTTAACATGATACTAACAATCATAAATATTAGGAAGAACATAAAAGGCATCATACTTTTAATCATACTTGATATTAAAGTTACCCTAGACATGATACTAGGAAGATCAAAATGCCCTAACATAACATTAGGAATAATAATAACAACCTAAGCATGATTTCTACATTATAACATCAATATAAACCATTAAATTACTTACTTGGATGCCTCGTACCTCTTTCTAATAACAAAATACACACGTCAGTAACTTCAAGGAAAATAATAAAACAACAATAAAATTAAATAATTGAAAGAGAGATTTGGGACCAAACCCTCATAAATTAAACCTTTCATGTCTAGGGCGAAGGCAACTTCGAATATGGCTATGTGTATCTAGGTCTTGTGAATGAGGAATTTTGTATTTTGAAAAAAGCTAGTTTAGAAAAGAGATAGAGAGGGTAATCAAGAATTCTTGATGAGAGTTGGTGAATCAAAACGGAGTTTTTAGAAGGCTATTTATAGAGAAACCCAGCCAAAAAGATAGAAAATCGAAATAGAGTTCTGACGCGCAAAACGAGGTTAGCGTCAGGCGCTAACGCTAGCGCCAGGCGCCAAGCTTAACGTCAAGCGCTAATGCTGGAGTTTGGCACTAACTTAGTTATTGTCGCGTTTTCTAAAATTAGATAGAAATTGTCGTACAGGAGGATAAAATCGTATTTTCCTCAAAAACATTCTTTTATTCTGATTAAAACTTTAAAAAGTCAACAAAAGTCAATTTATCAATGCTAATTGAATTAGGAATGAAAAGAACCTTCTAGAATAATCTATAAGACTTAAATCATTCCTAATCGCATTAGGAATGATAAATCCATATTAGGCCCTTCTCTAGATCATTGGGCCGCATATATTGCTCAAACCAGGCCCAGTTCAGTAATTTGGCCATAACTTCATCAATATTCATCGGAATTGGGCTTATAATATATCGTTGGAAAGCTCTTTTAAATCCCTATCCAACTACACTACTATTGGACCCATATCATGTACCAACCAAACTGGATTGGCTGTGTTCTTAAAATAGGTTTTCAAAAACAGAGAGAAGAGAAAAGAAATTAAAACTATCCGCAACACTAAACTTTCCACACTTTCACTTCATTCAATTATGATTCAACGTAAAAGGTACTCATCACCAGGTTTGGTTTTGGGGAGACACAAATGGGTGTCTACACATATGCATAAAAAAGGTCCTCATTGGAAAGACCATTCGTAGTGAGTAAAAAACATAGGATTTTTACACTTAGGAATCTAGGGAAATATCTTTCACAACTAAAGTCGAAATAATGCTACGAAAAACTGGAAAATTCAAGAACAGAAAGCTGCCGAGGCATGTAGGAATTAGTGCTGAGAAAAAAAACTTCGATGTCAAATGATGGCGCTGTCGATTGGCGACAGTCTTGTCGTCTAACGATAGTGTCGGCGACTGGCGACGACGCTATTTTTCTCATGTCAAATTCTTCCACTATCGAGCTGAAAATCTACCTTCTTGTTTCGACTAGTTTTCTAGTACTGTTTGCTCGGTTCTACTTCCTGATTGAGTTTTTCCCTTTTTTCTGAAACCCATATGTGTTCTACATATGGCCATAACCCTCTGGGAATTCACGCTCCATCTACCTAATCGAACGCTCCTGGCAACGAAGGGTACTCCGAGTTTGTTTAATTTACCAAACCGTGGAAGCGAGTTTAACTCGCGGGGTCCCATCCACACGCGCCAATCCTTCCAAAGGTAAGGCTTCTGTGCGGCGCATCTAGACTCATAATCATGGATCCTCTTTGACTAACCCATATCCTGAACTTTAGAGAGCTAGGGCCATGGTTAGGTTGCAATCTCATTGCATCATATTGTGAATACGTAACAACTTGTGCATAATTTATTGTGCATATTTTTATATGTGTTTCCCCTAACCGTTTGTTTGACTTGTGAATGAGTTAAATATATTAATTAATGAGTAAAGGACTTTGCTAATATAATTAATTAATTAATTAATTATTAAAGTCTAATAAATTGATCAAACTTGACTTAGTAAGACTTTTAGGCTTGTACCTTTAGATTAAAATACTAGAATCAATCCCGGATTGATGTTCTAGAATGGCGCGGAGATTTGGGTTGTGGCGCCATGCGCTAGTGTTCGGCGCCAGGCGACGATCCTGTTGTCTGACGTTGACCCTTAGTGTCTGGCGACGGTACTGTCGTCTGACGACAACCTGTATTTTTGCTCGAGTCTTCACAACAATTAAGTTTAATCAATTTGCTAAAATAGTTTAATTAGTTTATTAATGGCAGTAATCATGTTCAGTCCTTAATTGAGTATAGGCACATAGTAATGAGGGGGAAACTAGGTCGTTATATAATCTTCCCTCGGTTAAACTAATTTATAAACACTTAACAAACCTAATATAGAGGCAAGTTAAGGGTCAAACCCAAATGAACGGTAATGTTCAAATGCTTTAATTTGGGTGCCTAAGCTAGGTCGAAGTCAAAGATAAAGAGAGAATACTAACGACTAACAAAACAAGTAACCAAGGAAATAAAACACTAGGAACAGGGATCAAAAAGTAATCATGTCAATAGCATCAACTTTGGAAGATCATGTCAATCAAAGGTTGTGAAGACTAATGATAAAAGCAATCAATTGGAATCAAAGAGCTATCTCCTAATTGTTAAGCTAGGGTTCACTATGAATAACAAAATAAGAAAATCACAATCAAAACCAATCGATAATTGCAATTACTAAATCAATTGTTCGTGTCATTAGCAATTACAATGCAATCTAGCATAATTCTCAAGGCCTAATCGAATTATACACATGAAAACCTTCATTAATCACTTTAATATTAACAATCTATCAACATAATTCCCAAATTAATCACAATCAATTAATCATACTAGTTTCAGCCAATTCCTAGCCAAACAACTATTCAAGAATCATCATCTATCAACTAACAACTAATGAAATCAAGAATCACCAAGGTAACAAGAACAACTACAATAATCAAACATCAAACATCAAAATCAAATAAAACAAACATGAAATTAAACAAAGCAATAAGGTGAGATAGAGTTAAGAATGCTCATTAATAATAGAGAAGATCTTCAACACAATTATCACCCTTGTATCATAAATCTCTCAATCACCATTGAAATTCCTCACTTTCTCTCTCTAAAACTACTCCTAATCTAGAGAGAGAGACTCCTAATCTACCCTAATCCTCCTTAGAGGATAGAGAAACTATTCTAAAACTAAAGAATTACATGTATGAAGACTAAACAAAGTCGTACAAAATATATACAAACGAAGAAAAGAAGTTAAATCGCGAATAAAACCCAGAAGGCCGCGTGATGAGTGTCATTTATGGCACTCATTTGATTCTCTTTAGGGTGGATTTCATGCTATTCTATAGCTCTTTTCCTTATCTTTTCTTTAATTTTACTCTTTATTTCTTTAGTTTGCATTTTCTTAGTAGAATTTATATCTTTATGCATTTCTTGGTTTATTTTGTTATTTTCTCTTTTATTTGCTTGTTTTTCTTTCATTTTCAGGTTAAGGTCGTTATCCAATGATTCCTGAGGCCCCTTCTCAAGTTTGGCATTGATTATGATGCCCAATGTTCTCCATTTGAAGCTCAAGCATGGAGAAGTGCAAGTTCCTAAAGACCTTAGGTCGTGCATTTAAGTTATGGGGGCATGATTTCTCGTGTTGAACGCACAAACATGGAGTTTGGAAACTGCAAGGTCCCGTGTTTATCAACAGCATTGAGTGGAACGCACGAGTAGCATCGACATGATGGTGAAGAGGGTTGCCCTGTTCCAAGGCGCGGGCGCGCGCGACTATGGCGCGGCAGCTCGGCCAAGTGACACGAGTGCGCCTCTCACAAGCGTGCGCCTGTCTGGGTCTCTGTTCCGTACCCAGATTTGCGTGGCTACGCTCTTCCTTATAGTTGGTCGCACCTGTACGAGTTTATTTGGGGACGATCTAACTAATTTCTCTTTGTTAGTTTTACTATATATAGATTTTCATTCTATTTTTAGAGAGAAGAATTGGAGTGTGGATAATTTTTAGAATTAGAATAGGAATTTTAGATCATTTTTATAGAGAGAGAAACTCTAGATTGTAGAGAGAGAAGTTCTTGATTGATGATTCTAGCATTTTCTCCATTGAATTGAAAGAAAACGAAAATGGCGATTAAAAGAAAATTTAAAGGAAAACCACGCACCTCAAGGATACGACCATGCTACGTGAGGGAGATCCAAAGCACCTCAGTAGCTGCCGCGGAATCAATCACCCGAGTCGCCTTGCCCATAGCTATAAGCATATGAGCATATGACACCTCCGCCCATCTCAAGTTACCTACCTACCCCAAATCACTAAGGAAAATAAGTAACCCAATAGAAAAACGCTCTCCCGACCACTCAAGATATGGACGGAAAGAACGTAACAATATATATCCGAGCCAGCTGCTCAGGTGTACACTATCGATCAACCTCATCAGACGATAACTCATCGGCAAGAACCGAGTACAAACAACACTTCGCATGCATGTGAAGGGTCGCCGCAAGACGGTCCCCCATGAGGTTACGCAGTCTCTCATCTGACCCCTTGACGACCTCCAGAGATACGGGCTCACCTCCAAAAGAAAAACCCATAATCATATAGAAATCGTAAGGGGTAACCGTCATCTCTCCCCATGAAAAGTGAAAAGTGTTGGTGGAATCCTACTAATAATCCACGAGGAAAGCCGACGACACAGGTTGACTCGATAAATCCCGAAGAACCGCCACCTGGGGGCTGATCCCTGAAAGATACACTATCTCCTTTACCACCTCGGGTAAAATCTCTAAACGGCCTTGCAAGTCACCAGAGCCGTATATACACATGCTAGGCTCACTCTAAACAAAAAAGAAGAAGAAGAAGAAGAAGAAGAAGAAGAAGAAGAAGAAAAAAAAAAAAAAAAAAAAAAAAAAAAAAAAAAAAAAAAAAAAAAAAAAAAAAAAAAAAAAAAAAAAAAGAAGAAGAAGAAGAAGAAAGAAGAAGAAGAAGAAGAAGAAGAAGAAGAAGAAGAAGAAGAAGAAAGAAGAAGAAGAAGAAGAAGAAGAAGAAGAAGAAGAAGAAGAAGAAAGAAGAAGAAGAAGAAGAAGAAGAAGAAGAAGAAGAAGAAGAAGAAGAAGAAGAAGAAGAAGAAGAAGAAGAAGAAGAAGAAGAAGAAGAAGAAGAAGAAGAAGAAGAAGAAGAAGAAAGAAGAAGAAGAAGAAGAAGAAGAAGAAGAAGAAGAAGAAGAAGAAGAAAGAAGAAGAAGAAAAGAAGAAGAAGAAGAAAGAAGAAGAAGAAGAAGAAGAAGAAGAAGAAGAAGAAGAAGAAGAAGAAGAATAAGAGTGCAAAAGAGAGTAAAAATATGGTTACAGCTTGTCTCGAAGAAAAAGAAACAAAAACGGAGGCGCAAGGACCCATGGGTCTTAGTTGGGAGGAGCCTCCTAAACCACATCCTCCTAGCGACGACAATCAGCTCCGACGTGTCGCTCCTGAACCGCCTCGTCAGGCACGGGATCTCCTAGAACCTCCTCGGCATAGACAAATGGAGGCGAATCCATACTATGAATGGATAAAGTTTCTTAATAAGTGTATATTTCTAAACAAAGCTAATATAAATGTTCTGAACCTATTTTGGCAGCATAACGGCTACCGAAAGGGCAAAACATAAAAATCGAATGCCACCCATGCTAGGAGGCTATGATACCTGCAGTAAAACTCAGTAAATGGGGGCTTCTAACACCCAAAAAAACCATCCTATACCAGTTTCGACTAAGCATTCAAGGGATTATGTTTCAAAATCTTAAAGAATCAATTATGCCTAGGTGAATAATAGTAACAATAATGCAATTATTGTCTACCAAACAATCTTGAAGTTCGAACATGGCAAAAATAAGCTAAGTATACACTTCGCGCCAATTTTCAGATTCAAAATTTTCAAAACATTACTTATGATGATTAATTAGTTCTAAAACTATAATCACTTCATAATCAACATGTATATCCAAAATGAGCAAGCGAAATGACAAGAAACAAACCAAATTCGAAGAAAAGTGCATAAAAGTACTCAAACGAAGAAATGCTCGTACAAGGTTCAATACTTAACCATTTTTCATGAAATTTGTTGAAAAACACTCCTTAAACATAGCATAATAACATGGAACAAACAATTTTAATAATAATGGTCTAAATAAAAAAAAAAAACCCCAAATTCGAAAATTGGGGTTTAATGGTTCGAAAAACACCCAAATTTTCGTCAAAAACAAACGAATTTAAACAAAAAACATACATTGGATTATGGAAAATGTGAATTAAGGGTGACGTTTTGGGTCATTTTACCCCGCCACGTGGCCCAATCAGAGGATGACAAGTGTCAGCCCCAAGATGGCCCAAAGTGGACCTATTCCTGTTTGACACATGTCACTCCAAAAACTTGGGGGCAATGGCGGCCTTCAGGCCCAAACCCTAAGAAAGCCGCAATGCGGCGTAGCCCACCAATGATTAGGGTTCAGTGACCTAATCAGGGGCACAAATCCCGAGGACCCTATAAATAGGGAGATTCCCCTCTTTTGGAGGGCACGTTTTACCATTTATTACAAACTGTCCCTGTGATAGAGACATCTGAGCTTGGAAACCGAGCAGATACCAACCTAAATTTCCGCACCTCTTTCTCTCCTTTCAAGTTACTAACTTGTTCGTCGGAGGCGAAGCACCACTCAACCGGTGTCTCCGTTTGTTTTGCAGGTACAGGCCGCACCAGATCAGTCTTCGTGTTGTAACTCTCCCGAGGGACAAAAACACCCAAAATGTGAATTAAGGGTGACGTTTTGGGTCATTTTACCCCGCCACGTGGCCCAATCAGAGGATGACAAGTGTCAGCCCCAAGATGGCCCAAAGTGGACCTATTCCTGTTTGACACATGTCACTCCAAAAACTTGGGGGCAATGGCGGCCTTCAGGCCCAAACCCTAAGAAAGCCGCAATGCGGCGTAGCCCACCAATGATTAGGGTTCAGTGACCTAATCAGGGGCACAAATCCCGAGGACCCTATAAATAGGGAGATTCCCCTCTTTTGGAGGACACGTTTTACCATTTATTACAAACTGTCCCTGTGATAGAGACATCTGAGCTTGGAATCCGAGCAGATACCCACCTAAATTTCCGCACCTCTTTCTCTCCCTTCAAGTTCTAACTTGTTCGTCGAAGGTGGAGCACCACTCAACTGGTGTCACCGTTTGTTTTGCAAGTACAGGCCGCACCGGATCAGTCTTCGTGTTGTAACTCTCCCGAGGGACAAAAACACCCAAAACATTTGGCGTCGTCTGTGGGGAGAGTACCTCGAAGATGGTTCAAGAGTCTGTACCACCTCCTAACCGTCTGGGCGATGACCCATAAGTCTTTACAGACCAGGAGGATGAAGATCCTCATGTCGAAACCTATACAGCCGATGATGGCTCTCTGATAACCAAGCGCATCCAGCCCAGAGAGACTCTGGAGCGGGGTGCCTCCCAGGCGGGGGCAAATCGACCCCCTGGGCAGCCGGAAGGGGAAACCCATATGGCAGATGGATCAGCACCTGTCACCCGAGACGAACTCATGAGATTCATGACAAGTTTCAAGGGTGAAACTAAAGAACTGATCACTAAGAGCCGGGCTGGCCCAAGTAGGGGTCAGACGGTCAAGAAGACTCCTCTGGAAAAGGGGAAGTCAGTCAGAGATCGGCAGCCCACTCCTCATCCAAAGGAGAAGGCACCGGGACCATTGATTGGTCCGAAATTCTTCTTCCTAAGAGGAATAGAAACAATACCCGCCGGACCCAGCAGCCGGTGGGAAGTAAAAAATCAACTCTTGATGCCCGGGAGATCATCAACCGGAAGAGAAATCAATAGTTGTCTGAGTCAGCTTCTACGTCGAATTTTCCAGACAGCTTCAACAATACTTCTACATGGAATGCACTTTCCCTGCATAAGAGTCAGACAGGCGGTAATACCGTCCACTCTGGCCCTCAGATGATCGGGACTGCACCATATGTACCTTCTCAGGTCTATGGTCATTACCCACCTTACTATATGCAGCCGGCCCTCTTCGGAGGTCAGGCGGCATATCACAATGATCAGCCACTAGAATGGCAGCTCCGTCTGCTTCGCCTGGGTGAACAAACTTCTGTATTCACCCGGGAGATAACCGAGGCGGCCTAGCCGGCCAAGGTTCATAATGTGTTAGTTGGTACCTATGATGGTACCACCAATCCGGAAGACCATCTCATGGCTTATACCAACCTCATGTATCTGCAGGGGTTGGATGATGCCACTTGGTGTCGTTGCTTCCCAGCTACATTGAAGAGCATCGCCCAACATTGGTTTATTTTTGTTAAAGTCCTACATTTCTAAGTCCCCAGCCGGGGCAAAGAAGAAGAACAAGGGTCAGTCCTCCAAGACTACCCACCAGCATGCTAGTAGCTCGGATACCGACAAGGAGCCGGTCTACACAATAGAAGGCAGGTTCTCATGTGGTGGCCCTACCATCCAGGGCACCAAGAGCCATCTTCGAAAGATGGACAAAGATGATGATGAACAGGCGTCTGTAAGCTCCTCCTTCCCAGACGTCCTGATCACTGAGAAGGACAGGGGCAGCATCCGTCGTCCGCATGATGATCCGGTCGTCATTGAATGTAAGGTTGCCAACCCGCTGGTTGGACGGATCCTTATTGAAACTGGCAGCTCATCAGACATCATCAGCCTCCGGTGCCCGCAAAAGCTGAAATACAATATCAGCAGCATGCATCCGATCACCCACCCCTTGGTTGGTTTTGGGGGTGGGATGGTCTACTTAGTCAAAAGAATTGACTTACCCATCCGGCTAGGAGAGAAAGGCCAAGGACGACATATTGTCGTCAGATTCTTGGTCGTTGAGGAGTTGACCGCCTACAACATTATCCTTGGCCGGCCAACTCTCAACGAAGCCAAGGCGGTAATCATCCCGTCTCTCATGCTCATGAAGTATGAGAGGGATGACGGCTCTGTTAGTTCCTTGAATGGGGATCAGAAGACGGCCTGAGAGTGCTACCTCTCAGCCGTCAAAGATAATGTGGCCCCAGACGGCCAGGAACCAATAGACTTTGACAATGTCAAGGATGCCGACCTAGTACCCGCCCTACCAGCAGTTGGGAAGAAAAGAAAGGCACCTCTGCTTGTGGAGGTGAAGAAAGAGAAAAAATTGCAATCATTGATCGGTGAACAGTCAGACGAGCTCCGTCCCCAACCGGTTGGTGAAAACATTGATCTCAATCTGGATGACAGCCGTCCAGAGCGTACTGTAAAGGTTGGAACGGTTGCTCATGCTACTCTGGGTGCAAGCTTGCACCTTCTGCTGAAAGAATTCAAAGACATTTTTGCCTTTGAAGTGGAAGAGATGTCAGGCATCAGCCCGGATCTCGCTGTCCACAAACTCGTCGTGGACCCCAAAAAGAAGCCCATCCGGCAAAAAAAAAAAAAACCACGGCGAGGAAAGAAGTTAGGCGGCAGCTGCCGAAGTCAAAAAGCTGCTAGACGCCTGGTTCATTCGGCCTTGTAATTTCCCCGACTGGGTGGCCAATGTGGTCCTTGTTAAAAAACCAAATGGGACCTGGCCCATATGTGTTGATTACACAGACCTCAACAAGGCGTGTCCAAAGGATAGTTACCCGCTTCCAAAGATCGACAGTTTGGTCGACTTCACAGCCGGTCACGCCTTGATGAGCTTTATGGATGCCTATTCTGGCTTCCATCAGATACCCCTCTAGAAGAAAGATCAAGAGAAGACGGCCTTTGTCACCGATTTGGGGTTATTCTGTTATACTGTGATGTCGTTTGGCTTGAAAAATGCGCCTGCCACTTTCCAACGGATGATTAATACGGTCTTCATTAATCAAATTGGGAGGAATGTGGAGGCGTACATTGATGACATGATAGTCAAATCCAAGCAACAGGCGGATCACCTTGCTGATCTCCGAGAAACATTCACCACCCTCAGGCGCCATAAGGTCATGTTAAACCCCAAGAAATGCGTCTTTGGTGTTGAGTCTGGGAAGTTTCTCGGATTCCTGATTGATCAAAGGGGGATAAAGGCTAACCCCGAAAAGATACAGGCGGTGATTGACATGAAGTCACCCCATTCTGTCAAGGAAGTTCAGAGACTCACCGGTTGCCTGGCCGCCTAGGGGAGGTTCCTCAGCCGGTCAGGCGACAAATGCCTTTACTTCTTCCAAGCAATCAGGAAGAAGACCAGGTTTGAATGGGGAGACGATGCTGAGACGGCATTCCAGAAGTTAAAAGAACACTTGCATTCTCTACCTAGGCTGGTCAGTCCTTTGCCTAGGGAGACGTTGTACATATATTTAGCTGTCTCAGATCATGCTCTCAGTGTCGTTCTCCTTGTTGAGCGAGACGACGTTCAGCTCCCGGTTTACTTCATTAGCCATGTTCTCAAACATGCTGAACTCCGGTACCCCATGGCTGATAATTTTGGCCTTGCTTTGTATATGGCATTCAAAAAGCTGAAGCCTTACTTTCTGGCACATCCGATGGTGATTTACACCGACCAGCCACTCAAACGGCCAATGTCCACCTTGGAGTCATCCGGGAGAATGTTGAAATGTGTTATTGAAATGCAAAGTCTTGAAATCACTTACGAACCAAGAAAGGCAGCGAAAGGTCAGGCGTTTGCCGACTTCATTGTTGAAATGACCCGTCCGGTGGCTCCGGATAATCTTAATCAGGTTTGGAAAGTGTATGTATACGGGAGCTTTACAAAGAACGGCTGTGGTGCAGGTGTAATCTACGAGTCTCCTGAAGGGGCAGATATGAGTATACACTACGGTTCAAATTTCAGGCCTCTAATAATGAGGCGGAATATGAAGCCCTACTAGCCGGTATCCGTATGTGTAAGGCGGCAGGGGCAATGAAAATTGACGCCTACTCTGATTCACAGTTGGTCGTTAGCCAATATGAGGGAAAATATGAGGCAACTCATCCGGCTATGATCAAATACCTTTGGGCAGTCAAAGAAGAGGCTGGGGCACTTGAGGAATTCCGTCTGAATCAAGTGCCTAGGTCGAACAACAACCAGGCGGATGCATTGTCAAAGCTGGCATCTTCCGCCTGCCATGATACGCCTAGGTCAGTCTTCTGGGAAGTTCTTGAAAAAAGAAGCATCTATGAAGATCCCATTGGAATTCTTCACCGAAGCTCTACCTAGATGGATGGCATCCGGGCCTACCTTTCAGACGGTACACTTCCTGATTCGCCATGGGAGGCAGCCGTCCTGAAGAAGCGAGCTTCAAGCTTCGAGTTGAGAAACGAAGAACTCTTCAAGGCGGGGTTTCTGAAGCCTCTGTTGAAGTGTGTCACCCCAGAAAAGGGGAAGGAAGTTCTCGAAGACTTGCACTCGGGATTCTGCGCCTCCCACATAGGCGGCAGGTCCCTAGCCGTCCAGAGCCGGATTACATTATTTTTGGCCCACTCTTGAGGAAGACGCCAAGGAGTTCGTGAAGAAATGTGACAAGTGCCGAAAATTTGGCAAACTTATTAACCGTCCGACTACTGATCTGACGGCCATCCACAACCCAATCCCGTTTACAAAATGGGGCATGGACATTTTAGGTCCTTACACAACTGCTCCAGGCGGAAAGCGCTACATCTTGGTGGCTGTTGATTATTTCACCAAGTGGGTGGAGGCCGAGGCGGTTAAGAACATCAAGACCTCAGACGTAATTTCCTTCATCTGGAAGAACATTATACCCGGTTTGGGGTACCTATGTCTATGGTGTTCGATAATGGTCCTCAGTTTGAGATGCCTCAGCTCAAAACTTGGTTGGGAGATCAAGGGATCTCAAGCTATTTTGCATCAGTCGGCTGACCCCAAGCAAACGGCCAAGTTGAAGCCTTCAACAAACTGATCTCAGACGGCATTAAGAAGAAAATTGAAAGAGCCGGTGGCTTGTGAGCAGAAGAGTTAATCCACGTCCTATGGGCCATCCGGACAACAGCAAAGGGGGCAACCGGTGAAACCCCATTTCTCATGGTTTATGGTGCTGATGTCGTCTTGCCCATTGAACATTACGAGCTGACTCTCAGATTCATGCTATATGATGAAAAGGCAAAACTGGGAAGCAATATGCCTGGCATTGGATTCACTCCCAAAACGCAGAGGCAATGCCGCCTTGCGTCATGAGATTTACCATCTAAGAATGACCAGAGCTTACAACAAGAAAGTGCACAAGCGTCCCTTGAAGGTTGACGACTTAGTGTTACGGAAAATGGAGGCAACCGGTAGGGCCAATGAACTGAGAAAGTTAACTCCAAATTGGGAAGGCCCCTACCGGATCTATGAAGAAGTAAGAGACGGCACCTACCGCGTGGAAACTCCAGACGGTAGGCGCCTACCTAGAACTTGGAATGTAGACAATTTTAAAAAAATACTACTTTTGAGATTTGTAATGTTTGTAAACAAGAAGTATATTAATGAGAAATCGCTTTTTGTTTTCAATTTTGTTTGTGTTTTGTACGCCGCCTGAAGCAATGCTCAGACGGTCATTTATTAAACCTTCTGAGTTTGAGACTTGGAAAAGAAATTAACGTCTGTATGATGAGAAGCCAATGGCCAGATAATTAAGCTAAGCACAAAACCGCTTAGTGGCTATACATCCGGTCTCAACCTAGACCAGAAACTAATGGCCGGATGGCTGTTTTTTCACAAATTCGTCTGCCCCAACATGGACAAAGGCGTCCGGCGACACCCCTCCGGGTGCAATTGTCGCAGAGAGAAGCCAACCTGCTTACTCTACGTACCCATGCAGACAACCACAATTGGGTGGCCGAATCGGCCCATCCATAGTCGTCTGACTAGAACAGTCTAAAGAACGACTAAGCTTTTGGAACACCGGATGTCCTAGGACATTAGTCGGTGACCGACCGAAGTTCTTACTTAGGCTTTTCATTCCAAAATTGCACAGACTCTCCCATTGGGGCAAAAAGAGTTGGGCAATGGCTATACAACCGTCTTGAAAAGGACATGAGGTCAATGGCCGGATGGTTATACAATTTTGTAAATTCATCTGCTCCAATGTGGAATATGGCGTCCGACGACACCTCTCCGAGTGCAATCGTCGTAGAAAGCACTCTTATCGTTTGCTTTTCGTACACATGCAGGCGGCAAAACGTTTAGCGACCTTATTGGTCAACTCATAGCCGCCTGACCTGGGTAATCTAAAGAACGAGCAAGTCTTCGAGAACCAAATGTCAAAGAGACATCAGCCGGTGACCTACCAAAGTTTTTTCGTTTTTAAGTTGCACCAATTCTCTCGTTTGGGGCAAAAAAGTTGTGCGATGGCTATGCAATCTCTACCTAGACGGACAAACACCGTCTGGTTAGTGACTGGAACGCCTGTTGGTGTACGGTTGTGCACTTGGTTTGGAGCAATCACTACTGTGATTGATTGACTTACAAACGCGTCATGCTCTTTGCAGCATCAGATGTTCCCAAGTCAATTAACCAACTCCATTCGAAACCAACCACACAGCCGTCCAGGGGCAAGGACAACCGGCTTTTGATAAGTTAGGCAAAAATTGCCGCATGCTTTTGATAAGTCAGGCAAAAATCAGGCATATACGCAAAGCTGCAAAAAACGAAGTCCAAACACAAACGCAAAATGATCAAAACCGACTCAGTCGGTGCATTCATTAAATGTCCATCCAACCAAACGGTTGTAGTGGATCAAAATGTTAACCGAACCCTGTCCGAGAGAAAAGAGAAATTGTTGATTAACCTGGCTCCTCAGCCGGTAAATACAAGAATACTCGGCACGCAGGCCGGAAAAGCAAGTTTTTTGGCATAATGCCGCTGATAAAAAAAATAATAAAAGAGTGTTGGCATACTGCCGCTGAAATCACTTCTGGCCCACAAGCGGCTTCTCCTGGTCCTCCTTCTCTTCCTCATCATCTGAGGGAATCTCATGCGCTTCACCGGGACCGGGTAGCTCAGGCGTAGGAAGCTCCGTGTTGGCGTTGGCCAAGACGGCAAAGGACTCAGGCTCTGGCTCACCTTTCTCTCTCAAGTACACCACGTCTTCGGCGTACCTGTGAGCCAGTGCCCAGACGCCATAATCCTTGTCTGGGTACAAGGCAGCTCAGGCGATCTTCATTCTAGCGTCATTGTCAGCATCGCTTTCAGCAACCAGGCGGTTTTTCTCTTCCTCCAGAGTTGTTGCAAAGTTTATCTGAGCCTGGGCAGCCTCCTTCTCCAGCTTCTCAACCTTGGCTTTCAAGTTGGTGTTCTCTTCAGAAACACCTTGGAGTGTGCCAAGGTCCGCCTGGGCCTTCTTGAGCGCCTCGTCGGCCTTCTTGAGCGCCTCGTCAAACTTCTTGAGGCTCTCCTCCGCCTTTTTCTGAGCCTCCTCCGCCCCCTTCTGAGCCGTCTCTGCGTCGCTCACTCGCTGGTTGGCCGTCTTCAGATCCGCCTCCAGCTGCTGGATTTTCGACGCCTGTGTCATGGTGATTGCTTTAGTTTCAAGATCATTTACGATAGTGGAGTATAAAGCAACATTATCAGCGTCTGTGGCGGACTTCTTGGCCCTTTTTACCTCTTCCCATTTGCGGGTATAAGGACGCTTGAGCCATTCTACCCGCAGTAGAGCCTGCAAAAGTAAATCAAGTTAGTATTGCAGGCCGAGTAAAGTATCTTACCTCAGCTAATTTGTTAAGTATCTTACCTCAGCTAGAAGGGACAGGATTCGTTCCAGATTGAACGTCTCTATCCCAGGGATAGCGTTCTTGTCCTTCCTGCTCACCGCCTCCAGCATGGCCTTAGCATGCCTCTGGACGTCTGGCCAGCGAGGAGATTGATCTGCACCATAATTAACAGGTGATGAGTGCAAAATTAAGGCAGCACCTATCTGTTGTCGACTGTCTGAGGATGACGTCTGTTGGGAGTGGGATTTCACTCGCAAAGGCCACCCCACCTCAGGCGGGGATTCGAATGGGTTCTTACCTTCAGAACCGGCCAAGCGGGATCCGCTTGCAGGCATGGTGAGCCCCCCGGTTGCTGATAGGGGGTTGACGAGGTCGAGGCCCAAACTGCCGCCTATCCTCTCATTTCGCCCCCCTATCCGCATCTGATTGTTCCCGGCTGAGGCGCCAGGAGTTATGGCGGAGTTAGATTTTTTGGTCTTGTTGGGGGTGGAGGCGGATTCTTCCCCGGCCCGTTTGAGATCTTTCTCAAACGTCTTCCCTACCTCTCCTCCCTGTGAAAATAACCAAGTTAAGTTAGCATCCAGAGAAAGTAAACTTTGAGGCCAACCTAAGAAAGAGTCAAGCGATTTTTACCTTGGCCCTGACCGCGGCCGCCTGTTTTTTCCGCAAGCTCCTTGCAGATGGTTGCGGAGGACTGCTTGGGTGTCTTCTCAGTTTGCAACATGCTCAAAGCTTCTTCTGCAAAAAGAAAAAAGTTGATCAATATATCATCAAGCAATTCTGATACAAAAGTACTACAGGCGGATGTGAACTCAGGCGCATACGTTTGGTAAACATGTTTCCTAGCCCGTAGGTGGCTAAGAAACACTCGTCCTTGAACCAGGCGCTCTTAGGGATCCACTTCTTGGGGACTTTTATTGTCTCCCCAGTTGACAAGGTTGCGTCTATGAGGCTGAAAAAGTCTGCCTCAATTATTTTGTCTAAGTCCTCATCTGAGATCCGGGGAAGACAGCACTTTCGGCCCATCAGATCGGGCTTCTTATTATATTGGCGGAACTCTTAGTTCTCTCGCTTGTTGGGAGCCGTCAACAGGTAGAATCTGTGCTTCCTGCCGTCAAATTTAGATACCTTGTCTAAGGTCATCATGTATTGGAGATACGTGGTTAAAGTGTACCACGCCCTCTAGCCGCCTGGGCTTCGGGTAAGATAATGCATCTTAGCAAAAGCTTCCCAGCCGGGATGGAGCCCTTGGAGTTTGCAGGCGGCAACATACCCCAAGATGTTTGCACAAGAATTGGGGGTAAGTTGTCAGACTCCAATGTTATAGCCTCTCAAGATTGCCTTCACCGCCTGGTGAAGGGGAAAGCAAAGACCGACCTTGAACGCCGCCTCATAACAGCAGAAGTAGCTGTTGGTGTTCTACTGATCGTCTTCTCAGACAATGGTGTCGTCCTTAGGCGGCACTCTGATTTTGTACCCGTCTGAGACGTGGATTTTTAAGGGATCGTCCTCCGTGTGACCCCTGTCCTTGGCTGAGACGTGGATTTTTAAGGGATCGTCCTTCTCACTCCACTACTTCCTCTCATCCTCCTCACTATCTTCATCGTCGCCTTGGTCGCATTCTTCCAAAAAGGAATCTGCGGGAGTAAAAGGGGCACGCGGAGGGGATCTCTCCAGAGCCGTCTGGTTTCTCTGACCAGACGCTTCTCCCTCAAGCGTTTGGCCGCCTGACCCCCGCTTCTGTACTCCAGATTGGGGGTCGTCTGCATAGTCCGAGCCATTGTGTCCTGCACAGACACGTAAATGGCCGAAATCCAAGCAAAAGGGTGGTCCCAACACCCCGAGACGACACTCCCAGTCCTAGACTCAGCCGTCCCTAGTGACCGGCTAGACTCTAACCTAGGTTGTGCTGTGTGTGTTGGTGATGCATCCATTTATTGCAAGAAATATGTACAAGCGATGAAACATGAAAAAGAGCTGAGAGAAGTAGAGACGGTACCTTTAGATTTGATATCTGAAGATAGACGGGTCCGGCTGGGTTGACGAGAATGAGTTTTCTTACTTGCGCTTGACTCAGACAGCTGACTTCTACTCTCTCAAAGTTCTCTCTCTTGAAAATTTTTTGTAAACGTATAAAATTATGAGGGTAAACGGCTATATATAGTGGGTAAATACGGGGGCATCCCCGTAATTTACCCAGAAGTTGAATGGTTACTTTTTGGCGGTAAAATTACCACCAACCGGAGCGTGACGCGTGTCACAGATGCCACGCGGCGTGCCACGTCACATCTGTGAGGGGCAAATGTTTAGGGTAATTTTACCCCGACACGTGGCCCAATCAGAGGATGACACGTGTTAGCCCCATGATGGCCCAAAGTGGACCAATTCCTGTTTGACACGTGTCACTCCAGAAACTTGGGGGCAATAGCGGCCTTCAGGCCCAAATCCCAAGAAAGTCGCAATGCGGCGTAGCCCACCAATGATTAGGGTTCAGTGACCTAATCAGGGGCACAAATCCCGAGGACCCTATAAATAGGGAGATTCTCCTCTTTTGGAGGACACGTTTTACCATTTATTACAAACTGTCCCTGTGATAGAGACATCTGAGCTTGGAAACCGAGCAGATACCAACCTAAATTTCCGCACCTCTTTCTCTCCTTTCAAGTTACTAACTTGTTCGTCGGAGGCGAAGCACCACTCAACCGGTGTCTCCGTTTGTTTTGCAGGTACAGGCCGCACCAGATCAGTCTTCGTGTTGTAACTCTCCCGAGGGACAAAAACACCCAAAACAGGTGAGATCTACTTCCTTTGGCTTTAAAAATTGCAAAATCCGACTTTCTTAGAGAGAGAAGGAGAAGAACAAAAATGGAAAAGGAAGAAGAAGAATAGTGCGAAATGAAAATCGCGCTCAGCGATTTCTTTTTGCTGAAATAAATGTCACGCGCAACTGAAACAGTTGCACGTGAAAGACCAGTGCAACTTAGAACAATGCGAGTGCCTAGCCAGCACGACCCACTGAGTTGCGTGCGGATACTGGTCACTAAAATGACCGGTATCCATATTTTGATCCGTTTGATTATTTTTCAATGGTTTTTTCTCGTTATTAGACTTAATGGCACGCAAATTATCAAATTCTTTTTAAATTGCTTTGCATTTTGTAGTTTGCTTTCTTCTTTGATAGTTTTTGGCATTATTCTGCATGCACGCTGTAAAGAGGGTGATCCCATCGTAGGGGTCCTTCCTTAGATGCCCATGGCCATTTAAAAGCCTAAGATTTTACACTTGTTAGGGTGTATTAGGATTTGAATTCCTGACTGTTTGGGGGACCTTGAATTAGAATTGATTCTATCATCACCCTTTTTTGTATGAAACAAGTAGGAGTCGCCAATAAGTCTTGGGAAAACCCATAAACCTCGTTCATGCCTTTCCCCATATGGAGTTCATGGGATATTTAGCACAAATCATAAGTTTATCCTTGCCCAAATTGGTCTACATAAACCAGAAATGAGTTCGGGAGCGAGGGTACTAAAATAACGTTCCCTTTAAAGGAGAATCGCTATTCTAGCCCTAGTGCGGCCTCTACTAGCTCTTCCCTTTTTTACAATTTCATCACCAAACAATATATGCAACGCAATACCTAAAACTAAGTTAGTTAATTTTATTTACAAGCATTAATCACGTAGGAATTACTTTGCAAAGTCGTTATTCCTTATTTAATTCAAATTCGTTAAAGAAGCAAAAGTAAACAAGATTCGCCTTGGCTTAGGTGACCAATCAATAAATAAATTATTCAATTCTAATCTTATTTAACACAAGATACTATGTGGAATCGATTGATTAAATGTCCTTTTAAAGTGGCCAAACAACACTATTTCGTTGATTAAAGTTCTTTTAAACAACAAAAGTATATGTGATTTATCTAAGTGCTCGGGAATTTACCACTTCTCTTTGCTAAATCTCCGTTTAGACCACTTATGGACTCCTTCTTGTCCGACAACCTCCACCATAGTAACAAAGATTAAGAGGGGTGAGTGTTTAGGACAAGAGGGTTTGGAAGCACAAGCTCACAAGAGTTTCTGCCAGGATTTTAGGTTAGTTTTTGTGTGTTTTAGCCTCATATTAAGCCCCTATTTATAGGGAATGGGTGAAATTAGGGTTTTAAGCATTCTGCTGCAGCAGGTGTCGCGCGCATCTGGATGAATTGCGCGCGGCATCCTAGCGCAAGTGATTTAGTTGCACTGCTATGGGCAGTGCAACTGAATGTCTTACGTGCTGTTTTATGTTAAGATTCAATTCTATATTTTTATAAAATTCTTAATCTTTCGTGACCGCATCTCTAGAAATTGCGCAAGGTGTTGCATGCGCCAGACCAGCGCGACTAAATGAGATGCCCGCGGATTTTTCTACGACAGCCTTAATTTTAACCTAGGTGCCTGATTCTTGGGCCTCAATCGATTGAGGACACAGTCAAGCAAGTAAGAGAAATCCAATCTAAAATCCAAGCAGCTCAAGATCGCCAAAAGAGTTATGCAGACTTAAAGCGAAGAGAAGAAGAATTTGAAATTGGCGATAAGGTGTTACTAAAGGTTTCACCGATGAAAGGAGTGATGAGATTTGGGAAGAAAGGAAAGCTCAGTCCAAAATACATCGGTCCATATGAAATACTACAAAGAATAGGCAAAGTAGCTTATAGTTTAGCCTTACCAATGGAGCTTAGTAAAGTACATGACGTATTTCATGTTTCCCAATTGAGAAGGTACATCCCCGATAAATCCCATGTGCTACAACCAGAAACCATCGAGTTAGACCAAAGTTTAACCTATGAAGAGAGACCTGACAAGATTCTTGACAGTAAAGTGCGTAGTACACGCAACAAGAACGTTAAGATTGTAAAGGTACTTTGGTCTAACTAAGAATATGAGGAAGCCACTTGGGAAGCAGAGGATGAAATGAAAAAGAAATACCCAGAGTTGTTTCAGGTATGTAGAGTTACGGGGGCGTAACTCGTTTTCTTTAAGGGGGGTAGAATGCGGTAGAATTTCGCGCTTTTCCCCTATATTTCAGTTATTTTCGTGCTCTTTGCACTAATTTAAACAAGTATTTCGAGTATTTATGCTCTCAAAGAGACATAAAACAGTAAAGGTGTGACAAAAAATACAGCAATATTATACATAATAAGGAAAAAGGGTTGATTTCCGTTCCCCAAGTTTCGGGACGAAACTTCTTTTAAGGGGGGTAGACTGTAATACCCTGTATTTTATATGTATTTTATTTAAAGTATGTATTTTATAAAGTATATTAAATAGTTGTGATTATTTTAATTAAAGTATTTTAATTAATATTATAAAAGGAAAGTATTTTAATTAATAAAGTATTAAAGTATTTTATTATAAAAGGAAAGTTTATTTAAGTATTTTATTTAAAAGTTGGGGATTTTATTTTAAGGAAGTTTAATTTTAACAAGTTTTATTAGGGAAGGGATTAGGAAAAACCAAAAGAGGAAAGTTTAGGGTAAAAGGGTTGGTAGAGAAGGGGGTATAAATATCCCACTTATGAGGCAAATCAACTTTTCCCAGAGTGGAGAAAACCCAAGGTAAGCTTCTCCCCTTTTCTCTTTACTTTTCTTTCCTTTTTTTCTTCCTCTTCCCCTTCCCCTATTCATGGCCGGCCACCACCACCACCATACACGTGGCCGGACCACCACCACACACCACCGCGCACCACTAGCACACGGCCAGCAACCGCGGCGGCAGGCGGCAGCAGCCCAGTCGTGCCGTGGTGGCTGCTGCTGCCATGGGTTTTCTCGAAAAAAAAAAAAAGAATTAATCTTTCCTATTCTAATCTAATCTATGCTTAGATCTAATTACAAATTATGAATTTTGGGATTTAATTTTGATGTTTGAATGTTGTAATCATGTTAATTAATTTTCAGCTTTGGTTTTAATTTAAAAAGCCCCAATTTTTGAAACCCTAGGTTCTTGATTTATGAAATTATGGAAGTAGATGATGTATGAATGTTTAGATCTTCAATTTAAGTGCTTTGAAACCAAATTACAGCAAGTTTTAATTAGAAATAAAGTGCTGGAATTTTATGTAGAACCCTAAATATTATGTTTTTGAAGGAAATTTAAATTACCCATCAAGTGGGACTTAATTAGAGTGTTTTAAATATAATTTCAGCTTATTCTAATTATTCTAAGAGGGATTTTAGGATAGTATATATTGCTGGAAATTTGTTTAGAGTGGGTTTTAATACTCTATTATAATTTTAATGTGTAGCAGACTTCGAAGTGAGCAATTTTTACTAGTTGTGACGAGTTTAAGATCGTATTCAAGGTACGTTCGCGTACTTAGTATATTTTGATGATGTAGAATCATGCTAGGTTTAATTTCAAACAATTGCAAGTAGTGTCATGCTAAGGTTTATGTATTAAATTGTGAATTATTGGTGTTGGTAATTGAATTGTGAAGCATGAATTATTTGTGATGGTTTATGGATTGGAAAATTATATTTTGGCATGATTATGTGGACTACATATTTATTTATGGCATGATAGAGAGCTTGTTTAATTAAACTAATGGTTTAATTATGTTTGGAATATTGAAAAGGAATTTAATTATGGTTCATATAATTTTTATTGATGCTTTAAGCATGAGGAAGGAGCTAGATAAGTGTCTATGTACACGAGGAATAAATTGTATGTCGGTGCCTTTGTGCACTTAAGGTGTGTTTAACACCGAGGGATAGGATTTGTGGCGCGTTATGCGTTTAAGGTGTCTTTGACACTGAGGTAGAATTAAAAAGGGTTCAACATTAAATATTATGTGGTCACTAAATATTCAAGAACTAAATTGGTATGTTTGTTGATTGAATAATTATTGATGATTGAATAGTTATGCTTTGAGAGTCATCACCAAGTCTAATAATATGTAAATAACGTAAAGTGAAAGAGATTACGCACCAAAACTCTTGGAACGTATATACCTTGAGTATGAACATATGGGGGGAGTTATGTGACTTTATATTTGATCACAACTTCCAATGGAGTACAGGACGTTGTATATTCCTTTTTATTATTTATTATGCGCAGGAATACCGCCACCTTTGTGTGGTTTGTCGCTAGCACGGTTAGCTCCCGTGCCAGTTAACCTCAAATTATATTTGGGGGAGGTAGATTTGGAAACCCGTTCGATGCGTAATCAAGGCAAAATGAATTAATTATTGTCTAGTCATTGTGTCTTGTTTGTTGTTGGGTGTTCTTGTAAACAGGTGTAATGAGGTAAGTGTGTGTGATGATAGGAGAATGCATGCTAGTGTGTTTAGCTACGCTTATGTACTCAGCTTTGCTGATTGTGTGTGTTGTTTGTGTCTGGCCATGTCTTGATCTTGGCCCTACGATGATCAATTTTAATGGAGAGTAGTGGGGGCAAGTAAAGATACTCTTTCAGGTATTGAAGCATGTTTATGACAGGGCATGAGTGAAGAGGGAATCATGCTAGCTTCCATTAGGATATGTTTTGTTTTATGCATTGAATGGTTTATTATATTACTTTGTGGACTAACACTAAAAGTTGGGTTGTTTCGGTTTTGAATAAGGGCCTTAAATGGTTCCAAGTTGTAGTGGATTTCAATTGGCTTTGGTTTTGTTGATTTTCAACTTTATTTTCGTTGGTTTAGTTTTTAAATTGTGTTATCTAAATAGTTTTGGTTTTCAAGTCTTCCGCTGTGTATCTTTGATATTTGCCTTAACCGTTTTCACGGTGGCGGTAATGTCTTAGATATTCCTAAAACGTATTTTAAAAGGAGTAAAGTGTGAATTTAAAGGAAAGGAATTTCTAGGGTGTTACAAACATGCTTAAAGGTATGATCACAGTGGGGCTCAAGTGCGGGATGCTTAAAATATTCCCTATAGTTTTTTTGGCGATTTCACTGGGGAGGATTTCTGCTTTTATTCCTAAAATATATTTTGGCAATGATTTAGAATGAGTGGATGAGACTCGAAAAGTTCTAAGTATTTCATGTACGTAATTTTGATTAACATTATTGGCGTATGCATAAAAAGGTCCTCATTGGAAAGACCATACGTAGTGAGTAAAAAAACATTTTACACGTAGGAATCTAGGTAAATATCTTTCGCAACTAAAGTCGAAATTATGCTACGAAAAAATGGAAAATTCAAGAATAGAAAGCTGCCGAGGCAAGTAGGAATTAGCGCTGAGAAAACAAATTCAGTGTCAAACGATGGCGTTGTCGCTTGGCGACAGTCTTGTCGTCTAGCGACAGTGCCAGCGGCTGGCGACGACGCTATTTTCTCCGCCAAATTCTTCCATAATCGAGCTAAAAATCTACCTTCTTGTTTCGACTAGTTTTCTAGTACTGTTTGCTCGGCTTTACTTCCTGATTGAGTTTTTCCTTTTTTTCTGAAACCGATATGTGTTCTACATATGTCCATAACCCTCTGGAAATTCACGCTCCATCTACCCAATCGAACGCTCTTGGCAACGAAGGGTACTCCGAGTTTGTTGAATTCACCAAACCATGGACCCTCTTTGACTAACCCATATCCTGAACTTTAGAGCTAGGGCCATGGTTAGGTTGCAATCTCATTGCATCATATTGTGACTACATGACTACTTGTGCATTATTTATTGTGCATATTTTTATATGTATTTTCCCTAACCGTTTGTTTGACTTGTGAATAAGCTGAATAAATTAATTAATGACTAAAGGACTTTGCTAATTTAATTAATTAATTAATTAATGATTAAAGTCTAATAAATTGATCAAACTTGGCTTAGTACGACTTTTAGGCCTGTCCCTTTAGATTAAAATACTGGAAACAGTCCCAGATCGATGTTCCAGAATGGCGCGGAGATTTGGGTTGTGGTGCCACGCGCTAGTGTTCAGCGCCATGCGACGATCCTGTTGTCTGGCGCTGACCCTTAGTGTCTGGTGACGGTACTGTCGTCTGACGACAACCTATTTTTTGCTCGAGTCTTCACAACAAATAAGTTTAATCAATTTGCTAAAACAGTTTAATTAGTTTATTAATGACAGTAATCATGTTCAGTCCTTAATTGAGTATAGGCACATAGTGAGAGGGGAAAACTAGGTCGTTATCAAATCTTCCCTCGGTCAAACTAATTTATAAACACTTAACAAACCTAAATATGAGTATAGAGGCAAGTTAAGGGTCGAACCTAAAGGAACGGTAATGTTCAAATGCTTTATATTTGGGTGCCTAAGCTAGGTCAAAGTCAAAGATAAAGAGAGAATACTAACAACCAACAAAACAAGTAACCAAGGAAAAAAAACACTAGGAACAGGGATCAAAAAGTAATCATGTCAATAGCAACAACTTAGGAAGATCATGCCAATCAAAGGCTCACTCTAAAACAAAAGAAGAAGAAGAAGAAGAAGAAGAAGAAAAAAAAAAAAAAAAAAAAAAAAAAAAAAAAAAAAAAAAAAAAAAAAAAAAAAAAAAAAAAAAAAAAAAAAAAAAAAAAAAAAGAAGAAGAAGAAGAAGAAGAAGAAGAAAAGAAGAAGAAAGAAGAAGAAGAAGAAGAAGAAGAAGAAGAAGAAGAAGAAGAAGAAGAAGAAGAAGAAGAAGAAGAAGAAGAAGAAGAAGAAGAAGAAGAAGAAGAAGAAGAAGAAGAAGAAGAAGAAGAAGAAGAAGAAGAAGAAGAAGAAGAAGAAGAAGAAGAAGAAGAAGAAGAAGAAGAAGAAGAAGAAGAAGAAGAAGAAGAAGAAGAAGAAGAAGAAGAAGAAGAAGAAGAAGAAGAAGCACAAAAGAGAGTAAAAATATGGTTACAGCTTGTCTCGGAGAAAAAGAAACAAAAACGGAGGCACAAAGAAAAAGAAACAAAAACGGAGGCACAAGGGACTCACAATGTTGCGCCAACCCCTGATCGAGGCGTGATGGTTTGGGTCCCACTTAAGGACCCTAGGGTCCTTGTTGGGAGGAGCCTCCCAAACTACATCCTCCTGGTGACGAAGATCAGCTCTGACGAGTCGCTTCCGAACCGCCTCGTCAGGCACGGGATCTCAACATCGACAAATGGAGGCGAATCCATACTGTGAATAGATAAAGTTTCTTTATTAGTGTATTTTTTCTAAACAAAGCTAATATACATGTTCTGAACCCATTTTGGCAGCATAACAGCTACCGAAAGGGCAAAACACAAAAATCAAATGCCACCCATGCTAGGGGGCTATGATACCTGCAGTTAAAATCAGTAAATAGAGGCTTCTAACACCCAAAAAAGCCATCCTATACCAGTTTCAACTAAGCATTCAAGGGATTATATTCCAAAATCTCAAAGAATCAATTATTCCTAGGCGAATAATATTAACAATAATGAAATTATCATCTACCAAACAATCTTGAAGTTCGAACATGGCAAAAATAAGCTAAGTATACACTTCGCACCAATTTTCGGATTCAAAATTTTCAAAACATTACTTATGAATATATAATTAGTTCTAATACTATAATTACTTCATAATCAACAAGTGTATCCAAAATGAGCAAGCTAAATAACAAGAAACAAACCAAATTCGAAGAAAAGTGCAAAAAACGTACTCAAACGAAGAAATTCTCATACAAGGTTCAATACTTAACCATTTTTCATGAAATTTGCTGCAAAATACTCCTTAAACATAGCATAATAACATGGAACAAACAATTTCAAGAATAATGTCTGAATAAAAAACCCCAAATTCGAAAATTGGGGTTTAATGGTTCGAAACACACCCAAATTTACACCAAGAACAAACGAATTTAAACAAAAAACATACATTGGATTATGGAAAATGTGAATTAAGGGTGAGATCTACTTCCTTTTGCTTTGAAATCGCAAAATTCGAGCTTCTTAGAGAGAGAAAGAGAGGAACGAAAATGGAAAAGGAAGAAGAAAAAGAGTGCAAAATGAAAATCGCGCTCAGCGATTTCTTTTTGCTGAAATAAATGTCACGCGCAACTGAAACAGTTGCACGTGAAAGACTAGTGCAACTTAGAACGATGCGCGTGCCTGGCCAGCGCGACCCATTGAGTTGCGTGCGGATACTGGTCACTAAAATGACCGGTATCCAGATTTTGATCCGTTTGATTATTTTTCAATGGTTTTGCTCGTTATTAGACGTAGTGGCGCGCAAATTATCAAATTCTTTATAAATTGCTTTGCATTTTGTAGTTTGCTTTCTTCTTTGATAGTTTTTGGCATTATTCTTCATGCACACTATAAGGAGGGTGATCCCATCGTAAGGGTCCTTCCTTATATGCCCATGGCCATTTGAAAGCCTAAGACTTTACACTTGTTAGGGTGTATTAGGATTTGAATTCCTGACTGTTTGGGGGACCTTGAATTAGAATTGATTCTATCATCACGCCTTTTTTGTAAGAAACAAGTAGGAGTCGCCAATGAGTCTTGGAAAAATCCATAAACCTCGTTCATGTCTTTCTCCCATGTAGAGTTCACGGGATATTTAGCACAAATCATAAGTTTACCCATGCCCAAATTGGTCTACATAAACCGGAAATGAGTTAGGGAGCGAGGGTACTAAAATAACGTTCCCTTTAAAGGATTAATCACGTAGGAATTACTTTGCAAAGTCGTTATTCCTTATTTAATTCAAATTCGTTAAAGAAGCAAAAGTAAAAAAGATTAGCCTTGGCTTCGGTGACCAATCAATAAATTAATTATTCAATTCCAATCTTATTTAACACAAGATACTATGTGGAATCGATTGATTAATTGTCCTTTAAAGTGGCCAAACAACATTATTTCGTTGATTAAAGTTCTTTTAAAAAAGAAAAGTATATGTGATTTATCTAAGTGCTCGGGAATTTACCACTTCTCTTTGCTAGATCTCCGTTTAGAACACTTATGGACCCCTTCTTGTTCGAGAACCTCCATCATAGCAACAAAGATTAAGAGGGGTGAGTGTTTAGGACAAGAGGATTTGGAAGCACAAGTTCACAAGAGTTTCTGACATGACTTTAGGTTATTTTTTGTGTGTTTTAGCCTCGTATTAAGCCCTATTTATAGGGAATGAGTGCAATTAGGGTTTAGTTCACAAGAATTTCTGCCAGGATTTAGTTGCGCTGCTATGGGCAGCGCAACTGAATGTCTTGCGCGCGGTTTTATGTTAAGATTCAATTCTATATTTTTATAAAATTTTGAATCTTTCGCAAGCGTATCTCTACAAATTGCGCTGGGTGTTGCGCGCGCCAGACCAGCGCGACTCATTGAGATGTGCGCGGATTTTTCTACGGTAGCCTTAATTCTTACCTAGGCGCCTCTAAATCCGTCATTATTGGGTCTTAAGCACGGGCCTAATCCTAGTTATGATCGAGTTTAGTTAATTGGACCTTGTTTTGCATTTGTTTTGGGTTATGCTAGTCTTTTTGTGTTTTGCGGTTTATCCAATCATCCATAAGCAATCTTCACTTCGATCCAATACGAAGATGGTTTTATTTATCGTCATTACACTTCCTGTCGGGACAGAAGGCCAAAAGTAGATGTCTACATTTAGCCCCCACTTTGATCAAGTCTGGGATATATGAGAATCAAAGTAGCTAAGGAAATAAATCCGAGACTTATTCTGCGAAGTTCTCAAAGAATAGAGAATCTTGCAGAAATGTTAAGGATGTCGAAACGATCCTTGATTCGCTAAGTGTTTGAAACAAGTAGCTATTAAGGGTAGAAAAAGCATTTTCTATGTCTTAACGCGCTAAAGAATCTAGATTGATCCTTTGCAATTGTAGAATGCTTTTACAAGGGTGTTTTGGGTGATGTCATGTCATGAGAAGAAATTGGTTTAAAAAGGGAAAAAAAGGGATGATGTCTACCCAATCATTTCATCGTTGGTCTAAAGTCCCTCGATATGTCATTGAAACTTTAGCCTGATTTTAACAGTTAAAAAAGATGATAAAAAGAATGTTTCGGCTTTTGCAGCCTTTCGTCTTTCGCAGCCTAAACACTTCGGCTTTCGCAGCCGGAATAGAGATCTTGACAATTTGCTTGTCAAAAACGCAATACTCGATGTCCACAAGATAGAAATACATGTCTCAAGACTGGAGGCATATGTCCAAATCCAGTGAGAGTGAAGAAAATCGGCAACTCTCTCAGCAGTTTTGTCCTCAAGATGAGTACACGTGTCGTAGGACTGGGGGCACGTGACTATATAGGTGTAACATCATCTCGTCGCTCTTTGTACAGGGGTGGACGATACCCTAACTGTCCGGTAAGCTAGTAAGAGCTCTAACTACCGTATTTGCTTCCAATCAGGAAGTGTTTATTCCTGAATGGTTCAGCGTGCCTGTCGACTCGTGAGCTAACGCCTAAAGAAAATTAATTCTCTACCTTTTAGTTCCGAGAGGTAGATCTCGCAAAGCTTGGGGAAGAAGTGAAATTTTATGCAACACCTACGCCATACAATTTTACGCTGTATGATACGCCTTGCATTTTTACGCTGTTTGATGACGCCTCCTTTTTGCTGTGGACGTGAAAAAAGAAGAAAAGCCGGACATTTATAACGTCATTACATTAAAATGACAAACCTGTCTATGGGAGCTTTTACGTAAAGCACTACTACGAAACGTCTTAAGACACTTTTGCGAAAAAGTTCAAAACGTATGCTTAGGGAAGGCACAAAGCACGGTGTGCATGCAAAATGATGGAAAAATCTATCAAAGAAGAAAACAAACTACAAAATGCAAAGCAATAAAAAAAAGATTTTGATAATTTGCAAAAACCGTTGGAAAATGATCAAACGGATCAAAATCTGGATTGCGGTCATTTTAGTGACCAGTATCCGCGCGCAACTCAATGGGTCGCGCTGGCTAAGCGCGCGCATCTTTCTGAGTTGCGCTGGTCTTTCACGCGTAACTGTTTCAGTTGCGCGCGGCATTTTAGTCAGCAAAAAGAAAATCGCTGAGCACGATTTTCATTTTACTTTCTTCTTCTTCTTCTTCCTTCGCCATTTTCATCCCTTTCTCGCTCTAAAAAGCTCGATTTTTTTACAATTTTCAAGGCCAAAGGAAACTGATCTCACACTTAATTCACATTTGCCATAAATCCAATGTAACTTTCTTGTTTAAATTTGTTCATTTTTGGCGGAATTTGGGCGTTTTTCGAATCATAAATCCCAATTTTAGATTTTATTAGAACATTATTCTTGAAATTGTTTGTTCCATGTTATTATGCTATGTTTAAGGAGTGTTTTGCAACAACTTTCATGAAAAATGGCTAAGTATTGAACCTTGTATGAGCATTTCTTTGTTTGAGTACGTTTTTTGCACTTTCCTTCGAATTTTGTTTGTTTCTTATTAATTTGCTTGCTCATTTTGGCTATACATATTAATTATGAAGTAATTATAGTATTAGAACTAGTTATATCTTCATAAATAATGTTTTGAAAATTTTGAATCCGAAAATTGGCGCGAAGTGTATAATTAGCTTATTTGTGCCATGTTCGAACTTTAAGATTGTTTGGTAGACGATAATTGCACCATTGTTACTATTATTTGCCTAGGCATAGTTGATTCTTTGAGATTTTGAAATGTAATCCCTTGAATGCTTAGTTGAAACTAGTATAGGGTGGTTTTTATGGGTGTTAGAAGCCCCCATTTGCTGAGTTTCACTGCAGGTATCGTAGCCCCTAGTATGGGTGGCATTTGATTTTTGTGTTTTGCCCTTTAGGTAGACGTTATGCTGCCGAAATGGGTCCAAAACATGTGTATTTGCTTAGTTTAGAATAAACTAATAAAGAAACTTTGTCCGTTCATAGCATGGACTCACCTCCATTTGTTGATGCTGAGGAGGTTCTAGGAGATCCCGTGCCTGACGAGGCGGTTCGCCCTCGAAAGAGGGTAACCCGTCCCCGAGAGGAGGTTTAGGAGGGACGCGTCGGAGCTGATCTTCGTCGCTAGGAGGATGTGGTTTGGGAGGCTCCTCCCAACTAGGACCCGAGGGTCCTTAAGTGGGATCCTGACCATCACGTTTCGATCAAGGGTTGGCGCGGGTTCTTCAAAACAAATTTTTTACTCTCTTTTGTGCCTTTCCTTTTTTAGAGTGAGCCTATCATGTGCCTATACGGCTATGGTGATCTACGAGGTCGTTTTGAGAGTTTGCCCGAGGTGGAAAAGGAGGTTGTAGAGCTTTTGGGGATCAGCTCCCTGCTGGCGGCTCTTCGGGATTTATCGAGTCAGCCTGCATCATCGGCTTTTCTTCGTGGATTGTTGGAGTTTTGGTGGGAGTCCACCAACACTTTTCACTTTCCATGGGGAGAGATGACGGTTACCCCTTACGGTTTCTCTATGATTACGGGTTTACCTTTCGGAGGTGAGCCCGTGGTTATGGAGGTCGTTGAGGGTCAGACGAGAGAATGCGTGACCTCGTGGGGGATCGTCTTGCGGTGGCCCTTCACATATATGCGCAGTCTTGTCCGTACTTGGTTCTTGCCGATGAGTTGTCGGCTGACGAGGTTGATCGACACTATACACCTGAGCAGCTGGCTCGGATATACATTGCTCACGTTCTTTCCGTCACTATCTTGAGTGATCGAGGAGAGCGTTTCACCATTGGGTTACTAATTTGCCTCAAGGATTTTGGGCAGGTAGGTAACTTGAGTTGGGCGGAGGTGTCGTATGCCCGTATGCTTACAGTGTGGGCAAGGCGACTCAGGTGATGGATTCCGCGGCAACTACTAAGGTGCCTCGGATCTCCCTTTCATGGCATGGTCGTATCCTTGAGGTGCGTACTTATCCCTTTTTTCTTTTAATCTCCATTTTTGTTATTTTTTTTCTTATTATTATTTTTGCTTCTTAGAGGCTTGGGGATATTCGTACTCGCCTTTCTTAGCCCCCAGGATGCTTGAGGCTACTCGTTTTCCTATCGGTCATCGACTGGTCACGATTAAAAAAAGACGAGCCACTTCAGCCGGCGACTTTCCCCAGAGGACCCTTTCGGCGACTCGTGCAACCACATGTGCATCTTTTTGATTTTTTGTTTATTTTCTGATGATTTTTCATGTAGCTGTGTTTAAGTCTGTCGGAATTCAAAATTCAATCTCAACCTGAGGCTGAAACAAACCCTCCTATATATGTGGCTCAGCTTTGGAATGGGAAGTTGTGGGGTAATGAGGAGTTATTGAAATGGTTTTCACAGAGAGAGGCTCACTGATTAAGTCTCTCATGATTCCTCTTTCAGGAGGAGGTGATGAATGGTGCTGACATTATTCAAAGGATGGGAATTTCTCGGTCAAAAATGCTTACAATATCTTACTTGCTGAAAAAGAAAGTGGTCAAGCTATGTCGTCACGTGAGGTTGTATGTTTTGATTGGAATTTGATCTGGAATGCTAAAATACCTCCAAAAAATAAAGCATTTTGCTTGGCGATTGGTCATAGGAAGTATTGTTGTGAGGAGCAATTTAAAGAAAAGAGGCCTTATAACTGATGCTACTTTGTCCTATGTGTGGCGAGGGAGACGAAACCATGATTCACCTCATTGCCCACTGCTCGTAAGCCAAAAAAGGTATGGTACCACTCTCCTCTTTGTATTGATTCTACAATTTTTGTGGGCAATCATGTTAGTGAGTGGTGTATGTCAATGAGGAGCTTGTTGTTGAATGTTGATTGGGGTAATCTGTTTTGGGGATTAGTATGGGGAATTTGGTTGAGACGAAATAAGTGGGTTTTTGAGAAACAAAAAAGGGAGGTGGAGGAGGTTTTTTTTTTTAAGTGTATGGGGCTTATTAGGGGGTATGAACATGCTTTTGAAGCTAGCAATCTCAGTATGGGAGAACCAAAACTTAAGACCAGCTGGGAAGCTCCGGTAAAAAGGGTGCTAAAAATTAATTCTGATGTTGCGGTCTTCAGTGACTCAACTGCAGGGCTAAGAGGGGTTGCTCGTGACTTTGAGGGTGATGTGTTGGCTGTTATGTGCGTGAAAATTAATGGCAGCCTTGCTAGTGATGTGGGTGAGGCAACGACGATGCATTTCGCTTTGTCCATAGCCATGGAGGCCGGGTTTAGAAGCTTTGTTCTCGAGACCGATAACCTCAAGCTCTTCCATCATCTGAAGAAAGCACTTGTCTCTCCTACTGAATTTGGACAATGTGGTTAAAGACATGATTTTCTTGGCCAATTCTTGTGCTTTTGTATCTTTTCTTTTGTGAAAAGGGAGGGAAATAGAGTTGCTCATGACTTAGCTAATCTTTGTAAGAGCTACAATGAACTGAGGGTGTGAGTTGAGGAATATCCTCAAGAAATTTCTGGCAGTGTGTTGTCTGACTTGGAGACTTTATCTCTTTAATTTATTGCGTTTGCTTTTTGTAAAAAAAAAAAAAAAAAATCTTTTTCTTGACAATTTCTTCTAACATTTTAATTGGAAGAACGGCATCGGCACAACATAGTGAACAAAATTGAACATACCATGAAGTAGTTTGGATTGGATGTTGCACGCCCCCTGTGGTTTGCTAACTTATGTCCACCCTCCACAGTCCACATATGAAATTACCTGTCGGCCCAATTCCACAAATAAAATTTTGGCTGTTGCTCCTCGAAACCTCTTTTTTTCCCACACTCGGACTCTTCCAAGTTCCACCCCATCTTTCACCCTTCCTCGGCCCCCCCCCCCCCCCCCCCCCCCCAAAAAAAAAAAAACTCTCACGAAAAACTAATCGACCAAGATTAACAAAACTCAGGCAAGTTCTTCACCAAAACCGCATCTCCGACGCCGTAATCGTTAGAGGATGCCGCCGAAACAGCAGCAATCGAAGGCCGATCTAGCGAAGAAGCAGAAACAAGTTGAGGATAAGACTTTTGGTCTTAAGAACAAGAGTAAGAGCAAAAATGTTCAGAAATATGTTCAGAGCCTCAAACAATCCGTCCAACCTAAAGTTGACCCAAAAAAGACTGATGCTAAGGTTCTCTACCTTTCAATTTTTTAAATTTTTACTTTTTTTTTCCTACTCATGCAGTTGTTTATAATTGTTATCGATTTTTTTTTTTTTTTGTTTTGTTTTGTTTTTTTTTTTCCAATTTTTTTTGTATTTAAATATATATATATATATATATTTTTTATTAGTGAATATATGATGGCAATTTTTTTAACTGATTCATATTGGGTTTACTCTCTTTGGAATTAGTTTTTAAATTGGATTTACTTTCGTGTACTAAGGATATAACATCTGATTTATAATATTTTCAGTATAATAGTTGTGGTTCTTTGTCATTGTTGTTGCTGTTTTTTTCCCCTAAATCTTTGTTGATGGGGCAATTGCATATTGAGAAATTTAGTCATAAACCACTAGGGTTCACTTTATGTGTAGCAACTTACGAACATCCTAAAATAATATTGTGGGAGTATTTGAATTTCGGGATTTCAATTTGTCAATTTTTTATTGGCATTGAAACATCCTGAGTATTGAAGTCTGAGTATGCCACGGCATTAATATTGCACGCGCATAGGCATATTGTCAATAATAATGTTGGTTGTCTGAATTGCAGAAAAAGAAAGAAGAAGAGAAGGCGAGGGAAAAGGAGTTGAATGATTTGTTTAAGATTGCTGTTACCCAGCCTAAAGTTCCAGTTGGTAATACATTTATTTTTTTGACTTGATGATGGATTTATCTATTTCTTAACTGTTTTCCAATTCATTGCATGTTTTATTATGTTTGTTGTGGTTTTGGTGAAGTATTTACCATGTTAGCTTTTGTGCTTGATCAGGTGTTGATCCCAAGTCTATACTGTGCGAATTTTTTAAGGTAGGGCAGTGTACAAAGGGTTTTAAATGCAAATTTTCACATGATCTGAATGTGCAAAGGAAAGGAGAGAAGATTGACGTTTACTCAGATAAGCGTGATGATGGTGAGTAATTGTATTTGATGTTGTGATGTTAAATGTTTGATGTTGTAATTGTATTTGATGTTAGTTTACGGTTTAAATTATGTTTTAAACTGCATAGAATATTGTCTTTTGCCTTGTATTTTGTTGATTGGATTTTTTGTGGGCATTTATTTTTCTTCTTTCAAGGAACAATGGAGGAATGGGATCTAGAAACCTTGGAAAAAGCTGTGGCAGAGAAGAGCAAGGAGTACAATCAGAACAAACCAACCGATATTGTAAGTCTTTTTCATTGTTATTTAGATGTTTAAATGTAATCTTTGGTCTACGCCCCTCATCCCCTGTTTAAGTTGTGATAAATTTTTTAATTTGTCAAGTTAGTCTTGTAATTGTAAAATGTCATTTGGCATGAGTAGTTAATATCTAGCATTGTGAGCTTCCCATTGTTTAAGAAGCTGTGAATTTTCTACTTGAAATGTGAGCTGAGTAATGCTATACTATTTTTGTCTCTCTTAGACTTTTGACTTAGATGTCACCTGTCACAAATTGTTGAAGTTGTGATGTTAAATGTTCCTGTGAGAAAACTGAAGTTATACTTTATTATGATGTATGAGAGGATGTGATTGATACTTCTTCTGCTTGGAGTTGTCTTGCCGAACTTTTCGATCCCTGCCAAACCTTTGACTATTCAGCATATACATTGTTAACTTGATAAATTTTAATTTAGTATAATCTATCAACAATTGATTAAGATTACGCTCCCAAAAACACATACCAACTTTTCTTTTAAACATTTATGAAGTCCAAAGAATGGGTCAATTATTTTCTTATTTGCAAGATGATATTGTTTCAGTTGGTATAATGTCTTAGTGCTAACTCATATCCATTCCAAAAAAAAAAAATTATAATAATTATAAATGGCTGGCGGCTAGTTAGAACTCTTTAAAGTATTAGCCCAAAATTAATTAAAGTGTGCTTTCAAAATGTTGGTTGTGATTAGCTTAAATTTCATGACAAAACTATTGAAACCACTCTATATGAAGAGCATTTTATTTTGATCAAGTAAATAAACAATAAATTTGGGTTGCGATTTGAAGCTACATGGTCTTACTTTTAAAGGGCGCAAGGCGCACCAAGGCCCAGAAGGTCCTTGGAGCCTAGGCACAAGGCGAAGGTGCGCACCTTTTATAGGTGAGGCGCACTTTATTCATATAGAAAAGAAATGATAATTCCTATTAAACAAGTATAAAAATGAAATTATGAGAAAAGGTGAAAGGGGAGCCATGTGATCAATAACAAGGGTTCTTCAAATCGAATTATAGGATGTGGGATTTCTCTCTCCAGTAGAATTGAAGAAAACCTGCCTATAACGAAGTCTCCTGGTATACTTTAGGAAAAATAAACTTACACAATAGCTATGGATGCTTTAAAACATAAAGCGCGAAATAAGGCGCAGGAAGCCTAGAAAAAAGCGCAAAGGCGCGCACCTTTTGTAATGTCTTTGAGCCTCAAAGAGCTAAGGCGCCAACTCTCGAGCCTCACTGTGCCTTGTGCTTTTATGAAACTAAGGCTACGGTTATATAAAGCTGTATGTGGTCTTCAAACTAGTAATTTTGTTGTCTTGTTTTCAAAACCTTTTCATAGTTGCAAATGTTTTGAGGTTTGCAATATCAAAAGTAATACTTGTATTACTTATGTAGGGCATATAAGATTCATTTATTATTGTTATTGTTATTGTTTATTGTTTATTGCTATTGTTGTTATTATTTATTGTTTATTGCTATTGTTGTTGTTGTTGTTGTTGTTGTTGTTGTTGTTGTTGTTGTTGTTGTTGGTGTGTGGTGTTGTTGGTTGTTGTTGTTGTTGTTGTGGTGGTGGACGTCGTCGTCGTCATATTATTATTATTATTATTATTATTATTATTATTATTATTATTATTATTATTATTATTATTATTATTATTATTATTATTATTATTATTATTATTATTATTATTATTATTATTATTATTATTATTATTATTATTATTATTATTATTATTATTATTATTATTATTTATTATTATTATTATTATTATTATTATTATTATTATTATTATTATTATTATTTTTTTTTTTTTTTTTTTTTTTTTTTTTTTTTTTTTTTTTTTTTTATTATTATTATTATTATTATTATTATTATTATTATTATTATTATTATTATTATTATTATTATTATTATTATTATTATTATTATTATTATTATTATTATTATTATTATTATTATTATTATTTTATTATTATTATTATTATTATTATTATTATTATTATTATTATTATTATTATTATTATTATTATTATTATTATTATTATTATTATTATTATTATTATTATTATTATTATTATTATTATTATTATTATTATTATTATTATTATTATTATTATTATTTTATTATTATTATTATTATTATTATTATTATTATTATTATTATTATTATTATTATTATTTTTTTTTTTTTTTTTTTTTTTTTTTTTTTTTTTTTTTTTTTTTTTTTTTATTATTATTATTATTTATTATTATTATTATTATTATTATTATTATTATTATTATTATTATTATTATTATTATTATTATTATTATTATTATTATTATTATTATTATTATTATTATTATTATTATTATTATTATTATTATTATTATTATGCCCTGTATTGAACTGCCTCTGTTTCAAATCTTTTCACTCATATTTCTGATAGAGCAATAGGCTGTATTTGGAGATTAAGTACTGCTTTGATTAGTTAAACTAGGCGAGTGATTGCAATTCACAAATCACAATTTCATACTTACCTCCATTTTTTATTAGTTGACACGTATTCTTTTGTAGGAAGTTTTTTTTTAGTTGACACGTTTCCTTTTTGACTAAGTTTTATACCTTGCTTTTTAAGTGTACCTCACTTGCTTTATCATTCTCTCTCACTCTCTCCCCTCACCTTAATATGTGTGCCTAAATTGAATGTGTCAACTAAATATTGTCCTCCAAATCCTTTTTATGAATATCTCATATGAGCTGACTGCTTAATTATTAGTGAATGTGAAAATGCCATTCTGGATTAGATTCCCCCTTCCCTTGGGCGCCTCGGAGATGGGTGAGTTGTAACAGCTATAGCTGAACACTGAACACTGTTGAACAAATTCTAATTTATTTGTTTCTTTTTTTATCCAACATAAGTACACCAATTTTCAAATGTATTTGGAAAGTTTATTTAATACAACTATGGTATTGTTAAGTGGCATAAAATAGTACTACGTATATTGGTATGGTAAAACAACCTATAATAATATTTTTATATTAACAAATGACAATTTATATTGTATTAATGTTGTAGAACAACTTGAATGTTGGATAAAAATGGGAATTCCTAAAATGACTTATAGATATAATTAAGTGAACCGCCCCCCTCCCCCCCCCCCCCCAAATCAATTAAAAAAGACATGAGTGAAGGGCCATGAATTCTAAATATTCTCATAGCATTACTAAATTTATGTGGATGCTTTGTAATTATTTTTTTACTCTTTTTCTAAAAATTCGAATCCAAGGAAAAAAAAATTATTTGTTCCTTGTATTATCTATTTCACCGTCTCCGAAGTTCTGAATTGTATGTATTTTGTGACTGAGGTAGTTTGAGTCGTGTTTGATCCCAGCTTATTGGATTTTTTTGAAATATTCTGTCTTATGATGGGAGTTTCTTTAGGGCAATTGGTTATAAACTTTTAACAGTGGTCCTCTTGTTCTTTGGTGGAATTTGTTACATACACTCGGGTGCACGTACACCCAACTAACTCAAGGTTAGTGTTTGATCTTCATTTGATGATTTAATGAAAAACAATTATCAAAGTGAGAACAAAATACTCATGGGTGTACAGTGCACCTAGGTTGCATGGAAACGGATACGGGTACGGAAACGGGATACGTCAAAATCAAAATTCCAAAAAACGGGTATGACAAGGATACGGCAAAAAAAATCACCAAAATATAAATCCATAAAATGTTTTTTTTTAAAAAGAATTATTCTATACACTACAAATTAAAAGAAATATAGGTAAAAAACAAAAAAAACCACCTACTGACTACAGTTAAAAAAATATATATATAAAAAAAAACCTTACTAATGCAGTAATACGAAGTACTTTATTGTTTATACTATAAAAAAAAGAAAGAAACAAAACAAAACTTACAAATATCTAAACCTCGATCAAGTTAATTGAAGAAAAGAAGGAAGAGAGAGAGGCAGAGAACTGGTGGCAGAGAAGAACTCTTGAAGGTTTGCTGCTGGTCTTCGGTCGCCGGTTTCCGGCTATTGGTGTCCGTCGTATGTGGTCTCCGGAGTAGCCTCCAAGGCATCGTAGGTTGCACTTTGTAGTTGGCTTCTCCAATTTTTAGGGTTCTTGAGAAATTGAAATCAGAAAGTAAATTAGGGGTTTTTTAGTTTTAAATGGGCCGGGGACGTCAAAAAAGAAGCAAATCCATCCCCGAAACGTACCTAGAGCTGCTCCTAGCCGTCCCCAAAATATCTCCGCGTACCACTTTTCAAGGGTACGCCATGGGGATGTATCCTGGCCGTACCCGTACTGTATCCATCCCCGGTATGGGAGATGGCTGAAGATTGGGGTATCCGTGCATCATTGCGGTGCACCTTGGTGTATATAACAATCTCTTGTTCTTTGGTTGTGCTTCCCTCTAACTTCGACTCCGTTTTGTGTCGGTCTGTTATAGTGATGATATTTTTCCTAGTGCTCTTTTTTTTTTTTTTTTTTTTTTTTTTTAATTTTTTTAAATGGTTTATTTAAATTTGTTATTGTTAAACAATTTGAGGATCTATACAGGTATGTAAACATTTTTTGGATGCTGTGGAGAAAAAACAATATGGTTGGTTCTGGGTATGTCCAAATGGTGGTAAAAACTGTCATTATAGGCATGCTCTTCCACCTGGTTATGTACTAAAATCTCAGATGAAGGCTCTGCTAGAGGAAGAGGCTGATAAGATGCCTATTGAAGAAGAGATTGAGGAGCAGGTGATAATACTTGTTGCAGTTCATTGGCATCTATGTGGCTTAGAAGTTGTGTGAAATGAATTGGCCTCTTTGTAGTGAATGAATATGCTAACCTTTTTCCTTTAAATTATTGTAGCGGGCAAAAGTGAAGTCTACCACGCCCATGACTACAGAGTTGTTTAAACAATGGAAGCAGAAAAAGATAGCTGAAAAGGCTGCTAGCATGGCTTCTCAGAGTGCAGAGAGAGCCAAGAATGATAGAATGAGGTATCATTTTATCCTTGGTCATCTACTTTTTTCTCATAGAAAGTAAGTATATGTAATGTGGTTTTCCTTCTTTTCAGTGGCCGAGAATTATTTTTGTCAAATGCTAGCTTATTTGTTGATGATGTTGGAGCATGGGATCAATATGAAAGGGAAGAATCTGAAAATAATGAAACAGAGGTAGGTCTTATATTTCATTTCTATGAAACGATGTACTTGACCTAAATTATCATCCTAGTAATTTGGGATAGTCTCTCTTAATAGCCTAAGCTTTTTTTTTTTTTTTTTTTTTTTTTTTTTTTTTTTTTTTTTTGTGGGGGGGGGGGGGGGAGGGGGGGGAGATACTGTTATTATACTTCCACATTGAAGATATCTTAAATACTTGTTGATCATATGCCCACCATGGCTTTAAGAAAGATGTCTTGCGATGCTTGCTGCTTGGATTTATATGGGATGATAGTTTATGCTTTGCACTCCTATTGAACATCTGCCTTTTTTTTTTCCACTCACATATTATCTTGTATGATTAGTCCTTGTTTACTGTGATTGGTTCTTATGTTCGTATTTGCAATTAGCCTTCTCTATCCGCCTCTTATGAGATGAAAGTCATGTTTATTCATAATCATCTAATTAACAGCATTTGTCAACATCCACATTTCTATCGCTGTTGTTAACTGTTTCTTTTATTTTGGGAAGGGAATGGTAGTATTTTATTGGCTGTTGAAATTCTGTTTATCTTTATGGGATTTCCCACTTTTCATTTTCTTTTATTTTGTTTTTGTTTTTGTAACCTGGTTTGGATTATGAATAATTGCTAGCATGTAATGATTGGCGATGCAGTTGTGGGGAATATGAAGAATTCATTTGGTAGTTGAAACAAATAAGTGTTGTGAAGGTGAATCGTAGTAAACTATTTACTTTCACTTGGATTTCAGGTAAGTGAGAAATCTGTTAAAGTGGACCACATCAATTCTGCTCATGGTGATACTGCTGCTCCTAGCAGTTCAGGTGCAATGAATGATGATGATGACAACGATGGTCTGGATGACATAGACGATGACCTGGATATGGATGAGTTGGAAGAGCTGGAAGCTAGTTTGTCGAGAACATCTATACAAATAAAGGAGCCTAGTCCCAGTGCGTAAACCATTAAAAACTCATGCTGTCCGGCTGTCCGCACTAGTTTATAGTGTGTTTGGATAGCAATGGTGGAGGTTGAAGGAGGGAGAAGAGGGAATGTGTTTTCCTTCTAAATCTTTCCAACTTCAGAAGGAATTGGATCCTTCACATTTCCTTGGGTTTTATTCCCCCAATATATATTCAAATAGGAAAATGGATCCCTTACTTTCCTTTCCATTTTTTCTCTTCAAATCCACTTTATCCAAACACACTGTAAATTGTGTGGGCTTCGCTTGGCAATCACCCAGGCACCCGTGATTTAGGTCTGTACCTCCCTTTTGGTGGTATTTATATAGCTATAGGCTGCATTTAGTGGTTGTTGAATCAGGCCATAAGTATTGGGAATATATGTTGTCATTTTGAGTCTCCAAGATTAATAATAATTCAATCAAGTGTTTTTTGATGCCTGGGTTATTTTTGAGTTTGGACATTAATCACTTATTGGCTCTTTTGGCTTTCTGTAACATATCATTTGCATATGAATGCTTGCTATATATTGTCGCTTTATATCAATGATTAATCATCAGCGTTGTTTATCTTTGTTTACAGCCAATATGTATGAAGTGATTGTTGCCTTCTGATTCAGTTAACAGTGTTCTCAGTTTGTGAATGAATTAACATCATATAGGTTTAATTTGTAAACTTGTATGAGACCTTGCTTGAGGTGAATGGAGGCTCTGTATTGTCTTCGACTCTTCGGCAGAGGTGGCAGTGTAGTGAACACGGTATTTCAGCTGCTGCCTCTTTTTTTATTTTTTTTAATTTGTCGACTACAATGAAGAGTGAAGGGGGCCTGGTAACGTGGTAAGGTCATTAGCCTTAACTCAAACTTCAAGCTTGACCAATGTAGCAGAGGGTGTGGGTTTAAAATGAGCAGTTGGATATGCTTAAATACTATGTTGGTCAGCCCATGCTTGGGTTTAGGTTTTGCTTTGATCAAATTATGATATGTTTGAGTCAGAACTATACTATTAATTAAAAAACAAGATAACAACCTATACTAAGTACAGGAAAGTAAAGTACAGCAAATACACTTAACTCAAGCTCATATAAGACGAACTGAAACAAATCAATAACAACTGGTAAAATGTGGCTTTTGCGCTTGATGGAGGCCTGATTGTTGGACGAAATTCACAAACGGTAGCGGTAAAACTTGTCAAAACCAAATATACCTGTGGTATGCATTGACATCAACCCATAACACGAGCTGACTGCACTGATGGAGATAGTGTAGAGGTTGGGGTAGAATACTTGAAATGGAACCACTAGACACCCAAAGAGCTTGACAAAACATTGAAAAAGCAAAAAGAACCAGAAACCATGGCCTGATTGAGAGATACTTATGAGCAAGACTTGATGCTCATAATATGAGCAATCCCAACGACCTGAAGTAAGAATAGTCAAGTGGGATTCTTGGCTCATTACCATAACTTGAGTCACATTTCCTTGTGACTTGGTACCCATTTGAAAGGGTACAGTTGGTATATCCTCCTTGAATGGGATAAGACACAACTTCATTAGAGCGCTATGAACCCCCAAACATTGTGTAAGGAGAGCCTCTTTCATATAGAAATTTTTGAAAGCAATGACTTCGAAGATCATTGCTAGCAGACAGTGGGAATTACCTTTTCTTGTCAATTCACTCACGACCCTCCTACACTCAATCAAAGACAAAAAAACACAATCCTTCGTTCTTCCACAAACCGCTACTAGAACACTGCCCATAAACACCCTGCATTCTAAACATTGAAATTCTATAAAGTGAAATAGGCTAAAACGTTTTCCCAAGAGTCTAACCCTATAGAGGATTGTAGACGCCAAAATGTGTCTCCCCAAAACCAAACCCAGTGATGAATAATGTAGGGAATATTTCAAGAATTCCACACTTGAGCTCCACTATGATCATACACTTAAGCATGGTGGTGTTCAAAGGGAAGGAAGCCAGAGCAAAAGAGTCGCCAACAAGTTTTAGAAACTTGTAAACCGTTCACAGGGTGAAGTTTACACCCCTTAACGATCTAGGAGATTGTTAACTCCAATAGGTCTGGAACCATGATTGGAAGTTCGGGGATGAAGGTACAAATCCAACCTAAAAGAGATTGAATCTGCCCAAAAAATAGCCTCTACTTTATTCTTCTCTTATTCATGTGCGCTTTCTGACTAACATACAATCAATAGATTTACCCTAAACCTTTTTATCTATGTTGGTTGAATATTAATGCACAAATAAAACTATTATTGGCGATCACTTGAATTATAATCATATTAGCCCTAAACAAGATTATTAATTATCTTATTAAGCGTGATTACAAATACCAAAATTCCTTTGAAATATGCATAAAAGGTGTGATCAAGCAATAACAATAAATAATATCAAGCAACATAATCATAATCTTCAAAATAATAAGCATAATCATATTCATGTTAAAACATAATATTAGCAAGATCCTAGGCATGATACTAACAAGATTAAAAACAAACCCTATCATGTCATTAACATTAAAGATCAAAGCTTTAGCCCTAACATGATACTAACATGATATTAGGAAAGAAATAGGAAGCAACATTGTGATCATACTTGATAATATTAATTAACCCTAAACATGATACTAGGAAGCAATAAAACATCCTAACATAATACTAGGAATCAATAAAACAATTAAAGTACTTACTTCGATGTCTCGTACTTCTTTCTAATAACAAAATACACACGTTAGTAACTTCAAGGAAAATAATAAATCAGTACAATTAAATTAAATAATTGAAATAGAGATTTAGGACCAAACCCTCACAAATATCAAACCTTTCACGTCCAAGGCGAAGGCAACTTCGAACTTGGCTAGGTATTTCCAAAGCTAATGTATGAGGAATTTTGTGAGAGGGAAGGTTTAGAAAAAGAAAAGAGAAAAAGAAAGCATCTAGCTTTTAGAGAGAGAGAAAGAGAGAGAAGATTGTAAATGCAGATGATTTGAAAACAAGAAGATACGACCCCTATTTATAAGAAAAATAGCACAGGATTGAAGAAAATCATATTCGGAATAAAACTCGTCCTGTCGCAAACGACAGGAGCCAGCGCCAAACGATGAGCTCGTCGCTAGGTAACGAGGGCCAACGCCAGACGACAAAGGTCAGCGCCTGGCGACGACTATGTCGTCTCGCGCTGCTCCAAAAGTCAATGCGCTTTTCCACGCGTAATTACCTTCAACACAGGTTGCAGGTAATTATGCATCCGAGTAGTTTTCAAAATCATATTTAATATATTTTATTCTAAATAAAACATTCTTTAAAAAATAAGACTAATAGGCCCTCTTCTAGATCATCGGGCCACCTTTAAAAATCATTGGGCCTAATCTAATTTAATCCGTAACTTCCTCATAAGTCATCGGAATTGGGTCTATAATATATCATTGGAAAGCTATTTTCGAGCCCAATCCAACTACACTATTATCAGACCTTTATTATGGACCAAACCAAATTGGCCCGGCTATTTTTTATAAATAGGAGTAAGAAAAGAATTTTTTTTTAGAAAACAGAAAGACATATATTTTAATAAAAACTTCCTCATCACTAGACTTTCCACACTCTCGCTTCGTTCGATAAGAAAATGACGTGAAAAGTATTCATCACCGGGTTTGGTTTTGGGGAGACACATTTGGGTGTCTACAGAAGCCCCCAATTTGACTGAGTTTGGAGAAACTTATGTATCGAAAACAAAGTCAAAATAACGATAGGGACGGAGAATGATTCAGAAAGTTCTGCAATCCTAAATCATCCTTGTAACGCCAATACCTGCAAACTAGCGTTAGTTAAAACAGATAAGAGAGTTAAGAAACGCGTATCTTGCACCGTCGAGCACACGTCTCTTTAGGTAACCGATTTGTTGCTGCATTTGATATTGTGACAACCTTCCAGAAGCTAGGGAATGCCATCTTGATGTTCAATTGTCTCTAAACAATGGAGCTTTTCGATATGTCCACGCGTCTCTGTAGGGAATATTTCAAGCATTACCCCAAACTTGAACCCCACTGTGATCATACACTTAAGCATGGTGGTGTCCAAAGGGAAGGAAGCTAGAGCAAAAGAGTCACCAATAAGTTTTAGGAACTTGTAAACTGTTCACAGGGTGAAGTTTACACCCCTTAACGATCCATGAGATAGTTAACTCCAATAGGTCTGCAACCATGGCTGGAAGTTCGGGGATAAAGGTACAAATCCAATCTAAAAGAGAAATAACCTGACCGAATAATAGGCCTTTACTTTATTCTTCTCGTATTCATGTGCGCTTTCTGACTAACATGCAATCATTAGGTTTATCCTAAACCTGTTTATCTATGTTGGTTGAATATTAATGCACAAATAAAACTATTATCGGCGATCACTTAAATTATAATCAAATTAACCTAAACAAGATTATTAATTATCTCAATAAGTGTTATTACAAGTACAAATTCCCTTTAAACATGCATAAAAGACGTGATCAAGCAATAATAATAATAATAAACATCAAGCAACATAATAATCATAGTAATAATAATCATAAATATAACAATCATAATAATCATAATTAAAATAACCATGTTAAAGCATTAAAAGCAAGATTCTAGGCATGATACTAACAAGATTAATAACAAATCATAGGATATCACTAAACATTAAAGATTAAAGCTTTAGCCCTAACATGATACTAATATTTTATTAGGAAAGAAAATAGTAAGCATTCTTTTAATCATACTTGATATTACCCTAAACATGATACTAGGAAGCAATAAAACATCCTAACATGATACTAGGAATCAATAAAATATTTTTATCATGATTTCTAAATCAAAAAATCAATAAAGTAATTAAATTACTTACTTGGATACCTCGTATTTCTTTATAATAACAAAATGCACGTTAGTAACTTCAAGGAAAAATAATAATCAAACAATCAAATTAAATAATTGAAATAGAGATTTGGGACCAAACCCTCAGAAATATCAAACTTCACGTCTAGGGTGAAGGCAACTTCGAACTTGGCTAGGTGTGTCTAGTTCTAATGTATGAGGAATTGTGTTTGTAAAAGGCTAGGGTAGAAAGAGGGAGAGAAAGAGAAAGCTTTAGCTTAGAGAGAGAGAAGAATTAGAGAATTCTGTAAACGGAGGTCTAGGGACCCTATTTATAAGAAAATAGTCCGGAGTTGATAAAAACGAATCAGAGTTCGAAAAGGATTTATACTACCCTTTGTCGCCAACGACAGTCGCCAAGCGACGAAATTGTCGCCAGGCGCTGCACTACATCGCCAGGCGACGAACTTGTTGTTTGGCGATGCAGAAGGTTTTCCACGTGCTTTCAACGCGAAATCTATTTTTTTGATAAAATCGAGTCGTGAAATCCGTACGAAGGAAATCGTATTTTCATATAAAACACTTCTTTTATTCCTAATAAAACTCATAAAACATAATTATCAATCCTAATCCCATTAGGATTTAAAAGAACTTTCTAGAAGATTCTAAAAGACTAGAATCAATCCTAATAGCATTAGGAATGATAATTCATAATAAGCCCTCCTCTAGGTAATTGGGCAGCATATAAGAACCAAACCGGGTCCAGTTTAGTATTTTGGCCATAACTTCCTCATTATTTTATCGGAATTGGGCTTATAATATATCGTTGGAAAGCACTTTTTGAGCCCCATCCAGCTACACAATTATTAGACCCTTGTCATGGACCAAATTGAACTAGATTGGCTATTTTTATAAAATAAAGCAGGTTTTTGAAAACAAAAAGAAAGATTTTTAATAAAAACTAACCACAACATTAGACTTTCCACACTTTCACTTCATTTGAATATGATTTGACGCGAATGGTATTCATCACCGGGTTTGGTTTGGGGAGACACAAATCAGTGTCTACAGAAGCCTCCACTTTGTCCGAGTTTGGAGAAACGCAAGTTTCGAAAACAAAAGTCAAAGTAGTGATAGGGACAGAGAATGATTCAGAACATTCTGCAATCCTAAATCATTTTTATAATGCCGATACCTACAAACTAACTTTAGTTAAACAGATAAAAGAGTTAAGAAACGCGTATCTTGCACCGTCGAGAACACGTCTCTAGAGTAACCGATTTGTTGGTGCATTTGTTGTTGTGACAACCTTCCACAAGCTAGGGAACACCATCTTACTGTTTTGATGTTCACTCGTTTTGAACAATAGAGCTTTTATGATATGTCCACGCGTCTCTGAACAAAGAGCTTTGAACGATATGCCCACGCGTCTTTGAGCAAAGAGCTTCGAATAATATGTCCACACGTCTCTGAACAAAGAGCTTTTCGTTTGTTTGACGATCTTCCTCAAGCTAGAGGATACTGTTTGAAGACTGCTACGCTTGTAACTGCCTCCAATTTCTGCTGTGATAGTCTTCTACAAGCCAGAGAATACTATCGAAGATTGCTTCTCCTAAAATGACTTTCTACCGCCTTGTGACCATCTTCCGTAAGCCAGGGAACATGATCGAAGATTGCTCCTCCTGAAGCCATCCTCAGTTATTGCGATTATATTTCGAAGAAAATTACCGAAGATCAACGCCTGTCGATCCTTAATGCTTTTTGAATTTTGCTATTGATGCTTTGGGTGATGACAATCCTCTTTTCTTCAGGAATAGTTGTCAACACGACTCTTGTATGATGTATGACAATCCGATTTAGGAAAGTTGTCAATGTCACGTAAAAATCCATCCTTGGAAATGTTGCTACGATGAAGCGACAATCCGTATCTCGAAAAATTTGCCAAAATCCAATTTTGGTAAAAGTTTCCAATGCTTCGTAACAATCTGTCATAAGAACTTTGCTACAATCGACAATCCACATCTTGGAATATAACTCTTGAAAGAAATCCACCTTGGAAATTTGCCAACGCTATGCGACAATCCTTTTAGGAACATATTACCACTATTGACAATCCGCGTCTTGGAACATTTGCAAAACAAAAGAGTCGATCGACAATACATTTCGGAAAAATTTGCCACTTACTGAAATGAATGACAATCAACGTTGAGGAAATTTTACCTAAATTTATGATGAATAGAGACCTACGACAATCCTTTGTGAAATTTTGCCACAGGGAACTACGTGTATGACAATCCAATCTCGGAAAACTTGCCAGAGATGACAATCCGAACTTGGAAAAAATTGCCAAACATAGAAGAAGTACGACCATCCACGCTTGGAAACTTTTCTAGAGATGACAATCCCATCTTGGAAAAATTGTCATTTAAGAAGAATGCGCGACAATCCACTTTTGGAAATATTGTCAGTTGGGGATGATAATCCAATCTTGGAAAAGTTGTCGTATAAGTGCTTGCTTTTGAACCAATGCCTTGGTGCTTGTAATGAGCCAATGCTTAGGCGCTTAAGCTAAGTGTGACGATTGTCGTCAGGTCAACCACTTACTGCGATTGTAATCGAGCTGACTACTAATCATGTCAATTTGCTTATAGGGGGTAACTGGCGTACCAAGGAACCCGAAATTACCACATGAAGTCCGCATAATCTAATATGGGGATCACATATCTTGTCGCAGCACCAGCGCATGCCAAAACCTTTTGTCATCGCGTTATTGCTTTGTTGCCAGGCGACAACCTTGTCGTTTGGCGATATATTTCTTTTCCATTTCTGCTGCTGCTGTTGTTCATTGCCCGGTTTCACTCCGAACCTTCAACTTGGAATGTTCTTGCTTGCTTGCTTTTTGGAATGAACCTGCATTTATATTTTGGACTATAGGTTTTTGCTCGTCTTTTGCAATTATCTTAGGGTTAACCTAAGACATAGTGTTGCTTGACTCATTGAATTGACATGACTCAAGGTATAAACTTAACTTAATGATAACTCACCTCGTGTGACTCGTGTGTGCATAGTGTTGACTCATAAATCTCGATATGTACATGACTTGAAATGTAGAAAAACAAAAAAATTCCGTCATTTTTGTGGAGGGTACCGACTTTCTCCCGAAAAAGAAAGATGAAAAAAGAAGAAGTGTTTGATGGTGCATGTTGAATGAGCTTAGTCAAATGTTGTTTGATACTATCTCTCAAGGCGCTAGGATTAATTCATCCTAGGCTATCTCAATTGTTGACTCAATGATGAAAGTATTTGGGTAACTTAGGCACGGAGGCTAAACACTTGATACTTTGTGATGCAATGATGAGTGATGAGTGATTTTGTTATGATGAAGTATGCTTCAACGTTGTGTTAAGATTTAATGACAAAGGGTTCCTAAGGGAAGTATATTTGGTCATGTATCTGTGATGTGTGTGATAGTGACACTAAAGTTAGGCCGTAAGGGCTAAGTGTGTGAAAAAAATATTTTAAAAAGAGTCAAATGGTGGTGACTCTTAGACTGGGTAGACTAATAATGTAAGGATCAAGCCCCTAAGTCTAGCTCTAAATGAATAGGGATGAGCATTGGAGATCCTTTGATATGATCATGGTGTGAGTGTGTGAATATGATTATGAATGCATGTTTATTACGGCCCACCTCGATGTGAGGTTGCCTACGTATCCGTTAGGAATTAGGCTGAACATTGCTCTAGCCGAACCTCGCACAAGTGTGTATATTCCTCAAGGAGTTCTTTTAAGGGTTGTAACGTAGTTAGGCTAAAGGTTGAAGAAGAAGGGGATAAAGGCTCAAGACCCTAGATAAGCCCCCAAGGTGTGCAACATTGCATTTGAATCCTTGTATTTTTATGCTTGAGTTTTCTCATTTTTGAGCTCTTTCTATTTTTTCTCTCTTTTTTCTGCTTTTGCATTTTTTTTTATTTTGAACCTTTTTTGATAAGTGTGGGAAATCCCAATCATGCGGTCTACCACTCACTTGGCATTCATGTTTCTTAGGCACGGTACCGAGCACTCGATAAGAGACGCAATATGAGACGTATTCTTATAAAAGACATGTTCATATCAATGACATTGGAACACTTGCCCTTTTGTACACTTTTAATTATTTCTATTTTTGCTATTTTAATCTTTTGAATCACTCAAGCTTTTGTTTTTTGAAAATTGCATAAGTTACACACCATCCCATCTCAAGGTTAGGTAGATGCGGGTCGAAGAAAGAGAAGTCTATTGTTAGACGAGGATCAAAGTGGTTTATCAAGAAAGGATTGTATATTTGAAGGGTGAAAGTTGATATGATGTGGCTACAAGGGGTGCCTCAAATCATTGGTATACCTTGAGCTTAGTTTGACATTTTTTTTAATGCAATATAATGAAATGATCATATGCAAGAAAATAAATCCTCATTTTATTAAAAGGTAAAAGTAAAAGAAAGTCTTACAAAATGAATCTAAGGGACAACGAAAGGTGCCTATTCTAGACTTATTGGGGAAAGGATAGATAAAAGAAATAGAAAAATAGGTTATGAATTCTTGTTGTCGAAGCTCACCTTGTGTCTTGTGCTCATACCCGGTTTTCTTACTAGCTAGAGGCAATGGGATCTTGTTTGGTTCTATTTGATCTTGAATGAGATTTTGAAACCTCTAGTATTCATCGGTAGTATGACCATTTCATTGATGGTAATTGCAATAAGAATTGGGGTCCCATCTTGAAGATTGCTTTTCTGGCGTTGGATCTTCAGTAGGGCCAATATGTTTGATTAATCCTTGACCATAAAGACGATCGAAAGCAACACCATATGACATTCGAATGGTTGTGAGCTCTCTTTTGGGTTTCTTTTTAGATCCTTGATTATCCATGGATAAGACACCGTTATGGTCAAAGGTACTAACATTGTTACTAGAGTGGGCGTTTTTGGAAGAAGAAGGATTGCCGTTCTTCTTTCCTTTCCAGCCACTGTTGTTACTATTGTTAGTAGCTTTTTGCTTTGCGAGGTCATCTTCGATTTCAATACCGATGTCATAGACGGACTTGAAAGTATTCAAATTATGTTGATATTTTAAATGCTTCGAATACTTTTCTTGGAGATTCTTGATAAACATTCTTACAGATTCTTTTTCAGTGGGCACTTAAATCATCTTAGCGGAAGTTTCCCTCCACTTTTTAAAGAAAGAAGTAAAGCCTTCATTCTCTTTTTGTCTTAGCATATGAAGTTGTCTATAGTCGGTTTTGACTTGAATATTACACTTATATCTATCAATGAAAGCGTTTACAATGGCATCTCAAGTAGAGGTTTTTTTCTTTGTCAAGGGAAAAGAACCATTGTTGACAAACGGTTTCAAGAGATAAAGACAACAAGGAATGAAAGACTTTCCTATCAATCCCTTTAATGTTCATTATAGTTTTGAATGCCCTTAAGTGGAAGTAAGGATTATCTGTTTCCTTGAACTTAGGGATGTCATTGGCATTGAACATCTGCGGAAGAAGCTCCTTGTCCACTGAGACCCCTTGTGAGCTAATGCCCTGGAATATATAGTCATTGAATATTTTGCTCAAGATTTCTTGCATGTGCTCCATTTGTTGTTGTTTCACAGGGTCATTGATTTGAAGGGTTAAAGCCTTCAACACCTCAATCACATTAGCCATTTTCTTCTTAAGCTCATTGACTTCTTCTTGAATTGACATTATCTTCATAGATTTTCTTTTTCGACCGACTAGTTTATCAGAAAGTTGAACTTGAATGAAGGTGTTGTCCTTGATTAATCGCCCTTCTCTCCTTGACCAAGTATTGTGGAAAGGGAAATTAGGGATAAGGTTTTTTTATTATTTTTGGCTCAAGATCAATTGAACATGCAATTGATTGAAAGAGGATATGGAAGAGAATAGAAATGGAATTGACCTTCAACTCAAATGACGGAAAAACGACTCATGCATGAACCTAAGACATGGTCATGGTAACATATGCAAAGTGTGTTCTAATACTAGTGAGTGTAGGTGACATGTTAAGACTTGTGTCATGACCATGTGGCTAGACTATGTGTCTAGAATCGAACAAAGACTAAGTTAAGATCTCATGTATGTGCATTAAACTGGACAAGTTGTAGTATTTTAGTCATAACATTTTATCTGTGACTTTGATTGGGACTAAACCAACGCCAACTTAAATATAAAACTTGGGGCTACATATATATAGGCTGTACGACTCATAACTCTTCCTAGAACTCCGGCTATGACCAAAACAAGTTGACGTTTTTGCAGTATATGGGAATAAAAATCCGGGTTGACTCAAAGGAACTATGACTCGATTTTAGACATATTGTCAAATTAATTAATCACTTAATTAAGCAAAGTCCTTTAGTTTTTGATTAGTTTATTTAAGCATATTCACAATTACAAGTCAGACTAAACGATTAGTTTAATCACATGTAAGTATGCACAAGCAAATAATGCACAAGTAGTCACAACATGATGCAATGAGTTTGCAACCTAACCATGACTCTAGTTCTCTAAAGTTCAAGGATATAGGTTAGTCAAAGAGGGTTCATGATTATGAGTCCGGATGCACCGTGCGGATGCTTTACCTTTGGAAGGGTTGTCGCGTGTGGATGGGACCCGGCGAGTTAAACTAGCTTCCATAGTTTGGTGAATTCAACATTCTTGGATGTACCCTTCGTTGCCAGGAGCGTTCGATTGGAAGTAAAAGAGAGAAAAACTCAATCAGGAAGTACAATCGAGCCAACAGTGCTAGAACTAGTCAAAACAAGAAGGTAGAGTTCTGGCTCGGTATTGGAAGAACTTGGCGCAGACAACAGAGTCTGTCGCCAGAAAATTACTCCGTTGACAGACGACAAATTGTTCCTAGACGACGAGGCCATTTTTCAGGCGACGCACTCTGTTTTCTTGACGCTAGTTTTCGCAGTATTATTTCGATTCTAGTTGTGAAAGATATTCTCAAATTTCCTACGTGTAAAAATACTATGTTTTTGACTCATTACAGATGGTCTTTCCAATGTGAACCTTTTTTATGCATATGACAATAATGTTAATCAAAATTACGCTCATGAAATACTTAAAACTTTTCAAATATCATTTACTCATTCTAAATCATTGCCGAAATAAACTTCAGGAATTAAAATAGAAATCCTCCCCAGTGGAGTCGCTAAAACTCTAGGGAATATTTCAAGCATTATCTGAAACTTGAACCCCACTGTGACCATACACTTAAGCATGGTGGCGTCCAAAAGGAAGGAAGGTAGAGCAAAAGAGTCGCCAACAAGTTTTAGGAACTTGTAAACCATTCATAGGGTGAAGGTCACACCCCTTAACGATTTAGGAGATCGTTAACTCCAATAGTTCTCGAACCAAGACTGGAAGTTCGGGGATGAATGTACAAATCCAATCTAAAACAGAAAAAACCTTCCCTAATAATAGGCCTCTAATTTATTCTTCTCGTATTCATGTGCGTTTTCTAACTAACATGCAATCAATAGATTAACCCTAAACCCGCTTAATCTATGTTGGTTGAATATTAATGCACAAATAAATCTATTATTGGCGATCACTTGAATTATAATCAAATTAACCCTAAACAAGATTATTAATTATCTTATTAAGCGTGATTCCAAGTACATATTCCCTTTAAATATGCATAAAAGGTGTGATCAAGAAATAAAAATAAATAATATCAAGCAACATAATCATAATCATCAAAATAATAATCATAATTATATTCATGTTAAAACATAATATTATCAAGATCCTAGGCATGATACTAACAAGATTAAAAACAAACCCTATCATGTCACTAACATTAAAGATCAAAGGTTTAGCCCTAACATGATACTAACATGATATTAGGAAAGAAATAGGAAGCATCATTTAGATCATTCTTGATATTAGAAATATTAATTAACCCTAAACATGATACTAGGAAGGAATAAAAGATCCTAACATAATACTAGGAATCAATAAAACAATTAAAGTACTTACTTCGATGCCTCGTACTTCTTTCTGGTAACAAAATACACACGTTAGTAACTTCAAGGAAAATAATAAATCATTACAATTAAATTAAATAATTTAAATAGAGATTTGGGACAAAACCCTCAGAAATATCAAACCTTTCACGTCCAAGGCGAAGGCAACTTCGAACTTGGCTAGGTGTTTCCAAAGGTAATGTATGAGGAATTTTGAGAGAGGGAAGGTTTAGAGAAAGAAAAGAGAGAGAAAGCATCGAGATTTTAGAGAGAGAGAAAGATAAAGAAGATTGTAGATTTAGATGATTTGAAAACAGGAAGATACGACCCCTATTTAAATGAAAAATAGCACGGGATTGAAGAAAATCATATATTAAGAATAAAACTCCTCCTATCGCAAACAACAGGAGCCAGCGCCAAACGACGAGCTCGTCGATTGGCGACGAGGGCCAACGCCAGACGACGAAGGTCAGCACCTGGCGACAACTCTGCCGACTCGTGTTGCTCCAAAAGTCAACGCGCTTTTCCACGCGTAATTACCTTCAATACAGGTTGCAGGTAATTATGCGTCCGAGCAGTTTTCAAAATCAGATTTAATATATTTTATTTTAAAAAAAACATTCTTTTAAAAATACGATTAATAGGCCCTCTTTTAGATCATCGGGCCACCTTTAAAAATCATTGGGCCTAATCTAATTTAATCCTTAACTTCCTCATAAGTCATCGGAATTGGGCCTATAATATATCATTAGAAAACTCTTTTCGAGCCCAATCCAATTACATTATTATATGACCTTTATTATGGACAAAACCAAATTGGCTCGGCTAGTTTTTATAAATAGGAGTAAGAAAAGAAATATTTTTAGAAAACAGAAAGAGAGATATTTTAATAAAAACATCCTCATCACTAGACTTTCCACACTCTCACTTCGTTCGATAAGCAAATGACGTGAAAAGTATTCATCACCGGGTTTGGTTTTGGGGAGACACATTTGGGTGTCTACAGAAGCCCCCAATTTAAATGAGTTTGGAGAAACTTATGTTTCGAAAACAAAAGTGAAAGTAATGATAGGGACGGAGAATGATTCAGAACATTCTGCAATCCTAAATCATCCTTGTAACGCCAATACTTGCAAACTAGCGTTAGTTTAAAAAGAAAAGAGAGTTAAGAAACGCATATCTTGCACCGTCGAGCAAATGTCTCTTTAGGTAATCGATTTGTTGCTGCATTTGATGTTGTGACAACCTTCCACAAGCTAGGGATTGCCATCTTGATGCTCACTTGTCTCTGAACAATGTAGCTTTTCGACATGTCCACGCGTCTCTGTAGGGAATATTTCAAGAATTACCCCAAACTTGAACCCCACTGTGATCATTCACTTAAGCATGGTGGTGTCCAAAGGGGAGGAAGCTAGAGCAAAAGAGTCGCCAATAAGTTTTAGGAACTTGTAAACCGTTCACAGGGTGAAGTTTACACCCCTTAACGATCCATGAGATCGTTAACTCCAATAGGTCTGCAACCATGGCTTGAAGTTTGGGGATAAAGGTACAAATCCAATCTAAAAGAGAAATAACCTGACCTAATAATAGGCCTTTACTTTATTCTTCTCGTATTCATGTGCGCTTTCTGACTAACATGCAATCATTAGGTTTACCCTAAACCTGTTTATCTATGTTGGTTGAATATTAATGCACAAATAAAACTATTATCGGCGATCACTTAAATTATAATCAAATTAACCTAAACAAGATTATTAATTATCTCAATAAGTGTGATTACAAGTACAAATTCCCTTTAAACATGCATAAAAGACGTGATCAAGCAATAACAATAATAATAAACATCAAGCAACATAATAATCATAGTAATAATAATCATAATTATAACAATCATAATAATCATAATTAAAATAATCATGTTCAAGCACAATATTAATAGCAAGATCCTAGGCATGATACTAATAAGATTAATAACAAATCATAACATGTCACTAAAACATTATAGATTAAAGATTTAACCTTAACATGATACTAAAATTTTATTAGGAAAGTAAATAGGAAGCATTCTTTTAATCATACTTGATATTACCCTAAACATGATACTAGAAAGTAATAAAACATCCTAACATGATACTAGGAATCAATAAAATAATTTAAGCATGATTTCTATGTCAAAATATCAATAAAGCAACTAAATTATTTACTTGGATGCCTCGTATTTCTTTATAATAACAAAATACACGTTAATAACTTCAAGGAAAAATAATAATCAAACAATCAAATTAAATAATTGAAATAGTGATTTGGGACCAAACCCTTAGAAATATCAAATTTCACGTCTAGGGTGAAGGCAAATTCGAACTTAGCTAGGTGTGTCTAGTGCTAATGTATGAGGGATTGTGTTTGTAAAAGGCTAGGCTAGAAAGAGGGAGAGAAAGAGAAAGCTTTAGCTTAGAGAGAGAGAAGAATTAGAGAATTCTGTAAACGGAGGTCTAGGGACCCTATTTATAAGAAAATAGTCCGGAGTTGATAAAAATGAATCAGAGTTCGAAAAGTAATAATACTACCCTTTGTCGTCAACGACAGGGCTCGTTGCCAGGCGTTGCACTACAGCGCCAGGCGACGAACTTGTCTTTTGGCGATGCAGAAGGTTTTCCACGTGCTTTCAATGCGAAATCTATTTTTTTGATAAAATCGAGTCGTGAAATCTGTACGAAGGAAATCGTATTTTCATATAAAACACTTCTTTTATTCAAAATAAAACTCATAAAACATAATTATCAATCCTAATCCCATTAGGATTTAAAAGAACCTTCTAGAAGATTCTAGAATACTATAATCAATCCTAATAGCATTAGGAATGATAATTCATAATAAGCCCTCCTCTAGATAATTATGCCGCATATAAGAACCAAACCGGGTCCAGTTTAGTATTTTGGCCATAAATTCCTCATTATTTTATCGGAATTGGGCTTATAATATATCGTTGAAAAGCTTTTTTCGAGCCCCATCCAGCTACACCATTATTGGACACTTGTCATGGACAAAATTGAACTAGATTGGCTATTTTCATAAAATAGAGCAGGTTTTTGAAAATAAAAAGAAAGATTTTTAATAAAAACTAACCACAACATTAGACTTTCCACACTTTCACTTCATTTGAATATGATTTGACGCGAAAGGTATTCGTCACCGGGTTTGGTTTTAGGGAGACACAAATGGGTGTCTAAAGAAGCCCCCACTTTATCCGAGTTTTGGAGAAACGCAAGTTTCGAAAACAAAAGTCAAAGTAGTGATAGGGACAGAGAATGATTTAGAAAATTCTACAATCCTAAATCATTCTTATAATGCCGATACCTGCAAACTAACGTTAGTTAAATAGATAAAAGTGTTAAGAAACTCGTATCTTTCACCGTCGAGCACACGTCTCTAGAGTAACCAATTTGTTGCTGCATTTGCTGTTGTGACAACCTTCCACAAGCATGGGAACGCCATCATTACTGTTTTGATGTTCACTCGTTTTTGAACAATAGAGCTTTTTTGATATGTCCACGCGACTCTGAACAAAGAGCTTTGAATGATATGCCCACGCGTCTCTGAGCAAAGAGCTTCGAATAATATGTCCACACGTCTCTGAGCAAAGAGCTTTTCGTTTTTTTGACGATCTTCCTCAAGCTAGGGGATACCGTTTGAAGACTGCTACGCTTGTAACTGCCTCCAATTTGTGCTGTGATAGTCTTCTACAAGCCAGAGAATACTATCAAAGATTGCTTCTCCTAAAATGACTTTCTACCGCCTTGTGACCATCTTCCACAAGCCAGGGAACATGATCGAAGATTGCTCCTCCTAAAGCCATCCTCAGTTATTGCGATTATATTTCGAAGAAAATTACCGAAGATCAACGCATGTCGATCCTTAATGCTTCTTGAATTTTGCTATTGATGCTTTGGGTGATGACAATCCTCTTTTCTTCAGGAATAGTTGTCAACACAACTCTTGTATGATGTATGACAATCCGATTTAGGAAATTTGTCAATGCCACGTAACAATCCATCCTTGGAAATGTTGCTACGATGAAGCGACAATCCGTATCTCGGAAAATTTTCCAAAATCCAATTTTGGTAAAAGTTTCCAATGCTTCGTAACAATATGTCATAAGAACTTTGCTACGATCGACAATCCACATCTTGGAATATAACTCTTGAAAGAAATCCACCTTGGAAATTTGCCAACGCTATGCGACAATCCTTTTAGGAACATATTGCCACTATTGACAATCCGCGTCTTGGAACATTTGCAAAAAAAAAGAGTCGATCGACAATACATTTCGGAAAAATTTGCCACTTACTGAAATGATTGACAATCAACGTTGAGGAAATTTTACCTAAATTTATGATGAATAGAGACCTACGATATTCCTTTGGGAAATTTGGCCATAGGGAACTACGTGTATGACAATCCAATCTCGAAAAACTTTCCAGGGATGACAATCCGAACTTGTAAAAACTTGCCAAACATAGAAGGAGTACGACAATCCACGCTTGGAAACTTTGCCAGAGATGACAATCCAATCTTGGAAAAATTGTCATTTAAGAAGAATACGCGACAATCCACTTTTTGAAATATTGTCAGTTGGGGATGACAATCCAATCTTGGAAAAATTGTCGTATAAGTGCTTGCTTTTGAACCAATGCCTTGGTGCTTGTAATGAGCCAATTCTTAGGCGTTTAAGCTTAGTCAGGTCAACCACTTACTGCGATTGTAATCGAGCTAACTACTAATCATGTCAATTTGCTTATAGGGGCTAACTGGCGTACCAAAGAACCCGAAATCACAGCATGAAGTCCGCATAATCTAATATTGGGATCACACATCTTGTCGCAGCACCAGCGCATGCCAGAACCTTTTGTCATCGCGTTATTGCTTTGTCGCCAGGCGACAACCTTGTCGTTTGGCGATATATTTCTTTTCCATTTCTGCTGCTACTGTTGTTCATTGCCCGGTTTCACTCCGAACCTTCAACTTGGAATGTTCTTACTTGCTTGCTTTTTGGAATGAACCTGCATTTATATTTTGGACAATAGGTCTTTGCTCGTCTTTTGCAATAATCTTAGGGTTAACCTAAGACATAGTGTTGCTTTACTCATTGACTTGACATGACTCAAGCTATAAACTTAACTTAATGATGACTCACCTCGTGTGACTCGTGTGTGCATAGTGTTGACTCATGAAACTCGATATGTACATGGCTTGAAATGTAGAAAAACAAAAAAATTCCGTCATTTTTGTGGAGGGTACTGACTTTCTCCCGAAAAAGAAAGACGCAAAAAGAAGAAGTGTTTGATGGTGCATGTTGAATGAGCGTAGTCAAATGTTGTTTGATACTATCTCTCAAGGCGAAAGGATTAATTAATCCTAGGCTATCTCAATTGTTGACTCAATGATGAAAGTATTTGGGTAACTTAGGCAAGGAGGCTTTACACTTCATTCTTTGTGATGCAATGATGAGTGATGTTGTTATGATGAAGTATGCTTCAACGTTTGTGTTAAGATTTAATGACAAAGGGTTCCGAAGGGAAGTATATTTGGTCATGTATCTCTGATGTGTGTGATAGTGACATTAAAGTTAGGCCGCAAGGGCTAAGTGTGTGAAAAAAATATATTAAAAAGGGTCAAATGGTGGTGACTCTTAGGCTGGGTAGACTAATAATGTAAGAATCAAGCCCCCAAGTCTAGCTCTAAATGAATAGGGATGAGCATTAGAGATCCTTTGATATGATCATGGTGTGAGTTTGTGAATGTGAATATGAATTCATGTTTATTACGGCCGCACCTCGATGTGAGGTTGCCTATGTATCCGTTAGGAATTAGGCTAAACATAGCTCTAGCCGAAACTCGCAATATGAGACGTATTCTTATCAAAGACATGTTCATATCAATGACATTGGAACACTTGCCCTTTTGTACACTTTTAATTATTTCTATTTTTGCTATTTTAATCTTTTGAATCACTCAAGCTTTTGTTTTTTGAAAATTGCATAAGTTACACACCATCCCATCCTAAGGTTAGGTAGATGCGGGTCGAAGAAAGAGAAGTCTATCGTTAGACGAGGCTCAAAGTAGTTTATCAAGAAAGGATTGTATATTTGAAGGGTGAAAGTTGATATGATGTGGCTACAAGGGGTGCCTCAAATCATTGGTAGACCTTGTGCTTATTTTGACATTTTTTTTAATGCAATGTAATGAAATGATCATATGCAAGAAAATAAATGCTCATTTTATTGAAAGGTAAAATTAAAAGAAATTCCTACAAAATGAATCTAATGGATAATGAAAGGTTCCTATGCTAGACTTATTGGGGAAAGGATAGATAAAAGAAATAGAAAAAATGGTTATGAACTCTTGTTGTCGAAGCTCGCCTTGTGTCTTGTGCTCATACCCGATATTCTTACTAGCTAGAGGCAATGGGATCTTATTTGGTTCTATGTGATCTTGAATGATATTTTAAAACCTCTAGCATTCATTGGTAGTATGACCATTTCCTTGATGGTACTTGCAATAAGAATTGGGGTCCCATCTTGAAGATCGCTTTTCTAGCGTTGGATCTTCTGTAGGGCCAATAGGTTTGATTAATCCTTGACCATAGAGACGATCGAAAGCAACACCATATGTCATTCGAATGGTTGTGAGCTCTCTTTTGGGTTTCTTTTTAGATCCTAGATTATCCATGGATAAGACACCGTTATTGTCAAAGGTACTAACATTGTTACTAGAGTGGGCGTTTTCGGAAGAAGAAGGATTGTCGTTCTTCTTTCCTTTCTAGCCACTGTTGTTAGTAGCTTTTTGCTTTGCGAGGTCATCTTCGATTTCAATACCGATGTCATAGACGGACTTGAAAGTATTCAAATTATGTTGATATTTTAAATGCTTCGAATACTTTTCGTGGAGATTCTTGATAAACATTCTTACAGATTCTTTTTCAGTGGGCACTTAAATCATCTTAGTGGAAGTTTCCCTCCACTTTTTAAAGAAAGAAGTAAAGCCTTCATTCTCTTTTTGTCTTAGCATATGAAGTTGTCTATTGTCGGTTTCGACTTGAATATTACACTTATATCTACCAATGAAAGCGTTTACAATGGCATCCCAAGTAGAGATTTTCTCTTTGTCAAGGGAAAAGAACCATTGTTGACAAACAGTTTCAAGAGATAAAGACAACAAGGAATGAAAGACTTTCCTATCAATCCCTTTAATGTTCATTATAGTTTTGAATGCCCTTAAGTGGAAGTAAGGATTATCTGTTTCCTTGAACTTAGGGATGTCATTGGCATTGAACATCTGCGGAAGAAGCTCCTTGTCCACTGAGACCCCTTGTGAGCTAATGCCCTGGAATCTATAGTCATTGAATATTTTTCTCAAGATTTCTTGCATGTGCTCCATTTGTTATTGTTTCACAGGGTCATTGATTTGAAGGTTTAAAGCCTTCAACACCTTAGTCACATTAGCCATTTGCTTCTTAAGCTCATTGACTTCTTCTTGAATTGCCGTTATCTTCATAACTTTTCTTTTTCCACCGACTAGTTTATCAGAAAGTTGAACTTGAATGAAGGTGTTGTCCTTGATGATGTAAATTATTGATCCGAAAATCAACAAAACACAAGGGATATGTTTAAGTCTAATTCTATACAGGAAATCAACCAAGAATTAAACAAAAACTAAGATTAATCAATTAAGAATCCACCTAATTGATCAATCCAAACGAATGTTTTAACTAAAACAAGCAAAACAGCAATTGATCGCAATCAACAAAAACTCAAGTGTGCAACTTAAGAAATAAATCTGAATATTAATCTCTATTTAATTCGTGTGTTTTACAGCCCTATTTATAGACTTAGTTTACCTAGCAAGATTAGGACAAGTTCCTAATTCAATCCTAATTAAACTAGAATTCTAACTTGCTTGAAGAGCAAGCACCTTGGAGCACAAGCATACACCAATCTCCTTGGAGAACAAGCACACGCCTAAACTGATTTATTTTGCTAACTAACTGATTTTTAAAGCAACTAAATAAAGATTAAGGATCCTAATGCTTGAACCAAGAAAAACCCTTTCAAGTGAAAGGTAAAAACTTGTAAGCAAAATCTAAGTAAAGAAAATTCAAGAAAGTTCAAGAAAGTGAACTAGACTCCAATAAAAACCACTAAGCAAACCGTGGCTTTGCTTTGATATCCAAGAAAGTGTCCATGCAATGCTTGGCTTGAATCAATGTTTAGGGACAAGCTATCTTGATGCATGATAAGAAAATCTTCGAAGTTCTCCATGCTTAGACTTGCATCACTTGATTAATCGCCCTTCTCTTCTTGACCAAGTATTGTGGAAAGGGAAATTAGGGATAAGTTTTTTTTTATTATTTTTGGCTCAAGCTCAATTGAACATGCAATAGATTGAAAGAGGATATGGAAGAGAATAGAAATGGAATGGACCCTCAACTCAAATGACGGAAAAACGACTCATGCATGAACCTAAGACATGGTCATGGTGACATATTCAAAGTGTTTGCTAAGACTAGTGAGTGTAGGTGACATGTTAAGACTTGTGTCATGACCATGTGGCTAGACTAAGTTAAGACCTCATGTATGTGCATTAAACTGGACAAGTTGTAGTATTTTAGTCATAACATTTTATCTGTGACTTTGATTGGGACTAAACCAACGCCAAATTAAAGATATAACTTGGGGCTACATATCTATAGGTTTTACGACTCATAACTCTTTCTAGAACTCCGGCTATGACCAAAACAAGTTGACGTGTGTGCAGTATACGGGAATAAAAATCCAGGTTGAGTCAAATGAACTATGACTCGATTTTAGACATATTTATTAGGTTAAATTAATTAATCACTTAATTAAGCAAAGTCCTTTAGTTTTTGATTAGTTTATTTAAGCATATTCATAATTACAAGTCAAAGTAAACGAGTAGTTTAATCACATGTAAGTATGCACAAGAAAATAATGCACAAGTAGTCAAGTAGTCACAACATGATGCAATGAGTTTGCAACCTAACCATGGCTCTAGTTCTCTAAATTTCAAGGATATAAGTTAGTCAAAGAGGTTCCATGATTATGAGTCCAGATGCATCGCGCGGAAGCTTTACCTTTGGAAGGGTTGGCGCGTGTGGATGGGACCCCGCGAGTTAAACTCGCTTCCATGGTTTGGTGAATTTAGCATTCTCGGATGTACCCTTTGTTGCCAGGAGCGTTCAATTGGAAGTAAAAGAGATAAAAACTCAATCAGGAAGTACAATCGAGCCAACAGTGCTAGAACTAGTCAACACAAGAAGGTAGAGTTCTGGCTCGGTATTGGAAGAACTTGGCTCCAGACAACAGAGTCTGTCGCCAGAAATTGACTCCATCGACAGACGACAAATTGTTGTTAGGCGACGAGGCCATTTTTTAGGCGAAGCACTCTGTTTTCTAGACGCTAGTTCCTACATGCCTTAGCAGCTTTTTGTGTTCTTAGAATTTTCCAGTTTTCGCAGTATTATTTCGATTCTAGTTGTGAAAGATATTTCTCAAATTTCCTACGTGTAAAAATCCAATGTTTTTGACACATTACAGATGGTCTTTCAAATGTGAACCTTTTTTATGCATATGACAAAAATGTTAATCAAAATTACGCTCATGAAATACTTAAAACTTTTCAAATCTCATTTACTCATTCTAAATCATTGCCGAAATAAATTTCAGGAATTAAAATAGAAATCCTCCCCAGTGGAGTCGCTAAAACTGTAGGGAATATTTCAAGCATTATCCCAAACTGGAACCCAACTATGACCATACACTTAAGCATGGTGGCGTCCAAAGGGAAGGAAGCTAGAGCAAAAGAGTCGCCAACAAGTTTTAGGATTTTGTAAACCGTTCATAGGGTGAAGGTTACACCCCTTAACGATCCAGGAGATCGTTAACTCCAATAGTTCTCGAACCAAGACTGGAAGTTCGGGGATGAATATACAAATCCAATCTAAAACAGAAAAAACCTACCCTAATAATAGGCCTCTACTTTATTCTTCTCGTATTCATGTGCATTTTCTGACTAACATGCAATCAATAGATTAACCCTAAACCTGATTAATCTATGTTGGTTGAATAATAATGCAAAAATAAATCTATTATTGGAAATCACTTGAATTATAATCAAATTAACCCTAAACAAGATTATTAATTATCTTATTAAGCGTGATTACAAGTACCTATTCCCTTTAAATATGCATAAAAGGTGTGATCAAGCAATAACAATAAATAATATCAAGCAACATAATCATAATTATCAAAATAATAATCATAATTATATTCATGTTAAAACATAATATTAGCAAGATCCTAGGCATGATACTAACAAGATTAAAAACAAACCCTATCATGTCACTAACATTAAAGATCAAAGGTTTAGCCCTAACATGATACTAACATGATATTAGGAAAGAAATAGGAAGCATCATTGTGATCATTCTTGATATTAGAAATATTAATTAACCCTAAACATGATACTAGGAAGCAATAAAACATCCTAACATAATACTAGAAATCAATAAAACAATTAAAGTACTTACTTCGATGCCTCGTACTTCTTTCTAATAACAAAATGCACACGTTAGTAACCTCAAGGAAAATAATAAATCAGTACAATTAAATTAAATAATTGAAATAGAGATTTGGGACCAAACCCTCAGAAATATCAAACCTTTCATGTCCAAGGCGAAGGCAACTTTGAACTTGGCTGGGTGATTCCAAAGCTAATGTATGAGGAATTTTGAGAGAGGGAAGGTTTTGAAAAAGAAAAGAAAGAGAGAGAGAGAAAGCATCTAGCTTTTTGAGAGAGAGAAAGAGAGAGAAGATTGTAGATGTATATGATTTTGAAACAGGAAGATACGACCCCTATTTATAAGAAAAATAGCACGGAATTTAAGAAAATCATATTCGGAATAAAACTCCTCCTGTCGCAAATGACAGGAGCCAGCGCCAAACGATGAGCTCGTCACTAGGCCACGAGGGCCAACGCCAAGCAACAAAGGTAAACGCCTGGCGACGACTTTGTCGTCTCGCGCTGCTCCAAAAGTCAACGCGCTTTTCCACGCGTAATTACCTTCAACACATGTTGCGGCAATTATGCGTCCGAGCAGTTTTCAAAAACAGATTTACTATATTTTATTCTAAATAAAACATTCTTTTAAAAATACGATTAATAGGCCATCCTCTAGATTATCGGGCCACCATTAAAAATCATTGGGCCTAATCTAATTTAATCCATAACTTCCTCATAAGTAATCGGAGTTGGGCCTATAATATATCATTGGAAAGCTCTTTTCGAGCACAATCCAACTGTACTATTATCAGACATTTAATATGGACCAAACCAAATTGGCCCGGCTATTTTTCATAAATAGGAGTAAGAAAATAAATATTTTTAGAAAACAGAAAGAGAAATATTTTAATAAAAAGATCCTCATCACTAGACTTTCCACACTTTCACTTCCTTCGATAATCAAATGATGTGAAAGGTGTTCATCACCGGGTTTGGTTTTGGGGAGACACATTTGGGTGTCTACAGAATCCCGTAATTTGACTGAGTTTGGAGAAACTTATGTTTCGAAAACAAAAGTTAAAGTAACGATAGGGACGGAGAATGATTCAGAATGTTTAGCAATTCTAAATCATCCTTGTAACGCCGAAACCTACAAACTAGCGTTATTTAAAACAGATAAGAGAGTTAAGAAACACATATCTTGCACGGTCGAACACATGTCTCTTTAGGTAACCAATTTGTTGCTGCATTTGATGTTGTGACAACCTTCCACAAGCTAGGGAACGCCATCTTGATGTTCACTCGTCTCTGAACAATGGAGCTTTTTGATATGTCCACGCGTCTCTGAACAAAGAGCTTATTTTTTGGTAAACGATCTCCCTCAATCTAGGGAAGACCGTCTGAAGACTAATACGCTCGTAACCTCCTCCAATTTCTGTGGTGATAATGTTCGGCAATCCAGGGAAAACTATCAAATATTGCTTCGCCCGAAACAATCCTCATTTGCTTTGTCACCATCTTTCGCAAGATAGGGAACATGATCGAAGATTGCTTTGCCCAAAACGATTTTCATTTATTGCAATAATTATTCCGAAGAAAATTACCGAAGATTAACGCCCGTCAATCTTTAAAGCTCGCTTGAACTTTGCTGCTGTTGGAATTTTCACGGTTCCAGTATGTCGGCGCTTTTTGCTGCTTGTGAACCATTATGTTGGTGCCCTTGCTTTTTATGAAACATTATGTTGGTGCCTCTGCAATGAGCCAAATTTTAGGCGAGTTAAGAAAAGTGAGACGATCTTTTATCAGGTTGATCACTGTAGACACCTAAAAATGTCTCCCCAAAACCAAACCCAATGATGAAAAACCATTCACCGCCATTACTGGTAGGGTTGAGTATTTAATATTTGGAGTTCTTAAACGCATGTTCTATCCAATACATTTCATAAACCAATCCATTTCCTAGCTCATTTCCCTAAACCATAACTTGTTATCCACTTTTCGTGTCCACATCGCAAACCAAGAGAAATTAATTTTTTGGTCTTATAATTTTGATCCAATTATTAATTGGTTGTATAGGCCTTGAAATAATCTTTCCAACAATATATCATGACCCAATTCTGATTTATAACGAAGAAGATATGAGCCAAACACTAAACTCGGTCCAAAACCGACACCCTTCTACTAAAACGGTCATATCTTAAAATCTATAAATTATTTTGACCTGATTCTAAGTGGGTTAAAAAGGAAACTTGATAAGATTTCCAATAAAATATTATATGCGTTATTCTAAGTTATGGATCAAAAGTTATGATGATTTTAAAAACGCGTAAAAAATGGAATCACCGCGCGCAGTGTAATATTGCCGCGCCGTGGGAAAAGGTGACCTAGCACGGGGCCTGGTACCGTGAAACGGGAATTCTCAACGTTTCACGGTGCCTGGTGCCATGACACGGGAATTCTTGTGCTTGTTTCAGCGTTCTTTTCACGCGAAAATTCCCCGCGTCACGGGAAACTCTGCCGCGGCACAGGAATTAATGTCGTGTCACGGTGCCCATACCGTGACACGAGATTTTTCTGTGTTTTCTCCACGTAATTATTCACGCGCTTTATCTTTTGCAGTTTGTTATCTGTCCCGCGTCACACTATTTCCCCCCGTATAACGGGATTTCTTGCCGTGTCGCGGCGTTTTGTTGCACGTCGCGACATTATTTTTTAGGGTTTTTATCTTTTTAGGGTTCCGTGTGTTCCCTCTGCTCATTTTCTTATAAATACCCCTTCCTTTATACAGTTCGGGGCATCAAATCCTTCTCTCTTCCTCTCTTTTACACCAAAAATCATTCTTTTCTCTCTCTCATATACTAAGCCTTAAACCTATATTCATAATTACACCATTCTTCCCCCAAGAACTCCAAGGAGTCCATACTTGACCTGAGGTTCCGTCCTTAAACAAGGCGTGAAAGGTATAAATAACAGAGGGTTTGGACCAAATCAAATCTACATTAATTTAATTTAATTTTCATTTGATTTATATATTTTTTTTATTGAAGTTACTAACAATTTATTCATGATGTAGCAATTTAAAGGAACGCGCGGAATGTGAGTAATTAATTAATTTAATTACTTGTTTTGTTTTTGTATTACTAGTATCATGATTAGTTTTATTTATTATTCGATTTGACTAACGATATTATTGATAAATTGCTTCTAATATTAATGTTTATTGCTATTATTATTATTTTTGTTCACCATATTGCATGTTTAAAGGGAAGATGTAATTGAAAATCACGCCTAATAAGATAATTTGGAAAACCGGTTTAGGTTCCTTTTTTAATCTTGTTGTTTAATCAAGTGGTCACGATATTTTAGAATTATGTGTTGCATTAATATTCAATATTCAACCAATTTAGCTTAATAATAGTTTGGAGCAAATTAAAAATTTTGTTTGTATGCCTTTGAGATCGCAGGAATCAATTTTCACAATAAGAATCGAGTAGAGATCAATACGGGCGAATAAGACTCCATGACTAACTTCGTACCATCATCCCCGATCCTCCTTTTGTGGTTCCGAACCATATGGAGTTAGTAATTTCATGGATTATGAATGGGGTGTAACCTTCACGGGTTAATCGTTGTTGCCTTCATTGTCCCTTTATTGTGGTTTCCTTTTATGATCCGTGAACGGTGTATAAGTTCCTTAAAAACTTGTTGGCGGCTCCCTACTTTCCTTGTCCCTAATTGTATATGTCAATTCCCACTTCCTATGAGTGCCAAGCATATTCACACCTACTTTAACGTAGGCGCACTTTGAATGACGCCCACAATTTGGCGACTCCACTGGGGAGGATTCTTGATTATATATCGATTTGAGTGATCGATATTTAATTAAGATGAGTGGATGAGATTTGAAAGATTCTTGAAAATATTATTGTGATTAAATTGACATTTTTATATATGCATAGATGTTTTAACGTTGTATCTCAGGTTTGTCCTGTAGGAAAAATTGGATAACCTGATCGTGAACGAAGAAAACAGAGGCACCAATCAGATTTCCTGACTGTTGTGCATGACAGAGCTTGCCATGTCACGGCGCTAGGCACCGTCATGTGGTGTTTGGCACTGTGACACGGTAGATTTTTCCATGTGGCGACAGTCCTGAAATCTATCAAGGGACTTATTTCTCTTCTCACAGTAAGCTTCCTTCGATTTTTCTGAAAAAACGTTTGTGTTCTACATACGTCTTAGCCCCGGGGGATTTAAGCTCTATCAATCTAAAACCGCTCATGCATAAGGGTTCATCCGAGTTTTTAAATCAACTCAAACCATGGAGTCGAGTTTGATTTCATCATGAGCTCGCGGAGCCGCCAGTTGGCATACACCCTCAAGGGAGTCTGCCTTGCTAACGCGTCCAAATTCTTAACCATGGTACCCCATTACACCAAATAAACCTGACCATAGTCGAACATAGAACTTGACCTTAGGTTGCAAACTCTTCTTTGCATCATTGTGCCTACGTAATCTATGTGTTCATATTTGATCGTTTTGATCCTAACCTTAACGATCTTTCTTTATCTATGGTGGATTATATTATGACTAAAGATTACCAATGGAGCGTACACACTTAGTAATTAGCGCAAACTCTAAAATTGATAAAACTAAAAAAAAAAACAACACAAAAATACTTGGAAATGATCACCGCGTCACAACAATCAATGTCGCGTCACAACAATCAGTGTCGTGTCACGGCAGCTTGTACCGCGACACGGTACTGTTTTCCGTGTCACGGTGCTCAGGGAATAAGTCCAGTCAGCTTTTTTTGGTCTTCCGTGCTAATTTGGTCCGTGTTTCAGTCATTTTGTTTACTGTTCACATGTCTAGCCATACGATCATACCACGAGTCTTATATCATCACTTAATCACTCACGAGTCAAGTATAGTCCACACACTTTCTTTATGTTCCGACTTGAGTTGTGCACCATGTTGTTTATGATCGTATACTAGGTTCATGCACCTTTTTTTTTCGTCATAATAAAAATTGAGTGGAGTTTATTCTCACCTGTTTTCAAATGTCTATTTTTTCTCTTCCTTTCCTATCTTGATAATTGTGGTCCAACAATTAAGTGAATTGTTCTATTTCACAGTATTTGGTCAAGGGGCAGGGGTAGACTAATACGGTTTGAGTCATTACCGCAACAATCTCTTAAATCGAAGAGGCGTTCAAAGAGAACTTCGCGATCTCCACATTAATTACCACCTTTCAATGGCCACTAAGGAAGATATTGAGAACATCAACAAATCCATCGAGGCAGTGTCTTCCATGATGGAAACCCTTACCACTAGGGTCACTACCATGGAACAAAACAAGGTCACTGTTTCTACCCTTGACAAATTGAAGGAACAAATGAGTAAGATTTTTGAGGATTTTACTTATGTGGAAGAAACTCCCGCTCCTTTGGATGTGAAAGACAGGCTCCCTGAAAAGTTTTCCATTGATGATATTCCAAAGTTCAAGCCCACTGAAAATCTAATATTCCATTTGAAGGCGTTCTTTGCAACCATGGCTCTTAAGGGATTGGACGTAACACTCTTCCCTACGGTGTTCCCTATCTCCTTAGGGCATGCTTGCCAACAATGGTTTTATTCCCTAGATGCCAAGCGTACTGCGACTTGGCAAGATGTCACCGACAATTTCATGAATCGTTACAAGTGTAACATTTGACAAGGGATGAACTATGTCGTTGGACTAATCCTCCCTAAGCCAAACAAAATTTATAAACACTTAACTAACCTAAATACAAGTATAGAGGTAAGTCAAGGGTCGACCCAAAGGAACGGTAATGTCTAAGTGCTTTCAATTATGTGCCTAAGCTAGGTCGAAATCTAAGAATAAAAGGCGACACTAACAACTACTTAAACGAAGAAACCAAACAAATTAAGTGCTAGGGATTAGGATTCACATATAATAGCAATGAACATAGAAATTGGGATAGGAAGTTGACTAAGTCGAGTGATGCGAGGGAAAATCAATTATGCAACCAAAAGAGCATATCAAGATATTCTCCTAGAGGTCTAACTAGCGTCAACTACGATAAACTCTAGCTAGGAAACATCACAAGACACCTAAATCGTGTAAATGCAAGCCACAAATCAATGGTCCGTATCAATGTGAACTTACAATGCAATCTAGTGTGAATAACTAGGGTGATCAAGCCTAATTCAAACACACACATGCACATAATCAATTAACCAATTTGATCACATCATAAACTCCATCAATTTCCCCTAATCTACATCAATCCATCACATAATATAAGCTTCACCATCACCCGAGCAAGGAAACTACTCTAACAACATCATCAAATTAACAAGAAACTAAAGGAATCAAGAATCAACAAAATATGAAGAACAATTACACTAATCAAAAATCAAACATCAAAATCCAATCAAATCAAATCAAACAAACATGAATAAACTAATCAAAACAATAAATGAGATAGAGTTTAGAAATTCTCATTGATAATAGAGAAGATCTCCAATACAGTTGTCACCATTGAATCTTCAATCTCTCAATCACCATTGAAATTCCTCACTTTCTCTCTCTAAAATCTACTCCTAAAACTAACCCTAAAACTAGAGAGGGAAGCTCTCAACTAAGCTAAGAATATGATCTAATTCTAATATGAAACTTGCTTCTTCCTTTACCCCAAAAATCGGGTTTACATAGATATATATACAGGCACGAAAACACCAAGAACCAAGCACAAAATTCCCACAAAGGCGCGCCCGGGCAGCAGGGGAGGTGCGCCCGCGCACCTAGGAGTGCGCCCGCGCCTCCCTGTTGTGCGCCCGCGCCTAGTTGGGTTCCTTCAAAATTCTCGCGGCTTGGTGGGTTCGCTAAGGTTGCATGACTTATGTTGTTGATGAACACTAGGAGTGGCAGTAGATAATGCTCTTGATTAGTGGGAACACCACTTCTTAATGGTAGCACGGCATGAGAGCGCAAGAGCCAAGACTTGAAATCTCCACTTCCTTGCATCTTGTGCTTTCCAAATGCCATGAGCTTGCTCCAAAAGCTTCTCCACCTAAGTAGATCATTAATATCAAGACTCAAACCTGGTACAATACCTACAACCACGAAAATAGAGCTAATAAAGGAGAAAAGACTAGAAAACCAATGAAATACACGAAAGCTACAAAATAAGAGAGGAAAGGTAAAACTAAGAGCAAAAGCATAAAACAAAGAATTTATTGAGCAAGAAATCTATGAAAAGAGGATGAAATCTACTTAAATGCTCATCAAATGGGTGCCATTTATGACACCCATCAAATGCCCCCAAGCTTATCTTTTGCTCGTCCTCAGCAAAACATAGCCAAGGGAGTGAAAATGACGAGCTTATTCAAACAAACTGAAGAAGAAACGAGATGAGAATATACACTAACTCACTTTCGTAGGAATCACGGTCAATTTTAGCAACTAAAGACAAGCCATTTAAACCCCTAGATCGCCCTAGAGGACGAGTGATGCTCTCGTAAGGGTTTCCTAAGAGTTTAACCCATAACTCTCATAATAATACAAACAAGGAAAAGGTTGAAAAGAAATCAAGAGAAAAACAAAACAAACACATTTTCATGAAAGGACCTTTCCAAATGTACAAGCACAAATGAATGCAAATCTTTCTAAACAAGCAAGGGAGTGCACATTCCAAGATACCCAAGGTTGATTGAAACATAAATATGCTAAGCATAGGAACTAGCTTTCACAATCCACTTTCATCCCAAATGATCTTACCATGTTCTTACCACTAGTCTCATATCAACCTCTAGTGAGCATCCCAATGATTCCTCGAAGGAACCGGAAAAAGAGAATTTTTAGGCTATTTGACATCTTGACTATGCATCCCTTCTCCTTAGGCTAAAACTCATATTTCTCTCCCCCGATAAAGACTCAACCACTTAGGTCAAAAGGTCTTTCCCCAAGGTTATAACGTTAAGGCTACTCGAAGGAACCGGAAAAAGAGAATTTTTAGGCTACTCGACATCTTGACTATGCATCCCTTCTCCTTAGGCTAAAACTCATATTTCTCTCCCCCGATGAATGGCTCAACCACTTAGGTCAAAAGGTCTTTCCCCAAGGTTATAACGTTAAGGCAAAAGGGTGAGGGTAGGCTAAAATTTAAAATTTGGTGGTTAACCTAAATTGTGAAGCAAAGATTGCGCATTTCTTTACACCATAACCAAGTAATCACCAAACAAAAACAACAACACCCCCAAGCTTATTCAAAGCTATAAATCACAAACATATACACAAAAAGCGTGAGAATGCTTCCCCCCAAGCTTAAATGAAGCATTGTCCTCAATGCTCAAAAAGGGAGAATACTCACATCAAAATATTTTTGAATTTTTTCAATTTTCACTTTTTTTTTTTTTTTTTTTTTTTTTTTATAGTGCTTTATCCTCGCCTCTTTTAACTTTAGATGGCCTTTTCAATTATTCATTTGCCATTATTCACAAAATACTCACTACACAAGCTTGCTTACAAATATGATCCAATATCCAAACTCATATACCACAATCTCCAAAATATGACCATTTGCTTCACAAAAACAAAAAATAGAACAAAAAGAAACAAAAGGCTCAAGAATCTAAAGATGTGGCTTGAAAAGAAGGGAATAAGGCTCAAATGGTTAGCAAGTAGGCAAATGTAAACCCAAAAAGACAAAAATAAAGAAAACTATTCTAGAAAAAGAAAAATTACCACCCCGAAAATATGCCAATTTCCTCCCTAAATGGTTCGGTCTCGGTCTTAAGAAATATGAGTCAAGATTCTATATTAGGTCCGCAATAGTCAAGGATCCATGCCGCTCATGAAAATAAGTGTAGAAGGCTTGAAAAAGAAAGAACCTCATACGGATGTAGCAAAAACTCACTATTGGTGCCAAATCGACTATAGGAAGCAACTACCAAGGATGCCACATACAAGTAGAATCCGACTTCATGGTCCCACTAGTTCTAACCAACTACCTTAGCATGCTTTATCCTAGAATCAACCAAGCATACTCTCAAACCGTGCACACCGTTACCATTTAAGAAGAATAGCATTCAATTATACAAGTCCAAATGTTATTATATCCAAAGCAAAAACAAAACAAAACACATTGCAAATTTGCCTTGATAGAAACAAAAATCTTTTTGGAGTTTTTCAAAATATAAGAAACATGGAAAAGCATATACAAGGGTGCATAGCATATATGAATCAACATCCCACCAAACATGATAGAATACCCTCCCCCAATTTTGAATGAGACAATACACTCAAATCATAAAGCATGGAAACCATGGGAGGGGAAAACAAGGAGATCAATCCAACAAACCAACATATGTCCAACAAGTCATCATCCACTAGAGAAAGAGCAAGGAAGGATATTACCGGATATTAGGTGGGTGTAAATACCCGCAAATGACCCAATTAAACCTTTCAAAGCTAATTTCCCAAGAATTGAACCTTGTTTCCATATGCTAGCAAAAATAAGAGTCAACCTTCCTTGATTCTTGATCCAAATTGAAGCTCCGAAGTATATCAAGTCATGTATCTAGCAAAAGGAACACAAACATTTCCATGAGAGAAAATCTATTCTAAAAACAAAGGAAAATCTAATCTAGAACACGGGTTACTTCCCGAGAAAGGCTTGCTTAAGGTCCAAGCTTGACCGCTCTAGTAAAATAATATTGCAACGAATGCAAGAGCTTGTCAAATGCACTACTACACATTTCATATGAAAGTAAGTGTGCACATGACAAAAATAAGGCATGCAACAAGCATAATGCACACCTATGAGGAGAGAGATGCCAAGAGAAGGAAGAAGAATCAAAAGAAAACTCAACAAAATAAGAAGAAAAAGAAAAAGAAAAAGAAGAAGAAGAAGAAGAAAAAGAAGGAAAACTCTCCTCAAAATATTTTTAGGTGGCAATATCACCCTTTTCCTCAATTGGAGACAAATGAGCCTCATACAAATCATCGTAGCCAAGGGGGTCCCCAATAGGCTCACTAACAAAGGAAGGGAGAAAAATAAGGCAATAGGGGATGTGGTCAAACTTTTGAGAGAAAGGGGTATGACAAATAGGCAAGGAGGTAGCTACTCCCTCAACACAAGGTCCTATATCGCCAATGAAGGCATGGAAATCAATCATAGAGTCCTCAAAAGAGGAACACTCATGATCACTATCTCCCTCAAACATCCAACTCCTAAGAGGAACCACATAATCTCCTCCACTACCTTCATGAACAACAACTCCCTCAACTTCCTTAAAGCCTAGAGTCTCAAAACCATGCATGAATGGATGCAAATATAACTCAAAATCATTTCTCTCCCATGAAGCATCCTCAATGAACTTGCTTAAAAGGCTATGGCTATTCCTTATACACTCAATAAACACATGTGACATACCCTCAAACGAGTCCAAATACTCATGGATAGAAGAGTCACATTCATACACTTGAGACTCATCACAATCAACAAAGGAAGAGATGTCTAGACTTAAAATATCATCAAAATCATCATCACTCTCGACTCTCTCTCCTTCACTCCTATGCTCAACAATAGGATCCTCACACACTCTTGGTTGCTCTAAATTACAATCATCACCCTCAACAAACACATTGGATTTGAAATTTTCCAACATAAGTGTCAAAGATGACAATTGTCTTTCTAGCCTTTCATTTCTCCTCCTACCCTCCTCAAGACGCTCCTCACTCTTTTTCATCACCTGCAATTGACTTTTCATAGAATTAAGAATTGACTCCTTTTTAGTCCCAAGATCGTCACTAAGCTCAACATGCCCAATTTGAGTTTCCAAAGTAGCAATACGAGATTCAAAAGGTGTAGGAGATTGAGGCTCAACAAGAGAAGAAGAAGTACAACCAAAGGTAGGATCACCATCATTACAAACATGATCATTTTCATTAAATAGAGGATTGGGAGCATTTTCAAATGTATGAGTGTAGGGAATATTTCAAGCATTAATCCCCTAGCTCGAACCCCACTATGATCGTACACTAAAGTACGGTGGCGTCCAAAGGGAAAGAAGATAGAGCAAAAGAGTCGCCAACAAGTATTAGGAACTTGTAAACCGTTCACGAGGTGAAGGTTACACCCCTTAACGATCCAAGAGATCGTCAACTCCATGAGGTCTTGAACAGAATAGGGTTCGGGATGAAGGTACAAATCCAACCTAAAAGAGATTGAACCTGCCCTAATAATAGGCCTCTAATTTATTCTGATCGTATTCATGTGCGCTTTCTGACTAACATACAAACAACAGGATTACCCCTAAACCTGTTTAATCTATGTTGGTTGAATATTAATGCACAACTAAATCTAAAATTGGCGATCACTTGAATTATAATCAAATTAACCCTAAACAAGATTATTAATTATCTTATTAAGTGTGATTACAAGTACAAATTCCCTTTAAACATGCATAAAAGGTGTGATCAAGCAATAACAATAAAAATCAAGCAACATAATAATAATCATAAATAATAAATAATTAATATCAATAATAATAATCATAATAATTAAAATAATAATCATGTTAACAATAAAGCATAATATTAATAGCAAGATCCTAGGCATGATACTAACAAGATTAATAACAAACCCTACCATGTCACTAAGCAATAAAGATCAAAGCTTTAACCCTAACATGATGCTAACATGAATAAATATTAGGAAGAACATAAAAGGCATCATAACAATCATACTTAATATTAAAGTTACCCTAGACATGATACTAGGAATATCATAATAACAATCTAAGCATAGTTCCTACATCATAATAAAAAACATTAAAGAACTTACTTTGATGCCTCGTACCTCTTTCTAATAACAAAATACACACGTTAGTAACTTAAAGGAAAATAATAATCAATAATTAAATTAAATAATAGAAAGAGAGATTTGGGACCAAACTCTCAGAAATTAAACCTTTCACGTCTAGGGCGAAGACAACTTCGAATTATGCTAGGTGTGTCTAAATCTAATGAATGCGGAATTTTGTATTTAAGAAAAGGCTAGTTTAGAAAAGAGAGAGAGAATAATCAAGAAAATCTTGATAAGAGTTGGTGAAAGAGAGAATAGGTGATAATTGATGATTGAAAACGAAGTTTTTAGAACACTATTTATAAAGAAAATCAACCAAAAAGATAAAACATCAAAAAACAAAGTTCTGACGCAAAAAGCCAAGTTAGCGCCAAACGCTGACCTTGGCGCGAGGAGCTAAGGCTAGCGCCAGGCGCCAAGCGTAGCATCAGGCGCTATAGCTGGCATTTGGCGCAGACTTAGAAATTCATGCATTTTCTTAAAATCAGATAGAAATTGCCGTACAGGAGGATAAAATCGTATTTTCCTAAAAAACGTTCTTTGATCTTAATGAAAACTCTAAAAAGTCAACAAAGGTCAATTTATCAATGCTAATTGAATTAGGAATGAAAAGAACCTTCTAGAAGAATCTAGAAGACTAAAACCATTCCTAATTGCATTAGGAATGATAAATCCATATTAGGCCCTCCTCTAGATCATTAGGCCGCATATAAGGCTCAAACCGGGCCCAGTTCAGTAATTTGACAATAACTTCCTCAATATTCATCGGAATTGGGCTTATAATATATCGTTCGAAAGCTCTTTTTAAGCCCTATCCAACTACACTATTATTGGACCCATATTATGGACCAAACAAACTGGATTGGCTTTTTTCTTAAAATAGGTTTTCAAAAACAGAGCGAAGAGAAAAGAAATTAAAACTTTTCGCAACACTAAACTTTCCACACTTTCACTTCATTCGTTTATGATTCGACGCAAAAGGCACTCATCACTGGGTTTGGTTTTGTGGAGACACAAATGGGTGTCTACAGAAGCCCCCACTTTGACTGAGTTTGGAGAAACACAAGTTCCGAAAACAATAGTCAAAGTATTGATAGGGACGGAGAATGATTCAGAACGTTATGCGATCCTAAATCACTCTTGTAACGCCGATGCCTGCAAATTAGCGTTAGTTAAACAGATAAGAGAGTTAAGAAACGCGTATCTTGCACCGTCGAGCACACGTCTCTGAAGAGTAACCAATTTGCTGCTGCTTTATTGTTTTGATGACCTCCTGCCAAGAGAATGCCATCCCGCTTGAAAACCGCTACGCTTGTAACTGCTTCCAATATTGAAGATTGCTTCGCTTGAAACGATCTTCTTCCGCTTTTGTGACCACCTTCCACGTTTAAGAGAACATGATCAAAGATAACTTCACTTGAAATCACCTTCAGTTGTTTGTGACAACTCTCCACAATCTAGGGAACGCAATCCTGCTGTTTTGATATTCACTCGTCTCTGAACAAAGAGATTCTTTTGGATATGTTCACGCGCCTCTGAACAAAGAGCTTCTTTTTTTTAATACGTCCACGCATCTCTGAATAATAGAGCTTATTTTTTTTTTAATATGAACTTCTGAATGATGTGTCCACGCGTCTTTGAACAAAGAGCTTGATAATAGGATGCCCACGCGTCTCTGAACAAAAGAGCTTGATGATATGTCCACAAGTCTCTGAACAATAGAGCTTTTGAAAGATATGTCCACGCGTCAATGAACAAAAGAGATTCGATGCTTGAATGTTTGTTGCGATAATATTTCGAAGAAAAATTTTCGAAGACCAACGCTTGCCGATCTCTAAAGCTCGCTTGAACATTGCTTCCGCTATGCCAGTACATCGGCGGTTTGCTGCTTGTGAACCATTATATCCGTGATGAGACAATGCTTAGGAGCTTTAAGCTAAGTGAGACGATCTTTCGTCAGGTTGATCACTTACTGCGACTGTAATCAAACTGACTACTTAATCATGTCAAATTGCTTATAGGGGCTAACTGGCGTACGAAGGAACCCGAAATTGCTGTATGAGTTTGAAATCACCTTTCTGAGAGGCTTTGAGCTCTACTGCTGCTGAAATATCTCTGGCGCCAAGAATTGACTCTGTTGCCAGACGATGTGATCTAGCGCCAGGCGCTAAAAGCTATTTCCATACGCTAGAGGTTTCCGTCTTGCGCTGGGTAAGGGTCTTCCCTATTCTGCTGCACCTGTATTTATTTTTGGCTATAGAACTTTGCTAATCTCTTTAATTATCTTAGGGTTGACCTAAGGTTTAGCGTTGCTTGACTCATTGACTTGACACGGCTCAAGGCATAAACTTGAATCGCTGTGATTGACTCGAGGTTGTCTCGACTCGAAGTGAAACGACACATGTGTTAGACTCAAATCAAAGTGATATGACACGACATGACTCAATGTGTACATGACTCGTGTGTGCATGGTAATATGTTCGTGCGACTCGAAAATGCAAAAAAGCAAAAATTTTCCATCATTTTTGTGGAGGGTACTGACTTTCTCCCGAAAATAAAGACGCAAAAAAAAAAAAAGAATCAAAGCGTTTGAAGGTGCATGTTGAATGAGCTTAGTCAAATGTTGTTTGATACTATCTCTCAAGGTTCAAGGATTAACCCATCCTAGGCTATCTCAATGGTTGACTTAATGATGAAAGTATTTGGGTAACTTAGGCACGGAGCCTAAGTGATGCAATGATGATTATGATTGATAAGTGATGTTGACAAGACATGCTTCAACGTCGTGTTAAGATTTCATGACAAAGGGTTCCTAAGGGAAGTATATTTGGTCATGTATCTATGATGTGTTTGATAGTGACACTAAAGTTAGGCTGCAAGGGCTAAGTGTGTGGAAAGATATTATTATTAGAAGAGTCAAATAATGGTGACTCTTAGGTTAGGTAAGCTAATGATGTAGGGATCAAGCCCCCAAGTCTATCTCTACATAGATAGGGATGGGCATAGGAGATCCCTTGATATGATCATGGTGTGTGAATGTGAATATGAATGCATGTTTATTACGGCCGCACCTCGATGTGAGGTGGCCTACTTATCCGTTAGGAATAAGGCCGAACATAGCTCTAGTCGAACCTCGCACAAGTGTGTGTATACCTCAAAAAAGTCTTGTTAAGGGTTGTAACGTGGTTAGGCTAAAGGTTATAGAAGAAGGGGATAAAAGGCTCAAGACCCTAGATAAGCCCCCAAGGTGTGAAACTTTGCTTTTGAATATTTGTATTTTTATGCTTGAGTTTCTACTCTTTTTTAGCTCTCTTTTCTTTTTTTTTTAGCATTTATTTTATTTTTATAAGTGTGGGCAATCCCGATCATGCGGTTTATCACTCACTTGGAATTCATGTTTCTCAGGCACGGTATCGAGCACTCGATAAGAGACGCAATCTAAGACGTATTCATATCAACGACATGTTCATGTCAAAGACATTGGAACACTTGCCCTTTTGTACACTTTTATTTATTTATTTTTTGCTTATTATTATTTTTTTATTTTAATTTTTTGAATCACTCAAGCTTTTTTATGGAATTGAAAATTGCATAAGTTGCACACCATCCCATCCCAAAGTTAGGTAGATGTAGGTTGAAAAATGAAAGGTCTATCGTTAGATGAGGCTCAAAGTGGTTTATGAAGAAAGGATTGTAAATTAGAAAGGTGAAAGGCAATATGATGTGGCTACAAGGGGTGCCTTAAATCATTGGTATACCTTGTGCTTAGTTTTACATGGAAATATTTTTTTTTATTTTTTTATTTTTTTTAAATGTAATATAATGATCATATGCAAGAAAATAAATGCTCATTTTTATTAAAAAGGGGAAAAGAAAGAATCTACAAAATTAATTTAAGGGAAAAGAAAGGTGCCTATGCTAGACTTATTGGGGAAAGGGTAAATAAAGAAAAAGAAAAAAGAGGTCATGAAATCTCGTCGTTGAAGCTCGCCTCTTGTTTTGTGTTGTTTGCTTTATCATCACTCACTCTTCTTGTTAACTGGAGGCATGGGAAGCCTGTTATTATCAATCAAATGTTGGATAGCCTCCTATAGCTTCCAACTGCTCTCAGTAGCATGACCCCTACCTTGATGGTACTTGCAGCGCATATTTGGATTCCAACTAGGCAATCTCTTCTCAAGCGGGGGATCTTGAAGAGGTCCAATAGGAGTAATGAGTCCCTTGGCATGGAGTCGATCGAAAGCATCATCGTAGCTAATTCCAATAGGGGTAAAATCCTTTTTTTGTTGCTTTCTAAATCCTTGATTATCCATGTCTAAGACCTCATTAAGGTAGAAAGTACCAACACTGTTACTAGAGTAGGTGTTTTCGGAAGAACAAGGATAATCGTTCTTCTTCCCTTTACAGCCACTGTTACTATCATTATTAATCTTGGCCTTCTTGTCGCGCGGAGGAACATGGAGGAGATTTGAATCAATGAAGTCTTGAACACGATCCTTGAGGGTGAAACATTTTTTGGTAATGTGACCGCGACCTTTATGGTATCGACAATAGGAATTTGGATCCCAATTGGGAAAACATTTTTCAGGTGGAGGGTCTTGATTGGGAACAATGCAGTGAATATGACCTTGATCGTGAAGACAGTCAAAAGCTTCATTGTAAGTCATTCCTATTGGTGTGCATTCTTCAATGGTCCGTTTTGCCCGTGGCTTAGGAGCATTGAGTTCTTTATTAAACCCTTGGTGAGAATTTTGTTCGATAACCATCACCCGATTTGCTAATCCTTCTACCACATTTAAGAGCATGGCAACGACATCTTGCAATTTTCGAACGTCCTCTTTTAGACTTGACGAGTCTTCCCTGGTATTATCTAAGAAAAGACTTTCACTCTCCTCAATCGTGGCCAATTCATCAAGAGAGGTTATATAAGCTGTCTCGATGATGGGCTCACCTACAGGTGTGATAAGGAGTGAATGATCGAAGGATTTTTGATCCTCTGCGATGGCTAGAATCTCAGAAGTTTTATTGTCATCAATCAGATCTTGAATAACTTCTTTGAGTTTCCAACACTCCTCATTGTTGTGACCCTTTCCTTGGTGATATTTTCAGTGCTTATTAGGATTCCACTTAGGTGGCTTGGCTTTTGGAACTGGATCATTGATAGGACCTATGGGCATGACTAGTCCTTTGTGGTGTAGCTTCTCGAAAGTTGTTTCATAACTCATACCAAGTGGAGTGAACACTCTTTTCGACCTTTGGATTTGTGATTTAGAGGCGTTCGTAGCATGTACTTCATTAATGTGAGAGGAAGAAGAAGGATGGTCATTCTTCTTTGCTCTCGCACTATTATCCTTCAGAAGCAATGTCAATGCTTATATTATACACAGTCTTGAAAGTATTCCAATTGTGTTGATATTTTAACTGCTTTGAATACTCCCCTTAGAGATTCTTGATAAACATCCTCACAGATTCTTTTTCGGTAGGAGCCTTGACAATATTAGCGTAAGTTTCCCTCCATTTGTTGAAGAAAGACGTGCATCCTTCGTTTTCTTTTTGTTTTTACATCTCAAGTTGTCTGTGGTCTGTTTCGTCTTGAATGTTGCACTTAAATCTATCTATGAAAGCGTTTGTTATCGACTCCCTAGAAAAGGTTTTCTCTTTGTCAAGGGAAAAGAGCCATTGTTGACAAACGGTCTCAAGAGATAAAGAAAACAAAGAATGAAAGATTTTCTTATCAATCCCCTTAATGTTCATTATGGTTTCATAAGCTCTTAGATGAAAGTAAGGGTTATCTGTTGCCTTGAATTTTCGAATGTCGTTGGCATTGAACTTATGCGAAAGAAGTTCCTTGTCCAGCGAGACCCCTTGTGAACTAATGCCCTGAAATTTATAGTCACTAGATAGCTTGCTCAAGCTTTCTTCCATGAGGTTCATTTGTTGTTGCTTCACAGGGTCATCAATTTTGAGGTTTAAAGCCTTTAACACCTCAGTCACGTCATTCAATTGATTCCTAAGTTCATTGACCTCTTCTTGACTTGCCATTATCTTTTTAGCCTTCCTCTTTTGACGAATTGGTTTTTCAAAAAGTGAGACTTGAATAAAGAGGTTGTCCTTGATTAATCGCCCTTCTCTCCTCGGCCAAGTACTGTGGAAAAGGAATTTGGGGATATTCATTGTTAATTATTTGACTTAATGCAATGGGTGGAGGAAGCAAAGAAAGATGGAATAGAATGTGAAGAAAATAATATAGATGGAAAGATATGAAGAATTAGAAATAGAATGTGCCCCCAACTCAAATGACGGAAAAAACCGACTCATGCATTAACCTTAGACATGGTCATGGTGACATATACACAAAGTGTGTGCTACGACTAGTGAATGTAGATGACATGTTAAGACTCGTGTCATGACCATGTGGCTAGAATATGTGACTAGACTCAATTAATGACTTAACAAGGTATTATTGACAGTAAAATTTAACCGAATTAATTAGCAAACTTGTTAATTAGACACAAAGTGATGACTCGATCAATAATCCGTATGCACCGCGCGGAAGCCTAACTGTGAAGGGTTGGCGCGAGTGGATGGGACACCGTAAATTTTTAGAAAAAAACTCGCTTCCATGGTTTGGTGAATTCAACGATCTCGGATGTACCCTTTGTTGCTTAGAGCGTTCAATTAGGTAGATGGAGCATGAATTCGCAGAGGGTTATGTCAATATGTAGAACACATATGGGTTTTAGAAAAGTGAGAAAAACTAAATCAGGAAGTAGGATCGAGCAAACAATACTAAAAACTGGTCAAAATTAGAACGCGTAATTCTAGCTCGGTATTGGAAGAATTTGGCGCCAACAAACAGAGGTTGGCGCCGGATTTTGGCTGTAGCGCCTGGCAACAGAGTTGTCGTCTGGCGCTACATTCAAATTTCTGGCGCTAACTTCTGTTTGCTAACGCTAATTCCTACATGCCTCAGCAGCTTTCTGTGCTCGATAAAATTTTTCAGTTTAGCGCAGTGTTATTTCGGTCCTAGTTGTGAAAGATATTCCTCAAATTTCCTACGTGTAAAAAACCTATGTTTTAAATCATTACGGATGGTCTTTCCAATGAGATCATTTTTTATGCATATGACAATAATGTTAATCAAAATTACGCACATGAAATACTTAGAACGTTTCGAGTCTCATCCACTCATTCTAAATCATTGCCGAAATAAATTCAGGAATTAAAATAGAAATCCTCCCCAGTGGAGTCGCCAAAAACTGTAGGGAATATCTTAAGTGTTAATCCCCTAGCTCGAACCCCACTGTGATCGTACACTAAAGTACGGTGGCGTCCAAAGGGAAAGAAGATAGAGCAAAAGAGTTGCCAACAAGTTTTAGGAACTTGTAAATCGTTAATGAGGTGAAGGTTACACCCCTTAACGATCCAAGAGATCGTCAACTCCATGAGGTCTTGAAGCAAATAGGGTTCGGGGATGAAGGTACAAATCCACCATAAAAGAGATTGAACCTGCCCTAATAATAGGCCTCTACTTTATTCAGATCGTATTCATGTGCACTTTCTGACTAACATACAAACGATAGGATTAACCCTAAAGCTGTTTAGTCTAGGTTGGTTGAATATTAATGCACAAATAAATCTATTATTGGCGATCACTTGATTTATAATCAAATTAAACCTAAACAAGATTATTAATTATCTTATTAAGCGTGATTACAAGTACAAATTCCCTTTAAAAACGCATAAAAGGTGTGATCAAGCAATAACAATAAAAATCAGTCAACATAATAATAATCATAAAAAATAAATAATCAACATTAATAATAATAATCATAATAATTAAAACAATAATCATTTTAACAATAAAGCATAATATTAATAGCAAGATCCTAGGCATGATACTAACAAGATTAATAACAAACCCTAGCATGTCACTAAGCAATAAAGATCAAATCTTTAACCCTAACATGATACTAACATGAATAAATAATAGGATGAACGTAAAAGGCATCATAATAATCATACTTAATATTAAAGTTACTCTAGACATGATACTAGGAATATCATAATAACAATCTAAGCATAATTCCTACATCATAATAAAAACCATTAAAGAACTTACTTTGATGTTTCGTACCTCTTTCTAATAACAAAATACACACGTTAGTAACTTCATGTAAAATAATAATCAATAATTAAATTAAATAATAGAAAGAGAGATTTGGGACCAAACCCTCAGAAATTAAACCTTTCACGTCTAGGGCAAAGGCAACTTCGAATTATGCTAGGTGTGTTGAAATCTAATGAATGCGGAATTTTGTATTTGAGAAAAGGCTAGTTCAGAAAAGAGAGAGAGAATAATCAAGAAAATCTTGATGAGAGTTGGTGAAAGAGAGAATAGGTGATAATTGATTATTAAAAACGAAGTTTTTAGAATGCTATTTATAAAGAAAATCAACCAAAAAGATAAAATATCAAAAAAAATAGTTCTGACGCGAAAAGCCAAGTTAGCGCCAAACTCTGACCTTGGCGCTAGGCGCTAAGGCTAGCGCCAGGCGCCAGGCGTAGCGTCAGGCGCTACAGCTGGCGTTTGGCGCTGACTCAGAAATTCACGCATTTTCTTAAAATCAGATAGAAATTGCCGTACAGGAGGATAAAATCCTATTTTCCTCAAAATCGTTCTTCGATCTTAATTAAAACTCTAAAAAGTCAACAAAAGTCAATTTATCAATTCTAATTGAATTAGGAATGAAAAGAACCTTCTAGAAGAATTTAGAAGACTAAAACCATTTCTAATTGCATTAGGAATGATAAATCCATATTAGGCCCTCCTCTAGATCATTGGGCCGCATATAAGGCTCAAGCCGAGCCCAATTCAGTAATTTGGCCATAACTTCCTCAATATTCATCAGAATTGGGCTTATAATATATTGTTGGATAACTCTTTCAAGCCCTATCCAACTACACTATTATTGGACCCATATCATGGACCAACCAAACTGGATTGGCTGTTTTCTTAAAATAGGTTGTCAAAAACAGAGTGAAGAGAAAAGAAATTAAAACTTTCCGCAACACTAAACTTTCCACACTTTCACTTCATTTGATTATTATTTTACTCGAAATGTACTCATCACTGGGTTTTGTTTTGGGGAGACACAAATGGGTGTCTACAATGAGATTTGTTAGCTTGAACATGCAACACATTATCATGAACAAAAGAGGAAATAGAATTGGAAGCATTTGTTCTAGGTTCAACTATGGGATCATGTGACACATCATGGTAAATCATGCTAACATTGGAAGAATTAACACATTGCACATCAAAAATAGAAGCACGCTTACCCTTATTATAGACTTCCCAAGCAAACCAAACTTAAAATTTCCAAGCATCTTCAATAGAAAATGCTCTAAATTTACCATTATGCATTCCTTCAACTATATCCCTAGTTTGCTCATTCAAACCAAGATAACAAATCTCACAAGCCTCCCAAAGACTACAATGATTATAGTCAAGAAATGCCATAAGTGTATTGGAATATTCACAAAAAGGCTCATCATCATATTGAGAAAAAGATAGACATGCAATTTTTACAAAGGAAACAAAAACAAATAAAAGAAAAGTATGAACAAAGACCTAGAATCAAGCAATCAAAAACACTCAAACATAGACACTGTTCCCCGGCAACGGCGCTATTTTGAAATGGGATGAACTAGGTCGTTAGACTAATCCTCCCTAAGCCAAGAAAAATTTATAAACACTTAACTAACCTAAATACAAGTATAGAGGTAAGTCAAGGGTCGAACCCAAACGAACGGTAATGTCTAAGTGCTTTGAATTATGTGCCTAAGCTAGGTCGAAGTCTAAGAATAAAAGGCGACACTAACAACTACTTCAACGAAGAAACCAAACAAATTAAGTTCTAGGGATTAGGATTCACATATAATAGCAATGAACATAGCAAATTGGGATAGGAAGTTGACTAAGTCGAGTGATGCGAGGGAAAACCAATTATGCAACCAAAAGAGCATATCAAGATATTCTCCTAGAGGTCTAACTAGCGTCAACTACGATAAACTCTAGATAGGAAACATCACAAGACACCTCAATCGTGTAAATGTAAGCAACAAATCAATGGTCCGTATCAATGTGAACTTACAATGCAATCTAGTGTGAATAACTAGGGTGATCAAGCCTAAATCAAACACACACATACATAATCAATTAACCAATTTAATCACATCATCAACTCCATCAATTTCCCTCAATCTACATCAATCCATCTCATAATATAAGCTTCACCATCACCCAAGCAAGGAAACTACTCTAACAACATCATCAAATCAACAAACAACTAAAGGAATCAAGAATCAACAAAATATGAAGAACAATTACACTAATCAAATATCAAACATCAAAATCCAATCAAATCAAATCAAACAAACATGAATATACTAATCTAAACAATAAATGAGATAGAGTTTAGAAATGCTCATTGATAATAGAGAAGATCTCCAATACAATTGTCACCATTGAATCTTCAATCTCTCAATCACCATTGAAATTCCTCACTTTCTCTCTCTAAAATCTACTCCTAAAACTAAACCTAAAACTAGAGAGAGAAGCTCTCAACTAAGGTAAGAATATGATCTAATTCTAATATGAAACTTACTTCTTCCTTTACCCCAAAAATCGGGTTTACATAGATATATATAGAGGCGCGAAAACACCAAGAACCGAGCACAAAATACCCACGAAGGCGCGCCCGGACAGCAAGGGAGGTGCGACCGCGCACCTAGGGATGTGCCCGCTCCACCCTTAGGTGTAGCCGGCCACCCCTTGGTGCGTCCGCGCCTCCCTGTTGTGCGCCCGCGCCTAGCTGGGTTCCTTCGAGATTCTCGCAGCTTGGTGGGTTCTCTAAGGTCGCATGACTTATGACGTTGATGGACACTAGGAGTGGCAGTAGCTAATGCTCTTGATTAGTGGGAACACCACTTCTTAATGGTAGCATGGCATGATAGCGCAAGAGCAAAGACTTGGAATCTCCACTTCCTTGCATCTTGAGCTTTCCAAATGCCATGAGCTTGCTCCAAACGCTTCCTCCACCTAAGTAGATCACTAATATCTGGACACAAACCTCGTACAATACCTACAACCACGAAAATAGAGAAAATAAAGGAGAAAAGACTAGAAAACCAACGAAATACACGAAAGCTACAAAATAAGAGAGGTAAGGTAAAACTAAGAGCAAAAGCATGAAACAAAGCATTTATTGAGAAAGAAAGCTATGAAAAGAGGATGAAATCAACTTAAATGCTCATCAAATGGGTTCCATTTATGACACCCATCAACATTCAAACTATAACTTCTGAACGTGAACTCTCCATTCTCAATCATAAAGAGAATGAAGGCTTCACCGCTTATCTCAACAGGTGGTGGGAAACCACTTCACACTTGGTAGATCCTCCCAAAGAAAGAGAGATGGTTCGCCTTTTTATTCAAAATCTGACTCATAAATATAGGGAACATCTCAAATTTCTTCCAACTGCACACTTTCGAAGTTGTATACGACATCGTCATCAATATCGTGGATGAGCTAATAAAGACTGCTGGTAGTAACAAAAATAACACTTGGAAAAACAAGAAGAACGACCATCCTTCTTCTTCGTCTTCTAAGCACGAAAATACTACCAACAGTATAAGCCAAGTTGATCTCAATGAAGTGTTAGCTCTTAATGCTCCATTTCCCAAGAAGAAAAGAACTTACACTCCTTTAGGAATGACTTATGATGTGGCCTTTGATTGCCTTTACGGTCAAGGCTTGATCACACCTATTGGGCCATTTCCAGAGCCAAAACTTGAAAAAAGGAGCGCTAAATGGAATCCCAATGCCCATTGCAAGTACCATCATGGAAGGGCCACACTACGGAGCAATGGTGGAATTTGAAGGACATATTCATGACTTGGTGGATGCAAACAAACTTCCTGTCCCTCCAGGCGATAAGAAGTAATGAAGACAAGGCGCACAACAAATCCTTCGTGCAAGATTTCATGATTTCTTTTTTTTTCTTTATCATTCATCTCTATTCCCCCATTCATGTCTAGCATAGGTTTTCCATTTCAAATTTTTATATGTTTTATTTGTTTCGTTCACCTTTTCTATTAATAAAATGAGCCAATTTCCTATATATCTCGAACATGACTTTCTTATGCAAAAAAAAAAAAAAAAAAAAGGAAAATCAATTGTCGAACTAAAAACAAGTTTCACCAATGATTTAAGGCACCTTTGCAACCCTGTCATTCCCCTTAAACCATTTACAATCACATATCCATTTCTTCATCAACCACTTTGAGCCTCGTCTAACGGTTGGCCTCATTTATTCAACCCACATTCACCTAACCCTGGGATGGAAAGGTGTGCAAATTGTGTAACATTCACAAAGCAAGTTAAACTAAAAAAGAAAAAGAAAAAAGAATGAATAAAAAAAAATTCTAAAGGAAAGTGTTCCAATGTCTCCGATATGAACATGTCTCAAATTACGTCTCTCATCGAGTGCTTAGTACTCTGCCAGAGAAACATGAATGCTAAGTGAGTGATGGACCGCATGATGCGAGATTGCCTACATTGATTCAAAAGAATGAAAGAAAAAAGAATGAAAAAGAGAAAACATATTCAAAACCAAAAAATATATGAAAAATAAAACTTGCAAAGTCTAATACATAATTGCGTATCTTGGGGGCTTCTCTCGGGTCTTGAGTCTTTTACCCCTTTCTTCCTTAAACCATCAGCTTAACCACATTACAACCCTTGAAATACCTCTTTGAGGTGTATATACACGTGCAAAGTTTGACTGGAGCTACGTTTGCCTGATTCCTAACGGTTACGTAGGCAACCTCACATCGAGGTGCGGCCACATTAATATTCATATCCATGCTTTATTGAGTCAAAGAATATCCAATGCTTACCCCTACCCATCTAGAGCTAGACTTGAAAGCTTGAACCCACATCATTTAGCCCACCTAGCCCAAAGAGTCACCATCTCAACTCTTCTCACATAAATTTCCCTCACCATAGCCTTTGCAGCCTCACCTTAGTATCACTTTCACACACTTCTTGCACACATACATAGCCATAAAATCTTTCCCTTAGGAACCCTTTATTGTGAAATCTTGTTTCCCCACTGTGCATGTTTCAAGACAACATTCATTAGAAGAAACATTGTACACTTGCTTAGCTTCCTGACGTGAACAATATTCATTGTTTCATGCATCGCATATCGTGCTTAGGTCCTTGACCTAAGAAACATTTATTATGCAATACTCATCAATCACTTCAACTATATACATGCTTAGCTTCAAGACCTAAGTGACGTTCAAGATTATTTCTTTACACCATATATGATGCTTAGCTCCATGACCTAATTAATTCATCTATCGTGTCACATGATGTAATCGTCCTTAGCCTTTTAGCCTAAGAACATGCATCATGCATACATTATTTTCAAGATAAGCAATTCGATCCATGCGATTCATTTTGTCTTGCTCAACGAGGAAGTTCAAAACTTCTTTCCTTTTCTTTTGAAGAAGTTCAAAAACATTTTAAAAATCTTTTATTGAGGGAAGTTCGAAAATAAAATTTCATTTTTCACGTCTTTCTTTTTCGGGAGAAAGTCGGTACCCTCCATTCGTTTCATGACAAAAATGACGGAAAATTTTTGCTTTTCCATTTTTGGTTGCTTGTGTCTGCACACACACACCATACACAAACACAACCATAAGTTATACACATGTCATGTCGTGTAAAGTCAAGATTGGTCAAGTTAGTTGGTTAAGTCAATCATAGTCTATACGAGTCCCTTGGCAAATTTTATTTTCCAGGTCTAAATTACAGCTCACGTTCAGGGACAAGTGGACCATTTACAGCCCACGTCCGGGGACAAGCAAACCATTTACAGCCCACGTTCGGGGACAAGCGAACCATCTACAGCCCACGTTCGGGGACAAGCGAACCATTTACAGCCCATGTTCGGGGACAAGCGAACCAACTACAGCCCACGTTCGGGGACAATTGAACTTGCCAAAATCAGACAAGTCTTTCCTCAAGCATGCTTTTAGGACCAAGTATTCTACTTTAATATTTCTGGTCTTGACTTTCTTGTTGAAGTGCCTAGCCATACGGGTTTGATAACATTGAGTATGATGTTGAGTCGCTAGGCGTTTTTCATCGAGTAGAATTAGCTCTTCATATCTCGCTCTAGTCCATTCTACTTCATCGAGTTTACTTTCTAACGCGATGCATAGAAAGGGTATTTCCAGTTATACAGGTTGTACGATATCCATTCCATAGACTAAGGAGAATGGCGTATTCCCTGTTGATTACCGGATTGACGTGCGATAACCCCACATGGCAAAGTGGAGTTTGTGTGGCCAATCTTTGTAATTTTCCGTCATCTTCTCGATGATTGTCTTTAAGTTTTTATTAGCTGCCTCAACGGCACCATTTTCCTAAGGTATATAGGGAGAAGAATGATGGTGTTTAATGCCATATTTTTCTAACAATTCTTCACATTCTGCTTGAAAGTGAGTTCCATTGTCACTTATCATCTCATGTGGGACTCCATATCGACAAATGATGTTTCTTTCGATAAAGAGTGCTACATGTTTTGCAAAGAGTTTAGCATATGATTTTGCTTCAACCCATTTAGTGTAGTAATCGATTACTACTAATATGTATTCATGGCCTCCTGTTCATGGAGGGGTAATTTTTTCCGATGTTGTCTATTCCCCATGTTGAGAATGGCCAAGGTGATGTATAGGTGTAGAGGAGAGATGGGAGAACATGTTGCAAGTTGTCATATATTTGGCATTTAGGGCATCTTTTAGCATATTGGTGACAGTCCCTATTCATGGTAGTCCAATAATATCCTTCGCGCATTATCTTTTGGACTAGCAATTTTCCATTTTCATGTGTTCCACATACCCCTTCGTGGACTATTCTCGTAGCCCTTTAGGCTTCTTTTTTTCCTACACATAGAAGATCTCGACCTTTAGGTACCCTTTTATGTAAATCGTTTTTAATGAGCACGTATTGGGAAGCCAAAAGTCTTAAAGCTCGTTTTGCTCTTTTGTCAGCATGGGATGGATATTCTCCCTTTGTGACATAGTTGAGGATGTCTGTGTACCAAGGTTCTTCCTCTTCTTCTTCTTCCTCTTGGATTACTTCATCATCCTCTATTGATTGGATGTAATTTGGTTTATGCCTCTTTTCAATTGTTAAAGGCATTTGCTCAATTTCTATAGGAATCCTAACAATTTAGGCTAGTCTTGCCAAGGAATCAGCAAATTGGTTTTCCTCTCTAAGTAGATATGTGTATTCTACCTTTTCCAGTTGGTATATAAGAGTTTCCAAGTAGGTTTAGTAAGGGAATAAGCTTTCACTCCTTACTTTCCACTCTTGGAGATTTGATTGATGATCAATGAAGAATCCCCGAAAATTCAAAGTTTCTTTACTCCCAATGCTAATGCTGTTTCGAGGCCTACCACGCATGCTTAATATTTTGCAGCGTTATTGGTAACGTCAAAATCTAGATTTATGGAGATTGGAACATGTTCCTTTTTTGGTGATACCAATAGCACTCCTACACCACATCCCTTTTGGTTTGAGGCTCCGTTAAAGTAAAGAGTCCAAGTATCATCTTCTGTGACCATCAAGTCTTCGTCCGGAAAATCATCTCATGTATGGGCGTGGAATCTTCTATCGGAAAATCCGCTAAGATATCGGAAACAATGGATCCCTTAATGGCCTTTTGAGGCATGAACCTTACATCAAATTGGGCTAGGTTAACTATCCATCTTGATATCCACCCATTTAGTGTAGATTTGTCGAAAAGATACTTGAGTGGATCCATCCGACATACTACAAAGACTGTGTGAACGAGCATGTAATGTCTTAACTTGGTTGTGGCCCAAACCAATGTAAGACACAATTTCTCAAGTGGTGTATAGCATATTTCATACCGGAGCATCTTCTTACTTAGGTAGTAGATGGAATTTTCCTTTCCTTCTACTTCTTGTGCGAGCATAGCCCCCATTGTCTCCTTAGTGACTGTTGGGAGTGCTGGTGCTAATATGGGAGGGTTAGCGAGATAGGCTTTGATTTGTTAAAGGCTTTTGAACAGTCATCATCCTATAATACCAGCACATTCTATTTAAGCTTTTTGAATATTGGTTCACATATTGTTGTGAACTTTGATATGAACCTATTTATGTATTGCAACCGGCCAATGAATCCCCAATTTGCTTCTCGGTTTTGGGTGGTGGAAATTACATCATTGCTTTAATCTTGGTTGGGTCTATCTCTATTCCTGTAGAGCTAATGACATATCCCAAGAGCTTTCCTGAGGTGACTCCAAAAGCACACTCGGATTGGTTCAACCTCAGGTTATATTTTCTTAATCTTTCAAAGAATTTTCTTAGGGATACCAAATTCCCTAGTCGATCCTTTGATTTCACAATCATGTCATATACATAAACTTCGACTTTCTTGTGCATCATATCATGGAGTAAAGCAGTCGCTGCTCGTTGGTAAGTGGCACTCGGGTTTTTTCAACCCAAATGGCATTACCGTCTAGTAGTAAGTGCCCCAAGGTGTTATGAAAGTTGTCTTCTCCATGTCTTCTTCTTCCATGAGGATCTGTTTGTACCCTGCGTATACATCCATAAATGAGAGAAGTGTGTGGTTTGTTGTATTATTTACTAGAGTATCGATGTGTGTTAAAGAGAAGTCACCCTTTAGACTTGCCTTATTTAGATCTTGATAGTCGACAAACATTCGTACCCTTCCATCCTTCTTCAGATCTGGGACTACATTTGCAACGCGTTCGGGGTATTTAGATATCTTGATAAAACCTGCTGTTATTTGTTTTTGTACTTTATCTTTTATTTTAAAAGCTACGTCGGGTTTCATTCGATGTAACTTCTGTTTTACCGGTTTCGTTCCTGGAATTAATGGAATTGTGTGTTGAGCTATTTCTGTATTAATGCTTGGGATATCTTCATATGGCCAAGCAAATATATCGATGAATTCTTTTAACAGATTAATAAAATCGGTTCTTTCTTCTTTATTAAGCGTTAGTCCGGTTTTAACTTCTCTTTTAATGGTTGGATCTTTTGAGATGTGAACCGTTTCGGTATCCTAAATTATCGGTGTTTTATTTTCAACTGTTTCCATTTCTTTAATTATTTCTTTGTCACTTTCATTGTTAGTTAAGCAATGATCATCTTCTTGAGTTAAAGAATGACACGAGGAGTAAGTAGAAGAGGACATATTATTAAATTCTGAAATCATTACATCGAATAAAGACACGTCCGTTGGGACTTGATTATTGACTATCCTAGGTGAAGAAACTAAAGAACTAAAGCTAGAAGAGGGTGCTACTACTAAGGACTTAGAAGACTCGATAGGGGAAGTCTCTAGCTCAGACTCTGACTCAGACGATTCATCAAACATCAGTCCTTGTCCGGTTGTTATAGAGATCTTTCTTCTGCTTGGAGTGGTCACTTTCACGGTCTTTCTCCATCCTTGAACTAGACCCTCTATCGGAGTGATAATTTTGGAGGGATCAAAGCTATCACTATGTAATACTATTTGAATGAGCGAGAAATTGTCTTCAATGTGCTTTGGCTCATTCTTTTTATACCCAAATAGAAGTCCCAATACATTAAAGTCAAAGCATGCGGTGCTTTTTCTTTATGGACATCGTCTATAAAATTGTAATCCAGAATTATTTCGAACCCAGGTTGTCTTATCCAATTCTTGACAAAGGGCTTAGGGAATTCATAGCATGGATAATCCTCTCCCTCTTTTATGAATTATTCATTTAGAGTAAGAGGGTAACGATCCATCAGAATTGCTTTCTTTTGGGTATTAGCATTCCTACGTGCGTTTTCTTTTCCTGGGCTCGCTTAAGATCTTCCAAAGTCAGTTCAAAACCAAGTCCAATATATCCAATTTAGGGAGGCCAGGTAGTCCGATCTGTTTTTCTATTTCTTTCTTCTTTCCGAGGGTCATCCCCGAAAAGTGTCCTTGTTTCTTAAGGATAGCGTTCACTGTCATGTTGGAGTGGAGGTCATAGTGAAGAGGGGTCCTTTCATCTTCCTCGATTAAGGAGACCTCTTCGTTAAAGCCCCACAATCCTGGTCATCTTCATCGTGCTCCACCTTTATCATGGGAATTTCAATGGCTTTGATCCTTATTGGTGAAGCATCAATTGTGATAGAGATTCCTCCAATTATAGCCTTCACTTGCTGATGAAGGGACTGCCTTTAGGCCGTGCAGCTAAGGGCGTCCTAACAATACGTTGAAGGAGGATTTAATGTTTACCACTTGAAATGTAGTGGCATGTTCTATGAATCCTGCCGTCACATTCATAGTGATGGTCCTAAGAGCTTGGCGGCGAGTATTGTAATAGGCTCTTATTCGTTGTGTGGATGGAGATAAGTCTTCATCTTTTATCCCTAACATCCTGGTGGTTCAGAGTGGACATACGTTAATTGCTAATCCATTATCTAGAAGAGTCATTGGGACATTCATTCTCTTACAGATTACCCTGAGATTTAATGCTTTATTATGTTTACCACCCTCTGGAGGTAAGTCCTTGTCAGAAAAGGTGATTAAATTTAAAGGATTAGAAAGGTTACTCGTGATAAAATTACCTAACCCCTCAGGAGTGGTTTCAGAATTTATTCCTATCTTGTCCAAAGCATTCATTACCGCCTAACTATGTTGATGGGAGGTAGCTAAGAGTTTCCATACATTTATATCAACTTTGGTTTTCTGTCAATGCTTAACAACATCATTGTCTTTTATGATAGGTATGGGAACTTGCTGAGTTGCAAGGATATGTTGTTGCGTAGTAACGGGAGGTTGCATTCTCCCGAACCTTGTGAGGACATCTATGGGTGAATCCTCTTCATCCCAAATGTCGTCTACCGAATATATCTTGGATAGTGGGGTCTCTTTCAAATCTTTAAGGTAGAAATAGTCATCGTAACTATCCCAAACTCCATTAATGGTAGCATATTTTTCTTGTGGAATTTGGACTATCTTTTTAATCATCAATCATTTTCTGAAATAAATTTTTAAATTTAAAACAGTGTTCTATTGTATGTCCCCCTGATTGGTAATATGGACAGTAAAATCTATCCTTCCTCTTTAGTGATTTAAATGGTCTCGGTTCGATAGGTTTCATCTTGCCACCCTCGGAGAGCATTTTGAACATATTTGCATAGGTGGTCCCAATTGGTGTGTAGGACCTATGGGTCCTTCTAGGTGTTTCAACCACTTAAAGAGAGAACGGTTTCCTTGTAGTTGGTACTACCTCTTTGTTGACATGTTTATTTTGTTCTTGTTCATCACGTGCAAGAATCTTCCTACACGCCTACAAATTTTTCCACTGAATATGCAAGGAGCAATATGTCTTCCTTAGTGGGCGGTTGTTGCATTGGGGACTGTGCACTCATGGCGTTGAAGAATACTTCTTCTTCTTCTTCAAGGGCATGAGTTTCTTCAATTGGTTTGATCAAAGATGAGGGGTTAATAGTGTTTTCCTCATCAGAGATGGCCAAGAAATCAGAAAGTGGTGCACTGTTGATGCTTGGCTTCTTACTTGCAGGAGGCATTGAGAGTTTATTATTATTGTATTAAATCCTGGATAGCTTCCTTTAGCTTCCAGCAATTCTCAGTAAGATGGACCCTGCCTTGGTGATATTTACAGCGTGCATTGGGGTTCCAATTAGGTGATCTCTTTCTGACCAGTGGATCCCCAAATGGTCCAATGGGAGTTATAAGACCTTTTGTATGAAGGCGGTCAATTGCGGTGTCATAACTCATACCAATAGGAGTAAAGTTCCTCCTAAATGGTTTCTTTTGTCCCTGATTGTTCATAGCAAGGACTTCATTAAAATAAAAGGTGCTAACATTATTTGGGTGGGTAGTTTTGGAAGAAGAAGGATTGTCGTTATTCTTTCCTTTCCAGCCACTAGTAGAGTTAGTGTTAGCAGCTTTTTGTTTTGCAAGGTCGTCAATCAAAATTACGCACATGAAATACATAGAAATTTTTGAGTCTCATCCACTCATTCTAAATCATTGCCAAAATAAATTTTAGGAATTAAAATAGAAATCCTCCCCAGTGGAGTCGCAAATAAACTGTAGGGAATATTTCAAGAATCTCACAATTGAGCTCCACTATGATCATACACTTAAGCATGGTGGCGTCCAAAGGGAAGGTAGCTAGAGAAAAAGAGTCGCCAACAAGTTTTAGGAACTTGTAAATGACAAGGGTTGAAACTAAGTCGTCATCTAATTCTCCCTTGGTCAAACTAAATTTGTAAACGCTTAACAAACCTTATACGAGTATAGAGGCAAGCTAAGGGTCGAACCCAAAGGAATGAATCGAAGCTATGCTATAGTCTAATGTTAAGCTAAATCGAATAATTATCAATGGTTGAGTTTTTTAACTAAGATAACAAGAATCAAGACAATTCAAATAATTCAATCAATATACTAAACCCTAGGGATATAGGTTCCACATGCTAGCTTATCAATCATGCTAATTGATAGATCACCCAATTGATTTAAAGATTGCAAGGGCCAAACAATACTTGCAATCAAAGGAATTCGAAGGTTATCTCCTATAAACTAAGGTAGGGTTCACTATGAATGGTTAACATGGAGAATCACAATCAAATTCAATCAATTAAAACAATTATCAAATCAACTGTTCGTTTCATTGAAATTTGCAATGCAATCTAGATTAATCTTATAGGTTGATCACTCCTAGTCTAATTGATCACATGCACAACTACGTCAACCAATTTAATTGCAACAATCAATCAATCAAGGATCATCAAATAGCAAAAATCATCAATCAAGCATGCTTCCCCTTCTCCCTAGCAACTAATCTACTCACTAATCATGGTTAAATCTAAAGCCAAAAAAAATTCAATCACAAAAATATTCATCTCAAGCTAAATCCAAAGGAGGTACAATAAATTCAACAAATTCTCAAAACTAAATCAAAATCCAAACCAAACATTCAAGCATAAAAGAAATTTTCAATTGAATTAAATTCAAAGGAAAGAAATCTCGCAAACTTAGATTGATATGAAGAAGAATTCCAAACTTGATTGAAGAAACAATGTTGAATTACAAATCAAATCCAAGGATTACAATCTCTACTTCCTGTCCAACTTCTCTCTAGTTTCACGGTTTCCTTGTAGTTGGTACTACCTCTTTGTTGACATGTTTATTTTGTTCTTGTTCATCACGTGCAAGAATCTTCCTACACGCCTACAAATTTTTCCACTGAATATGCAAGGAGCAATATGTCTTCCTTAGTGGGCGGTTGTTGCATTGGGGACTGTGCACTCATGGCGTTGAAGAATACTTCTTCTTCTTCTTCAAGGGCATGAGTTTCTTCAATTGGTTTGATCAAAGATGAGGGGTTAATAGTGTTTTCCTCATCAGAGATGGCCAAGAAATCAGAAAGTGGTGCACTGTTGATGCTTGGCTTCTTACTTGCAGGAGGCATTAAGAGTTTATTATTATTGTATTAAATCCTGGATAGCTTCCTTTAGCTTCCAGCAATTCTCAGTAAGATGGACCCTGCCTTGGTGATATTTACAGCGTGCATTGGGGTTCCAATTAGGTGATCTCTTTCTGACCAGTGGATCCCCAAATGGTCCAATGGGAGTTATAAGACCTTTTGTATGAAGGAGGTCAATTGCGGTGTCATAACTCATACCAATAGGAGTAAATTTCCTCCTAAATGTTTTCTTTTGTCCCTGATTGTTCATAGCAAGGACTTCATTAAAATAAAAAGGTGCTAACATTATTTGGGTGGGTAGTTTTGGAAGAAGAAGGATTGTCGTTATTCTTTCCTTTCCAGCCACTAGTAGAGTTAGTGTTAGCAGCTTTTTGTTTTGCAAGGTCGTCAATCAAAATTACGCACATGAAATACATAGAAATTTTTGAGTCTCATCCACTCATTCTAAATCATTGCCAAAATAAATTTTAGGAATTAAAATAGAAATCCTCCCCAGTGGAGTCGCAAATAAACTGTAGGGAATATTTCAAGAATCTCACAATTGAGCTCCACTATGATCATACACTTAAGCATGGTGGCGTCCAAAGGGAAGGTAGCTAGAGAAAAAGAGTCGCCAGCAAGTTTTAGGAACTTGTAAATGACAAGGGTTGAAACTAAGTCGTCATCTAATTCTCCCTTGGTCAAACTAAATTTGTAAACGCTTAACAAACCTTATACGAGTATAGAGGCAAGCTAAGGGTCGAACCCAAAGGAATGAATCGAAGCTATGCTATAGTCTAATGTTAAGCTAAATCGAATAATTATCAATGGTTGAGTTTTTTAACTAAGATAACAAGAATCAAGACAATTCAAATAATTCAATCAATATACTAAACCCTAGGGATATAGGTTCCACATGCTAGCTTATCAATCATGCTAATTGATAGATCACCCAATTGATTTAAAGATTGCAAGGGACAAACAATACTTGCAATCAAAGGAATTCGAAGGTTATCTCCTATAAACTAAGGTAGGGTTCACTATGAATGGTTAACATGGAGAATCACAATCAAATTCAATCAATTAAAACAATTATCAAATCAATTGTTCGTTTCATTGAAATTTGCAATGCAATCTAGATTAATCTTATAGGTTGATCACTCCTAGTCTAATTGATCACATGCACAACTACGTCAACCAATTTAATTGCAACAATCAATCAATCAAGGATCATCAAATAGCAAAAATCATCAATCAAGCATGCTTCCCCTTCTCCCTAGCAACTAATCTACTCACTAATCATGGTTAAATCTAAAGCCAAAAAAAATTCAATCACAAAAATATTCATCTCAAGCTAAATCCAAAGGAGGTACAATAAATTCAACAAATTCTCAAAACTAAATCAAAATCCAAACCAAACATTCAAGCATAAAAGAAATTTTCAATTGAATTAAATTCAAAGGAAAGAAATCTCGCAAACTTAGATTGATATGAAGAAGAATTCCAAACTTGATTGAAGAAACAATGTTGAATTACAAATCAAATCCAAGGATTACAATCTCTACTTCCTGTCCAACTTCTCTCTAGTTTCTCTCTCTAAAAACTAAGCAAATGAAATATTATCTAAAAGTTAGCCTTCAAAAGGATTTACAAGAGTATATAAAGACAAAAAAGAAAAACAGATCGGCCGCGCCCTCTCCAAGAAGACCCCGCGGGCGCGTAGAAATGGGTACAGAACCCAGAACTAACTCTACGGGCAAAAGGGCAAAACCCGCGCCCACGACAATGTCACCTGTTCCCGTGGCTCAGGGCGTGGCAGATTCCCGATTCCATGTGAAGCAGGGAGCCGTGGTCTCTTTATCTGGAGTGGCCTCTCCAAAATCTCTGCGCCCGCGGCGGCTAGACCACGGCTAAGGCGCGGAGAGTTCCTGCCCAAAATCACTTAAATGATGCACTTAGCCCGCGTTAGTGACTCTTAGGACTTGCGCCCGCGACAATGAGAAGAAGCAGAGCGCCCTCTCCGAGCCCTCTCCAAGCCCTCTCTAAGAGGCTTGAAACTCCTTTGCTTAGCTCTTTTTGCTCTTCTTGAATCCTTTGCAAATCTAAGTCCTTAGGCACCTACAAAAGAAACCAAAGAGAGAAAATAAAAGAGAAAAAGAGCAATATAAAAGGAAAACACGAGGAAAAGCACATAAAGGAAAGTAAAACACTAAGAAAGAAGAAATAGAGAGATTAAAGGAGAAATGACCAAAATGATAAAAGAAAGGCATGAAAAATAAGGTGAAAATTTCCTCAACCACTACTTTATGAGTGCCATAAATGACACTCATCAAATTCCCCCAAGCTAGACTTTTACTCGTCCCGAGCAAATCAAAAGCTAAAAAGGAATAAGGAGGGTTTATTTAAGCATAAAAAGAGAGAGAAGAAGAATATACGCTTAGACTCACTATCGTAGGAATCACGTTTGTTTTTAGCTACAACAAGCCCTTTAAACCCCAAAGTCTCCTATGAGGACGAGTGAGGTCTCGTAAGTGTTTCCTAAGAGTTTAACCCACAAATCTTTTGAGATAAAATGAGGCAAAATCATTTAAAAAGAAAAGAAAAGAAAGTAAAACAAAAATTTAAACAAATAGCTCATTACAAGGACTTTCACAAATGGTCAATTGCAAATGCATGAAAACTTTCTATATGGAATGGGTACGCCTGCTTCACGATATTCATGGTTGATTGAAACATAAGGTATGCTAAGCGTAAAGAACTAAAGAGGCGCAATCCACTTTCATCCAAACCAATCTAGCCACGTGCTCCCTCTGGTTTCAAATCTCCCCTTAGTAAGCGTCCCTATGGCTCCTCGAAGGAACCGGTAAAAGAGTAGAATTTGAGGGTTTCTCGACATCTTGACCTTTCATCCCTTTTCCTTAGGATTTAACTCATAATGCCCTCCCTCGGTATATGACTCAACCACTAGGTCGAAAAGACATTCCCAACGGTTGTAACGTAAGGGAAAAAGGTTATGGGTAGGCTAAAATTTTAAAATTTTGTTCTATCCCTAAAAGTGAAGTAATGAACAGGCCCTTTCTTAGAATCACAATCAAGTAGTCACCAAACAAAAAAAACTAACACCCCCAAGATTATTAAAAGCTATATACACAAGCATATATACAAAAAGCGTAAACGCTTCTCCCCAAGATAAAAGGAAGCATTGTCCTCTATGCTTGAAAAGGGAAAAGAAATTACATCAAAATATTTTTGGATTTTTTTTTCAATTTCACTTTTTTAATTCTTTTTGTTTTTGTTTTTGTATTTTCATGTCTTTCAAAGCATTTATCCATGCTTATTCATCTTAGGACGGCTTTTACATATTTAAAATTGCATTGTCCTTGCCTTTTGTTTTACTATGGATGACTTTTATTTATTCACTTGCCATTATTCAAACAAATATCACAAAATAAACTTGCTTTCAAGAGAACCAAATACCCAAACTTCTTCACCACAAACTCCAACAATAAAGATCAATTGCTTCACAAAAACCAATAATGGAAACAAAAATGAAACAAAAGGCTCAAGATCTAAAGATGTGGCTTGAAAAGAAGGGAAAAGGCTCAAATGGTTAGCAAATATGAACTAAAAAGAAAGAAAAATCCTAGAAATGAAAAATTGCCACCCCGAAAAGATGCCTTTGTCCTCCCTAGTTGGCTCGGTCTCGAGTTTGAGAATTATGAGTCAAGATTCTAGATTAGGTCCAAAATAGTCAAGGATCCATGCTGCTCATGAAAATATATGTTGAAGGCTTGAAAAAATAATGAACCTCACATGGATGTAGCAAAAACTTACTAAAGGCGTCAAATCAACCAAAGGATAACAAAAGACATAGAATACCCTCAAGCTTAAGATGGGCTACCCCCTAACTCTAAACCTAAAGACATATAAGCAAAAGAGAAACATCATATAAAGCAAAAAAGAAGGGGTGGGGGCATGGTAGTATCATTCGCACGATATTAAGGGGTAGAATGAGAAATCCCTTCACCGGTCTCCATCAAATGACTAGAGCTTGTCGTCTCGCTCACCTCCATGGGTGACTTACCCCTTAACCGGCTTTCTTTTCTAAGTCTATCAACCTCAAAAAAATGAGACCAATCATCTAAGATCGGCTTACCTGACCTACTCCAACCACCAAAAGTCTCGGGTTTCGAAAAATGCCAAGGATTTGCTGGATCATAAGTATAATCACAACCACCGGGACGCCTATAGTCGTAAGTGCCTGGGGTAGTGCCTATGATAGAAGTAGGGTGAATATGGGGGACCTCCCAATAAGGGTAACAAAGTTTAGGACTCACAGTAGGATTAAAAGGCTCCCATTGAGGGACGGGTCCTTGTCGGACTGGTAGGTACGAATAGTTGACGGAAGGTTCTATCTCCCCCCTTCAAACATGCAAATCATATAATCGATGCATATGGTAATCATAACCAAGGGAAGGGGGTTGCACAGAAGGCATGGAGTACAATACGTTAGCAATATAATCAAGCTTGGCATGAATGGTTAACATATCGAAAGTAGAAGGAGTGGGAAAGGGGTAAAGAGTAGGTGTACCTCCCGGTTCAACCGGGGGAAGAGAATGAGCAAGAATTAGTTGAACAACCTCTTGTACAATTTGTCCTTCGTCGGATAGAAGTATTAAAATCTCGCACCGGGGGCCTCCAAGACAAGGAATCTCTTTCCTTGGGCCGGGTAGTTGCCTCCTTGCAAGGGATAAGGAACCATTCATTATACGAGAAACTTTCCAAATGAAAACATCATCCTTCCTAGTTCGATCGAGAAACTTTTGATTCACTAGAGCGGAGATGTTGAGGAAATGAGAGGGAGACTTATCTCGAGGATTAATAATCGGGGGAAGCTTATATAATAAAGTCTTGTAATCATTATTGATGCAAAGAGCTAGGATAGATATCATCCCACCCAATTGGATGCACCCCGATAGGCAAACTCCATCATGAATATCTAAGAATCGGGAGATCAAATGCTACGTGAAATCCACCGACTCAATCTCAAAGTCATTTTGGTTGGCTATCCACAACCAACAAAGCTCCTCACGAGAGATATCTCCCAAAGAGTCCTTGGATCAAAGAGCGTATGTGAGGATTCAGTTGAAATACCGCATAGCCGGATGAATTGAATCATGGAAGCGGACTTTTAAGTTTGAGGATCATACTTTCCTTCCTCCAAGATACTCCTCCACCAACGTAGCTCATCATATCCATGATCACTTGCCATTCTACTATGAGCCGGATAGATACAATGATTTGGATCCTTAGCCCAAGGAAACTTGAAATATGAACATAGTTGAGCACCCGTCAATGAGTGATCATTGCTGAAGAGTTGGAAAATCAGAATCTTTGAGTAATTTGCACTCGGTTCATGGACAACTTCAAGAGAAGAAAGGAATTCATAAGTAACCCAAGCATAAGTACGGACACTAAAATCCAAAAAATCTAAAAGATCAAGGCCCTCCGCAAGAAGGCGAACATCCTCCTTAATCCCAAGTGACTTGGTTGTTGTTTGATCGTAGAATCTCGTTGGTTTAAGCTTTATCTTGGATAGACGCTTAATACAGTCCCAATGTGATTCTTTTTAAAATTCAATGCCATAAGTTTCTTCAACCTCGGGTAGAGGTGGAACAACATACCTACGCTTGTTTGAACTTGCTCTAGCTCGCTTCTTATGACGAAGTGTGGCCATCTACAAAGTATCAAGACTTAGCATAAATAGTTGTTTAAGAACAAGCAAAAAATGGAAATATCTCACAATAAAAGCAAGAGATGGTAACAATTGAACAATGCCATTAATAATCATCATGAATATTAAGCAAATAAACATGGATTGAAGGCAAATTTAAACATAAAATAACAAATCATGAATCAAATTGAGCAAAATAAATCCCAAACATTGAATTATCAAAGATAAGAAAATATTATGAAGAAAACCCATGAGAGAGAAAATAGCCAACAATGGTTATTCAAGAATTCAATCAAAGTTCACACATTTATCATGAAGAAACTTCAATTCAACACTCAATGATATCATTTAACATAAATTCCAAGTAAAAAGAACTAACCATAGAGTTTCACCATGAAAGCATAATAAGGGTTCAAGCTTGAATCAAAGAGGAAGATGATGAATAGACAATAAGAAACCATACCTCAGTGAAGCCTTGAAATGCTTCTAAAATTCTCAAAATGAAGATGTAAGAACAAATAGAACTCCCAAAAACAAGCTCCAAACCTCAACACAAAACTTCAAAATTTTAAAAAAGTCCCAATTTTTTATTGAATTGGGGAAGAAAATTTGAAAATTTTGGGTTTTAGATTTGAAAACATGATGTTGGCAATTGTAATTGATGTTGAAATGATATCAAAAGAGGAGAAGTAGGTTTGATATTGCAAGAGAGGGTATAGGGTTTTAGGAGGGAAAAAAATGAGAGAATTGAAAGAGTATGATGCGTTTTGGGGTTATAAGGAGTGCCAGCAGGTGCGTGCGGCAACAAAAGGCCGCGCCCGCGGGTACCCTGCGGCTAGCCGGCTGGGAGTTCTTGGTCGGATTTTGATATTTTGGGTCAACAGACACCCGCGCTCGCGGCCTGTAAACCTGCGCCTACGGCTGGTAGACCTGCGCCCACAGGTGATCTTTGCGGTGCGTGCGCGCTGCTTGGTGCGTGTACACCACATGCAATATGGGAACGCTCTAAAAATAGAAACACCCTTAATGGTGCTTTCGTGTTTGCTTTCTTACCGTTCCTATCAAAAGTCATGATCAAGTACTAAAAAACTTCATAAGAAACAATTCAAAATATGTTTGAACATGAATTAAAATTGATGGGAATGCAAACACGAAAACATATACCCTCGACGAACCCTTTCCTCTAAGCTTAACCAAACCTCATAAAATCTAAAAGTAGCACCAAAATTGTTGGAAATTTTCTCCGATCCAAACTCATGGTATCTAGGATAAAAAGAACAAACAAAAATAAAGAGAAATATGAAAAGTTCTCAAAGGAGGAAGTATAGAGAATTGTAAAATCAAAGAAAAAGGTTAGAAAACCGAGTTGCCTCCCCGGTAGCGCTTTTGGTTAACATCGTTAGCTCGATGTGCTCCACCAATTAAGGTGGTTGTCGGAGAAACAACGAGGCAACAAGATCAATAGAAAGAGAATATTTCAGTAAGACTTCTACAAAACCATTTGGAAAATCACTCTTGGCCGAATTTGGATCCCTTGATCCCTTGATGCTAAGGTGTGATTGAAGAGTTTTGATCCCTTGATGCTAAGGTGTGATGGAAGAGTTTTGACCTCAACCATTGGTACACCTTCACCTTCCTTTGAAGTGGCGGCTTGCAAAGCTTCTTGGCTTGAGATATTCATGCAAATATGCTCATCCACTTCCTCAATGTTTCCATTTAGCAAATCCTCATACATTGCCTCTTCCTTGATAGGAGCACCTATCTTATCCTTGTTCAACAACAAGAATTTCTCAAGAGGATCATTAGAAGTGAGCAAGTGCTCTGCATGGAAGATACAACAAGATCAAGAGAAGTGAGCAATTTTCTAAAGAAGAACATGGATACTTCATGCTTTCATTCAAGTCAAATTCAATTACCTCTTCTCCTACCTTGAGTAAAATTTTCGCACTCTTAACATCAATCATAGAACCTGAGGTAGCAAGAAAAGGTCTACCAAGAATAATGGGAATGGTAGAATCTTCATCCATATAAAGAACCACAAAATCTATCGGAATCACAAACTTCCCTAATCTCAAAGGAACATCCTCAACCTTCTCCTTAGGAATCTTAATTGACATATCGGCCAATTGCAAGGTGATTTTGGAAGGCCTAATTCCCCTAACTCAAGTATTTGATAAATCAAATATGGTATTAAGCTAACACTAGCTCCTAAATCACATAAGACATTATCAATTTGCATCTTGTTAATGGCACAAAGGATAGAGAAGTTTCCAGGATCTTTCAACTTGGGTGGCATCTTATTCATTATAATTGCACTACAATTCTCGGTCAAGTTGACTGTCTCCACCAAATCACAAGACCTCCTACCACTGAAAATGTATTTGAGGAATTTTGCATATTTGGGCATTTGGGTAACAACTTCAGTAAAAGGTAGAGAAAGATGAAGTTGCTTAAGCATGTCAATAAATCTTCCAAATTGTTCATCCAACTTATGTCTCATGAATTTTTGTGGATATGGTAGTTTGGGTTTCACAATTTCTTTGTGCACTCTCACCCCTCTAGGTGTCTTAATCACAACCTCACTAAAAGATGCACCATTTCTCCCATCCTCTACCATGGCCTCCTTGGGGACCTCCTTAGTTCCACTCTTCCTAAGAAAACTCTCCTCAAGAACCTTACCACTTATTATAACAATAGCATTCACGGGTCTCTTTTGATCTATGCCCTGGGAAGGTAAAGAAGAAGGACTAGCATGGTCTTTCAAAGCATTGACAAGTTGAGAAATTTGGTTTTCTAGCATTTTATTATGAGTCATCACCACATAAAATTTCTTGTCACTTACGGCCATATAAGTGCTCAAAAACTTTGTTTGATTTTCAATGATTTCCTCCAAACTATTCCTAGAAGAAGAGGATTGTGAATAGGAATTATCAACTTGAGTCTTTGGAGCAAATCCAGGTGGAGGGCCTCTTTGAGCATCATTTTGAAACTTGCCTCTCCCTTGATTTTTCCAATTACCCTTATTTTGATTTTAACCATAACCTTGATTATGGTTACCACCACCTTCATTATGATTTCCATAACCTTGGTTTTAATTACCATAATTTTGGTTTTGATTTTGGCCACTATAACCTGGATTGTTATGGTTACCTCGAGAACCTTGGTTCCCTTGGTTCCTATAACCACCACCTTGGTTAAAGTTGTCAAAATTACCATGTTTTTGGTAATTCCTATTCCATTGACCCCTTTGGTTATCAAAACTTTGCACATTATTATTGTTTGGCACATAGTTCACATGTTCACTCTCATTATTATCAAAATCATCATTACTCTCCGAAAACGTATGAGAGTAATTACTAGAATCATGATCATATGAACCACACACATCACAAAAAAAAAAAAAAAAAAAAAAAAAAAAAAAAAAAAAAAACCACTAGGCATGTCACTAGAAGAAGGAGGGGGATGAGAGTTAGACCTCTCCCTTTAATTGGGAGGTAAGACTTGGAGCTTGGGAAGAAGAACTCTCCGATTTTTCCTTGATTGCACTCACTTCCTTCCCCAAGTTTGCCATTTGTGAGGAGAGATTGTTGATTGCGTTCAAATGATCAACCGAGTACACCAAAGAGCTACTCTTGCTAGTTGATTCTCTCTCATCATTTTTCCAATCTCTATAGTACCTCACAATATCCTTAATGATGTCCACCACTTCTTCTTCCATCCAATTCATGATGGGACCTCCGGCTCCTCCATATAGGCATGACTAGCCTTGGGGACTTAGGCCTCCATAGAAAATATAAATAATTTGATAGGTTGGATTCCCATGATGAGGACACTCCCTTTGATACTCCTTATATCTCTCCCATGCTTCATAGAGGCTCTCACATGGATTTTGTTTGAAGCCTTGAATCAAAGCTCTTGCCTCAACCATTTTCTTTTTTGGATAGAAACGGGTTAGAAATTCCTTTGTAACCTCTTCCCATGTAGTTAGAGAATTCGGCTTAACCTTCTTGTCTAGCCATTCCAAAGAACGCCCAATGCGAGAAAAGGGAAAGAGCTTGAGGCGAATAAATTCTTGGGAAACTCCGTTCACCTTGATAGTATTGCAATATTTTTAAAATTCCTTGAGATGATTTAGTGATCATAGCCGGCCTAATTTCAAAATCATTTGTCGGTGTTGTGGGTGGAGCAATTCCACTCTCAAATCTATAGGCACAGGGAATCCCCAATTCTTTCAATGCCACTCTCGGATTCTTTTCCATTCTTGCTTGTTCTTCTTGTTGCGGTTCTTCATCATTTTAAATGCTAGAGCTAAAAGATCGCCTAGAAACCCTTAGTCTTGTAGGTTGATCACTCCTAGTCTAATTAATCACATGCACAACTATGTCAACCAATTTAATTGCAACAATCAATCAATCAAGGATCATCAAATAGCAAAAATCATCAATCAAGCATGCTTCCCTTTCTCCCTAGCAACTAATATACTCACCAATCATGGTGAAATCTAAAGCCAAAACAAATTCAATAACAAACATATTCATCTCAAGCTAAATCAAAAGGAGGTACAATCAATTCAACAAATTCTCAAAACTAAATCAAAATCCAAACCAAACATTCAAGCATAAAAGAAAATTGCAATTGAAGTAAATTCAAAGGAAAGAAATCTCACAAACTTAGATTGATATGAAAAAGAATTCCAAACTTGATTGAAGAAACAATGTTGAATTACAAATCAAATCAAAGGATTACAATCTCTACTTCCTCTCCAATTTATCTCTAGTTTCTCTCTCTAAAAACTAAGCAAATGAAATTATCTAAAAGTTAGCCTTTAAAAGGATTTACAAGAGTATATATAGAAAAAGAAGAAAAACTGATTAGCCGCGGGCGCGCAGAAATGGGTACGGAACCCATAACTAACTCTGCAGGCAATCTTGGCAAAACCCGCGCCCGCGGGTACTGTAGCTTGCTCCCGCGGCGATGTCACCTGCGCCCATGGCTCAGAGCGCAACTAATTCCCGGTTCTAGGTGAAGTAGGGAGTCGCGGTCTCTCTGTCTGGAGCGGCCTCTTAAAAATCTCCGTTCCCGCTGCTAGACCGCGGCTAGGGCACGGAGAGTTTCTACCTAAAATCACCAAAATGATGCACTTAGCTCGCGCCCGCAGAAATGAGAAGAAGCAGAACGCCCTCTTCGAGCCCTCTCCAAGAGGCTTGAAACTCCTTTGCTTAGCTCTTTTTGCTCCTCTTGAATCCTTTGCAAAGCTAAGTCCTTAGGCACCTACAAAAGAAACCAAAGAGAGAAAATAGAAGAGAAAAAGAGCAATATAAAAGGAAAACATGAGGAAAAGCACTTAAAGGAAAGTAAAACAAGAAAAAAAAGAAATAGAGAAACTAAAGGAGAAATGACCAAAATGATAAAAGAAAAGCATGAAAAATAAGGTGAAAATATCCTAAAACACTACCCTATGAGTTCCAATAATGACACTCATCAGGAAACCGTTCATAGGCTGAAGGTTACACCCCTTAACAATCCAGGAGATCGTTAACTCTAATAGGTCTGGAACCATGACTAGAAGTTCGGGGATGAAGGTACAAATCCAACCTAAAAGAGATTGAATCTACCCTAAAAACAAGCCTCTACTTTATTCTTCTCGTATTCATGTGTGATTTTTGACTAACATACAATCAATAGATTTACCCTAAATCTGTTTATCTATGTTGAATGAATATTAATGCACAAATAAAAATATTATTGGCGATCACTTGAATTATAATCATATTAATCCTTAATAAGATTATTAATTATCTTATTAAGCGTGATTACAAATACAAAAATTCCTTTTAAATATGCATAAAAGGTGTGATTAAGAAATTAAAATAAATAATATCAAGCAACATAATCATAATCATCAAAATAATAATCATAATCATATTCATCTTAAAGCATAATATTAGCAAGATCCTAGGCATGATACTAATAAGATTAATAATAAACCCTAGCATGTCAAATAATATTAAAGATCAAAGCTTTATCCCTAACATGATACTAACATGATATTAGGAAAGAAATAGGAAGCATCATTGTGATCATTTTTTATATTAGAAATATTAATTAACCCTAAACATGATACTAGGAAGCAATAAAACATCCTAATATAATACTAGGAATCAATAAAACAATTAAACTACTGACTTCGATGCCTCGTACCTATTTCTTATAACAAAATACTCATGTTGGTAACTTCAAGGAAAATAATTAATCAGTAAAATTATATTAAATAAATTGAAATAGAGATTTAGGACCAAACCCTCAGAAATATCAAACCTTTCACGTCTAGGGCGAAGGCAACTTCGAACTTGGGTATGTGTTTCCAAAGCTAATGTATGAGAAATTTTAAGAGAGGGAAGGTGTTGACAAAGAATAGAGAGAGGGAAAAAGAGAGAAGATTGTAGATGTAGATGATTTGAAAACAGGGAGATACGACCCCTATGTATAAGAAAAATAACACAGGACTGAAGAAAATTATGTTAAAAATATAAATCCTCCTATCGCAAACGACAGGAGCCAGCGCCTAACGACGAGCTCGTCGCCAGGCGACGAAGGCCAACTCCAGGCGACGAAGATCAGCGCCTGGCAACGACTCTGTCGTCTCGCGCCGCTCCAAAAGCCAGCGCGCTTTTCCATGCATAATTACCTTCATCATCGGTTGTAGGTAATTATGCGTTCGTGTAGTTTTCGAAATCAAATTTAATATATTTTTTAAAAATACGATTAATAGGCCCTCCTCTAGATCATCGGGCCACCATTAAAAATCATTGGGCATAATCTAATTTAATGCATAACTTCCTCATAAGTCATCGGAATTGGGCCTATAATATATCATTAGAAAGCTCTTTTCGAGCCCAATCCCACTACACTATTATCAGACCTTTATTATGGACCAAGCCATGTTGGCCCGACTATTTTTCATAAACAGGAGTAAGAAAAGAAATATTTTTAGAAAACAAAAAGAGAAATATTTTAATAAAAACATCCTCTTCACTAGACTTTCCACACTCTCACTTCGTTCGATAATCAAATGACGTGAAAGGTATTTATCACCGAGTTTGGTTTTGGGAAAACACATTTGGGTGTTTACAAATACCTTTCACTTCATTTGATTATCGAACGAAGTGAAAGTGTGAAACACTAATAGAAATAGGCCTATTTCCGACGGACTGGTTCCGACGGACACGTAAATCCGTCGCAAAAATAGGAATTTACGACGGAAAAAAAATCCGTCGGAAATTTCCTACGGAATATAAATCCGTTGGAATATATGGGCTTTTCGACGGAAAATTCCGTCAGAAATTAAACTTTTTGACGGAATTAAAATCCGTCGGAAATTTCCGACGGAATATTCCGTCGGAATTTTTTTTTATTTTTTTAAATACACCGAAACCCTAACATTTAACCCTCTTTTATTTCATTGAGCCGCAACTCCTCCCCCTTTTCATTCAGGTTCTCGCTTCCCCTTCTCTCTCCTCTCTTACTCTTCAATTTCTCGATCTTCCCCTGTCTTCTCTTTCTCTCTCAACTCCTCCTTCCTCCTTCCTCCTCCCTCTTCCCTCCTCGGTCTCCTTCTCCCTCCACTTTCTCTTATCTCACGGTCTCCTCTCTCCATAATTTTTGTATTTTCTCCTCCTCTTCTTTCCTCATTCTCTTTCTCAATTCGAACTGAACTATTTCCTCCTCTTATCTCACGGTCGCCAATGGTTCTCTTTATATTTCATACATATTAATGGTTTATACGGCCAAATTCGACCATGAAATCTATAGATCTAGAGGTTTCAGGGTCGAATTTAGCGGTATTAAACCAAATTCGGGTGGAAATTCGAAGCTTTGGTTGTTTAGGTATGTTTTCTTGTTTTAGGCTTTGTTTCTTTTTTTTTTTTTTGTTGTGATTCTGGTTTTTGGCCGTGGTGGTGGTTTTTGGATGGGTGTTGGTAGTATTAGGGTTGTAGATCTGGGTTTGTCTAGGTGGTAAATGTTGATTTGGATGGGTTAGGGTGGTGAAAATGGTCATTTCGAGTTAGTGGGTGGTCTGGTTCGGGTTAGTGGGTGGGTCTGGTTCGGGTTATGGTGGGTGGATCTGTTTCGAGTAAAGATGGGATAGTTTAGATCTGAGCTAGAGTGGCGGTGGGTGAGGGGTAAAAGCTAGTTGTGGGTGATGTGGGGATAGTGGCGGTGGTGGTCTTCTGTTGGGGCTAGGGTGGTGACACGTGGTGCCCTTGGGTGGTGGGGCGTGTTATTTTTATTTTAATTGAAATACTTTCCGACGAAAATTCCGTCGCAACATTCCGACGTACACGATTTCGTCGGAAAGTTGCGACGGACTTTGCTGGAGCTAGAAGATCTGTTCCGACAACGGAATTCCGTCAAAAAAAAGTTTCCGACGGAAATTCTGTCGGAATATGCCGTTTTTCCTACAAAGGGTTTTCCGACAACCAGTTCTGACGGAATTCCGTCGGAAAGGGCTTTTCCGACGGAATTCCATCGGAAAGGGCTTTTCCGACGGATTTCAGGGTGTTTCCGACGGAAAAATTCCGTCGAAAATTGCTTGTTTTCTAGTAGTGAAAAGTCTAGTGATGTGGATGTTTTTATTAAAATATCTCTCTTTCTGTTTTTGAAAATGTTTCTTCTTACACTCTATTAATGAAATGAGCCAGTCTAATTCAGTTTGGTTCATGATCAGGGTCCAATAATAGTGTAGTTGGATTGGGCTCAGAAATAGTTTTCCAACGATCTAGAGGAGGGTCTATTTATTATTATTCCTAAAGTTATTAGGATTGATTTTAATCTTCTAGAATTATATCTAGAAGGTTCCTTTTAATTCAAGTGAGATTAGGATTAATAATTATCACAAACTTGATTTTAATCTGCTGAACGCGGAGTTAGCTGCTTAGTCGTATTAAGAAGATGATTCTGCGTACAAAGCGCGTTTTAATTATGGATTAACGGGAGACGACAAAGTTGTCGCATGGCGCTTACAGTAGTTGCTTGGCGCTGACAGCTGTCACCTGGCGCTGCTCTTTTCGTCTGGCGCTAACTCCTATCGTTGGCGACAAGAGATATTTTATTCCGAATAAGACTTGATTTGATTCCGAGCTATTTTTTCTGTAAATAAGGGTCTTATCTCCTCGTCTTTAATAATTCACAATCATTATTTCCTCTCTCTCTCTCTCTCTCTCTCTCTCTCTTTCTCTCTCTCTCTCTCTCTCTCTCTCTCTCTCTCTATTCTTTTCCTAAACCTTCCCTCACAAAATTCCACATTGATTAGTTCTAGACACACCTAACCAAGTTCGAAGTTGCCTTTGCCCTAGACGTGAAAGGTATACGAGGCATCCAAGTAAGTAATGTAATGGTTATTTTGATATAGAAATCATGATTTGGTTATTTTAATTCCCAGTATCATGTTAGGATGTCTTTATTTCTTCCTAGTATCATGTTTAGGGTAATAACTAAAATTTCTAATATCATGTGTGTTTCTGGCATCATGTTTAGGTTTGTTCTTATTCATTCCTAATATCATGTTAGTATCGTGTTAGGGCTAAAGCTTTGATCTTTAATGTTTAGTGACATGTTAGGGTTTGTTATTAATCATGTTAGTATCATGCCTAGGATGTTGCTAATAATATTATTAAGCTTTATTGAGAATATTATTATTATGATGTTGATTTTTTATCAATATTATTATGTTGCTTGATATTATTATTGTCATTGCTTGATCACGCCTTTTATGCATATTTAAAGGGAATTTGTACTTGTAATAACGCTTAATAAGATAATTAATAATCTTGTTTAGGCTAATAAGATTATAATTCAAGTGATTGCCAATAATATATTTGTTTGTGCATTAATATTCAACTAACATAGATTAAACATGTTTAGGGTTAACCTATTGATTGCATGTTAGTCAGAAAGCGCACATGAATACGAGAAGAATAAAGTAGAGGCCTATTTTTAGGGCAGATTCAATCTCTTTTAGGTTGGATTTGTACCTTCATCCCCGAACTGCTAGTCATGGTTCCAGACCTATTGGAGTTAACAATCTCTAGGATCGTTAAGAGGTGTAACCTTCACCCTGTGAACGATTTACAAGTTTCTAAAACTTGTTGGCGACTCTTTTACTCTTGCTTCCTTCCCTTTTGACGCCACCATGCTTAAGTGTATGATCACAGTGGGGCTCAAGTGTGGAATGCTTGAAATATTCCCTACAGTTTTTTGGCGACTCCACAGGGGAGGATTTCTATTGAAATTCCTAAAATTTATTTTGTCAATGATTTAGAATGAGTGGATGAGACTCGAAAAGTTCTAAGTATATCATGTGCATAATTTTTATTTACATAATTACCATAAGCATAAAAAGGTTTGAAATGGAAAAACCATCCATAAAGCGTTTAAAGTATATGATTTTTAAACGTAGGAAATTAGTGTTTTCACAACTAAAATCAAAATGACGCTACGAAAAAAAACTTGAAAATTCAAGAATAGTAAGCTGCCGAGGCTTGTAGGAATTAGCGTTGAGAAAACAGCGTCATCGCCGAGCGATGGCTCTGTCGCCTAGCGACAGTACTTGTCATCTGGCGACAGTTGCATCGTCTGGCGACAGACAGCAGACGATGACATTGTTTACTCACGCCAAATTCTTCTAATACCAAGCCAGAAATCTACCTTCTTGTTTCGACTAGTTTTCTAGTACTTTTTGCTCAGTTTTACTTCCTGATTGAGTTTTTCCCTTTTTTACGAAACCCATATGTGTTCTACATATGGCCATAACCCTCTGGGAAATCACGCTCCATCTTCCAAATTAAACGCTCCTGAAAACGAAGGGTACATCTGAGTTTGTTGAATTCACCAAACCATGGAAACGAGTTTAACTCACGGGGTCCCATCCCTTCGCGCCAACCCTTCCAAAGGTAAGGCTTCCGTGCGGTGCATCCACACTCATAACCATGGACCCTTTTTAACTAACCCATATCCTGAACTTTAGAGAACTAGAGGCATGGTTAGGTTTCAAACTCATTGCATCATATTATGACTATCTGCCTACTCGTGCATTATTTGTCTGTGCATCACCTATATGTGTTTTCAATAACCGTTTATTTAGCTTGTGAATGAGTATAAATGATTTAATTAATGACTAAAGGACTTTACTAAATTAATTAATGACAAGGGGTTGGAACTAGGTCGTCATCTAATTCTCCCTAAGTCAAACTAAATTTGTAAGCACTTAACAAACCTTATACGAGTATAGAGAAAAGCTAAGGGTCTAACCCAAAGGAATGAATCAAAGCTATGCTATAACCTAATGTTAAGCTAAATCAAAGAATTGTCAATGGTTGAGAATGGTAACTAGGATAACAAGAATGAAGAATTCAATCAAATTGCTAGACACTAGGGATATAGGTTCCACATGCAAGCTTAACAATCATGCTAATTGATAGATGACCCAATTGATTCAAACATTGCAAGGGAATTCAAAGGTTATCTCCTATAAACCAAACTAGGGTTCACTAAGAATGATTAACAAGGAGAACCAAAATCAAATTCAATCAATTAAAGCAATTCCCAAATCATTGTCCGTGTCATTGGAATTTGCAATGCAATCAGGATTAATCTTATAGGTTGATCACTCCTAGTCTAGTTAATCACATGCACAACTATGTCAACCAATTTAATTGCAACAATTCAATCAATCAAGGATCAACAACTAGCCAAAAATCATCAATCAAGCATGCTTCCCCTTCTCCCTAACAACTAATTTCTCACTAATAATGATGAGATTGAAATCCAAAAAAAATTCAATAACAAACATATTCATCTCAAGCTAAATCAAAAGGAAATACAATCAATCAACAAATTCTCAAAACTAAATCAAAATCCAAACCAAACATTTAAGCATAAAAGTAAGTTGCAATTGAAGTAAATTCAAAGGAAAGAAATCTCACAAACTTTGATTGATATAAAGAAGAATTCGAAACTTGATTGAAGAAACAATGTTAAATTACAAATCATATCAAATCCAAGGATTACAATCTCTACTTTCTTTCTAACTTATCTCTAGTTTCTTTCTCTAAAAACTAAGCAAATGAAATATTATCTAAAAGTTTCCTCTTGAAAGGATTTACAAGAGTATATATAGAAATAGAAGATGAACTGACCGGTCGCGGCCTCTCTAAGAAGACTCTGTGGGCGCGCAAAAATGGGACGGAACCTATAACTAACTTTGCGGGCAATTAGGGCAAAACCCGCGCCCGCGGCACTTCCACTCACGCCCGTGGCTCAGGGCGCGGCAGATGCCCTATTACAGGTGAAGTAGGGGGCCGTGATCTCTCTATTCTGGAGTGGCCTCTCTAGATCCTCCGCGCCCGCGGTTGGACGGCGGCCAAGGCGCAAAGATTTCCTGCCCAAAATCACCAAAAAGAAACACTTATCCCGCGCCCGCGGCGATGAGAAGATGTAGAGCGCCCTCTCTGAGCCGTCTCTAAGAGGCTTCAAACTCCTTTGCTTAGCTCTTTTTGCTCCTCTTGAATCCTTTGCAAAGCTAAGTCCTTAGGCACCTACAAAATAAACCAAAGAGAAAAAGTAGAAGAGAAAAAGAGAAATATAAAAGGAAAAGACGAGGAAAAGCACATAAAGGAAAGTAAAACACGAAGAAAGAAGAAATAGAAAAACTAAAGGAGAAATGACCAAAATGATAAAAGAATAGCATGAAAAATACAGTGAAAATATCCTAAAATACTACCCTATGAGTGCCATAAATGGCACTCATCAAATTAATTATTTAATAAATGGTTAAAGTCTAAATAAATTGATCAATTTTGACTTAGTACGACTTTAGGTTTGTCCCTTTAGAGTAAAAATACTAGAAAAAGTCACAGACATTTTCCAACAATGGCGCAGAGGTTTGGAATGTAGCACCACGCGCTAGTTATTAGCGCAAGGCGAGAATGTTGTCGTCTGGCGCTGATCCTTAGCGTTTGGCAACAGTCCTGTCATTCGGTGACAATCCATGTTTTTTGCTCGAATCTTCACGGCGAGTCTAATTAATCAATTTTTTTAAACGGTTTAATTAGTTTGTTAATGACAGTAATCATGTTCATTCCTTAATTGAGTCTAGGCACATAGTCCCATGGTCTCACACAAGAGTCAATGCATGTCACTCACAATCACTATTAAAGCACAATCTTAATATGTATGTCACATTTTGACCATGTCTAGAGATTCTTGTATGCGCATATTTTCCTTCATTTTTTTATGGGGGTAAGTCAGATATTAATACTCCAATTAAACCATACTTGTTTGAAATATTAATCCTCCAATTAGACCATACTTGTTTGAACCCTTACTTGATTCCAAAAAAATTCACCCTATTTTTGCTTTTTTGTTTTTAAAAACAATAAAGTCAAAGACAATTTTAGTCAAGTCATTAAAACAAATAAATGGTTTAATTTACAGTGCTTGGTCAAGAAAGGAAGGGCGATTAACAAGGAAAACACCTTTGTTCAAGTACTTATTTTTTACAAACACTTCAGTTGGAAAAGAAAAGCTAAGAAGATAATGGCAACTCAAGAAGAAGTCAACGATCTTAGGAAGGACGTGGCTAACTTAACTGAATTGATGAAGACTATGGCTCTTTAGATTAATGACCCTGTGAAGCAACAACAAATGGAGCTCATGTAAGAAACCTTGAGCAAACTATCCAACGACTATATATAGATTCCAGGGCATTAACTCACAAGGGGTCCCAGTGGACAAGGAACTTCTTTTGCAGAAGTTCAATGCCAATGACATCCCTAGGTTCAAGGCAAAAGACAATCCTTACTTCCTTCTAAGGTCTTTCGATACCATAATGAATATTAAGGGGATAGATAGGAAAGTATTTCATTCATTATTTTCTCTATATCTTGAAATCGTTTGTCAACAATGGTTTTTCCCTTGACAAAGAGAAAACCTCTACTTGGGATGCCATTGTAAACGCTTTCATTGAAATGTATAAATGTAATATTCAAGTTGAAACTGATCATAGGGAACTTGAGGTACTTAAACAAAAAGAGAATGAAGGTTTTACTTCTTTCTTTAATAAGAGGAAGAAAACCTTTACTAAAATGATTGAAGTGCCTACTGAAAAAGAATCTGTGAGATTATTCATAAAGAATCTCCTGGAAAAGTATTCTAAACATCTCAAGTACCAAAACAACTTGAATACTTTTAAGGCCTTTTATGAAATTGGAATGAATATTGAAGATGACCTTGCAAAGAAAAAAGATACTAACACTAGCCCCAACATTGGTTGGAAAGGAAAGAAGAACGATAATCCTTCTTCTTCCAAAACCACCCACTCAAATAATGTTAGAACCTTTAATCTGAATGAAGTCCTCACCATGAACAGTCAAGGACAAAATAATTCATTTAGGAAAAACTTTACTCCTATTCGTATGAGTTATGACACCGCATTTGACCGTTTTCATGCAAAAGGTCTTATAACTTCTATTGGACCATTTGGGGACCCACCAGTCAAAAGGAGAACGGCTAACTGGAACCCCAATACACACTACAAATACCATCAAGGTAGGGCCATCTTACTATGAATTGTTAGAAGATAAAGGAAGCTATCCAAGACTTGATTGATAACAATAAACTCCTAGTGCCTCTTGCAAGCAAGAAGCTAAGTATCAACAGTGCACCATTTTATGACTCCTTGGCTATTTCTGATGAAGAAAGTTGTGTTGATCCCTCATCTTTAATCAAACCAGTCAAAGAAACTCATGCCCTTGAAGAAGAAGAAGAAATTTTTTCGATGCCATGAGTGATTGGTCCCCAATTCAACAACCGACAACTAAAGAAGACGTGTTGCTCTTCATATATACAATGGAGAAAACAATAGACATGTGTAGAAAAGTTCTTGAACGCACAAAGCAAGAACAAAGTAAACATGTCAATGAAGAGGTGACACTTATAAAGACTACTAAGAAGAAGCCATTTTCTCTTCAAATAGTCGAGATACCCAAAAGGAGAAATAAGTCCTACACTCCAATTCGGACCACATATGCGTATATGTTCAAATTTCTCTCGGAGAGTTGAAAGATTAAACCTCTCGAACCAAGACCATTTGAATCACTAAAGAGGACGGACATATTATACTGTCCATATCATCATTAAGGGGGGGGGGGGGGGGACACACTATAGAAAATTGTAAAAATTTCAAGGATTTAATTTAAAAGTTGATTGATAATAAAAAGTTAGTCCGAATTCCTCAAGAGAAAGATGCTACCATCAATGGAGTTTCGGATGATGAGGACGTTTACCTCAAGGATATGGAGAAAATCCCACACTCCGCAATATATCTAGTGGACGATTATTTGGGATGAAGAAGATTCACCCATACACGTTCTCACAAGATCCGGGAGAATGCAACCTCCTATTACCGTGCAACAACCTATTCCTACAACTCAGCAAGTTCTCATACCCATCATAGAAGACAACGATATTGTCAAACAACTAAAGAAGACTAGGTTCAAGATGAATGTATGGAAACTTTAAGGTACATCCCATCAACATTGAGTGGCAGTGATGAATGCTTTTGATAAAATAGGAATAGATTCTGAAACCACTCCTGAGGGGTTGGTAACATTCTGACGAATGATCTTCCTTGTCCCATCAACTTGATCACCTTGTCTGACAAGAACCTACCTCCAAAGGGTGACAAACATAACAAGACCTTAAATCTCACAGTAATTTACAAGAGGATGAATGTCCTAGTGACTCTTGTAGATAATGGGTCAACAATTAATGTATGTCCACTTCGAACAACAAGAATGTTGGGAATAAGGGATAAAGACTTGTCTTTGTATACATAGGGAATAAGAGCCTATGATAACACTCTCCGTCAAGCCCTTGGTACCATCACCATGAATGTAACGGCAGGAGTCATTAAACATGCTACTACTTTCCAAGTAGTAGGCATTAAAGCATCCTTTAATTTATTGTTGGGACTCCCTTGACTTTATGACCTAAAGGTCGTCCCTTCATCCCTTTTTCAACAAGTGACGTCTATAGTTGGAGGAATTCCTATCCTAATTGATGCTTTACCAATGAGAATCAAGGCCATCAAGAATCCAATCATTAATGAGGAGCACGATGAAGATGACGAAGATTTATGGGGCTTGAATGAAGAGGTCTCCTTAATCTAGGAGGATGAGAGGACCCCTCTTCACTATAACCTCAACTCCAATATGACAGTAAATGCTATCCTCAGAAAACGGGGACAGTTCCCTGGAATGACTCTTGGAAAGAAGAAAGGGATATGAAAGAAAATGGAACTACCTGGCCTCCCTAAATTAGAAACTTTCAGACTTGGTTTTGAACCGACTCTAGAAGACCTTAAACGAGCACGAGAAAAAGAAAATGCACGTAGGAACACTCGTACCCAAAATAAAGCAATCCCAATGGATCATTATCCTATCACCCTTAATGGACAATTCATGAGAGAGGGAGAGGATTATCCATGTCATGAATTTCCTGAACCCTTTGTCAAGAATGGAATAAGACAACCTGGTTTTGAACTCTTCTTGTATTGTAACTTTGTAGATGATATCCCAATTCCTATCCATAAGGAGAAAGAACCTCCAAGCTTTAACTTTAGTGTCATGGGACTTCTCTTTGGGCACGAGAAGGGTGAGCCAAATTATATTAAGGATAATTCCTAACTAATTCAAACGGTACTACGAAGTGATAGCTTTGACCCTTCTAAGATTATCACTCTAGCAGAGGGTCTAGTTAAAGGATGGCGAAAAACCGTGAAGGTGACTACTCCAAGTGGAAGAAAGATCTCCATAGCAACAGGACAAGGACCGATGTTCGAAGAGTCATTTGAGTCAGAGTCTTCCCCTATCGAGTCTTCTAAGTCCTTAGCTATAGCACCTTCTCCTAATTATTTTGTTTTTGCACCTTCTCCTAGAATAGTTAATAATTAAATCCTAGAGGACATATCTATATTTGATGTAATTGTTTTTGAGTTCAATAATATGTCTTCATTTTCTTACTCCTCGTGTCACTCTTTAACCCAAGATGACCAGCATTGCTTAACTAACAATGAAAATAACAAAGAAATAATTAAAAGCAATGGAAACACTTGAAAACAAAACACCGATAATTGAAGATACTGAAATGGTTGATATCTCAAAATATCCAAACATTAAAAGAAAAGTTAAAATTGGACTAACACTTAATAAAGATGAAAGAATCGATTTAATTATTGAGATCTAAATAAGGCAAGTCCAAAGGACGACTTTCCTTTACCACACATTAATATTCTAGTAGATAATACAGCGAACCACGCACGTGTCTCATTTATGGATGGATACGCGGGGTATAACCAGATTCTTATGGCAGAAGAAACATGGAGAAACATTCATAACACCATGGGGCACTTACTGTTACACGGTGATGCCATTCATGTTGAAAAACGCGGGTGGCACCTACTAACTAGCAGCGACTACTTTACTCCAGGACACGATGCACAAGCTAAGGAAGTTGAAGTTTATGTAGATGACATGATCGTAAAATCAAAGGATTGCCCAGGGCATTTGGTAGCCTTAAGAAAATTCTTTGAAAGGCTAATATAATACAAAACGAGGTTGAACTCATCCAAGAGTGCTTTTAGAGTCACCTCAGGAAACTCATAGGATACGTCATTACCTCTAGAGGGATAGAGATAGACCCAACCAAGATCAAGGCGATCTTGTCAATGCCAGCGTCCAAAATCAAAAAGCAATTTCGGGGATTCATTGGCCGGTTGCAATACATAAGTAGGTTCATATCTAAATTGACAACAATATGTGAACCAATATTCAAGAAGCTCAAGAAAAAAGTGTCAGTATTATAGGACAACAAGTGTCAAAAAGCCTTTAAAAAGATCAAAGCCTATCTAGCTAATGCTCTTGTATTAGAACCAGCACTCCCAGGAATCCCTCTTAGGTTGTACCTAATAGTTACCAAAGAGACAATGGGGGCTATGCTCGTATAAGAAGTAGAAGGAAAAGAGAATTCCATCTACTATCTATGTAAAAAGATGCTCGAGTATGAAATACTCTATTCACCTCTTGAGAAATTTAGCTTCAACTTAGTGTGGGCCACAACCAATTCAAGACATTACATGCTCGTTCACACAGACTTTGTAGTATCTCGAATGGATCCACTTAAATATCTTTTGGAGAAATCCACGCTAAATGGGCGAATATCTATATGGATAGTCAATTTAGCCCAATTTGATGTAAGATTCATGCCTCAAAAGGCTATTAAAGTATCCGTGGTCTTGGACTTCTTAGAGGACTTCCCAATAGATGATTTGACGTTGTAAACACCTAAAAATGTCTCCCCAGAACCAAACCCGATGATGAACAACCTTTCAACGCCATTATTGGTTGGGTTGAGTATTTAATATTTGGAGTAATTTAAATTCATGTTACCAGTCAATACATTTCATAAACCAATCCATTTCCTAGCTCATTTCCCTAAACCATAACTTGTTTTCCTCTTTTCGTGTCCACATCGCAAAACCGAGAGAAACTAATTTTGTTGCCTTATAATTTTGATACAATTATTATTTGGTTATATAGGACTTCAATAATATTTCAAAAAATGTATCATAAGCCGAACACCGATTTAAAACGAGAAGAAATGAGCAAAACACAAAACTAAGCCCAAAACCGACACCCTTCTTATAAAACGGCCATATCTTAAAATATACAAATGATTTTGATCTGATTCTAGTTGGGTTGGAAAGTAGACTTGATAATATTTCCAATAATATATTATATGCTTTATTTCAAGTTAGGGATCAAAAGTTATGATAATTTTAAAAACACATAAAAAACTAGAATTGTCATGCAGCAGCAAAATTCCCGCAACGCGGCAATATTTGACGTGGCACGACATATAGTACCGTGTCACGATAATATTTACCATATCGCGGTAGATATACCGTGACACGGTGCTTTTCCCGTGTCATTTCCGCATTTTTACGCATGCTTATTTCATCGTGACACGGTATACTGTACCGTGCCACGGTGGACATTGCCGTGTCGCGGCAATCTATACCGTGTTGTGGTTTGAAGTGCGCCTACGTAAAAGCATGTGGTGAATGTGATTGGCAGACTTAGGAAGGGGGAATTGACGTATACGATTAGGGACAAGTAGGGAGTCGCCAACAATTTTTTAAGGAACTTGTATACTGTTCACGGATCATAAAAGGCAACCACGATAAAGGGACAACAATAGGCAACAACGATTGACCCGTGAAGGTTACACTCCATTCATAATCCATGAGATTACTAACTCCATATGGTTCGGAACCACGAAAGGAGGATCGGGGATGATGGTACAAGTGAGTCAGGGAGTCACATTCGCCCGTATTGGCCTCTACTCGATTCTTATAGTGAAAAGCATTCCTGTGATCTCAAAGGCATACAAACCAAGATTCAATTCGCTCCAAACTATTTTTAAGCTAAACTGTTTTATTAATAATAATGAAACATATAATTCTATAAAATTTGTGATCATATCACTTGATTAAACAAAAGATTAAAAAGGAACCTAAACCGATTTTCCAAATTATCTTATTAGGCGTGATTTTCAATTACATATTCCCTTTAAACATGCAACATGGTGATCGTTAAAATAAGCATTAATATTGGAAACAATTTAACAATAAATCCAACAATATAACATCGTTAGAAAAATAATAGAAATAAAAGGAACATAATTCTTACTTTGATTCTGTTTGCTTGCAACTATAAAATAATAAACGAGTTAGTAACTTCAAGGAAATAATAATAAAACAATAATTAAATTGACTTAAATTAAATTAAATACAATTGATTTGGGGCCAAACCCTCAAACTGTTCTACCTTTCATGCCTTGGCTTAAGGACAGAACCACGAGTAAAGTATGGACTCCTTGGAGTGCTTGAAGAGGGAATTTTTAAAGAAGAAGGGTAGGCTAGTGTTTAGCCTAGACCATAGAGGAGACCAAAAGAGAGAATGAATTGATGCCTCGTATATCAGAAATGAGGGAATATTTATAGAAATTTTTTTTGAGGGAACACACAGAAACCTAAAAAGATAAAAAAAAAAACCCGAAAAAATTGCACCGCGACATGGAATTGCCCCGTGTCACCGTCAGACGGGGAAAATTCCCGTGACACGGTGGACAACTGTGTGACGCGGGAAATATTTAGGGTATGGGGAATAAAACGCGTGACACGGTGCTCACTGCCGTGACGCTTGGAACCTGTTGTCTGTTTTTCCGTCTAAATTCATTTTTTAACCCTAATTTCGTTCAGCATTTTTAAGTGCCGATTCATAATTTCGGGCCATTTCTGATTTATTATTATAAATTAGGCTAAAATAATAATAAATAATAAATAAATAAAAGGTTTGGGCCAAAATAATAAAATAAAATAAAAAGGTTTGGGCTGAAATTTAAAATGAACAATGCTTTGACTAAACATCAAGACTGATCCAAAAATTGATTTTAATTAAATACGATTTTTTAAGCACTCTCGGGATTAAATACTGAACCCGACCAATAATGGCGGTGAAAGGTTGTTCATCATCGGGTTTGGTTTTGGGGATACATTTTTTGGTGTCTATAGAAGCCCCCACTTTGATTGAGTTTGTAGAAACGTCAGTTTCGAAAACGATAGTTAAAGTAGTCGATAGGGACGAAGAATTATTTAAAACGTTCTGCGATCCTAAATCACTCTATATACGGCGATACCTGCAGAACAACGTTAGTTGTACAGGTAAAAAAAAAGTAAAGGGATTGAATATGTATCTAACACTAGTGTATCGGTGACAAATGAGTTTGGCAGCTTCCTATGCTTGAAGGAATCCACCGGATGACGTTTGTTGAAATTATTTCCATGCCTGAGGAAAGCCGACTGATGAATTTGGTAGCTTTCTAAGCTTGAACAAACCTACCGGATGACGTTTGTTGAAATGCTTTCCATGCCTGAGGAAAGTCGACATATGATTTTGGTGTTTTTCTATGCTTGAAGAAATCCACCAATAATGCTTTCCATGCTTGAGGAAAGCCGACATGGCGGTTTTCTATACTTGAAAACAAATCCAGCGATAACGCTTTCCATGCTTGAGGAAAGCTAACTTGGCGGTTTTCTATACTCGAAGAAAAATCCACCGATAATGTTTTCCATGCTTGAGGAAAATCGACAATTGATATAATCAATGAAATTTGCAAGTGTATGATGGTTCGATTATCCCCGAACGTGGGCCGCAGATAATTTATCTTCAAGTCGACTATCCGACTATATTAGGCGCTTAAAGTGTCGAAAATACAATCCTAATGCTTGTTAGGAGTAAATCGGTAATTTTGGCACCCTTTAAATACCAATTAAAAATTTTCCGCGCAATTCCGGTGAGAAAATAACTGACCAAAAGTTGAATAAAATCGTTCCAACTTGGTCAAAGATGCCAGAATATTTTCCAGAAGGTTGAAAGGAGCGTGAAGGGAAAACAAAAGGGCACCAAGCCACAGGGAACAATCCCGCGACACGGTGGATAGCCCCATCAGACGGTGGAAATCCCCGTGACGCGGGACCCTCCCTTTTTTATTTTTATTTTTTTTCTGAAATTATCAACGCGCCACAACACCGTGCCACGCGCGTAAATACCGTGACATGGTAACGTGAATCGTGACAAGGGAACGGGGTAGTGTAACGGTTATATTTTTGTCTTTAAATTCGAGCTCCTGCTTCCCATTTTCTCACTTATTCTTCACCATTTTCCTCCTACTGTTCTCCTTCCTTCTTCCTTCCCTTTTATTTCTTTTATAATTATACAGCCACCGTGCCACGGCTAACGGCATCGGCGTGCGAGAGTACCCACCGTGACACAGCGTCCGTACCTATGCACGACCAATTTTTATGTTTTGCTTCTTGCCGCTGCTGCTATCGTTGTTATCTGAGGTCGCCGCTGCTGCTGCCTTGCTCCGTCGCTTGCCGTTACCGCTGCGTGAGCTCCGCCACCATCCCGGATTCACCGTTACACGGGGAAGCTTCACTGTGACACGACTTTAGACCACCATGTTGCGGTGGTTATTGCACCTTTTTTTCGGGTTTTTCGAGCTTTTGTAGCTCAAATCTCCATCAAATTTGCTCCAATGTTTTGATAATTTTCACATTTTTTATTTCTCACAAGGATCTATGTAAGTTTCCTTTGCTTTGTCTCAAAATTAGTTGTAATTTCCATACTTGAAACCCTTAAAAATCAAATTGGGGGGTTTTAATTTTGAGCTACCATGTAAAAGTTCTTGCTATGAATTGACTTGTATATGAATTTATGTGTGTTTGTGAGCAATTTGAGACCAAGTTTGTGTGTTTTGGTGAGAAATAGAGCAAATTACCAATTTTTGGTAATACTTGTGTGAAATGATGCTCTTGTTGTTCATGTTATTCTTTTGCAATTGAAATGGTGATATATTGGTTGTAGATCTTGTAAAATATGACATGATGTGCCACTTTATCGTTCTTATGCAATTTTGAAACATGTTTTGTTTTGTATATGTACTATATTGTCATGGAGAACATATATAGTACCATGCAATTAGTAGAGTATAGTATTAGTTCGTCATGGAGAAACTAAATACTAGAAATAATTCCATTATTTTGCTAATTTTTAGCCTTGAGGTGAAAATTTTGCGTATAATAGAAAATGCAACTTGAGGTAACTGTTAAACCGCTTTTTAATAAATAATTAAATAACTTAGGAAATGATTCTAAGCATTTAGATTTTTATTTTTGTAATAGCATGCCTAGACAACGGGATGGTGATCTTTCTACTCGTGGCCGACGTCATGCTTTTCGGAAGGACACTCCCACAGTTCCTGTGGGCATGGACGATGATGCCCTAGAGACCGATCCTCGCCCTTCTTCGAGTAGAGGCAGGTGAATCCCACCTCCGTGGATGCCATATGAGTTAGTTTTCTACTGTGAGAACCACGTTTCTCATCGTCCACTTGTCGGCATAGTCGATGGTACGCTTCGCCATCATGGATCCGGAGCTAGAGATTTGGTACCCCAACTATATGGGATTATCACAAGGGATCCAGTTACGAACGCCTTGTGGGAATCTGCTGGTTTAGTAGATTTTTTTTCGGCGGTCGTAGGGTTTTGCAGCCTTTGGGGTTGTTGCCCGATAGTTGTTCGTGCGTTGTTGGAGTATTTTGGGGATACTACCAACACTTCTCACTTTGATTGGGGGGAGATGACATTGACCCCCCAGGATTTTAGCATGATCAGCGATTTACGCTTCACCGATTGGGTCGTACGGCAAATTCCTGACCTTACATGGGGAGCGGCTAAGGTAGCAGATTTGTTAGGTTCGGCCGTTCAGTACATCAGGACTCAGCCGGTGCCTCGAGGTGGTCCTAAGAGCGGGCGATCAGAGTTGGATTCTATTCTGGCCCGTGGCTTTGACATGGATGAGACATCACCTGAGCAGCGAGTGCGAATCTTCATTTTGATTCTCATTTCCGTGACTCTTTCTCCTGATAGGAGTTCGCGTGTGCTCGTTTGCTACCTTCCTTCTTTGGTCAGGATTGGCGTGATAGGATCCTTTAGTTGGGCCAGCCTTGGATATGCCGATCTTCTCTTGTCTCTACGTTATGGCTGTAGGCAGCTGAATGACTTGGCCCCTGTCACTGTATACGGTTTATGGAGAGTCGTAGAGGTGACAATATTTGTTCTTCTTGTTTTGTTTTAATCTGTTTGACTCATGTGCTTAGAGACTAATTTTCATTGCAGCTATGGTTCTATGAGTACATTCCGGGATTGGCCCTTCGACAGCGTCGTGGAGCGGTCCATGATTTCCTTGTCGGAGCTAGCTGGCGTGACCGAGGCGAGTCACGAGTGAAGTCCGTCCCTACGCTGCACGGGCTGCTACGCCAAGGCACCTCTTCTGTTGGTGTAAGAATTGAATTTGCAGCATGTTATTCTCTACCTTGATGTTATTTTCCGCGTTCATTGCAACTTTTTATGGTTTTCAGGTTGCTGTTGATATCTAGTATTGGCCTTGGGCTGGGATGACTGATCTTCAATTCCCGAGGCCTTTCAGCTTTTGGCGTACCGTACTGTTTTTGTTGGTACTGGACGCTTTTTTCGGTATCTTGGGGAGCGTGTTCTTCGTCAACATAGTGCTGATCGCTTTATGCTTCCCCTGCCTCCACCAGAGTCGATGCTGGACTCACGTTTGCTTAGGGAGTTGATAAACAGGGGAGAGCTCTACTATAGACACCTAAAAATGTCTCCCCAAAACCAAACCCGATGATGAACAACCATTCACCGCCACTATTCACCGCTCTACTATAGACACCTAAAAATGTCTCCCCAAAACCAATCCAGAGAGTGCTTTAAAAATCGTGTTTAATTAAATTCATTTTTTTTAATAGTCCATGGATCAGTCTTGATGTTTAGTGAAAGAATAGTTTTTAATTTTAGCCCAAACCTTTTTTTATTTTATTGTTTCATTATTTATTTTGGCCCAAACTTTTTTATTTATTTTATATTATCCCAAATGATAATAAAATCAGAAATGGCCCGAAATTATCAATCGGCAGTTAAAATGCTGCACGAAATTAGGGTTAAAAAATGAATTTAGACGGAAAAGGGGATTGAAAACACCCGCGTCACGGCAATAGTCCACCGTGTCACGGGATACTTTCCCGTCTGACGGTGGGTTTACCCGTGACACGGGACACCTGCTATGACACGGGGGTTTCGCGTCCTTTCCGCGTAAATCCTTAACGTGTTTTCTCCCCTCGTTCACTAAATATTTCCCGCGTCACGCAAAAGTAAACTGTGTCACGGGAATGTTTACCGTCTAACGGTGGGATTTCCCATTTCACGGTACGCTTTGCCGTGTCGCGGTATACTTTTTTAGGGTTTTTATCATTTTAGGGTTTTGTGTGTTCCCTGAGCACATTTTTTCTATAAATACCCCCTCATTTCTGATGTACGGGGCATCAAGTAATTCTCCATTTTTTTTTTCTCTTCTATGCTCTAGCCTAAACATTAGCCTACCATTCTTCTTTCAAAATTCCTTTTTCAAGCACTCCAAGGAGTCCATACTTTTCTCGTGGTTCTGTCCTTAAGCCAAGGTGTGAAAGTTGCAAGCAAAAAGAATCAAAGTAAGAATTATGCTCCTTTTATTTCTATTCTTTTTCTAACGATTTTATATTGTTGGATTTATTGTTAAATTGCTTTCAATATTGATGTTATTCTATTATGTTTATGATCACCACATTACATGTTAAAGGGAATATGTAATTGAAAATCACGCCTAATAACATAATTTGGAAAACCGGTTTAGGTTCATTTTTAATCTTGTTATTAATTCAAGTGATCACAATATTTTAGAATTATGTGTTGCATTAATATTAAACCAATTTAGCATAATAATAGTTTGGAGCGAATTGAATCTCTGTTTGTATGCCTTTGAGATTGCAGGAATAACTTTTCATTATAAGAATCAAGTAGAGGCCAATACGGGCGAATGTGACTCCATGACTCACTTTGTACCATCATCCCCGACCCTCCTTTCGTGGTTCCAAACCATATGGAGTTAGTAATATCATATATTATGAATGTGGTGTAACCTTGACAGGTCAATCGTTGTTGCCTATCGTTGTCCCTTAATCGTGGTTGCCTTTTATGATCCATGAACGGTTTACAACAAGTTCCTTAAAAACTTGTTGGCGGCTCCCTAATTTATTTCCCTAATCTTATTATGTCAATTCCCACTTCCTATGAGTGCCAAGCATATTCACACATGTTCCTACAGGGCACCAGTCAGATTTTTTGACTGCCGTGTTACGGTGTGTAATACTGTGGCACGGGAATCTCCGTCGTGTCACGGTAGTCCTAAATTAGTTTGGTGGCTTGTTTTCTCTTCTCACAATCAATTTCCTTCGATTTTTCTGAAAAAACGTGTGTGTTCTACATACGTCTTAGCCTCGGGGGATTTAAGCTCTATCAACCCAAAAACGCTCATGGCAATAAGGTTTAATCCGAGTTATTAAATCCACCCAAACCATGGAGTCGAGTTCGATTTCATCACGAACTCGCAGAGCCGCCCGTTGGCATACACCCTCAAGGGAGGCTGCCTTGCTAATGCGTCCGAACTCTTAACCATGGTACCCTTTTGACACCCAAAGCTTGACCAATAGTTGAACATAGATCTTGACCCTAGGTTGCAAACTTTTTTTACATCATCGTGACTAAATGCTACATGGTTTGTTTGGTGCTAACCCTCATGTATTTACTCTTTTTTGTTTAACCTATGAACGAGGGTTTTTATTTCCACATAGTATTTAGTACGGACCTAAAATCGACTAAAATCTTGAAAAACTCACAAAAAAGACTTGGAATTGAGCACCGTGTCATGGCAAGTCCTGCCGCACCATGGTGAACAGTGCCGTGTCACGGCATTTTCTACCGTCTGACGGTAGACTGCACCGTGTCACGACAGTCAGTACCGTGACACGTTGCCCAGGGGAATTGTCATGTCAGCTTTTTTTTTGGTTTTTTGTGCGTATGTATGTGGTTTATGTGTCCAGTTTGGTGTACGGTCATAACACACATCCATAACCTCACTTAATCACTCACAGGTTGTGTTCACGCACTTTATTCCGTTAGTTGTGCACCATTTCATGACCGTAATTTAAGGTATTCTTTTGTCGTTTTTTTTTGCCTCGTTTTTTTTGGAGTAAGTAGGATAGTATCCTCCCATATATTATATATTTTTTTTAAAAAAAAACTAAATAAATAGAATTTCAAAATTCAATGTTTTTTTTTTATTTTCCGGATGGGTTAAGGTTAAGTTTTTTCATTAAAGGTGTGTTTATTTCGGTGTCACAGCACTTGGTCAAGAATCAGGGATAGATTGTTACGGTTCGAGTCAATACCTCAACAACCTCTTATACCAAAGAGGCGTACAAGGAAACAACCACTATGGTCTCCACAAGATCCATCTCCAGTCTACTTTCAACCAATGGATACTAAGGAAGATATCGAGAACATCAATATCTAGGACAATTGAAATGTTGTCTAACATGATGCAAACACTCACTACTAGAGTCAACACGGTAGAGCAAGACAATCAGAACAATGTCACTGCCGCTGCAATGGACAAGATTAAGGAACAAATGAGTAAGATTTCTGAAGAATTCACTTATGTGGAGCAACCTGTCGCCTATTAGTCCATAAGGGACAAGCTTCCTGAGAAGTTTTCCACTGCTGACATTCCCAAGTTGAAGCCAATTGATAATCCGCTTTTCCATTTGAAGGCTTTTTCTGCAACCATGGCTCTTAAAGGAGTAGATGTGACACTCTTCCCTACGGTGTTCCCTCTTTCCTTAGAGCGCGCCTGTCAACAATGGTTATACTCTTTGGAATCATAAACATGTTGCGACCTGGGAGGATGTTGCTAAAAGCTTCATTAATCGTTACAAGTGTAACATTGAGGCCTAGAATTCTGAACGTGAACTCTCCATAATCAAACAGAAAGAGAATGAAGGCTTCACCACTTACTTAAGCAGATGGAGGGAAACAGCTACGCTCTTGGTGGATCCCCCCAAGGAAAAAGAGATGGTTCGCTTGTTCATTGCCAATTTGACTCATGAGTACAAGCAACACTTGATGTTTCTGCCTCTGAGTACCTTTGAAGCTGTATACGATATTGGAATCAATATCGAAGATGAACTGATGAAGACTGCTGGTAGCAGCAATAATAACAACAACACATGGAAAAACAAGAAGAACAACACTCCTTCTTCTTCGTCTTCCAAGCCTAATAACGCTACCAACAATATCAATATCAATGATGTGCTGGCCCTTAATTCCCCTCCTCAAAGATTCCAAAGGCAATGGAGGGTTTACACGCCTTTAGGAATGACTTATGATGTTGCTTTTGATCGTTTGCATGGTCAAGGACTGATTATGCTAATTGGACCGTTTCCAGAACCTCGACCAGAGAATAGAACCGCTAGCTACCCCAATGCTTATTGCAAGTTTCATCAAGGCAAGGGTCATAATACTAAGAAGTGTTGGAGGTGGAAGGATGCAATCCAAGACCTAATTGATGTTAATCAACTTCCTGTCCCTCTTGGGGGCAAGAAGCCTAACATTCAAAGAGGTCCTCTATCTGATGCTTTTGCTATCATGGGAGATGAAGTCTCCTTTGATCCGTCAATACTCATTCAACCTGTGAATGAACCTTTGCCGGAAATGGTATTTGTCTCGAGCTATGAAGAAGTGAATGGAATTTGGGATAGTGACGATGAAGACGTCTATCTCAAGGATATAGCCTGTTCGTCTCTTGGCACAAGTGAAGATGTTTAGGGAGACCTTGAGGTCAAGGTTCTCACCAGAAGTGGATGGTTGCAACAGCCTAGTCCACCTCCACCTCCACCGCAATCACAACCAATAGTTGACCCCATCGACCAAGTGAAAAACGATGTGGTCAAACAATTACAAAAGACCAAGGTGGAAATGAAATGTATGGAAGGTTTTGGCCACCTCTCATGAGTATCGAAAGGCTGTAATGAATGCACTGGTGAAAATAAGGAGTTGATGATGATATGACTCCTCAAGGACTGGTCAACTTTCTCACTACTAAATTGCCAAGTACTAGTAATTTGATTTCTTTTTCTGACAAGGATCTGCCCCCGGAAGGGGACCAACATAACAAGGCCTTACACCTGACAAGGGGTTAAATCGGTCGCTACAATCTAACTCTCAATCAAACAATACTTATACGAACACCCTATAACCAAGTACAATGGCAAATAAAGGTTCGGTCCACGAGGAACGAGAGTAATTGCAAATCAATCTTAAACCTAAGCTAGTTCGAAATCAATGGAAAATGGTGCTCTAAAATAATACTAATAAGATGGAATAAATCAATAAACTAAGACACTAGGGAGAACGGGAATCCGCCTAACCATTGGTAACTAAGCAACAAGGAATCACAGAGACAAACGGGATATGAAAAGACTATAAGTCTGATCAATATCATGTGATAGGAAGACAACGGGCAATACTAAGCTTGGATTTCTCATGCACTTAACATTACTCGATACATAATCAAACCACATTCAATAATGAAATACTCAATTCACAATCTCTTGTTCAAATCAAGAATATCATGCAATCAAATTCAAGATTCTAGGTTAGCTACTCCTATTATAATGAATTAACATGCAATCGCATATAATCAATTTAATCACAATCCGTTTATCAAAATCAATCCTCAATTACATAGATTACCTAGGCCGGGTTTCATCCCGAAACCCTAGCTAGGAGACTACTCACACATATTCATAATCAAAGCAATAATGAATTCCAAAAGCATAATAGATATAAACATGAATTCTGATTAAGGAATAATAAAGCTTGATTAATAAACAAGAATGAATAATACCAATTGTATTGATGCGAATCAATGGAAAAGTTCAGAACTTTGATATCCGTCGTCAATGAATAATACAAAGAATCTTCGCAAATCTTGCTTCAAATCAATCAAAGAAAACTAAAATCTCTAGAAATATCTCTAAGAAAACTAATGAATCTCTAATACTAAGAACGTTCTCCAATAACTCTCTACAAAGGCTCTCAAAACTATCTCTAAAATTGTCTGAGGAATCCTCTTAAAGTTGGGCCTTATATACGTCTTCTAATGCGGAGAAGTCAAGCGCGCAGTTAACCCTGGATCAGCACGGCCGTGCTGTATTTGGCACGGCCGTGCTAGCTTGTCAGTAAGTAAACCGGATTTCTTCTTCAAATTGGCACGACCGTGCTATATATGGCACGACCGTGCAGCTTCCTGGCACGGCCGTGCTAAAAATGGCACGGCCGTGCTGAATATGCTCTAGCACGGGGCTCATACTGAAGTTGACACGGGCACGTGCAACATCTGGAACGGCTGTGCTAATGGCCAGCACGGCCGTGCGGGTGCGTGGATACAGACACGGCCGTGCTATTGGCTTGCACGGCTGTGCTGTCTTGCCTGGGGTTGTTTGCTTATAGGCCAGCACGGGTGTGCCTATGGTAACACGGTCGTGCTGCCTGTGCTATGTAATCAATGCACGGCACTTGAACTTCCTTAACTCCGGTCAAGGCTAGCTCGGTTACGCATGAAGGGCTCGGGATCCGATTAAACTCGATTGATATTACCTGAAAACGCATCAAAAACAAACCGAAAACCCATGAAGCACGTAATATGGGGAACGTAAGCATAACAAGGTAATAATCGGCCAAAGCGGCCCCAAATACATCCAAAATCATCCTAAAATATGCTCTAAAGCGCGCCCTAAAGTGCGCTTGTCAAAACCCCCCAAGCTACACTTTTGCTAGTCCTCGAGAAAAAACCAAGGGAAACACACACAAGATCAAATAAACTATGCCATTGCGAACAAATCAAATTAAGCACGGAATGAAATCAATGGATCCTACTTAGAACAACCATGTACGAAAGGAAAACTCACTCAAACAAGCAACGAGACACACAATCCAAGATATCGTTGATCAAATGCGAACAAGACCTAAACCAAGCATAGAGAACAAAGAAATCATGCTTCCCTCTAAACCCGACCAAACCGGCCACGTCCTCCCCTTTTGCTTCAAATCACCACCCTAATTGGCCCCTCGTGATTCCTCGAAGGAACCGGAAGAAGTGATGTTTTGAGGAAATAACAAAGGTATCCCGACATCTCGATTACGCATAATCTTTCCATAGGGTTGAAAGGTATCTCCCTCCACCGTTTGAGAACTGAACACCTCTAAAGTCTAAGGGTCTTAAAAGGGTTGTAATGTATTGGCAATGGGTAAGGTAGGTGAAAACAATTTTAAAAAGTGGGGTTAATTCCTAAATGAAGCGCAAGAATCACAATTCTCAAAAACAATAGTTCAAAAGATGTAATTCACTTTCCACAATCTCATTGATTCACATTCTTACACATCCCAAATTATCCATATAATACACACTCAAATGACCTCTTTCAAACTTCAAAACTTTATTTATGTGTCCTTGCCTTTTTCACAATTCGGACGGCTTTTCTCTTCTTCTTTTTTTTTTTCTTTTTTTTTTATTGATGGCAAAAATGACTTTCACATTACATATTTACAATTAGGCTCACTTTCACACCTGCTCAAACCAACTATCAAACTTTATTTCTTGATTAGTAAACAATAAGCTCAACAAACCTATCTAGGTAAACGCTTCACAACTAAGGGTTGGTAAAACATTGGCCATCGGGTTTGTAACACGGTTAACCAAGAATGGAATTAAAGCTCAACATGGTTAGCAAGTAAGATGATGTAAAAAGAAAATCAATTTGTAACAAAACAAAAGGAACAAAATAAGAAAAATGAAAAAGGTGTCCTCTTCCTCCCTTAAAAGTGTCAAGTCGGTCTCGGGAGCTACTAGTCAACACAAAGATCGAAAAATGCGTAATCAAGGATCCAAATATGCCACTCAACAAGAATGATGAAGGCTAGAACAAACAAACCTCACGGGATCTAACAAATAAAGCAACTACCAATCAAGGGGGTCAAATCCACAACCGGGAAGCGACTCCATCTTACCACAGCCCAAAGGCATAGAGTTTCACATGACAAAAGTGTTCTATTTCTACCCTTCGCCTAGACTCGTCCACATTGATCAACAATAGACTCGAACTGTGTATTCATCACTAGCTTAAGTGGAAATATACATTCCATACACATTCATTCACATTTCGAATCCAACATGAACAATATTCCAAAATTTTGCAATTAGACAAGTTTATTATGATCCAAAAACATAGGAAAAGACTACGAGGCATATCATATAAGCTAAACCACACATCCTCATAGCAGAAGCTTTTCCTATCTAACACAAACATATGTACAACTAAGCCAACTGAATAAGTTGAAAGGCACATAACGAGGCATAAAAATCACATACAATCCCAATCGACAAACAAGTGATCGAATGATATCAACATCAACGATCCCAGGTTCCTTAGAACCGATCAAACATCCTCGAACCATTCAACTTCTTCCTAAACTAAACTATCCTAAGCACACAAAAAAAGAAAAGATCTCACCAAATTTGCTTCCCGGGAGCTCCAATTAACGGCCATAGCATCGTTCTTCAAACTCATGCCGCGTCTCGAATGTTCCCAATCTGCAAAAAGGAAAGACATACTAGCAAACAAGTTAAGGTTAGTCTAGGAAAGCAGTAAATCTTTTTTTTTTTTTTTTTTTTTTTGTTTTAGAATGAATACAAGACCCCCCTCCCCCAAGCTAGAATCAAACATTGTCCTCAATGTTTATACATCAAGGACTTACAATAGTAAGGAGAGGGAGGTAACTAAAGGGAAAGGGATCACGAGCTAGGCCCGCCCGGGCCATAAGGGAAACGGGAGGCCATATCATCAACACTCCTCTTCAGGTCTTTGAAGGCGGAGGTCATATCCTCGTTCGACCGGCGCAAATCCGCTACCTCGAGCTTCAAATCTTCCATTCCTTGGCAGAGCCAGGCGAAGTCTTGCGCCGGGATCTTCTGGGCCGCATCCGGGCCACCCTCCTCGTCATCATCATCATCATCAGCATCGTCACCTCCTTGGCCCCTGTGGGCCCGCTCATCCCCCTGGTGAGGCTGGGGATTGCGGTCTACATACTCCGTGCCTCCGTCCTCGTGCCAGGCAAAGTCGGGGTCGAAGATCCAGTTGTCTTTGTTGTAAACCACCGTCCTCTCCGGATCGGGCAAGTAGGCGTATGGCTTGCCTACTACGAGCCACAAATAGCAATCCGGCTGGGATGTCCCTTCAAGCCACTGCATGGCTCTCAAGGTGCGCATATCAAGCCTCGTAGTGCCTGGGATAGCCTGCAATTCAGAAAAATCAATCCCATTATATTGCGCAAGAATGGTGATCATGCCACCGATAGTAATATCACCCCTACCCCGGGCTACACCGTCGAGGTGGTCTAGTAACCACGCTCCCATGTCTAGACGCCCGTCCCCACGGGTGAGGTGCCAAATAAACTGTAACTCCCTAATGGAGACTACACCCGAACTATCTCCTCTAGCAAAGATAGTAGAGGAGAAGGTCCTGTGGGACAACCGAAAGGCGGGATTGACGATGGAAGTCGCCTATCCCGACGGGGATCTCTATCCATTTTCCCCGTGATTTGCCGCCAAAACAACCCGGAGTTGTAGTGTTTTGAGTGGCCATCCTTAGGACCATATTTCAGGTCGGATGTCCTCCCAAAGGCGGCATTAACTTGGGCCACCGACATTTGAATGGTGCCCGAGTTCATTAGTTGAAAGGACAAGTACCGGGGTGAGTTATTCTCATCCCGATGCACGTACAAAGAAGACAAAAATTCGAGGGTAAGCCTCTTGTAAGTGAGAGCATGCATGGTAAGGAAAGAATCAAAGTTGGTAAATGAAAATAGTTGAACCATGTCGCTTTCGATCCCTAGAGCCCTAGCGGCTAAAGGGTCGTAGAACTTGGTAGGCCGGATCGGTCGGTGGGATAATCCTACAAATTTGTCCAAAAAGGAAGGGTTATTAAAAACAATACCCATGGTGTCCACCGTGGGTGGAACCATGGATGAGGATGCATCGTCCCAACCCGGTCTCCTAGTCGATGTCTTTGTTCTAGGCATGTTTGATTCAAGAAATTAAGCACAATATACCAATTAACAAGCAAGAAACTATCCTAGCATGCAATGTACTACCCCAACACTACTAGTTCACCCAAACTTGCAACAATAAAGCACAATTCAACAACAAATATTCAATAAAACGAATGAAATTGGACAAAAATTGCGAAAATCAATGAGTTTAAGAACGAATTCACCGAGGACTCCACGAAGTGGAGTTGTAGCGAGCTCAAAGAGGGCCGAATTTTGCGTCCAATCACTTGAAAAATGCTCCAATGCAAGGAGGGTGCCGAGATCTTGAAAGAAGAATATGGGGAATTAGGGTTTGATTTGAGGAATTGAGGGAGGAGGTTGGGGGTTTGGGTTAGTTTAGAGATAAAAAGGGTAGGAAAGAGTGTTAGAGAGTTGGGGAATAATGAGAGAGTTTGAGTTAAATCGTGTTTAAAAAACACGAAATACTATCCGGAACCCGCGTTGCACGGCTGTGCTATAACTGACACGGCCGTGCTGAGGTTTGGCACGGCCGTGCCGAATTTGGCACGACCGTGTTGGCTTGGCAGGCTTTTTGCGAAATTGAATTTCAGATGGCACGGCCGTGCTATTACTTGACACGGCCGTGCTGAAAATGGCACGGCCGTGCTGAAAATGGCACGGCCGTGCTGAAAATGGCACGGCCGTGCTAGAATGTTAGTGGGCTTTTGAGGTTTGGCACGGCCGTGCAGATTGTGGCACGGCCGTGCTGGATTCTGGCACGGTCGTGCTGTATGATGGCACGGCCGTGCTGTCTGCTGCAGTCTGCAGGTTTTCTTTTCCTTCAAGGCACGCATCACTCTCTTCATTCCGACTTCTAACCAATCTTCTACCTGCACAAAAACACACAAGAGCACACAAAACTCACACAAATTAGGAGCTAAACCAACTACAAAACAAAAGAAACTACTCTAGTAAAAGCAAGAAAATCGGGTTGCCTCCCGGAAGCGCTAAGTTTAACGTCGATAGCTTGACGTGGTCACATTCAACTCTTGTGACCGCATTCGAACACATCTATCACACCAACATGGGCTCCCTCATAGTATGTCTTCAACCTTTGCCCATTAACCACGAAGGATGGCAACCCAGTAGAATCATAAAGCTCAACCGCACCGGAAGGGAAAACATCTTTGACAGTGCCCCTCCATCTTGACATCAACTTACCGGGGAAGAGCTTCATCCTAGAGTTATATAAGAGGACTTTGTCACCAACATTGAACACCTTCCGCTCTATCTTCCGGTCATGGAACTCCTTAGATCGGGACTTGTATAGGTTCGCACTGTCATATGCGTCCATCCGAAGCTCCTCCAATTCATGAAGGTCCAACATCCGTTGCTCTCCCGCGCTTGCTAGATCAAAATTTATCTTCTTGATAGCCCATTGAGCGCGGTGCTCTAGTTTGACCGGGAGGTGACATGCTTTCCCGTAGATCAAGCGGTATGGGGAGGTGCCTATTGGGGTCTTGAAAGCAGTCTGGTATGCCCAAAGTGCATCATCAAGCTTATCGGACCAATCTTTCCTATTCTTCGCCACTGTCTTCTCAAGGATGGACTTTATCTGTCGATTGGAGACTTCCTCTTGCCCACTAGATTGAGGGTGATAGGTTGTCCCAAACCTTTTATGTACTCCATTCTTTCGAAGCATCCTTTGAAAGGCCCCATGCACAAAGTGTGACCCGTTGTCACTTATAACCGCCCTAGGAACCCCGAACCTTGGAAATATAATCTTCTTGAAGAGTTTCACCACCACCTTGTGATCATTTGTAGGGGAGAGAATTGCTTCCACCCACTTAGACACGTAATCCACAGCCACAAGTATGTATTGGTTCCCACGGGAGGAAGGGAAGGGTCCCATAAAGTCAATGCCCCACACATCAAAGATCTCAAGTTCAAGTATGGGTTTTTTAGGCATTTCATTCTTCTTGGAAATGTTTCCACTCCGTTGGAAAGCATCGCAAGTCTTCACAAATGCCCACGCGTCCCTAAAGATATGGGGCCACCATAGCCCACATTGCAAAACCTTTTGGGCTGTCTTATTAGCCCCCATGTGACCTCAGCAAGGGTCGGAGTGGCACATTTTCAGCACACTATGAACTTCTTCCTCCGGAACGCACCTTCTTCATCTACACCTCTCTTGAACAAAATTGGATCATCCCATATGTAATGCCTTGCATCTCTCCTAATCTTTTTCCGTTGGTGCTTGGAGTAATCGGGGGGAAACTCCTCACAAGCCAAGTAGTTTACCAAATCCGCAAACCATGGTAGAATCTTCTCCTTGAGGAGGTATAAAACATCATCCTTCAACTCATCACAAATGGGCAGCCCATCATCTTCTTGTTGCTCCCTCTCCATGCGCGAAAGGTGATCCGCAACCACATTCTTGGCTCCCTTCTTGTCCCGGATCTCCACATGAGATTGTTGTAAAGAGAGGACCCATCGGAGGAGGCGTGGTTTTGATTCCTTCTTCGAAATTAGGTACTTGATGGCAGCATGGTCGGTATAAACAATCGTTTTGGAACCAATGAGGTAGTCCCAAAATTTCTCAAATGCATGAACAATGGCTAGGAACTCTTTCTCTGTAGTGGTGTAGTTCCTTTGTGCTTCATTTAAGGTCTTGGACATGTAATAGATCACGTGAACCCTCTTCTCAACTCGTTTCCCAAGAACACCTCCAATAGCCGTATCACTAGCATCGCACATCAACTCAAAAGGTAGATCCCACCGTGGTCCTTGCACAATCGGTGCCGAAATCAAAGCTTTCTTAAGTGTGTTAAAAGCTTGTAGGCACTCTTTGTCGAACTTGAAGTCGACTTCCTTTTGCAATAAGGCAGTCAAAGGCTTGGCTATAAGAGAGAAATCTTTTATGAATCGCCGGTAGAACCCCGCATGCCCTAGGAATTGTCTTACCCCTTTTGCATTGACCGGTGGTGGTAGCTTTGCTATAACTTCAACCTTTGCTTTGTCCACCTCTATGCCTGCATTTGAGATCTTGTGACCGAGGACGATACCTTCTTCAACCATGAAGTGACACTTCTCCCAGTTCAGGACTAAATTCACTCTCTCACACCGTTGTAGGCACTTCCCCAAGTTCACTAGGCAATCATCAAAGGAGGCTCCCCCAACAGAAAAATCGTCCATGAAAACCTCCATCTCGGCCTCCAACATGTCCCCAAAAATGCTCATCATACACCGTTGAAAGGTGCCCGGTGCATTGCAAAGTCCAAAAGGCATTCTCCTGTAGGCAAAAGTACCATATGGACAAGTAAAAGTCGTCTTCTCTTGGTCATCCGGGTTTATAGGTATTTGGAAAAACCCCGAATAACCGTCAAGAAAGCAATAATACTTGTGCCTAGTTAGTCTTTCGAGCATTTGATCAATAAAAGGGAGGGGAAAATGGTCCTTTTTGGTAGATGCGTTTAGACGTCTATAGTCTATGCACATCCGCCAGCCGGTCACCGTTCTAGTTGAGATGAGCTCACCATTCTCATTCTCAACTACAGTCATTCCCCCCTTCTTAGGGACAACATGCATAGGGGAAACCCATCTAGAGCTTGAAATAGGGAAGATGATACCTGCATCAAGAAGTTTGGTGATCTCTTTCTTCACCACCTCCCCCATTTGAGGATTGAGTTTCCTCTGCCTCTCAATAGAAGGCCTCGCACCATCCTCGAGAGTTATGTGACGCATACATATAGCGGGGCTAATACCCTTGAGGTTATCAATGGTATAGCCTATGGCACTTTGATGCTCTCTCAATACATCACACAACTTCCGAGTTTGATCCGCATCTAAAGAAGAATTCACAATGACAGGATAAGTTGAATCAGGGCCAAGAAATTCGTACCTTAGATGTGATGGTAGAGGTTTCAATTCTACCTTAGGGGCCTCGTTTACCTCTTTTATGGTGGCCTTAGCAAGTGCATACATGGGTGTAATTTCCTTGAAACCGTTATCACCATCATCTTCCTCTAGCATTTGCTCCTCTATGTACCTGCTCTCATCGGTATCACTTGGCTCAAGATCATGGTTAGTAGAAAGCAATAGTGTATGCATACTAGAGACAATCGAATCAATAGTGTCAATCATCATGCAGTTTTCGGAAGTAGACAAAGGATATTGCATGCTTTTGTTCAGATCAAATTCAAGGACCTCCTCTCCTACCTTTAAAGAAATCTTGGCACTCTTCACATCAATGAGAGCACCAGAGGTAGCTAGGAAAGGTCGCCCAAGAATAATAGGTATATGATTATCTTCATCCATTTCCAAAACTACAAAATCCACAGGTATCACAAATTTCCCAACTCGTAGGGGAACATCTTCTACCTTACCCTTAGGAAATTTGATCGAACGATCAGCTAACTGTAGGGTAATGTTGGTAGGAAGAAGTTCTCCTACCCCTAATCTTTGATATACAGAATATGGCATAAGACTAACACTAGCCCCAAGATCACATAATGCATTATCAATTTTCATTTTATTAATAGCACAAGGGATTGAGAAATTACCTGTGTCTCCCAATTTGGGAGGCATCTTGTTCATGATGATTGCACTACAATTCGCGGTGAGGTTAACAGTTTCCACCCCATCACAATTCCTCCTGCCACTCAAAATATCTTTCAAAAACCTAGCATAGTTAGGCATTTGTTTTATAGCGTCGGTGAATGGTATGGAAAGGTGAATTTGCTTCAAAGTATCTAAAAACTTACCGAATTGAACATCCAACTTATGTCTCACAAACTTATGGGGGTAAGGAAGTTTTTGCAATAGATTGGGTTCTTTGACTTGTGTTACTTCCTTTTCATTTAAGACCTCTACAGTTTTATCATTCTCTCTGGTCCTCTCCTCCTCACTCTCTATAACAGTATCAGTGGTAGGTGTAGTCACAGATTGACTCCTAGGGGGTACTACTTCATCGCTCCCCCTCAATGTCTTTCCACTCCTAGTGGTGATAGCATTTACAGAGTTTTTAGGGTCAATACCTTGAGGTGGGAGTTTTGACACTCCAACCCCATCCTTTATAGCACTAGCCAACTGAGAAATCTGGGTTTCAAGCATTTTATTATGTGTCATCACTTCATTAAACTTTTTGTCACTGGTGGCCATGAAAGTGTTGAACATTTTGGTCTGTGCTTCCATCATCTCCTCCAAACTAGTCCTTTGCGATGGTCCTTGAGCATTGTAGTTGTCATTAGAGGCTCGGGAGCCACGCGCATTAGACTGTTGGGGATTTTGATTTTGGAAGTTGTTCCTGTTACCATTGTTATTCCAATTTCCCTTGTTATTGGCATTAATGTTCTGATTGTATTGCCCTTGATTACCTGCATTTTGTTGGTAATTATTCTGATTACCAAAATTACCATGTTGATTATAAGACCCTTGGGAATTTTGGTCCCTTTGGTTCATGTTTCCCCACTGGTTTTGCTGTTGGTAGTCAGAATTATTACCCTGTTGATTATAATTGTTCCCTCTTTGATTAGGTGGTAAATATCTGTTATTGTCATTCCTAGGTCTATTATCACAAGACAAGGCATTGACTTGTTCATTATCACACTCATTACCATCATTATAGTTGGATTGAAATTGGGAATCTACGTTACAGGCAGAGGTATCATGGTCATAAGACCCACAGTTTTCACAGAATATACATCCAGCAGGCATATTATTAGAGTTAGAGTGCATACCTGCTCCCTTAGAATAGGATGGAAGATTTTGATGCGGTGGAGCGTTGAGCTTCTCTTTGATAATTGACATTTCCTTACCTAGATTTACAATTTGCGATGTCAAATTCCCGATTGCATTAAGATGGTCTACCGAATAGACCGCTCCTCCACTCTTGCTCATGGCCTCTCGCTCTCCATCTTGCCAATCCATGTGGTGTCGTACCACATCTTCTATGATATCAATGACTTCTTCTTCGGTTTTGTTCATAATGGGGCCACCTGCTCCCGCATCCAAACTGGTCTTCCCTTGAGGACTCAATCCTCCATAGAAAATCTGTAAAACTTGATATGTTGGGATTCCGTGGTGTGGGCACTCTCTTTGATACTCCTTGTACCTTTCCCATGCTTCGTAGATTGACTCCCCACTCCTTTGCCGAAATCCCTGGATCAAAGCTCTAGCATCGGCCGTCTTCTTTTGGGAATAAAATCTTCCCAAGAATGTTGTCGTGACATCATCCCAAGTGTGTAGAGAGTTCGGCTTCACCTCCTTCTCTAACCATTCGAGAGCTCTCCCAATAAGTGAAAAGGGGAAAAGCTTCAATCTCACGAACTCTTGATTCACCCCATTAACCTTGATGGTATTGCAGTACTTCTCAACTTTGTTCAAATGAGCCAAAGGGCTCTCATGCTTGGCACCACTAAACTGCCTTCTCTCGATGAGGGTGATCATAGCCGGCCGGATCTCGAAATCATTGGCCTCAGTAGTGGGTGGAGCAATCCCACTTGAAGCTCTATACGCCCCAGGAGTTCCCAACTCCTTAAGGGTTCGTGGTGCTGGCCGATTGGGTTGGCGCGGTATGTCTGCCATTGGAACCTGTTGTGTGTTGTGTTCCTTTCCTTGAGAGTTTGATGACGTCAATCGAGATTTACGATTGCTCTTCAAAGTTCTTTCGATTTCTGGATCGAAGGGTATTAATTCTCTCTGTTTAGACCTGCGCATACACACTAACCAAACCAATTAAATAGCAGGGCTACAAGTGTAGCCAAAAGGGAAAAAATCTTTTTGTGCTTTTTTTATGATGAACTAGACTCAAGAAATCAAAAAGCAATTAACAAACACCGTTCCCCGGCAACGGCGCCATTTTGACAAGGGGTTAAATCGGTCGCTACAATCTAACTCTCAATCAAACAATACTTATACGAACACCCTATAACCAAGTACAATGGCAAATAAAGGTTCGGTCCACGAGGAACGAGAGTAATTGCAAATCAATCTTAAACCTAAGCTAGTTCGAAATCAATTGAAAATGGTGTTCTAAAATAATACTAATAAGATGGAATAAATCAATAAACTAAGACACTAGGTAGAACGGGAATCCGCCTAACCATTGGTAACTAAGCAACAAGGAATCACAGAGACAAACGGGATATGAAAAGACTATAAGTCTGATCAATATCATGTGATAGGAAGACAACGGGCAATACTAAGCTTGGATTTCTCATGCACTTAACATTACTCGATACATAATCAAACCACATTCAATAATGAAATACTCAATTCACAATCTCTTGTTCAAATCAAGAATATCATGCAATCAAATTCAAGATTCTAGGTTAGCTACTCCTATTATAATGAATTAACATGCAATCGCATATAATCAATTTAATCACAATCCGTTTATCAAAATCAATCCTCAATTACATAGATTACCTAGGCCGGGTTTCATCCCGAAACCCTAGCTAGGAGACTACTCAAACATATTCATAATCAAAGCAATAATGAATTCCAAAAGCATAATAGATATAAACATGAATTCTGATTAAGGAATAATAAAGCTTGATTAATAAACAAGAATGAATAATACCAATTGTATTGATGCGAATCAATGGAAAAGTTCAGAACTTTGATATCCGTCGTCAATGAATAATACAAAGAATCTTCGCAAATCTTGCTTCAAATCAATCCAAGAAAACTAAAATCTCTAGAAATATCTCTAAGAAAACTAATGAATCTCTAATACTAAGAACGTTCTCCAATAACTCTCTACAAAGGCTCTCAAAACTATCTCTAAAACTGTCTGAGGAATCCTCTTAAAGTTGGGCCTTATATACGTCTTCTAATGCGGAGAAGTCAAGCGCGCAGTTAACCCTGGATCAGCACAGCCGTGCTGTATTTGGCACGGCCGTGCTAGCTTGTCAGTAAGTAAACCGGATTTCTTCTTAAAATTGGCACGGACGTGCTATATATGGCACGGCCGTGCAGCTTCCTGGCACGGCCGTGCTAAAAATGGCACGGTCGTGCTGAATATGCTCTAGCACGGGGCTCATACTGAAGCTGACACGGGCACGTGCAACATCTGGCACGACCGTGCTAATGGCCTGCACGGCCGTGCGGGTGCGTGGATACTGACACGGCCGTGCTATTAGCTTGCACGGCCGTGCTGCCTTGCCTGGGGTTGCTTGCTTATAGGCCAGCACGGGTATGCCTATGGTAACACGGTCGTGCTGCCTGTGCTATGTAATCAATGCACGGCACTTGAACTTCCTTAACTCCTCGGACTCCGGTCAAGGCTAGCTCGGTTACGCATCAAGGGCTCGGGATCCGATTAAACTCGGTTGATATTACCTGAAAACACATCAAAAACAAACCGAAAACCCGTGAAGCACGTAATATGGGGAACGTAAGCATAACAAGGTAATAATCGGCCAAAGCGGCCCCAAATACATCCAAAATCATCCTAAAATATGCTCTAAAGCGCGCCCTATAGTGCGCTTGTCAACACCTCACTATGGTGTGTAGGAAGATGAATGTTCCTATGAGCCTGGTTGATAATGGCTCTACAATCAATGTATGCCCACTCCGCACTGCAAAGAAGTTAGGCATAAAGAATGAAGAACTGACTCCCTCTACTCAAGGGATTCACGATTATGATAATAATCGCCGTCAAGCCGTGGGTACTATCATACTAAGCATAACTATTGGGGCCATTGAACGTCGCACCAAGTTTCAGGTGGTGGACATTAAGGCCTCTTTCAATCTGTTGTTAGGAAGTCCATGGCTTCTTGAGCTAAAGGCGATCCCATTATCGTTGCACCAAAAGTGAAAGCCATAGTTGGAGGGGTTCCAATTACCATTGATGCCTCTCTCATGCGCATTCAAGTTATCGACACTCCTATCGTCCATGTCGAACATGACGAAGAAGATGAAGATCTTTGGGGGTGTTCACTCGATGATGTTCTCATGATCGAAGAAGAGGAGAAGTGTCATCTCGACTTGGATCCCTATTCAAACACCGATATTAATGCCATTATGAAGAAGCAAGGGCATTTCCCTAGAATGACCCTCGGACTCAGAAAGAAAATGGCTGAACTTTGGGGCCATCTTGGTGCACTCAAGAAAGATACCTTTGGCTTGGGACTCAAGCCAACAAAAGAAGATGTGAAACAAGCCCTCTTGAAAATGAAGGCTTGCAATAACGCTCAAATCATGAAGACGAAAATGGCCATGGATCCATATCCATTCACCCTCAATGGCCAGTACATCAAAGAAGGGGATGACTTCCCATGCTATGAATTCTCTGAGCCTTTCGTTCACGATGAGAAGCGTGAACTAGGATTCGAGATGTTCCTCGATTGTGACTTTGTCGATTAAGGCAAAGAAATCTTCACAAATGAGAAACTAGCTAGTCCAAGCTCTGATGATCTAAACATTAACCTTCTTTTTGGACTCGAAAAGAATGAATCCAAGCCTACCTGCAATGATTATTCCGAGCTCATTAAAGCTGATATATCAAACAAGGATTTTGACCCCTCCTAGTTGATCGTCCAAGCTGATGACATTTCAAAGGGATGGCGCCAGACATTGAGGATCACTACACCAAGCGGAGAGAAGTTGGAAATAACCGCTGGCGAAGATCCTATGTTTGATGAGTTTGAGTCGTCTGGGTCCGAGTCCGAGTCATAGTCTAAGTCTGTAGACGAGTCTTTAGGGTCTGAGGCCGACCCTCTTTCTGCTATAGATTCCAATCCTGAGTCTCTTGTTGAGTCTTCTCCTTCCGGTGAGCTCACAGCTGACCTTGCCCCTCTTGATGTATTGATCGATGAATTCAATAAAATGAGTACCTTTGCTTACGATGAGTTTCATTTCCCTAACCCTGATCAATATTTCTTTTCTAATGATAAAAATGACAAAGAAATAATAAAAGCAATGGAAAAACACGAAAATAAAACGGCAGTTATCGAAGATACAAAAACAGTTAATATTTCCAATGATACGACTATTAAAGAAGTAAAAATTGGATTAACACTAAGTCAAGATGAACGCAAAGAGCTAATTAACTTGCTTAGTGAATTTGTTGATGTATTTTCTTGGTCATACAAAGATATGCCAGGAATTGATAGGGATATAGCTCAGCATATGATACCACTCATTCCAGGTATGAAGCCTGTTAAACAAAAGCTGCGGCGTATGAAACTGGATGTGGCTCTCAAAATCAAAGAAGAAATCAGAAAGCAATTGGCCGCAGGTTTCATCAAAGTATCCAAGTATCCCGAGTGGATAGCAAATGTGGTTCCAATTCCAAAGAAGGATGGAAGGGTCAGAATGTGTGTGGATTCTAGGGACCTCAATAAGGCATGCCCGAAAGATTGATTCCCTCTACCTCACATTGACATTCTAGTCGATAACACAACAAACCACGCACTTCTATCGTTCATGGACGGCTACGCCAGATATAATTAAGTATTAATGGATGAAGAAGATACGGAGAAAACCACATTAATCACACAATGGGGTACATATTTCTATACGGTAATGCCATTCGGGTTGATAAACGCGGGTGCCACCTACCAAAGAGAAGCGACATCATTGTTACATGATATGATGCACAAAGAGGTGGAGGTCTATGTCGATGATATGATCATTAAGTCTAAAGATTGCCCTGGCCACATCATTGGACTTCGCAAGTTCTTTGAAAGACTCCGCAAGTACAACATGAGATTAAATCCAGCAAAGTGTGCATTCGGAGTCACGTTAGCCAAATTACTTGGATATGTGATCAGTTCTCGAAGGATTAAAATAGATCCCACAAAAGTCAAAGCGATCATGGCCATGCCACCGCCCAAGAATGAGAAGGAAATTCGAGGTTTCATTGGAAGGTTGCAATATATAAATAGGTTCATATCAAAACTCACAGCGATATGTGAACCTATTTTCAAGAAGCTTAAGAAAAATGTCCCAGTCACATGGGATGATAATTTCCAAAAATCTTTCGACAAAATCAAAGAATACCTGGAAAACCCACCTGTGCTGGCGCCAGCAACCTGACTTTCCACTTCGACTCTACCTTTTGGTCACAAGAGAAACGATGGCAGCAATGATAGCACAAGAGATCGAAATCAAGGAGAATGCAATTTACTATTTGAGCAAGAAACTTCAAGGATATGAGACGCGATACACACCGCCTGAAAAGTTGTGTCTCGCGCTTGTGTGGGCCGCACAGAAACTAAGACATTACATGCTCACCCATACAGTGCATGTCGTGTCCAAGATGGATCCTCTCAAATACTTGTTCGAAAAAGCAACACTCAATGGCAGATTATCAAGGTGGATAGTCAACCTTGCTTAGTTTGACTTGAAATTTATACGAAAAAAGCCGTCAAAGGTTCTGCGGTTTCTGACTTCTTAGCAGATTTTCCGCTAGAAGAAGTTGAGAAAGAAGAAGATGAGTACGATTTCCCTGACGAAGATTTACTCATGACCGAAGATGATAGTTGGACGCTCTATTTCGATGGAGATTCAAACCAAAAACGTTGTGGTGTAGGAGTCTTGCTTGTATCACCCAATGAAGAGCATATCCAAATTTCCATGAAGCTCGACTTTGATGTCACCAACAATGCCGCAGAAAATGAAGCTTGTATTTTGGGATTAGAAACAGTTGTGGCCTTGGGAATTAAGAAGCTCAGAATCTACGGTGATTCTTCACTAATCATTAACCAGATCTCCAAGAGATAAAAAGTGAGAAGTGAAAGTCTCGCTACGTATCAAGCTCATTTAGAAACTTTCACAGAGCAACTAGATGAAGTGGAATATACGTAGTTGCCTAAAGAAGAAAACTAGTTCGCCGATCCACTAGCTAAATTAGCATCAATGGTGCAAATTCTAACGGATACAATCAGAATGTCGTTGACCATAGAAAGAAGATATGAACCGACTTATGTTCACGCACTTGATGATGAACAATAATCGCAAGAAGAAGATGAAGAGCCATGGTATACAGATATCCTTAACTACATGACAAGAGGAGAATACCCTCCTAATACTGATAAAAGGGCACACCGTGCTTTGAGGCTCCTGGCCCCACAGTATGTGCTCATCAGGGGAGAACTCCACAAGAGGACTGCAATAGGGAGAAATCTCTTAAGCATATCCAAGAAAGAAGCACACAGAACCATGGAAAACATTCATGATGGTATATGTGAAACGCACATGAATGCAAATATGTTAGTCCAAAAGATTCAACGACAAGGTTATTATTGGACTACTATGGAGAGAGATTGTCACAAATCCGTCAAGAAATGTATGAAGTGTCAAGTCTACGCAAATTTACATCACGTTCCACCTTCGCTTCTCTACACATATACTTCTCCATGGCCATTCTCTACTTGGGGCATCAACATCATTGGAAAGATAACGCCACCAGGACAAGGGGGCATGAATTCATCCTTATAGCAATCGACTATTTCACCAAATGGGTCGAAGCTGCCTCATATGCTAAGTTAACGGCGAAACACGTAGCTCAATTCATTAAGAAAAATATCATACGCCGCTATGGGGTACCTCATGAGATGATGAGTGATAATGGAACGCATTTCCAAGCCGAATGCGCGGAATTATTACTGAAATATCATATCAAGCATCATATATCATCACCTTACAAACCACAAACAAATGGTGCGGTCGAATCGACCAACAAAAATGTGAAAACTATCATCGAAAAGATGACAGAAAATTACAAATATTGGCCAAGTAAGCTACATTTTGCCATTTGGGGTTATCGAACCTCTGTTCGTACATCAACGGGGGCTACCCCTTTCTCTTTGGTCTATGGAGTTGAAGCTGTACAACCAATAGAGCTCGAAATCCCTACCCACCGAATCGCGTTGGAAAGCCAACTACAAGAAGTCGACTGGATTAGAGCAAGATATGATGAACTAGTCTTACTTGATGAAAAACGCTTGGCACCTTTGCATCATGTCCAAACCTACCAACAGCGTATGGCGCGACATTTCAATAAAAAAGTCAAGATTAGGAACATCAAAGAAGGTGACCTGGTGCCTGAGGCACTTCGCAAAAATGTGTTGGATCCAAGAGAAAAATTCAGACCAAATTAGTCAAGCCCGTACATTGTTAAAGCCATCTTGTCCGGCGGAGCGGCACAATTGGTAGACATGGACGGTAACGGTTTCCACAATTTAACCAACTTGGATCAACTCAAGAAATTCTATGCCTAGTTGCATGGGTTCATGACCCAATAGAGTTATGTTTGGCCTGATTCCTTTTTTAGGATATGAAGGCAACCCATCAAAGGGGCCCGGCCACTTTAAAAAATAAAATCCTTCCTTCGTCGATCAAGTATACGCGCCAGATCAGCATTGCGTCACGACAAAACAGAGCAGCAAAAAAAAATAAAAGTAAAAAAGGGAAGGGTTGCCGCAACATGGGACTATCCACCGTGTCACAACACAGTCCACCGTGGCGCGGTGGATTTGAAAAAAAAAATAATAATAAAATTTGTCGCGCCACGGGAAACTCTACAGTGTCACAGCAAATATCCACCGTGGCACGGTGGACCTGCAGCAAAAAAAATAAAAATAATAAAAATAAATGTCGCGCCACGGGAATTTCCAACGTGTCACGGCATTTTCCACCGTGACACGGTGGAATTTTGCGAATTCAGTTATTTGTTCGACGTTTTTAATTTTTTCTTCCATTGCGTCCGACTTCTTGACTCGGATATATATATATATAAGAAGTCATAGTAATTTTTATTTAAGGCGAAAATAAATATGCTATTATTATTGAAATAAATGTGACCACAATTATTGGCATCATGAGCCTTATTTTAAAAATTATAAATCATAAAAAGGGAAGCAATACTGATTTAATCCTTTTTCACTTTATCCTTCTCTTTTTCAACTAGGTTGGCCTTCACCATTAATGTGTCTTTTGTAGCCCGAACCGACACACCCCTAGTCGAACTTTCACCCCTTTCACCTTTCTTAAAATTCTTTGGTTGCTTCTCTCTATAAACCATCTTCTCCTTACCCTTCCCTTTCACATAATTCTTCCTTTTAGGCATTATAGGAGTCTTAAATTCAATCCCTTGTGTTGTTGGACCTAGACGATCTTTAGGAGGCGCTTTCTTATTTCCAAGACGGCTCTTCACATCATATTTGCGTGATCTGACTTGTTCCCTTCTACTTCTAGGATTCAACCATGCCTTGTATACACTATATAAGGGAGGAGGAGCTTGGTTACTTGCAGAAACGGTCCACAAAGGTCCTCCAATCCAATAAGCCTCATATTTGTGAACGTTACTTTCATGCAACGATACTTCACGAGGACAATCGTTATAGCGTGGAACTGCTTGTTCAAGTCTATACTGTCGCATCAGTCGAGAAGGACAATAAAAAGTCAGTCTTGAGATACTAGGAACACGGCAATATGGAGTATCATTCGTACCAACCATCCTAGTAAGCCTCTACAAAGGCACCACCCAACGAATGGAAAATTCTCTCACGGCACGGCAGAGTTCACCGTGTCACGGCAGAAGGCCACCATGACACGGTGCCTGTTTTATGTCACGGGGGCTACTCGGGGCATGTTTTTACCTGCAGCAGTACTAGAGAGCCCTTCTTGATGTCTTTTTGGTCAGCTTTTGCTTCGTCAAGGCCGCGAAAAATTTCTCCAAGGCACGTAGGCATAGGAGACCTCCCATATTCAACATGTTCAAGCACAGACGCTAGACAAGCATGTCCTATCCTACCGTTTGCAATTAAAAGCTTGCTAAACATGCAAAAAAATATAAGCCCTTCTACGGTATACATGATATGACTCAGAGACAAGGCGATTAAAATATAAATTTGCAAGTTTTTCTAAGTCTACCTCATTACCACACCCAATTCTATTTAAATATGGACCTGTTAGTTTCAGATGGCGTTCAAAGTCTTGATAATAATACTCACGTAGGGTAGGCATGGCAATGAGATTTTTGGCAGGAAATCTAAAGATGGCACCGAATTCCTGCAGCAGGGGACAAATTTAATCGTAATCAAATTTAAAACAATGTGTTTCTGGCTAGTAAACCCCTGACATGAAATAATTCCAACTCTATTTTGTAAGCATTGGTCATAGAATAAGACCAGTCGCGCAATGTATTATCAAAATTCTGAGACATTATTATTAAAATATGAAATTCTAATTATTTAATGTTTCGTAATTATGCATATCACGAATATACTGGTCCTATTTTATAGCAAAAACGCTCGGAACTACTCATAATCTATCTTTCTATACGCGTAAACCACACCGTTGTAGAATACGCGCACCGTGACACGGGAATTTCCACCGTGTCACGGGAATTTGTGCCGCGACAGGAAGATTTTGCCGTGACACGGTGTACGGTGCCATGTCGCGGCGCCCATGCGTTTTCTTTTTTTATCCTTTTCCTGTATCTATCCGGATTATTTTTAGTGTTTTATCTTCACCGTTTATTTTTTAATTCTGTTTTTTTCGTGAGCTTCATTCCTAATAAAATTCTCAACTTTTTTTATTAATATTTTTATTTTTTATTTTTTATCATTTTATCATTTTTTATTTTTTTTATTATTTTATTCATCTTTATTATTTATTATTTTATTTTTTTACTCTTATTTCTATTATTATTTTATTTTTCTTTGGGGAAGTTATAAAGCTCGTCCCATTTCCAAACATATTTATTTTGAAGTAGTTGTAAAACTTATTCATATTTTTCTTTTCTTTTTATTTCTTTTTTCTTTTGGGGAAGGTCGGTACCCTCCACTTACTCCACTTACGTTTTTTTTGTCGTGTCATTAAAAACTACACAATCACAAACAATAAGTCTCAAGCACACACTAACACACACTAATAAATACATAAAAGTGGGAATAATGTACAAAATGAATCATAATAAATAAGCAACGTCAAGTATCATCACAGTATGTACAAATAAAGACCCTCGATTAAAAATCTGCAGAACTAGAAGAGTTAGGATCAGTGTCATCTCCAGCCCGTGAATATGGGAACAGTGAGCCAAAGAGTCTCGCCATCATTCGAGTACGAGGAGTAGAATCCCTACTAGTCCCTGTAACTCCTGTAGCAGTCAAACTCAAAGCAGGACATGTCCAACTGGAAAACGGTGTAGACTGACTCAAAGAAGTAGGAATCGTCGGTGGAGGCATCGTCCCATACACTGGAACTGAAAACAAACCTGGCATCGGGGAGGAAGAGCCCTAGACGATGGAGCTGAGTATAGGCCTTGATCCACGGGAGTGATAACTGGCCTGAACTCAGGCTGTGAAGGATGTGAAAACGATTGTCGTTGCCACTGACCCTAACCCTGAAAGCGCTGGGAAGACTGAGGCTGCTGCCACTGAGCCTCCGGAAATGGCTCAGAAATCTGAGGCTCCCGCTGAGAATGAGAATGTCGATGAACCTCAGGAGATCGTCTACCACGACTAGGCTCCCCCTCGTCCGAGCCTCTATGCCTCGAGCGCTAGTGGGACCTCCGTCGCTCCTGAAAGACACAAAATCAAAGGATGTCAATGGCGAAAGACAGAACAAATGGTAAAAATGAAAAAAAAAGTGAACATACCTTAAGAACATCGCCAGAACCGTCTCGACACCTCGCGCTACGCCGAAGCTTGATGATGAAGTACTTCAAAGCATCAACTAGCTTCATGAAGCCCATCATCTCCAGGTGAGTAGGCTGAGAACAAAGCAAAGAGAAAAATTAGTAACAAGCGGTAAAAAAATGATGAATAATGTATTCAAAGCTTATCGGCTCAAAAACATCAGGTAGAGACTCCTGCACCTAAGAATGGAAACGGAACGGATTCGGGTCGGATGTGGCTAAATCCGAATCCGATCCGTTTAGTAAACGGATCCTGGACTCGGATCAGAATCCGAGTCCGAATCCGAAAAGTCCGAGTCCGAATCCGATCCGACTCGTAATTTTCGGATCCGAATCCGGTCCGTTTATACGGACCTCCGTTTATACCAATTAAATTATAAACATGACATATTCAAATTATAAACAAAGTTACATAACAAAATTTTGCTATATAACAAGCAAATAATTGTCCCAAGTTATAGAGCATATGCTTATACTCTCGGATTCGGACTCGAATCAGACTCCGTCAGACTTTGCGCAGAGTCCAAGTCAGATCCACTTCCTATTCGGATTCGGATCTATTTTATCAGATTCGGATTCAGACTTATTTTAAACGAATTTGAATCAGATTTTTTTCTTCGGATCGGATCAGATTCAAATCGAACTCGGATTAAATTCCATCCCTAGGCTACACCTGTCAGAAACCCTCCGGCACATCAGCAATATGGTCCTTGGTAATACCAATCGGCCCTGGGTAGCGGACAAATTGAGGCGGAATCTCAATCCTCCCCACACGGCGAACAGTCGTCTGAAAATACGATCGAATAATCAAGTTATTTGACTATTTAAACATAGACTAGCAATAAACTCCTCAAAAGTAATCATACCTCAGGAAGACGGGGTGGAAGAGCCAAAGAGGGAAGCAAGTCCTGCGCATAATCGCCCTCCATACACACAAGCTCCTGCCAAGGAAAAGTGTAGCGTTCTCCCCTGTTTATCAACTCCCTAAGCAAGCGCGAATTCCAGCCTCGACTACGGCGGAGACAAAGTAACCACAAAGTGATCACCACTATGCTGACGAACGACATGCTCCCCCTGACACTAGACAAAGCGGCCGGTGCCAACAAAAACAATGCGGTACCCCGAAATCTGTAAGGCCCCGGGAAGATTAGTCATCCCAACACAAGGACGATACTGGACATCAATAGCAACCTGAAAACCATAAAAAGTTACAATGAAGCGCCGGAAATAACGTCAAGATAGAAAATAACGGGCTACAAAAGTAATTCTTACACCAATAGAAGAGGTGCCTCGGCGTAGCAGCCCGCGTAGCGCAAAGACAGACTCCACCCGTGACTCGCCTCGGTAACGCCAGCTGGCCCCGACAGGAAAGCCATGAACCGCTCCACGACGCCATCGAGGGGCCAATACGAGAAAGTACTCGTAGAACCATAGCTGCAATGAAAAGTAATCTTTAAGGACATGCGTCGAACAAATTAAAATAACACAAGAAGAGGAAAGGATCGTCACCTCTACGACTCTCCATAAACCGTAGACAGTGACAAGGTAGCAAAACGAGCGCACGCGAACTCCTATCAGGATAAAGAGTCATGGAAATGAGAATTAAAATGAAGATCCGCACTCGCTGCTTAGGTGATGTCACCTCCACGTCAAAACCACGGGCCAGAACCGAAGCCAACTCTGATCGCCCGCTCCTAAGACCGCCTCGAGACACTCGCTGAGTCTTGATAAGATGAACGATCGGACCTAACAAATCGGCTGCCTCAGCTGCTCCCCAAGAAAAATTAGACATATGTGGTACGGCCCGGTCAGTGAAGCGTAGACCACTGATCATGCTAAAGTCTAGAGGGTTCACTGTCATATCCCCCCAAGAAAGGTTAAAAGTGTTGGTAGTATCCCAAAAATACTCAAACAACGCGCGAACGACTGTCGCACCACAACCCCGGGGGCTGCGAAACCCTACGATCGCCGAATAAAAGTCTACTAGACCAGCTGATTCCCATAAGGCGTTTGTAGCAGGATCCCTCGTGATAATCCGATGAAGTCGGGGAATCAAATCTCCGGCTCCTGAACCGTGATGGCGAAGCGTGCCGTCGATTATGCCGGCAAGTGGGCGATGAGAAATGTGGTTCCCACGTCAGAAAACCAACTGGTCTGGTGTCCACGGAGGTGGAGCCCACCTACCTCTACCCGTAGAGAGTCGTGGCTCAAACTTTAAGACGTCATCATCCATACCCTCGGGAATCGTGGGAGTGTCTTCCCGAAAAAGTCCGACGCCGGCCATGAGTGGAAAGATCGCGATCCCGTCGTCTAAGCATGCTATTATAAAAATAAATAACTAAATGCTTAGCATCATATCCTAAGTTATTTAGTTATTTATTGCATTTTCTATTATATGCTAAATTTTTACCTCAAGTTTACAAATTAGCAAAATAATGGAATTATTTATAGTATTTAGTTTCTCCATGACGAACTAATCCTATGTTCTCCTAATTGCATGATACTATGTTCTCCATGACAATGTAGTATATACACAACACAAAACAGGTTTCAAAATTGCACGAAAACAATAGATTGACGCGTCATGGCATATTTTACAAGATCTACAACCAATATGTCATCATTTCAAGTGTAAAAAACAACAAGAACACCATTTCCCACAAGTAGTACCAAAAATGGTGATTTGCTCAATTCTTCACTAAATCATGCAATTTTTGTCTCAAATCGCTCACAAACACACATACATACATATACAAATAAATTCATGGCAAGAATTTCAACATAAACTTCAAAATCTGAAAATCCCAAATTGATTTTAAGGTTTTTTCATGAAATTACTCATGTGAAGCAAATTCGAGAAAAAATCAAAGGAAATTTACATAAATCCTTTTGGAGAACCAAAAATGAAGAAAGTAGCAAACATTTAGAGCAAAATTGATGAAGATTTGAGCTCCAAAAGCTCGAAAAGTCGTGAAGACAGCAGCACAACCACCGCGACACGGTCAGCAGCAATCGTGACACGGTGTCCAAGGCCCGTGTCACGGTGAACCTGGGACGTGACAGAGCTCCGGCGGTAGCAGCGGCGAACTCAGGTGACGGCGCCAGCAGCAGCAGCAATGAGCAGTAGCGAAAAAATAATAAAAAAAAAAAAGAAGAAACAAAAACCCAGCAGAACTGCCGCGTCACGGGACGGAACTCCGTCAAACGGGAAACAAAGTCGTGCGTCAGTGTATCCTTGTCGTGGCTCGGTGATTTGAGCAGCTTAAAATAAAAAAAAATGGAGAAGAGGAAGAGCGGAAGTAGCAAGAAAATGGCAGAAATGGTGAAGAGTAGCTCGAATTTAAAAACAAAAAAAACATCCCATTACATCCCGTTTCCCATGCGACGATTTCCGTTACCGTGTAACGGTAACATATTAACCTGGCGCACGTGCTCTGGACTGGTCAAAGATGTCAGTTGACTAATTCGCAACCACGAGATTTCCCGTGTCACGGGAATTTATTCCGCGTGACGGAGATCCCTAGCGTGTCACGGTATTTCTGTTTCGTGACACGATGGTCTCGCGTGTCTCCTGCACGTTCCTTGAAGCTGTCAGCGAATATTCCTGGAATTTTGACTAAAATTACGCAATTTTCCGTACAAATTGGACAATTAGTAAATTATGCGGAAAATTTAAACTGACGTTTAAAGGGTATCAAAATTACTATTTTGCCCCAGTAAGCGTCAAAGTCAATTTGCCGACGTTTTAAACACCTAATATGGTTTAATAGTCGAGTTGAAGGTGTGAATCATCTGTGGCCCACGTTCGGGGAAAGTTCAACCATCATACACTTGCAAATTTCAGCGATTACAATAGTAGTCGGCTTTCCTCAAGCATGGAAAGCGTTATCGGTGGATTTTTCTTCAAGTATAGAAAACCGCCAAGTCGGCTTTCCTCAAGCATGTAAAGCGTTATCGGTGAATTTTTCGTATAGAAAAAATGCCAAGTCGGGTTTCCTCAAGCATGGAAAGCATTATCGGTGGATTTTTGTTCAAGTATAGAAAACCGCCTAGTCAACTTTCCTCAAGCATGGAAAGCATTATCGGTGGATTTCTGCAAGCATAGAATGACACCAAATTCATACGTCGAATTTCCTCAGGCATAGAAAGCGTTTCAACGAATATCATCCGGTGGATTCCTTCAAGCATAGGATGCTGCCAAACCCATTTGTACCGATACACTGGTGCCAGATACGTATTCTATCTTTTTACTCTTTTATCTGTGGAATTAACATTTTTGTGCAGGTATCGGCGTATACAGAGTGATTTAGGATCACAGAACGTCTTTAATCATTCTCCGTTCCTATCGGCTATTTTGACTATCGTTTTCAAAACTGACGTTTCTACAAACTCAGTCAAAGTAGGGGATTCTGTACACACCTAAAAATGTCTCCCCAAAACAAAACCCGATGATGAACAATCTTTCACTGCCACTATTGGTAGGGTTTAGTATTTAATCCCGAGAGTGCTTTTAAAATCTTGTTTAATTAAATTCATTTTTTTTAATAGTTCATGGATTAGTCTTGATGTTTAGTCAAAGCATAATTTTTAATTGTAGCCTAAACCTTTTTTTATTTTATTATTTTATTATTTATTTTGGCCCAAACTTTTTTATTTATTTTATTTTATTTATTATTTTAGCCTAAATAATAACAAAAACAGAAACCACCCGAAATTATCAATCAACACTTAAAATGCTGAATGAAATTAGGGTTAAAAAATTAATTTAGACAGAAAAGCGGAATGAAAACTCCCGCGTCACGGCAATAGTCCGCCGTGTCACGGGAAACTTTCCCGTCTGACGGTGGGTTTCCCCGTGACACGGGACACCTGCTGTGACACGGGGGTTTCCGTGTCCCCTTTCCGCGTAAACCCTTAACGCCTTTTCTCCCTCCGTTCACTAAATATTTCCCGCGTCACGCAAAAGTAAACCGTGTCACGGAATGTTTACCGTTTGACGGTGGGATTTCCCGTGTCACGGTACACTTTGATGTGTCGCGGTATACCTTTTTAGGGTTTTTATCATTTTAGGGTTCCGTGTGTTCCCTTAGCACATTTTTTATATAAATACCCCCTCATTTCTGATGTACGGGGCATAAAGTAATTCTCTATTTTTTTTCTCTTCTATGATCTAGACTAAACACTAGCCTACCCTTATTCTTTCAAAATTCTTTCTTCAAACACTCCAAGGAGTCCATACTTTACTCGTGGTTCTGTCTTTAAGCCAAGGCGTGAAAGTTGCAAGCAAGCAGAATCAAAGTAGGAATTATGTTCCTTTTATTTCTATTATTTTTCTAACGATTTTATATTGTTGAAATTATTGTAAAATTGCTTTCAATATTGATGTTATTCTATTATGTTTATGATCACCACATTACATGTTAAAGGGAATATGTAATTGAATATCACGCCTAATAAGATAATTTGGACAACCGGTTTAGGTTCCTTTTTAATCATGTTATTAATTCAAGTGATCACAATATTTTAGAATTATGTGTTGCATTAATATTAAACCAATTTAGCATAATAATAGTTTAGAGCGAATTAAATCTCTGTTTGTATGCCTTTGTGATCGCAGGAATAACTTTTCACTAAAAGAATCGAGTAGAGGCCAATACGGGCGAATGTGACTCCATGACTCACTTCGTACCATCATTCCCGATCCTCCTTTCGTGGTTCCGAACCATATGGAGTTAGTAATCTCATGGATTATGAATGGGGTATAACCTTCATGGGTAAATCGTTGTTGCCTATCGTTGTCCCTTAATCGTGGTTGCCTTTTATGATCCGTGAACGGTTAACAAGTTCCTTAAAAACTTGTTGGCGGCTCCCTACTTTATTTTTACCTAATCGTATTATGTCAATTCCTACTTACTATGAGTGCCAAGCATATTCACACATGTTTTTACGTAAGCGCACTTCGAACGACGTCTACAACTACACTTTTCCTTGGCAGGAGCTTGTGCGTATGGAGGGCGATTATTCGTAGGACTTGCTTCCCTCTTTGGCTCCTCCACCCCGACTTCCCGAGGTATGACATCTTTTGAGAATTTTTTCGCTGGTCTCTGTTAAACCGTCGAATAACCTGCTTATTCAATTTTATTTTTTTAAACGACTCTTCCCGTGTGGGGAAGATTAAGGTCCTGCCTCAATCACTCCGTTACCCGGAGCCCAATCGGTATTACTGAGGATGATATTACTGACGTGCCAGAGGCTTTCATACAAGCACATGAGTCTTTGCCTGATGTGTTTGAGCCGGTAAGCTTTTTGATACATTATCCATCCTATTTAATTCTACTTGTTACTGATTTTTCTTTTCTTTGTTCTCAGCCTAAGCACCCTGAGATGATGGGATTCATGAAGCTTCTTGACGCTTTGTAGTACTGCATCATCAAGCTTCGGCCTGGTGCGAGTTGTCAGGACCATTTGTTCTAACTTGCACCATTGACATCTTTTGATTTTGTGGTTTTTAGGAGCGACGGAGGTCCCGCTCACGCTCGAGACATAGAGGCTTAGACGAGGGGGAGCCTAGTCGCGGCAGACGATCTCCTGAGGTTCGGCGGCATTCTTTGTCTCAGGGGCAGCCTCAGCTTTCTCGGTCGTTTCAGGAGGCTCAGGGCAGTAGCCTAAGCCTTCTCAGTCGTTTAAGCACTTTCAGGGTCAGTGGCAGCAGCCTTCATCTTCACAGCCTTCACAGCCTAAGTTCAGGCTAGTCATTCCTCCTTTCGATCAAGGTTTATACTCAGTTCAATTGTCTGGGGCGCTTCCTCCACCAGTGCCCAGCTTGTTTTCAGTTCTATTGTCTGAGACGATGCCTCCACCGACGCTCCCTACCTTTTGGAGTCAGTCTACGCCGTTTGCTAGTTGGACGGGTCCTGCTTTGAGTTTGTCTGCTACTTAAGCTTCATAGACAAGTAGGGATACTAATCCTTGTACTCGGGTGATGGAGGGACTCTTTGGTTCATCGTCCCCTTATTCACAGGCTGGAGATGACACTGATCCTCACTCTTCTAGTTCTACAGATTTTTGACCGAGGGTTTTGATTTTGTACTTTTGTTGATGACACTTGACACTGTTTATGCATCATGATTCACTTTTTACATTATTCACAGTTTATGCCTTTATTAGTGTGTATTAGTGTGTACTTGAGACTCAGTGTCTGTGATTGTGTATTTATTAATGACGCGAAAAAATAACGTAAGTGGAGGGAACCGACCTTCCCCAAAAGAAAAAAAAAAGAAACAAAAAAGAAAATGGGACAAGTTTTACAACTCCTCCAAAATAAAAAAAGGAAATTAAAAATAAACATGAAAATGGGACAAGTTTTACAACTTCCCCAAAAGAAAAAGGAAAATAAAAATTAAAAATTAAAATAGAAATGAGAATAAAGTAATAAAAAATAATAATAAAAAATAATAAAAAATAATAATGATAAAAAATAATAAAAAATAAAAAATAAAATAAATGGAGAATTTTATTACGAATGAAACTCTCGAAAAATAGAATTAGTTGATAAATGGTGAAGACAAAACAATAAAAATCCGGATAAAAATAGGTAAAGGATAAAAAATGAAAACGCAGGGGCACCGCGACACGACACTGTACACCGTGTCACGACAAAGGCTTTCGTGTTGCGGCATTAATTCCCATGACATGGTGGAAATTCTCGTGTCACGGTGCGCGTATTTTGCAGCGGTGTGGTTTGCGCGTACAAAAAAATAGATTTTGAGTATTTCCAAGCGTTTTAGATATAAAATAGGACCAGTATATTCGTGATATTCGTAATTACAAAATATAAAATAATTAGAATTTCATATTCCTATAATAATGTCTCAGAATTTTGATAATACATTGCGCGATTGGTCTTATTCTTTTACCAATGCTGACAAAAGAGAGTTGGAATTGTTTCATGTCAGAGGCTTATTAGCCTTGAGACATGTAGCAATTGAACATGATTTTCTTACGGCGGCTTTAAATTATTGGAGTCTAGAAACATATTATTTAAAATTTGATTACGATAAAATATGTCCCCTGCCGGAAGAATTCGGTACCATCTTTGGTTTTCCTGCCAGAAACCTCATTGCCATGCCTACCCTACGTGAGTATTATTACAAAGACTTTGAACGCCATCTGAATCTGACAGATCCAGATTTAAACAAAATTGTGTGTGGTAGTGAGGAAGACTTAGAAAAGCTTGCAAATTTTTATTTACATCGCCCTATCTCTGAGTCTTATCATGTCTACCGTAGAAGGGCTTATATTTTTTGCATGTTTTAGCAAACTTTTATTTGCAAACGGTAGGTTAGGACATGCTTGTTTAGCGTCTGTGCTTGAACATGTTGAATCTGGGAAATCACCTATGCCTACTTGCCTTGGAGAAACTTTGCGCGGCCTTGACGAAGCAAAAGCTGACCGGAAAGTCGTCAGGAAGGGATCTCTAGTACTGTTACAGCTAAAAACGTGCTTTGATTACTCCCGTGACACAAAACATGCACCGTGTCATGGTGTATGTCTGCCGTGACACGGTGCATTCTGCCGTGTCACGGTGGTTTTCTGCATTTTTTTGACTGATTTTATTTTATTTTTTTGCAGATTTGGTTGATGGAGCGTTTAGAACTTTTTAAAGCCCCTGACGATATTGAAAATATGGTCCCAAAGATCTAGTCCGCAGGAAGAAGAATTACTCTACGAACATGTCATATGATGATTGGAAGAATTTCTTTGCAAAGAGAAAATTTTCCGTTCGGTGGGTGGTGCCTTGGTGGAGGCTTACTAGGACGGTTGGCACGAATGATACTCTGTATTGTCACGTTCCTAGTATTTCAAAGCTGACTTTTTATTGTCCTTCGCGATTGATGCGACAATATGGACTTGAACAATTAGTTCCACGCTATAACGATAGCCCTCGTGAATTATCGTTGCATTTAAGTAACGTTCACAAGTACGAGGCTTATTGGATCGGAAGACCTTTTTGGACCGTTTCTGCGAGTAACCAAGCTCCTCCTCCCTTATCTAGTGCATACAAGCATGGTTAAATCCTAGAAGTAGAAGGGATTGAGTCGGATCGCGCAACTTTGATGTGAAGGGACGTCTTGGAAGTAAGAAGGCGCCTCCTAAAGATCGTCTAGGTCCGAGAACACAAGGAATTGAGTTTAAGACTCCTATAATGCCTAATAAGAATTATGTGAAAGAAAAGGGTAAGGAAAAGATGGTTTACAAAGAGAAGCAATCGAAGAATTCTACGAAAGGTGAAAGGGGTGAAAGTTCGACTAGGGGTTTGACGGTTCAGGCTACAAAAGACACATTGACGGTGAAAGCCGACCTAGTTGAAAAATGGAAGGAGGTTTCTAAAGTGAAGAAGGATTAGATCAATATTGCTTTGCTTATATGATTTATAATTTTTATTTTTAAATAAGGCGCATGATGCCAATAATTGTAGTCACATTTATTTCAGTAATTACAATAACTTTTTTTTTATTATTTTTTTATATACATCCAAGTCTACAAGTCGGACGCAATGGAAAAATAATAACAAATGTCGAACAAATAACAGAATTCGCAAAGTCCAGTTTTACTGCGCCACAGAACAATTCACCACATACTTTTTTTTCCACCGAGCTACGGTGGAAACTGCCGTGACACGGTGAAACTCCCCATGGCGCGACAATTTTTTTTTCTTTTTTGCTAGAATTCCACCGTGCCACGGTGGAAACTGCCATGGGACGGTGAAACTCCTCGTGGCGCGGTTTTTTTTTTTTGCTTGAATTCAACCGTGCCACGGTGGAAACTGTTGTGACACGGTGAAACTCCCCGTGGCGCAGCGTTTTTTTTAATATGGCCATGCCACGGGGTAATCTGTCGTCTGGCAGTGTATGCTAATGTGGCGCGGTGTACATTTTCTTGATTTTAGCTCCATTTTTGTTGTGGCGCAATGCTGAACTGTTGCCTGTACTTGATCAACGGAGGATGGATTTTATTTTTTAAAGTGGCCGGGCCCCCTTGAGGGGTTGCGTACGTATCCTTAAAAAGTAAACAGGCTAAACGTAGCTCTATCGGGTCATGAACCCATGCAACTAGGCATAAAATTTCTTGAGTTGATCCCAATTGGTCAAATTGTGGAAACCGTTACCATCCATGTCTACCAATTATGCTGCTCCGCCAGACAAAATGGATTTAACAATGTACGGACCAGACAAATTTGGTCTAATTTTCCACTTGGATCTAACACAACGTTGCGAAGTGCCTTTAGCACCAAGTCACCTTCCTTGATGTTTCTAGTATTAACTTTTTATTGAAATGTCGTTCCATACGCTGTTGGTAGGTTTGGACATGATGCAAAGCTCCCAAGCGTTTTTTGTCAAGAAAATTTCATCGTATCCTGCTCTAATCTAGTCGACTTCATATAGTTGGCTTTCCAACGCGATTCGGAGAGAAGGGATTTTGAGCTCTATTGGTTGTATAGCTTCAACTCCATAGAGCAAAGAGAAAGGGGTAGCCCCTGTTGATGTATGAACAGAGGTTCGATTACCCCAAAGGGAGAAATGTAGATTACTTGGCCCATCTTTGTAATTTTTCGTCCACTACTGCAAAAGTGACATTAGGTAACACCAAAGGGTAACACTTTCAAAGGTATAAAGTTATTTAATGTATAAGTAACATCTATGTAACACTTTGATTTTATGTATCACTTAATGTAACAATTTTATCTTAGGTATCACTTAGTTGTAACACTTGGTTGTAATTTATAACACTTAGATTTTATTGGCCGATGTTTTTTTAAAAAAAAACTCAGCCTCGCCCTTGATCTTCCTGTTCTTTCCTCTTCTACATTTTTTTAGACGCCTTCTTATCTCTCTCATGAGAGTCATCTCTTTCTCTCATATCTGTCTTCCATGGAAATCAATTAAGCCTCAAAAAAGTTCTTCTCTAAGATCTAAAAAATATTTGATTCTCTTATCTCTTTTTTTTTCTTCGTTTTTGTTTTCTCGCGTCGTTCTCCAATGGAAGACGGAGATATCCGGCTTCAAATCAAGGTCTTCTAGCCAACGCTTCGGGATACTGGCCACCACTCCAAGATTTTCCGGTTCGTAATTCCAGCTACTATCATTGTCACCGACGATTTAGTTGTGGTACATGTTTCTCCCTAACTTTTGACAATTTTCTATTTTAGGGTTCATTTGCTTTGGATTTTTGTTTTAGTTCTAAAGATTTTTTTCTAATAAATGTTTTTTTGTTATTGTAGCTGAAATTTGTTAATTAGGTTTTTTCTTTGAAGAATTTTGATTTCAAATGTTATCAATTTTTCACTTATGATTGTAAAATTTTGTGCTTTTTTCTTCAATTTTTTCCCGCTAAATAATTTTTCGGTGCATCTATTAAAGTTTGCTAATTTTTGTGTGTATTCCTTTGTATTAGACGAATTTAGATTTATTGAATATATGTATTTATGTGAAAAATCATTAATTTGGGTAAATAAGCGAACCTGACCATTCCTTTAGCTGGTACTAATTAGTCAAACACAAATGCATTGTGTTCCTATACAAAAATTTGTAAATAATCATGTTGCAACTTCTAATTTTTTTTATGCATCTTTTATTTTCTCATTTTGTGAAATGGGTTTGTGTGAAAATAATTGATAATGTTTAATTTCTCAGTAATTGTTCCTTCTCTCTAGCTTTGTGACTATTATATATATATATTTATGAGGTGCAACATTTTCATTGACCTTTTCGCAGTTGTTCTTGAAGTATGCTGATGTTGGACATTAAATAGCCACAATTGGAGCAATTTGGATCACTTATGTTCCAAAACATTTGAACAAAGATATAACAAATCTTTATGGCCTCAATACTTTCAAATTACATAGATTAGTTGATTTTTATTTTGTTAATATGAATTCTTACTTTTATTCTTTCAAATTTTAATCATAGATTTTCTTGATTACTAAATACTTGTTCTGAGACCAAAGGACAAGTATTTGGCTTATTTGGAACAAATGGGGTTGGGAAGACTGCTACACTAAAGTTTTGGATGGAACATTGAAGCTTAACTTAGGGAGGTTTAATGTAATGTGCTTCATTTTGATGACTTTTTGTTATTGCTTCTTGATATCTTTTGCCTATATACTATTGTATGTTTTTCTTTAAAATAAATGGCAGGAAGTCTTAGCTTATTTCCGTGTATTAGAACTGCAAAAGTATGATATGTGCATATTGGAAGATAACATGAAGGTTTCCTATTGCGGAGTGATGTCATATATATGTTTTCTGAACCTTCAAGTTATTTGGATGTGAAACAACGACTAAATGCTGCCAAAGTTATCTGATCATTGCTAAATCAGAAGAGGTATATTTTCAATTTTTCATACTTGATTTTTTGTCTTCTATTTATTTAAGTATCAATTTATGATCTGATAAATTAATGAGAGTTTTAGTAAGGGAAGAATTTACGGTATGATTAATCAATTTGTGCTATTGCATTAGTTTCTAATAATGTTGTTAATTAAAAAAAGTACATCAGTAGGTAAGGAGGTTACGTGGCCTGTTAAATTGTAAATTTACCATCTCTGAATGAACTTCATAGTAGGACTTGGCTCTCATACTCTACCCTTATTTATGGTGTTCATTTATAAATGAAGTTATGCTTGACCATGACAATGACCTGCTAGTTGTATAAGTCTAAGCATGCTATTCAACATTCAATTTGATGTCAGTTATTGGCAAAACACACATGTCAGTTATCATTGGCAAAAGCAATGCTCTGTATTCTCTTTTTACTTGGTTTATAAATCATAAGTAGCTTTCATATAAAAACATATACCTCAAGAATCACCATGAAGTCTACACCTCTAGTGAACATGTGTAGCAAGAATCATATCAGTGTGATACTATTGAAGGCACAATAAGTTCCACAAGTATATTCGTAAGAATAGTTTTTTTTTGTTATTTTAAATTCAGATTAAATTTTAAAATGACCAGAGGAAATAGTTGTCTTAAGATGTAATATTGTCTATTCTTCTAAGTTATAAGCTATAATATTAAGTAGATTATCTTATAGCTGGATTAATGTATACATAAAAAAAAATATCGCCCACTTCTTCATAGCAAGTATATTTCCTTTGGTTTTGTAGCTTGCTTGATGCTACTAATGCTGCTGTCGGTTGCTGTTGATCTGCTTTCGAGCTTCTGCTGCCTGTTTCTCCTGTTCGGCTTTCGAGCTGCTGTACTACTATTCATTTTGCCAGCTACTGTTCTTCTACTTCTGAGTTGCTGTTGTTTTTCTTCTGAGTTGCTACTACTGTTCTGCTTTCGAGCTGCTGATGTTCAGTTTCCAAGCTGTTACTGATTTGCACATTGTAATTTTTTTTTTGTGATGAAATTGTAATATTACAAGAATTTATTAATAAATTTATCCTAGTTTTATATATATATATAATTGTGTGTTCATTAATTTTACTTTTTTTGGGCATAAAACCGGTACCCTTTATTGACGTTAAGGGCACATGTTAGCCCTTGAATTGGTGCCTAAAACCTCTGTCATGGGCAACCCCCAAAAAGGCACTCGTTTAAAACTGTAGCCCTAAGCCGGTTTTGAACTGTTGCCCATTACATTCTCCACAAGTAAATAATAATACTAATAATTGTGTTAAAAAGAATATTAATTAATTAATTAATTAATTAATTATAATTAACTAATAAAATGTTACATTAGATTTTTAAAATTGGTACATAATGTCGAATATAGTGATACTATATGTCAAAAGATGGTTGAAAAATGTTACCTATAATTTGTAAAAGTGACACAATTTTAGATAAAGTGTTACTATATGTTCGAAAAGTTTTATTAAAAATAAGTAAGTTTTACCTAATAAATAAAAAGTGACACTTAAAAAATGATACCTATAATATAAAAATGTGTTACATAAGAGGGTTTATATTAACACTTTCAAAAGTGTTACCATACGTTACCCAAAGTGTTACATAAAACCTTAGGTAACATGGGCGGATGTATCACCCACTAAAGTGTTACTTATTGACTATGATAACACTTTTACCATTTTATGTAACACTTTTTGGATGTTACTTGAGGATAATTATGTACTAGTGGTCGTCTTTTCGATGATAGTTTTCGCATTTTTGTTGGCCGATTCGATCGCACCATTTGTTTGTGGCCTATAAGGTGATGATCTGTGATGCTTTATATGATATTTCTGTAATTGTTCTGCGCACTCGGCTTGGAAATGCATTCCATTATCACTGATCATGAGATACCCCATAGTGGCATATGATATTTTTCTCAATGAATTGAGCTACATGTTTTGCTGTTAACTTAGCATATGAGGAAACTTCGACCCATTTGGTGAAATAGTCGATTTCTACGAGGATGAATTCATGCCCCCCTTGTCCTGGTGGCGTTATCTTTCCAATGATGTCGATACCCCAAGTAGAGAAAGGCCATAGAGAAGTATATGTGTAGAGAAGCGAAGGAGGAACGTGCTGTAAATTTGGATAGACTTGACACTTCATACATTCATTGACGTATTCGTGACAATCTCTCTCCATAGTAGTCCAATAATAACCTTGTCGTTGAATCTTTTGGATAACATCTTAACATTCATATGTGTTCCACATATGTCGGCATGAAGGTTCTCCATAGTTTTGTGTGCTTCTTTCTTAGCAATGCATAAGAGATTTCTCCCCAGTGCATTCCTCTTGTAGAGTTCTCCCTGCTGAGCACATACTATGAGGCCTGGAGCCTCAAAGCACGACGTGCCCTTTTATTAGTGTTAGGAAGGTATTCTCCCTTGGTCACGTAGTTAATGATATCTGTATACCATGGCTCTTCATCTTCTTCTTGTGATTCTTGTGCATCATCAAGTGCGTGCACATAAACCGGCTCATATCTTCTTTCTATGGTCAATGGCATTCTGATTGTGTCTGTTGCAATTCACACCATTGATGCTAATTTAGCTAGTGGGTCGGCAAACTGGGTTTCTTCTATAGGCAAGTACGTATATTCCACTTCATCTAGTTGCTCTGTGAGAGTTTCCAGATGAGCTTGATATGTACCGAGACTTTCACTTCTCACCTTCCATCTCTTGGAGATCTGGTTAATTATTAGTGATGAATCACCGTAGATTTTGAGCTTCTTAATTCCCAAGGACACAACTGTTTCTAATCTCAAGATGCATGCCTCATACTCTACGGAATTGTTGGTGAAATCAAATTCGAGCTTCATGGAAATTGGGATATGCTCTTCATTGGGTGATTCGAGCAATACCCCTACACTACAACCCTTTTGGTTCGAAGCTCTGTCGAAATAGAGCGTCTAACTATCATCTTTGGTCATGAGTAGATCTTCGTCAAGGAAATCATACTCATCTTCTTCTTTCTCAACTTCTTCTAGTGGAAAATCTACTAGGAAGTAAGAAACCGCAGAACCTTTGATGGCTTTTTGTGGTTCAAATTTCAAGTGAAACTGAGCAAGGTTACTATCCACTTTGATAATCTGCTATTGAGAGTTGCTTTTTCGAATAATTACTTGAGAGGATCCATCTTGGACAAGACATGCATTGTATGAGTGAGCATGTAATGTCTTAATTTCTGTGCGGCCCACACAAGTGCGAGACAAAACTTTTCAAGTGGTGTGTATCGTGTCTCATATCCTTGAAGCTTCTTGCTGAAATTGTAAATTGCATTCTCCTTTGTTTCGATCTCTTGTGCTAGCATTGCCCTCATCGCTTCTCTTGTGACCATAAGGTAGAGCCGGAGAGGAATGTCAGGCATTGTTGGTGCTAGCATGGGTGGGTTTTCTAGGTACTCTTTTATTTTGTCAAAAGCTTTTTGGCAATCATCATCCCATGTGACTAGGACATTTTTCTTAAGCTTCTTGAATATAGGTTCACATATCGCTGTGATTTTTGATATGAACCTACTTATATATTGCAGCCTTCCAATAAAGCCTCGAATTTCTTTTTCTTTTTTTTTCTTTGTTTGGAAGATATGAGAAATTTTATTACCAAAAGGAAAAGTTACAACTTACAAGAGCTAAGTTATAACAAACACAAAACCCCACAAGACCCGAAAAACAGGCCAACTAACCACCAAACAGTTCAAGCTCAATCTCCTGCCACCTTCTAGGAAGGATTCAGGAGAAAGAGACAAGAACAACCTGAGCTCAAGCTTCCAGCCACCTTCTAGGAATGGTTCTGGAAACAAGGCCCAGGAACACAAAAACAAGCACAAATCAGGACAAACCTGTAAACAAGAAACACCACCTCTGCAAACTGTATAAAAGCAAACCTCCACCTAGACTCAGCTGCAAAAGCAACAAGACTAGACAAAAGAAGGTAATACATCAACTTAGAGAATACAACCAAGCTAAGCACTAGAAAAACAGCAGAAAACCAAAACAGAAATAGCAGAAAAGCAAAACAGAAACAGCAGCAGAAGCCACCCAAACCAAGCTGCAGCAAGCCTGAACCAGCAACTGCGGAAACAACACCAGCCTGCCAAAACAGCAACTGTAGAAACAACAACAAAACCCAGCAACAGCTGACTTTCTGACCAGAAACAGCAACACCTCAGCATCAGAAATCAGCAACAGCAGAACAGAATTCAGCAACAGCAACAGAAACAGAATTCACAACAGCAGCAGAATTCAGAAACAGCAACAAAAAATAACAGCAGCAACAAAAAACAGCAGCAGCAACACAAATCAGCAACAGAACAGAATTCAGCAACAACAACAGAATTCAACAACAGCAACAAAATTCAACAACAACAGCAGAATTCAGCAACAACAACAGAAAACAGCAGCAGCAACAGGAAACAGAAGGAGTAACAGAATTCAGAAACAGCAACAGAATTCAACAACATCAAACAGAATTCAGAAATCAGAGAATTCAGCATTCATAATTCAGAAATCAGCAACAAAACCAGCAACAACAACAGCAAAACAGAACAGCAGAAGCAGCTCCCTGAAAAACCAACTAAGCAATCAAGTATTTGCTTCCCGCTGGGATTCTACAAGCTGAATGAAAGATAATATCCTTAACTAGGACATCAACAGGCTTGCAGCAACTAGTAAACAAAACTGCATTCCTCTGTATCCAAATACCATAGACTGTTTCAGTGAAGGCAACTTGGATCACTTTTTTTTTCAATCTTGAACTTCTGCAAATTTTCTTCAACCAATCAATCTCATCACCAAACTGCTGAACAGGCTTGGAAACATGTAAGATACTCAACACCTTGTTCCAAACCTATCTAGAGTACTCACAATCAAAGAATAAGTGTTGAACACTTTCATTGCTATTCAAGCAAAAGAAACACCTTAGATCACAAGAGATGTGCCATTGTAGCAACCTATTCTTAGTGACAAGCCTATCCCACAAAGCTAGCCACAAGATAAATACACTTTTAGGAGTTGCCAAGTTATGACAAATGACCCTCTTCCAAGGAACCTTAGGAACTTGAGTCCTAATAGCAGCATAAAGCTTCTTGATTTTCATCTTATTGCCCTGTATGAAACCATCCCATCCCCCTTGATCATTCACAATATCTCTACAACTTAGAATCTTCTTCAAAAACCAAGAGCATTTAGTAGGGGTAGGAGTGGCATGGCAATGATCGCTTTGATTTTTGTGGGATCTATTTCAATCCCTCGAGAACTGATCAAATATCCAAGTAGTTTGCCTGACGTGACTCCAAATGCACACTTTGCTGGATTTAATCTCATGTTGTACTTGCAGAGTCTTTCAAAGAACTTGCAAAGTGCAATGATGTGGCCTGGGCGATCTTTTGACTTGACGATCATATCATCAACATAGACCTCCACCTCTTTATGCATCATATCATGTAACAATGCTGTGGCTGCTCTTTGGTGGGTGGCACCCGCGTTTTTCAACCAGAATGGAATTATCGTATAGCAATATGTACCCCATTTTGTGATGAATGTGGTTTTCTCTATATCTTCTTCGGCCATTAATACTTTATTATGTCCGGCGTAGCTTTCCATGAACGATAGGAGTGCATGGTTTGCTGTGTTATCGACTAGAATGTCAATGTGAGGTAGAGGGAACTTATCTTTGGGGCTTGCCTTATTGAGGTCCCTGTAATCAACACACATTCTGACCCTTCCATCCTTCTTCGGAACTAGAACCACATTTGCTATCCATTCTTGATACTTAAATATATTGATGAAACCTGAAACCAATTGCTTTCTAATTTCTTCCTTGATTTTGAGAGCCACATCCAGTTTCATACGGCGCAGATTTTGTTTAACAGGCTTCATACCTGGAATGAGTGGTATTGTATGCTGAGCTATATCTATGTGAATTCCTGGCATATCTTGGTATGACCAAGAAAATACATCAACAAATTCACTAAGCAAGTTAATTATCTCTTTGCATTCGTCTTGACTTAGTGTTAATCCAATTTTTACTTCTTTGGTAGTCGTATCATTGGAAATATTAACCGTTTATGTGTCTTCATTGATTGTTGTTTTATTTTCGTGTTCTTCCATTGCTTTTATTATTTCTTTGTCATTTTTATCATTAGCAAAGCAATATTGATCAGGGTTAGGGGAATGACACGTATTGTAAGAAAAGGTACTCATTTCATTGAATTCATTGGTCATTACATCAAAGAGGGCAAGGTCAGCTGCGTCAAATCCTAAAGACTCATCATTAGACTCTATAGTAGAAAGGGGGTCGGCCTCAAATCCTAAAGACTCGTGTACAGACTTAGACTCAGACTCGGACTCGGACCCAGAATACTAAGATTCATCAAACATAGAACCTTTGCTAGCGGTCACTTCCAACTTCTCTCCACTTGGCGTAGTGATCTTCACCATCTTGCGCCATCCGTTTATAACATTATCAGCCTAGACGATTAACTCAGAGGGGTCAAAATCCTTGTTTGATATAACAACTTGAATGAGCTCGGAATCATCATTACAGATAAAGCTTGGGTTCATTCTTTTCTAGTCCAAAAAGAAGATTAATGTTCATATAATTAGAGCTTGGACTAGCTAGTTTCTTAGTTGTGAAGAGTTCATCGCCTTCATCGATAAATTCACAATCAAGGAACATCTCGAACCCTAGCTCACGCTTCCCATCGTGGATAAAAGGCTTAGGGAATTCATAGCATGGAAAGTTTTCCCCTTCTTTGATATACTAGGCATTAAGAGTGAACGTATATGGCTCCATGGCCATTTTCGTTTTCATGATTCGAGCATTATTGCGAGCCTTCTTTTTCATGAGAGCTTGTTTCACATCTTCTTTTGTTGGCTTGAATCCCAAGCCAAAGGTATCCTTTTTAAGTGCACCAGGATGGCCCCAAAGTTCAGCCATTTTCTTTTTGAGTCCGAGGGTCATTCTAGGGAAATGCCCTTGTCTATTCATAATGGCATTAACATTGGTATTTGAATAAGGATCAAAGCCGAGGTGACACTTCTCCTCTTCTTCGATCATGAGAACATCATCCTGCGAAAACCCCTAGAAATCTTCATCTTCCTCATCATGTTTGACGTGGACGATGGGAGTATCGATAACTTGAATGCGCATGGGGGAGGCATCAATTGTAATTGGAACCCCTCCAACTATGGCTTTCACTTTTTTGTGCAATGACGATGGGATCGCCCTTAGCTAATGAAGCCAAGGACGACCTAACAGCAGATTAAAAGAAGCTTCAAAATCCTCAACCTGAAATTTGGCTCGACGTTTAATGACTCCAGTAGTTATGTTTAGCATGATAGTACCCACGGCTTGACGGCGAGTATTATCATAAGCACGAATCCCTTGAGTTGAGGGAGTCAATTCTTTATTTTTTATGCCCAACTTCTTTGAAGTGCGGAGTGGGCATACATTTATTGTAGAGCCATTATCAACCAGGCTCATGGGGACATTCATTTGCCTACACACCACAGCGAGGTGTAAAGCCTTGTTATGTTGGTCCCCTTCCGAGAGCATATCCTTGTCAGAGAAAGAAATCAGATTGCTGGTACTTGACAATTCAGTAGTGTGAAAGTTAACCAGTCCTTGAGGAGTCATATCATCATCAACTCTTATTTTCACTAGAGCATTCATCACAGCCTTTCGAGTCTCGTGAGAGGTGCTCAAAAGCTTCCATACATTCATTTCCACCTTGGTCTTTTGTAATTGTTTGACCACATCGTTGTTCACAGGGTCGGTAGGATCAATTATTGGTTGTGATTGCGATGGAGGTGGAGGTGGACTAGGCTATTGCAACCGTCCACTTCTGGTGAGAACCTTGACCTCAAGGTCTCCCTAAACATCTTCACTTGTGCCAAGAGACGAACATGCTATATCTTTGAGATAGACGTCTTCATCGTCACTATCCCCAATTCCATTTACTTCTTCATAGTTTGAGACAAATACAAATTCCGGCAGAGGTTCATTCACATGTTGAATGAGTATTAACAGATAAAAGGAGACTTCATCTCCCATGATAGCCAAAGCATCAGAAAAAGGACCTGTTTGAATATTAGGCTTCTTGCCACCTAGAAGGACAGGAAGTTAATTAGCATCAATCAGTTCTTGGATTGCATCCTTCAACCTCCAACATTTCTCAATAATATAACCTTTGCCTTGATGAAACTTGCAATGAGCATTGGGGTCATAGCTAGCAGTTCTGTTCTCTGGTCGAGGTTCTGGAAAGGATCCAATTGGCATAATCAGTCCTTGACTGAGGGAACACACGGAACTCTAAAAAGATAAAATCCCTAAAGAAGTGCACCGCGACACGGAATTGCCCCGTGTCACTGTCAGACAGGGAAAATTCCCGCGACACGGTGGACAACTGTGTGACGCGGGAAATAAAACACGTGAAGCGTTTACGCGTAAAGGACACGAAATTGCCCCGTGTCACAGCATAGGCACCGTGTCATGGAAAAATTCCACCGTGGCTCGGCACTGGATCCCGTGACACGGGTTCACTACCGTGACGCGAGGAACCTGTAGTCCATTTTTCCGTTTAAATTTATTTTTTAACCCTAATTTCGTTCAACATTTTAAAGTATCGATTGATAATTTCGGGCCATTTCTGATTTATTATTATTAATTAGGCCAAAATAACAATAAATAATAAAATAAATAAAAGGTTTGGGCCGAAATATTAAAATAAAATAAAAAGGTTTGGGCTGAAATTAAAAATGAACAATGCTTTGACTAAACATCAAGACTGATCCAAAAATTGATTTTAATTAAATACGATTTTTTAAGCACTCTCTAGATTAAATACTGAACCCGACCAATAATGGCAGTGGATGGTTGTTCATCATCGGGTTTGATTTTGGGGAAACATTTTTAGGTGGCTATAGAAGCCCCCACTTTGACTGAGTTTGTAGAAACGACAGTTTTGAAAACGAAAGTCAAAGTAGTCGATAAGGACGGAAATGATTTAAGACGTTCTACGATCCTAAATCACTATGTATATGCCGATACCTGCAGAAAAACATTAGTTCTACAGGTAAAAAAAAAGTAAAGGGATAGAATACGTATCTGACACTAGTGTATCGGTGACAAATGAGTTTGGCAGCTTCCTATGCTTGAAGGAATCCACCGGATGACGTTTGTTAAAACGCTTTCCATGCTTGAGGAAAGTCGACTGATGAATTTAGTAGCTTTCTAAGCCTGAAGAAACCTACCGGATGACGTTTGTTGAAATGCTTTCTACGCTTGAGGAAAGTCGACATATGATTTTGGTGTTATTCTATGCTTGAAGAAATCCATCAATAATGCTTTCCATGCTTGAGGAAAGCCGACCTGGCGGTTTTCTATACATGAAAAAAAATCCACCGATAACGCTTTTCATGCTTGAGGAAAGCCGACTTGGCGGTTTTCAATAATTGAAGAAAAATCCACCGATAATGTTTTCCATGCTTGAGGAAAACTGACAACTGATATAATCGCTGAAATTTGCAAGTGTATAATGGTTTGATTATCCCCGAACGTAGGTCGTAGATGATTTACCTTAAAGTCGACTATCAGACTATATTAGGTGCTTAAAGTGTCTAAAATACAACCCTAATGCTTGTTAGGAGTAAGTCGGTAATTTTGGCACCCTTTAAATACCAATTAAAAATTTTCCGCGCAATTCCGGTGAGAAAATAATTGACCAAAAGTTGCGGAAAATCATTCGAACTTGGTCAAAGACGCTAGAATATTTTCCAGAAGGTTGAAAGGACCATGCAGGGCATACAAAAGGGCACCGTTCCACATGGAACAATCCCGCGACACGGTGCATAGCCCCGTCAGACGGTGGAAATCCCCTTGACGCGGGATCACCCCCTTTTTTTTTGCTGAAATTATCAACGCGCCACAACACCGTGCCACGCGCGTGACTACTATTACATGGTAACGGGAATCGTGACACATGAACGGGGTAGTGTAACGGTTATATTTTTGTCTTTAAATTCGAGCTCCTGCTTCCCATTTTCTCACTTCTTCTTCACCATTTTCCTCCTACTGTTCTCCTTCCTTTTTCCTTCCCTTTTTTATCTTTTATAATTATACGGCCACCATGCCACAGCTGACAGCGCCGGCGTGAGGGAGTATCCACCGTGACATGGCGTCCGTACCTGTGCACGGCCATTTTATTCTTTTTTTTGTTTTATTTGTTGTTTCATGCCGCTGCTGCGGGCTGTTATCTAAGGTCGCCGCTGTTGCTGCCTAGCTCCGTCGCTTGCCGTTGCTGGTGCCTGAGCTCCGCCACCGTCCCGGATTCACCGTAACAAGGGGAAGCTTCACCATGCCGCGACTTTAGACCACTGTGTCACGGTGGTCACTACACCATTTTTGCGGGTTTTTTCGAGCTTTTGTAGCTTAAATTTCCACCAAATTCGCTCCAATTTTTTGCTAATTTCCACATTTTTTATTTCTCACAAGGATCTATGTAAGTTTCCTTTGCTTTGTCTCAAAATTAGTTGTAAATTCCATACTCGCTTGAAACCCTAAAAAATCAAATTGGGGGTTTTTCTGTGACACGGTGCTCACTGCCGCAACGCGAGGAACCTGCAGGCTGTTTTTCTGTCTAAATTCATTTTTTAACCCTAATTTGGTTCATCATTTTTAAGTGCCGATTAATAATTTTGGGCCTTTTTTGATTTATTAATATTAATTGGACCAAAATAATAATAAATAATAAAATTAAAAATAAAAAGGTTAGGGCTGAAATTAAAAATGAACTGTGCTTTGACTAAACATTAAGACTGATCCGAAAATTCATTTTAATTAAATACGATTTTTTAAGAACTTTCGGGATCATCGGGTTTGATTTTGGGGAGTCATTTTTAGGTGTCTACACCTCCCGTCCCGACAAGAAGTGCAATGACGATAAATAAATCCATCTTTGTGTTGGATCGAATTGAAGAATGCTTATGGATAATTGGTAAACCAAAAAACAAAAAAGACTAGCCCAAACCAATAAACAAAGCCAAATAAAGTCGAATTATTTAAATCCGATCATAATTAGGCTTAGGCTTGTTCTTAAAACCCAATAATGACGGATTTAGGAGCGCCTAGGTCAAAATAAGTGATGCCGCAGAAAATAACGAGCGCATCTTTAGGAGTCGCGCTGGGCAGGCGCGCGCAACCAATCCAGTTGTGCGCGACACTCAGCGCAACTTCTAGAGTTGCGCTCGTTAAAGATTCAGAATTTCATAACATTGAAAAATTGAATCTTGCCATAAAGCCGCGCGCAAGATAATTAGTTGCGCTGCTTATAGCAACGCAACTCAATCACTTGCGTTTGGTGGCCGCGCGCAACCAATCCAGTTGTGCATGACACTTGTTGCGGCAGAATTTTGAAAACCCTAAACCTACTCATTCCCTATAAATAAATGCTTAATCCGAGGCTTAAAGAGACAGAAAATTACTCTAAACTCTGGTGAAAAACTTGTGAACTTGTGCTACCTAACCCCTCTTGTCCTAATCACTCACCCCTTTGATAGTTTTTTACTATGATGGAGGTTCCCTAATATGGAGTCCATAAGTGTTCTAAACGGAGATCTAGCAAAGGGAAGTGGTAAATTTCTGAACACTTAGATAAATCATTTTTATTTTCTTGTTTAAAAGAACTTTAAATAACTAATTAGTGTTGCTTGATCATTTTAAAAGGTTTAATTAATCAATTCCATATAGTATTTTGCGTTAAATATGATTAGAATTGAATAATTAATTTTTGGTTGGTCACTTAAGCCAAGACGAATATTATTTATTTCTTGTCATATTCACAAATTTGATTAAATAAAGAATAACGACGTTGCAATGTAATTCCCACGTGAATTAATGTGTGTAAATAAAATCAACTAACTTAGTTTTAGGTATCGCATTGCATATATTTGTTTGGTTATGAAATTGTAAAAAAGGAAGAGCTAGTAGAGGCCATACTAGAGCTAGAATAGCGAATTTTCCTTAAAAGGAACGTTATTTTAGTACCCTCGCTCCTGAACTCATTTCTGGTCTATGTAGATCAATTTGGGCATGGGTAAACTTACGATTCGTGCTAATTATTCCATAAACTTCACATGGAAGAAAGGCATGAACGAGGTTTATGAGTTTTCCCGAAACTCATTGGAGACTGCTACTTGTTTCTTATAAAAAAGCGTGATGATAGAATCAATTCTAATTCAAGGTCCCCTAACAAGTGTAAAGTCCTAGGCTTTTAAATGGCCATGGGCATATAAGAAAGGACCCCCTTACGATAGGATCTCCCTCTTTATAGTGGAGACTCCACTAGGGACTTAGAGGTTACATGATTAGTTCTTAGTTTTGGTCCAAGGTTTCCAACACTAGGTTGCCTATGGGTTGTAACGAGAATTAACTTGGATAATCTCTAGTTAGAGAGCGAGATTTGAACGCATAATATCTTCCTTTTGCACAAAAGTAAAAACCAAACAAGCAACATTGCATCAAGCATAATCATATCACACTCCAACCTTTGGGGATAGGCTCATTGATTAGGGGTCGCCAACACTAGGCTTCTTTCTCGAAATAAAAAACAATCATCGCACTCATATCACCAACAAAATGTTGGGAGAGCAATGTCATGAGTCAACACGTTGAGTGATTGATTTGTGCGTCGTTTCTTGAGATATGGTACTTTTGGACACCCAAGCCTTTTGACCTTAGAATTGAAATGCGTGAATCTTGGCTTATGACATGCTCTATGTGATTATGTGACTATGTGCAACGTGTTAGGATAGCCTTTTTTTTATTTTTTATTTTTTTTTTTTCTGTTTTTTAGTTTGGTCTAGGTTCCCAATTATAAAGTTTTCCCTTCGTAATTTTGTGTCGTATTCGAAGGGTAACATAAAAAAAAAATAAAAAAAACGATTACAACAAAAAAGCGCTCGAATTAGAAGAAAAAAACAAAAAAAAACTTACGAGCAGATGGCGCGTCCAACTCAATGAGTTGCGCAACCCCTACCAATGCAAGTGATTCTGATGTGCGCGCCAGCCGCACGCTGTCTAATCACTCGCACATGCCCACTGTTACGAGTCGATTTGATTTCTAAAAAAAAAAATGATAAAAAAACAAATTGACTCGTTCAAACAATATCTTCACTGGAGAATTGTTTAAGGGTGATGTTATCCGTTCGAATATATCTTGCGTCAATTTTTTTTTTTCTTCTTCTAAATAAGCTTATTGATTTACTTATCCTTTCGTACTTCCTTTAGGGCCGGTTTTCAACCTTGGGAATGAAGACTCCCGGGAAATCGTATTCTACATATACCATCAACAAATCCACCCCTTTCAAACCATCTTCCCTCAACAACTAGCCCTAGTCCAACAACAATGTCAACCATCGACCAACTCCAAGAAGAGATTGCTCGCTCGAGAGAAGAAAAGGCTCAAGAGGCCGAGGAAAAAAGAATCAAGAAACTTGAAAAAAATGAAAAGAAAATTGCCGAGGCTCCAGCCTTGCAAAAAAAGATGGAACAATTATCCGTCAAAGAAAAGTCGTTAGAGAAGCTTGCTCCTCGTTCCACCATGGGGAACAAGTATTTTAACGCAAAAAAGTTTGCTCCTCCCCAGAACTTGTTTTACTGGAAAAGTTCGTAGCTACGAACTTGCCAATAATTAAGGTGACCAATAATCCACAAAACCACTTAATGTGTTTTACTAGTACCATGACGCTTAATGGAGTTGATCCTAAGCTTTATGCTTTGACTTTCCCGTTATATCTAGACCCAACCGCGAGAGAGTGCTACTATAGGTTAGATCCGAAATTCAAAGCGACATGGGAAGATGTAGTTTTGGCTTTCATTACCCAATATGAGAGTAAAGTAGAGTTCAAATCGACTCAACGTGAACTTGAAATTCTTAAGCAAGGCGACGATGAAGGTTTCCTTGCTTTCTATTGTAGATGGTGAGAAAAGGCGGTTCACCTTGCCCAAAGGACACCTAAACTCGAGTTAATACAAAAGCTCATTGACAATTGTCATGAAAAGTACAACAAGCATCTACGTTACCTTGGTTTAGACACTTTTCAAAAGGTTTATTCTATGGCTACTAGGATTGAAGATGATCTTGCTAAAGAAAAGCAAACAAACCTTATCATCATCAACCAAGGAATAACTACAAAAAGGGGAATGATAGTACTTCATCCTCTATTGATGTATTTGCGAATTTCACGCAATATAATAACAGTAATGATCCACGGAAAAGATGGACAAAAGAAAGAAAATTTACACCATTTCCCGTAAGTTATTAAGAATTATTAGAAGAACGAAGAAGGCTTACTTGCACCAACAGGGCCAACACCACCCACTCCACCAGAAAAAAGATTTGCTAATTGTGATGGTAATGCTTATTGTGCTTATCATAGAGGCGTTGGGCACGATACTGAATGTTGCTACGTTTTAAAACACAAAGTACAAGATTTAGTAGACGATGGGAGAATTCCCACGCCTAAACCTTACAATAATGCATCCCCATTAGGGGTGTTCTATATTTTGATGAGGATCATATGGGAAGTGATCTGTTCAATACTTATAGGGGCAACAAACAAAGTATGTGGACTATGGGGCGATGACTTTCAAGACTTATATGTCTCTAAGTATGCCGCCGTCCCACCTCCATCTTGTTTACAAAATGAGACAAATGGAGCGCTTGATTGGGATCATTTCTTGGGGAAGTCACAAGGATATCAAATCTCTTCTTGGATGAACAATGGAATCAAGCACAACTCATGGAACATCTTGAAATGGAGGCACCTTCAAAGCCTCTAGAAGAAAGTTGGTTCATGAGTTCTACAACTAACCCAAATGAGATAGACCATCTAACTCGTTCTGGGCGAGTTTACCAAGCACCAACAAATGGATCTTTGACCACCCAAAATCAAACTCAAGATCAAGTACAAAATCCAATACCACCTCCACTCGAGGTAGAAGATCCATTGGTTAAACAACTTCGCCAATCCAAGGCGAATGTTAGCATTTGGGAACTCCTAAGTACTTCTAAGGAACATAGGAATTCCCTTATGAGCGCTCTAACGGCTTTGTCTGTAAGCACAGACACAACCCCTTAGGATCTTGTTGGCTTTCTTACTAACGAGAAATCTGACAAATAAATCATTTTCACTAATGATGATTTGCCTTCAAAAGACACTACCCACAACAATGCATTATACCTAGCTGTGGGGTGCAAGGGATACAATATCCCTCATACTTTAGTAGACAATGGGTCGGCTGTAAATGTGTTCCCATTACGAAAAGAAAAATGTATAGGCCTTAATCCAGTAAAAGATTTTCTTTCAACAACACAAAGCATTAAGGCCTACGACTACTCGAGAAGATCAGTGTGTGGAACTGTTAAGCTATAATTTACCACAGGCCCAATTTAGAAGACAGATGAATTTCATGTCATGGATATTAAACCCACATTCAACCTTCTATTTGGAAGTCCTTGGATACATGAGCTTGGTTCAATACCATCCTCACTTCATCAAATGATTAGGTAGAACTATCAACTGCTTCCTATGACTATACATGCTTCTCCACTCAATATCACTACAAATGACCAACCGCTTTTGGAAATAAACCATGATAATGATGAAGAGGACATGTGGGGATTTGCCACCGAGCCAATCTACACAATCAAAATGGAAGAGAGCCTCAAAGAAACATTCAAGCTTGATCCATACTCCACTCGGATACTAAACAACATCTTTTTTAAGAGTAGTTACTTTCCTAGAAAGCCTTTGGGAATAGGAATGAATATATCTCGTTTACTCCCTATCCCAAAGAAAAGTCTCTCCTTTGGATTGGGATACAAATCAACCAAGGAAGAACTAAAGTCTCATGATGCTATAAACAAAGCACATAGAGACAACAATTAAAAAAGGGACAATCACTTTGCTCCCATCTTACCCACAAACCCTCAATGGACAATTCATTAGGGAGGGAAAAGATTATCCTTGGTATGACTTTCCAGAACCACTAGTTCTAGAAGGAATAAAGAAGCATGGATTCGAGATATTTCACAATTGCTACTTCTTGAATGACGATGAGTGTCATTTATGGCACTCATTTAGTTCATTTTAGGGTGAATTTCATGCTATTCTATAAGCTCTTTTACTTAGCTTTTCCTCAATTTTACTCTTTATTTCTTTTAGTTTGCATTTTCTTAGTTGAATTTCTATCTTTATGCATTTCTTGGTTTATTTTGTTATTTTCTCTTTGATTTATTTGTTTTCCTTCATTTTTCAGGTTAAGGTCGTTATCCAAGATTCCCAAGGCCTCTTCCCAAGTTTGGCATTGATTAGGATGCCTAATGTTCTCCATTTAAAGCTCAAGCATAGAGAAGTGCAAGTTCTTAAAGACCTTAGGTGTTGCATTCAAGCCGTGGGGCATAATTCCTCGTGTTGAACCAACAAACATGGAGTTTGGAAACTACAAGATCCCGTGTTTATCAACAGCAATGAGTGGAACGCACGAGGAGCATTGACATGTTGGTGAAGAGGGTTGTCATGTTCCCTGGCGCGGGTGCACGCCGCTATGGCACGAGCGCGCGGACTAGTGGTGTGGGTGTACCTCTCTCGGGCGCGGGCGCGCCTGTCTGGGTCTCTGTTCCGTACCCAAATTTACTCGGTCGCACTCTCCCTTATAGTTAGCCGTGCATGTACGGGTATATTTAGGGGCGATCTAACTAATTTCTTTTAGTTAGTTTTACTATATATAGATTTTCATTCTACTTTTAGAGGGAGGAAGATTAGAATAGATTTTAGAAGAGAGAGAAAATCTAGATTGTAGAGAGAGAAGTTCTTGACTGATGATTGAAGCAGATTGGTAATTCTAGCATTTTCTCCATTGAATTGAAGCAAGTATGTAAGGATTTCTTTTACTTTAATGCAATCTTTAGCTTATCATTAGAATTGTTTTGTTGATTGTTCAATTTTGAATTGAATTTGTGTTTGAATTAGTTTTGTTGATATGATGATGATGAAATTGTTGATTAGCTTAGTTTTGATCTTGATTTCTATGGATTGTGAGTAGTTCTCTTGCTAGGGGAATGGTGAAGCATATATGAGTAATAGATTGATGCTAATTGGGGGAAATTGATGGAGTTGATGTTGTGATTAAATTGGTTGATTGATTAATTGCATGTATGTGATTAATTGAGAGTAGCTAACTTTGAATGTTACACTAGAATGCATTGTAAGCTAGCATTGATACGAAAAATTGATTTGTGGATTTATTTTGTCGATTGAGTAGGTTTGCAAGGTTCCTAGTTAGAGTCTCTCGTAGTTGACGCTAGCTTGACCCCTAGGAGATTAGCATACCTTACTCTCTTGATTTCTTAATTGATTTTCCCTCGCAACACTCGACTTAGTCATCTCCAATCCCAATTAGCTATATCCATTCCGAATATATGCGGATCCTAACCCTAGTGTTTGATAAATTTGATTTCATTTTGATTATTTGACTGTTTGATTGTTTAAAATATACACACCTTACTCATTAGTTCGAGATAGCTTAGCTTTGGCATTATAATTCATCTCATATTCCTAGTGGTTCGACCCACGACTTACCCTATGCTAGGTTTAATGGTGTGTTGACCAAGGGTAGATTAGTTTTCAACGACCTAGTCTCCGCCTTTGATAAAAAAATGGCGTCATTTCCGGGGAATAGCGTAGTCGTTTTCTATTGTTGTTGAGTCTATTTCACTTAATCTCAAAAATATAAAAATGTTTTTCTCTTTAGGCTACATTTGTAGCCGTACTATTGATATTTTCTTTGAGTTTTTTATATGCAAATGATAAGAGGAAGGACTTTAACGCCATTTGATCTAAAATTAAGAGAACAATAACAAGGATACTGGCTAATCGTTCTTTGAGTCCAAGCTCTCCAAGAGAAGAAATTCACCAAGAAAGAGAAGAGGAGGATCAAGTTGGGAACTTTCAGCGCTTAAAGTTTTGAGAGTGGCATAGCTCCACCAACAACTCCCGCCAATGACTTTGAGATAAGGCGGACAATGATAAAAATGATTGAACGAAGGCAATTTAGTGGAGGCAAGTATGAAAGCCCACTAAACCATCTCAAAGTATTGTAATACCATCAAGGTCAATGGGGTTTCTCAAGATTTCATAACGCTCAAGCTATTTTCGTTTTCTCTAATCGGAAGGGCTTTGGAAAGGTTGGACAAGGAAGTGAAACCTAATTCCTTGAGAACTTGGGATGAGGTTACTAAGGAGTTTCTTTGTCGCTTCTATCCTCAAAAGAAGACCGACGAAGCAAGAACTCTCATCCCAAGTGTCAAGAAAAAGCCAAGTGAGAGTTTGTATGAGGCTTGGGAATGATACAAGGATTATCAACAAGAATGTCCTCATCATGGAATTCCAACCTATCAAATCATACAAATTTTCTATGGAGGATTGCGTCTCCAAGGGAAGTTGTGTCTTGATGCCGGAGCCGGAGGCCCGATCATGAACAAGACCGAAGAAGAGGTTGTAGATATAATTGAGGATGTAGTTCGTCACTACATGGATTGGCAAGAGGGAGATACAAAGTTCGTAAGCAAGAGTGGCTCAACGGTTTATTTGGTTGATCATCTTAATTCAATCAATAACTTGTCTTTCCAAATCTCAAACATAGGAAAGGAGATTACATTGCTAAAGCCAAGCTAGAGAGTGCCTTTTCGATTGCACCAAGTCTTCCCTCCCACATAAAATGGAGAGTTACACCTTCTAACTCTACTCCTCTCGAGTAATATGCGATGTGGTTGTATCTTTTGTGATGTTTTTGGGTCTTATGACCATTGTTTCGGGGTTTTCTGATGTCCTGCGGGAGAGTTACAATTCCGAGACTGGAACCGGACGCCTGTACCTGCAAAACAACGGAGACCCCTGGTGGTGGGAGCTCCGCCTCCAACGGTCAAGTTAGTACTTGATTAAGGAGTAATTAATGCGGAAATTAAAGTGATTAGGTCTCTCTAGGTGAGAGTGTTTAATGTTAGTTTTTAGCGTAATCAGCCTGTAACTCTGTGTGTAATCAATGTGTTTTTTCTGTCATCCCCCCTTAATGAGGATTAAGGGAGGTATTTATAACCTTGGGAAACGTGCCAATCCTAGGTTTAGGTTAACCTAGGGCTGATTGGGCTTCCCTCGGAAGTTGGGCCTGGGTGGCCGGTTTCTCCATTAGGCATGGAGTACGCCACGTGTCATGACATAACAGGTCCAAGGTGGACGAATAAGCGTGTGCCACGTGGCATGCCCTGACAGTTCCATCTGAGGGACACTTGGCAGGACCTGATTGGCCCACGTGGCGTATTCCGATTGGTGGGAGCAAAATCCCCTAATCATTTGCCCCTCACAGGTGGCACGTGACTGGTCACGTGTTACCTGTGACACGTGCCGCACTGTAACAGGCGACGGCCTGCTACAGGTGTCAGTCGGCGAAAGGCCGAGAGATTTTCCCGCCCAAATTTTGAATTCTGAAAGTGACCCTTCGCCTTCTCACTTCGCCTATATAAGGGAGAGTTGTCTTGAGTCATTTTCACACTTGAGAACTTTGTGAGAGAACATTCGGACCCCTGAACTTGCTCTGACATTTTGGACCTTTTCTGCCTACCGCCTGTTCTGACAAGCCGACTGCACAGGATTTTCAGCACTTCATCAATCGTCACTCGTTCAGGTAACTGTCGGTTCTCTTACTCTTAATTTTCTTTTTATTTTTTGAAATGGCACCACGGAAGCACACGACACGACCTAGGTTAGTGATCAGCCGGTCACCGGGGACGGCTGAATCTAAGACTAGGAGTGCCGCCTGCCCTTTTCCGGACCCATCTTTGCCCTTTATACAAAGTCCGACTGTATCTGTGTCTATGCAGAGCAGGATGGCCAGAACGAAAAAGACTGCTAGGATCTCAAATTCAGACGGCTCCTCCCACAGGGTGCCGATTAGTGAAACATCTGACCAGGCGCCAGATGTGGAAGTGAAACAAGGCGGCCTGAAAGCCGGCAATTCTGAGGGAGGATTCATAGTGACCCCTTCCCATTTAACAGTTAACAATTCTGCTCCTTTTCAAAGAGAGGAGGCGGGCCCCTCCGGGAGAGGGGAGGAGTCGTCCTCTTTGGACTCGTCAGAGGGCGATTCCGAGTCTAGCTCTTCTGGCCATGCTTCTCTGGACACAGAAGAGAAAAACAGCCGCCTGCAAGAGGTGAGGCTTTCTCACGCAGTTGAGAAGGGGGACAATTGGGCGGAGCCATCCGCCTCTTACCGAGAGCAAAATACCCCCTACTACTGCACGGTACCTCGGGGCCGGATCACAGTCATGCAAGAGAAAGTGGAGAGCTTTATCGCAAACCACACAATGGGCCCCGACTTTTTAGTGTTTGTGCCGGATCCAGAAGACACAGTCGTCTGGCCGGCTGGTACCAGTTATGATAGCGTCTGCTTTGGCTGCTACGAGGCGGCCATCAAGGCAGGGCTGCGCTTCCCATTACATCCGGCTGTTCAGCGGATCTTGGATGGGTATGAGTTGGGGTTATGGCAGTTAGCCCCAAACTCCTGGGTCAACGTACTCGGCTATGTGGCCGGGTGCGAACTGCACGGGGTTGAGCCGAGCTTCGAGGCTTTCGCCCATATGAACTATCTCAGCCGGACCCCTAAGGCAGGCGGTGCCGGCTGGTATCAATTGACAAGCCATAGGGGCTACCTCATGACGAGAGGTAAAGAAAACAAGTGGAAGGATTGGCGGAGCACCTTCCTCATCATTGAGAGTTCAGACACTGAGCTGAACCAGCGCTTCAATAGGTGGAACAGGAATCTGCCCCTTCTTGCAGGCGGCCGTAGCATGCCGCCTGTTCCCCCCAAGGCTAAGAAAGAGATCCTTAATAAAGGACTCTTTAAAGTAGAGTCGAGGGTCGACTCTACTTCAGGGGTACGAGAGCAAGTACCCCTGCACTGCGTCCCGAGCTTCAAATGGCTCTACGACGAGTACTTTTTGGCCGCCTGTGGCCTCAGCAGTCGGTGCTCAAGAGGTAGTCGGCCTGTCGAATACTCTGTTGTTCCATACATTTCTTGTTATGACTTTTATTAACTTTGATGTTTGTTTTTGTAGCTGACGCCATGAGCAAAATTACCGCCTCCAAGACTGCGGCGACCATGTTGCGGGCCTCCATCTTGTAACAAGCTTCAACCGACTCCCCCAAGAAGGGGGCACCCTTGGTGATATCCGAACCTTTCACCCTCTTTTTGGAGTTGTGTTTATGCATATACTGACTTTTTTCTTCTTTTTTAGACGGGTGCTCCGAGAGCTTCATCTTCCCAACAGCCGGACCCCAAGGCCCGGAGGACGACTGTTGCGAGCTCTCCTGTTCTTCCAGGAAACATGTGGCGGCTGAGAAACAGCCGGCCACTTCTTCTAAAACTCCAACTGGGTCGCCTAGAAGTATGAAGTTGTCCTTGTAAATTTTAGACTTGCTCCCTTTTTTACTAGGTCTAATCCGTTTGTTTATGCTTGATGCAGCCGGCCCTCAGGAGCCTGACTTGGTAGAGGTGGCCAAGTCTATGATCAGGGCCGTTCCTCCAGCTGAAAGGGAGGCGGTCAGGGGTGTCGGCACCCTTGACCTAGACGGGATTGCAGGGGTCCTTGCTGAGGTATACTTAGCATATTTTTGAGTATTTGAATTCCAGGACGCCTGTTTTCTTTTTGTTTGGAAACTGACGCCTGTTCCTTTGTACTTAGGCCCTGCTCCGAGTGAACGACCTTCGCAAGCCGCTTGACCGGAAGAACAAAGAGGTAAAGGCTGCAAAAGCTATGGCCGCCTCTGACTGTGATAAGGCAATGTTTCAAATTGCCCAAAATGAAGTTCTGACCATTGATATTCTTTATTATCAGGCGCAGGCTACCGCCGCTGTTCGGGCTCAGTTAGAGGCGGCCCAAAAGAGGAATGGCGAGCTGGAGGCGACCATCACCAATCTCAAGGCCGAGCTGAAACCTCTTCGCCTAAAGATGTACTCATACGAAGCCTTGGAGAAATCCTTGGCCAACGTAAAGGAACGCCTGGTGACCCAGGAGAAGAGTCTTACTCAGGAGCTCTCGGAAAAGGCCGAGCAAGAGAAGAAAGTGCTGGTCCGGGAGATGATGGAAAACTCCGCTCAAATCCAGCGCATGACTTGGGGCCGCCACTTCCCCAATGCCGACTTTGCCTCATGGGAAAAAACGTACCGCCAGTTTCTGATACATATAATCAAGAGATCCTGGCGGCTGCTGAGGAAGAGGCGTTGGAGGAAGCGTTGGAGGAGGAGGAGCCGGTAGTGGCGCTTGTGCCGCTTGGGGGTAATGCATCAAAAAAGGATGCAGCTGAAGCCGAGTCCAGCAAGAAAAGTGCTGACTAGGCGGCAGCTGCTAATATTGAAGATCTGCCCCCTTCTTAAGCTTTATGTATTCTTTCCATGGCCTGCGTGTCGTTTGTTTTGTATTTACCCGGCCAGGGGGCCGGGGCTTTGAATATTTTGCCGGTCTTTAATGACCAGCTTCTTTTTAATGAATTTTTGGTCGACCTTCGAATTTGTCTGAGTATTGAATATTCTAATATCCAATTGTTCACTAGACCGACTGTTTTACATGGCCGATAGTTGCAAACAGGTACGGATAGTTAGTCACGCCGCCTATGCCCCTGGACGACTGGTTGTCTGTTTCCAGGATAGACGATCAGTCGGCCATTTATCCAATCGGTATTCGAACTATTTTAAAGACTGGATCCTTTTTAGGCAGGCGGTCCTGTCATTTGTAAATTTAACCAAGTAGGAAAGGGGTCTGACCAAGTGAACATGATTGTTACTTAGTTGCCAAGGAACTTAGTAGAGGTATCAAGCGGTGGGTACCGGTTGTTCCCCTTTATTCGCCAATGTTTGTTGGCTTTTAACTCATAAGTTGTTAACCTAGCAGGAGTAGTGGTTGAGAGCCTCTGTTTGCTAAAAACAGGCGGACGACTCATACCTTTTAGGCTCCATACTAAGTTTGAGGGGGTGACCATAAGTTAACATAGGAGTTACTTAGTCTTCGTCACACTCTAGATTGAGTGGTAGAGGTACCAGGCGGCGGAGGCCGGCTGATCCACTTGATTCGCCAATGTTTGTTGGCTATTAACCCGAGTGGTTACCTAGTAGGAATAGGGGTTTGAGTGCCCCTGTTTGCCAAAAAACAGGCGGTCTACTCAAACCTTTTAGGTTCCATACCAAGTTTGAGGGAGTGACTATGAGTTATCGTTGGTGTTACTCAATCGCCGTCACTCTTGCTTGATTAGTAGAGGTACCAGGCGGCGGAGGCCGGCTAGACCCCTTGATTCGCCAATGTTTGTTGGCTATTAACTCAAGAGGTACCCCCTGCATTTATCCCAAGTAATACAGGCGGTCATCTAACTCAGATGTCAACTGCTACCACTGGTTTGGTTAGTGATAGAGTTATCCTTGTCTCAAAAACGGCTACGTGATTGCCCTTGGGGACAGTCGTATAGGTGCCGTGTAATTAGTTTATAGAGCAATGTTCCACCCAAAAGGGAGCTGCTCTCTGCGACGAATTTCATCCGGAGGGATGCCGCCAGACGCCTGCTATGATGTTGGGACAGGTCGTATTAGTTTTGAAGATTGGATCAGTTGGCTTGGCGCCTGGTTTGATCATTCGGCCTGTGGCCTTGGTAAGTTCTTGGTGAACGTAGGTGCTAAGTAAAAGGAGGGTAGCCGCCTGTTACGCACAGGGTCGGCCAGGCCCTAATCTTTTTAGCTAAGATTGGCACCAGTCGGCCCTCTTCTATGGAGAGTAGCCGACTATATGTCCAGACGGCATGCCCATATGGTGAGAAAATGGAGAGTAGCCGTCTGTAAAGGTACAGACGGCATGCCCTTCTGAAGATAGAGTGAAAAACTCAATGGAGAGTAGCCGACTGTAAAGGTACAGACGGCCTGCCCCTCTGAAGGTAGAGTAAAATACTCAATGGAGAGTAGCCGACTGTAAAAGTATAGACGGCATGCCCCTCTTAAGTAAGAATAAAAATTAAACATGGAGAGTAGCCGACTATTTGTTAGTAGGCGTGCCCCTCTTAGTACAAAATTAAATAGTAAGTATGCAAACTTTTATTAAGTAGCTCTTGACTATTTACATCATTCAAAAGAAATATTTATTAAGATTGTCTACATTCCAAGTTCGAGGCAACGGTCGACCGTCTGGTGTTTCCAGACGGTAGGTTCCGTCCCTGACCTCTTCACAGATTCGATAGGGTCTTTCCCACTTGGGAGTTAGTTTGCCAGACTCATTAGCCCTACCAACTGCTTCCATTTTTCTAAGTACAAAGTCCCCCACTTTGAGTGGACGCCTGTGTACTTTTTTGTTGTATGATCTAGTCATTCTCAGGCGGTAAATTTCATGGCGCAAGACAGCATTGCCCCTCCTTTCAGGAAGTGAGTCCAATGCCAGGCGCATGGCTTCCCAGTTTGCCTCTTCGTCATATAGCATTACTCGAAGAGTCGGCTCGTAGTGTTCTATTGGAAGAACAGCTTCCGCACCATAAGTTAGGAGGAATGGAGTTTCTCCAGTCGCCCCTTTTTTAGTCGTCCTAATGGCCCAGAGAACATGTGGTAATTCATCCGCCCATAGGCCGCCTGCTCGTTCAATCTTTTTCTTGAGACCGTTTGAGATGATTTTATTAAAGGCTTCTACCTGGCCGTTTGCTTGTGGATGGCCGACAGATGCAAAGTAGTTTGCAATTCCTTGGTCACCCAACCAGCTTTTGAGAACAGGCGTCTCAAATTGGGGACCATTATCAAAAACCATAGACATGGGAACCCCGAACCGAGTGATGACATTTTTCCAAATGAATGAAATTACATCCTTCGTCTTGATTCCCTTTACAGCCTCCGCCTCTACCCATTTAGTGAAGTAGTCGACGGCAACAAGTATGTACCTCCTTCCGCCTGTAGCAGGCGTATATGGACGCAGAATATCCATGCCCCACTTAGCAAATGGTAGTGGGCTATGAATGGTAGTGAGGTCAGTAGCCGGACGGTGAATTAGTTTGCCAAACCTTTGGCACTTGTCACATTTTTTCACCATCTCCATTGCATCTGCTTCTAAAGTAGGCCAAAAGTAGTCCTGCCGCCTTGCCCGTTGAGCAAGCGTCCTACCGCCTATATGAGAAGCACAGTAACCAGAGTGAAGATCGTCTAGTATCTCTCGTCCCTTTTCTGGAGTAACACACTTTAAGAAGGGTTGAAGGTACCCCTTTTTGTGAAGTTCTCCCTTTATTATTTCAAAACTGGTGGCTCGTTTTTTTCAGTGCTGCTGCCTGTTGATGATCATCCGACAGTGTACCGTTTGTCAGATATGCCCTGATTGAATCCATCCAGGTTGAGCTTCTGTCTAGGATTCTAATAGGGTCTTCCTCGATGCTTCTCTTCTCCATTACTTCCCAAAAAACAGTTCGAGGAGTATCAGAGGAGGCGGATGATGCTAATTTTGACAGTGCATCCACCTGGTTGTTTTCTGATCTCGGCACTTGGATCAGATGGAAATCCTCAAGGGAGCCGACTGCTTGTCGTACCGCCTATAAATACTTGATCATGGCCGGATGGGTTGCTTCGTATTCGCCATTGTACTGACTCACTATCAATTGTGAATCGGAACAGGCGTCTATTTTTCTTGCCCCTGCCGCCTTGCACATACGGATCCCGGCTAGTAAAGCTTCATATTCTGCCTCATTGTTTGAGGCGTGAAAACTGAAGCGTAAAGCATACTCGTACCTGTCGCCCTCTGGCGACTGACATATGACGCCTGCTCCACAACCATTTGAAGTAGAGCTTCCGTCAACATATACCTTCCAGACTTGGTCTGGAACTTGAGAGTCAGGAGGACGAGTCATCTCAACAATAAAGTCAGCAAAGGGTTGCCCCTTCACTGCTTTTCTAGGCTCGAAAGTAACTTCGAGGCTCTGTATTTCTATGGCCCATTTGATCATTCGGCCTGACGACTCCATGATGGTCAGTGGCCGCTTGATAGGTTGGTCTGTATACACGACGACTCCATGTGCCAAAAAGTAGGGCTTCAATTTTTTAACAGCCATGAAGAGTGCAAGACCAAATTTCTCCACTAGGGGATACCTCAACTCGGCATTTTTCAGTACATGACTGACAAAGTAGACCGGGAGCTGACAGCCGTCTCTTTCAGCAAGGAGAACAGCGCTTAACGCATGATCAAAGACGACCAGGTACATGTAGAGTACTTCTTTGGGCAAAGGGCTGACCAGCCTCGGCAAGGAATGCAAGTGAACTTTCAATTTCTGGAAGGCGGCCTCAGCATCAGGCCCCCATTCAAACTTTGCCTTTTTCTTAATTGCCTGGAAAAAGTATAGGCATTTGTCGCCTGATCGGCTTAGAAATCTTCCCAAGGCCGCCAGACAACCTGTTAACTTCTGAACCTCTCGGATGGTACGAGGCGACTGCATGTCAATGACCGCCTGCACCTTCTCAGGGTTCGCCTCTATTCCTCTCTGATTGATAAGGAATCCGAGAAATTTCCCAGACTCTACCCCAAATACACATTTCTTGGGATTGAGCATGACATGGTGCCGCCTGAGTGTGGCGAAAGTTTCTCGGAGGTCCGACAGATGATCTTTCTGAAGTTTAGTCTTGACAATCATATCATCAATGTATGCCTCGACATTTCTCCCAATCTGATCAAAGAACACAGTGTTTATCATTCGCTGGAAGGTAGCCGGGGCATTCTTAAGACCAAACGGCATGACCGTGTAACAGTATAACCCCTGATCAGTGACGAAAGCCGTCTTCTCCTGATCTTTCTTCCACAAAGGAATTTGATGGAAACCAGAGTAGGCGTCCATAAAGCTCATCAAAGCATGGCCGGCTGTTGAGTCGACCAGATTATCAATTTTAGGCAGAGGGTAACTGTCTTTGGGGCACGCCTTGTTTAAGTCTGTGTAGTCTACACACATTCGCCAAGTGCCATTCGGCTTTTTAACAAGCACCACATTTGCAACCCAGTCTGGGAAGTAACATTGCCGAATGAACCCTGCATCAAGTAATTTTTTAACTTCGGCGGCTGTCGCCTGACTTCTTTCTTCGCCATGGTTCCGCTTCTTCTGCCGTACTGGCTTCTTTTTCGGATCCACGGCCAGTTTATGTACCGCCAGATCAGGACTAATGCCTGGCATTTCATGGACTTCGAATGCAAAGATGTCCTTGTATTCTTTCAATAGTTTGTGAAAGTCGTCACCAAGGTCTCTCAGAGCAGTCGTCCCAACTTTGACTTTTCGATCAGGACGTGAGTCGTCTAAGATCAGGTCCGTATGCTCACCAGCCGGCTGAGGGCGGAACTCATCCGACCGCTCCTCTGCCAATGATTGCTATTTTCTTTCTTTTCTTGCGGCCCCTGTCTGGGATGCCTTTCTCTTCTTGCCGCCTGCTTCTTGAACAGGCGCACTCTCCTTGACTTTGTCAAGGTCTGTTTTCCCACCAGTCGACCCAGTGGCCATAACAGTGGGCTTGACATCCGAGAGATAGCACTCTCGGGCCATCCTCTGATCTCCCCTTAGGGAGCCGACTGTTCCGTTATCCCTCTCAAACTTGAGCAACATAAGAGATGGGATTATAACAACCTTGGAATTATTCAGGGTTGGTCGACCCAGAATCATGTTGTAGGCCGAGAGTTCTTCTACTACCAGGAACCGGACTACCATGTGTCGTCCTTCCCCTTTTTCGCCCAGGCGGATGGGTAAATCCACTCGTCCCAGTGGGTGGACTCCTCCTCCTCCAAACCCTACTAAAGGGTGGGAGGCCGGATGTATGCAATCAATATGATATTTTAGTTTCGACAGACATTTGCTACTGATGAGATCTGAGGAGCTTCCGGTATCTATGAGGATTCGGCCAACTCTCTGGTTGGCCACTTTACATTCAATAACGATAGGGTCGTCATGCGACCCTCTTACCCCTCCTAGATCTTCTTCAGTGATGACAATCTCAGGAAATAAATATTTGGACGGCCGTTCTTGGTGAACGGAATTTACATCTAACTGCCTGATATTGTCTTTGTTGCCCTTAATAGTGGGGCCGCCTCCTGAGAAGCCGCCTGCAATGGTGTAGACGACTGCATCATCAGTATCGGAGCTGTCGGCATGTTGATTCTTTTTGGCCGACTGCTTTTTTGAGGAAGTGTTCCCCGTAGATTTCTTGACATAAGTGTCAAGATCACCTTGTTCAGCCAGGCGGTCCAGATACCGCATGAGACTGATGCAATCATTGGTGTGATGACCAACATCTTCATGATAAGCACATAATTTATCTTGGTTCCGGTTGTTTGCAGAACCCTTCATGGGGACCGGCTTCTCAATTGAGATCCATCCCTTGATTTCTTTTAGGATAAACTGGTTATCCTTGTTAAACGCATACTTTGGGGAGTATGGTTTGAATTCTTTTTTCTTTTTCTGGGCCGGCTGTTTAGAGGAATCAGCCGCCCAGACCTCTTTTCTTTTCTCGTCTTTGTTGGACGACTGTTTCTGTTGTCTTTCTCTTTTGTCGGACCTTTTACCGTCCGACTGTTTTCCCGTACTACAAAGATCAGTCGCCTGTATATAGGCTTCCGCTTCAATCAAGGCCTCTTGAAGAGTCGCCACCCTCTTTTGGACCAAGTCAAATTTGAAGGTCGACCCGTCCTTGAGACCTCTGAAAAAGTCAGTATAGGCTACCTCATCCGGTAACCCTTGAATCTGTATTCTAATCAGGTTAAACCGCCTGATGTAAGAACGAAGACCCTCCTTCTCGCCCTGCTGAATTGTTCCTAAATCAAGAGTCGTCTTCTTCGCAGGGATGTTCATGGAGAAGTTGGAGGTGAATAAGTAAGCAAGCGTCCTGAAGTTATTTACACAACCAGTCGGCAGGTTGCCGAACCATTGTTGTGCGATTCCTTTGAGAGTAGCTGTGAAACACTTGCACCAGGTGGGATCATCCAACCCTTGAAGGTACATCAGGTAGGTGAAGGCCATAAGATGGTCTTTTTGGTTAGTAGTGCCGTCATAGGCGCCTACTAATACATTTTTCACTTTTGCCGGCTGAGCGGCTTCAATAATTTCCTTGGAGAAGGCCGACGAATGTTCACCAAGTCTAAGCAACCGTAGCTGCCAGTCCATAGGTTGGACGTTTTTTGCTGCATGTCCACCAAACGGAGGTGGCTGCAAAAAATATTGTTGTTGCGGCACAAACGGTAAGTTTGGTACCGCCTGGTCGCTATGAAAGCCAGACTGATGGGAGGTACCGCCTGACTGACTCTCATGATACGACTGCGTATGCCTCATTGAGGAATTTCGCAGACTGTCTTGGAAGTTTGAAGTAGAGGCCGACTCTGGCAATCGGTCACTCTTCTTCTGCTCTAGCAGTAGCCGAGCGTCTGTGAATGTTTGCTTTGACCCGTCCGCCTGAATATGACGAACAGGTTTCCTATTTCCTGTAGGAAAACGGAATTTTGTGAAATCAAGGGCAGGTGGCTCCCGCTTCCTAGATTTAGGATGAGGAGTCGCCTCTCGCCCTTGAACTGGCTTCCTCTTCAGTGAAGTGGAGGGTTTCTTAGCCGACTGCTCCTTGACCAGAGCAGGCGGCTTCTGGTTGATCAACTCCTGAATCTCTCCCTTGAAGTCCCTCATGAAGGTCATGAGTTCATTCCTTGTGATGGGAGCAGACCCATCAGTCGGCTGCTGTCGAACAGGCGGTGCGCCTGCTGGCTCGCTTCCTGTATGAAGATGTTCCCGTTCCCTCCTTTCGGTATGACGGGTACGTCGGGCCCTTAGGGTCCCGTCTGAAGCTGTGTGAGCTTCAACTTCAAGTTCATCCTCAGTATCGTGGTCCGACTGTACTTGAGGGTCATCTAGGGGACGCCTCTCTTCAGGAGTCGGTACAGACTTGGATGCCATCTCAGAAGTACTCTCCCCACAGACGGCGCCAGATGTTTCGGGGTTTTCTAATGTCCTGCGGGAGAGTTACAATTCCGAGACTGGAACCGGACGCCTGTACCTGCAAAACAACGGAGCTCCTAATGGTGGGAGCTCCGCCTCCAACAGTCAAGTTAGTACTTGATTAAGGAGTAATTAATGCGGAAATTAAAGTGATTAGGTCTCTCTAGGTGAGAGTGTTTAATGTGAGTTTTTAGCGTAATCAGCCTGTAACTCTGTGTGTAATCAATGTGTTTTTTCTGTCATCCCCCCTTAATGAGGATTAAGGGAGGTATTTATAACCTTGGGAAACGTGCCAATCCTAGGTTTAGGTTAACCTAGGGCTGATTGGGCTTCCCTCGGAAGTTGGGCCTGGGTGGCCGGTTTCTCCATTAGGCATGGAGTATGCCACGTGTCATGACATAACAGGTCCAAGGTGGACGAATAAGTGTGTGCCACGTGGCATGCCCTGACAGTTCCATCTGAGGGACACTTGGCAGGACCTGATTGGCCCACGTGGCGCATTCCGATTGGTGGGAGCAAAATCCCCTAATCAACCATGATTCTTCAAATTGTCGAAATGCTTTTGAGAATTGTGATGATGTTGAAAACAATGATTGTGAGCAAGTGATTTTTTTTTTATAATAATTACAATGGACAAAGATTTGATGGTACAAGGAATTTTGGGAATAGGATTTCTCACTAACAAGGTAATTTTGATAACAACAACAATGGTGGTTATAGGAACCAAGGAAATCAAGGTTTTCGAGACAACTTATAATGACCATGGTTTTTGTAATCAAAACCAAAACTAAGGGTATGGAAATCAAAGCCAATCTCATGGTTTTGGTGGCCAACACAAAAATTTTTGTAATAATCAAGGCCGAGGTAATTGGAACAATCAAATTAGGGGAAATTTTCAAAACAACAACCAAAGGGGACCCTCACCCGGATTTACTCCGAGACCTCAAGGAAATGGCTGATAATTCTTATGCTTAACCCCCATCTTCCAAGACTACCTTAGAGGAGATCCTTGAGAACCAAACCAAGATTTTGAACACCTACATGTCTGTAAGTGATAAGAAGTTCAATGAGATGATGACACACAACAAGATGCTTGAAACCCAAATCACTCAACTAGCCAACACTTTGAAAGATTGTGCTAGCCCCTCTTCACTACCCTTTCAAGGAGTTTATCATAAAAAACTCGTTTATTCTTGATAAGGGGTGGAACTAGGTCGTTGAAACTAACCCTCCCTTGGTCAAACTAAATTTATAAACACTTAACAAACCTATATACTAGTATAGAGGCAAGTCAAGGAACGAACCTAAAGGAACGGTAATGTTCAAGCGCTCTCAATTATGCGCCTAAGCTAGGTCGAAGTCTAAGGATTAAAGGTAAACACTAACAAATAACAAACAAAGAAACCAAACAAATAAAGCACTAGGAACGGGATCAACATGTAATCATGACAATTGTAACAACTCGGAATTAATATGCAAATAATTGGTTGTGAAGACTAATGGCAAGCTCAATCAAAAGATAATTCAACAAGCTATCTCCTAGAGGTCAAACTAGCGCTAACTATGGTAGACTCTAACTAGGAGCATCATTAATCAAGCTCAATCGACAATTGCAAGCTACAAATCAATGGTCCGTATCAATGTAGACTCACAATGAAATCTAGAACAATTCTCAAGGCCTAATCGAATTACACACATGCAAACTTCCATTAATTGATTTAGACTCAACAATTAATCAACATAATTCCCAAATTAAGCACAATCAATGAATCATACAAGCTTCACTCTATCCCTAGCCAAACAACTACTCTAACAACATCATCAAATCAACAAACAACTATTGAAATCAAGAATCAACAATATATGAAGAACAACGACACTAATCAACAAACCAACAAATATGAAATAAAAAAAAAGCAATAAAATGAGATAGAGTTAAGAATGCTCATTTATAATAGAGAAGATCTTAAACACAATTGTCACCATTGAATCTTCAATCTCTCAATCACCATTGAAATTCCTCACTTTCTTTCTCTAAAATCTACTCCTAAACTAACCCTAAAACTAGAGAGAGAAGCTCTCAACTAAGCTAAAATTATGATCAAAATCTAAATGAAAATTATTCTAAATTTGCCCCAAAAATTGGGTTACAAAGGTATTTATAGAGGCGTAAAAACAAAAACCGAGCAAACAAATACCCAGGAAGGCGCGCCCGCGCCTGTGCCTTGCGTGCCCGCGCATCTCTGGGTTTCTTCGATCTTATCGCGGCTTTGTGCGTTCTCTAAGGTCTTCGAATGAACACGCAATCACGATGATGATGAACAGTAAGTGAGGCAGTCCAAAAAGCACATGATTGTGGGTTCAACACCCCATATTCATGAGAACACGGCTTGAGAGCGCAAGAACTAGAACTTAGAGAATCCACTTCCTTGCATCTTGATCTTTCCAATTGCCATGAGCTTGATCCATGAGCTTCAGCGCAAGACTTGAACCTTGTAAAATACCTACAACCACAAAATTGGAGCAAATAAAGGGGAAAAGACAAGAAAAACCATATAAATGCACAAAAGCTACAAAATAAGAGAGGAAAGGTAAGACTAAGACCAAAAGCATAAAACTAAGCATTTATTAAGCAAGAAAAGCCATGAAAAGAAGGTAAAAACAACCTAAATTCTCATCAAATGGGTGCCATTTATGACACCTATCAATTCTATCACCATAAGGAGTGGAAAAGTGCTTGAAGAGAGAGTTTCTAGGAATAGTAAGGAGGATGAGAGGAAGAGTGATTGTGACTCAAGTGAGGAAAAAGAAAAAGATGTGTCAAAAAGTGTGAGAAAAGGGGAAGTCCTTGAGAAAAGAAGAGTGTAAAGAGAGTGCAAGAAGAAGTGAGAAAACTTAACCTTCCATATTCCCAAAAGTTTATGAGGAAAAAGTTAGATGAAAAATTTGGGAGATTTCTTGACATGTTGAAGGAGGTTCATGTTTCTTTCCTTTTATCAAAGCTATGAACCAAATTACTAGATATTCAAAATTCCTTAAGGATATTTGGAGTGCAAGAGAGCGTGCTATGAGGTATATTCGTTAGAGCTTTGTGAGTGTTGTAGCTCATTGATTCACAATGACCCAAAGAAGATGAATGATTCGGGCAATTTCTCTTTTACTTTCAAGATCAAGAGTAAGCTGTTTGAAAATGCTTTGTGTTACTTAGGGGCTAGTGTTAGAATTATGCCTTACTCAATGTTCAAGAAGCTTAAGCTAGGAGAGCTTCTTCCTACGAAAATGACCTTGCAATTGGCCGATAGATCTATTAAGTTCTCAAAAGGAAGAGTTGAAGATGTTCCCCTAAGGATAGGTGGTTTCACAATTCCCTTAGACTTTATTGTGCTAGAAATAGAGGAATATGACCACATTCCTATTATTCTAGGGAGACGATTCTTAGCTACTTCGGGTGCTCTAATAGATGTGAAGGGAGGCTGTATCACTTTGAGAGTTGATATTGAAAAAGAGAGTTTTAAGCTAAAACTAATGCATGAATCCTTGTCTTTTGTGAAATGAGTCATGATGATAATTCCCTTCGTTCATTGGATAATGTGTGTGTGATTAATTCTTCAACTAACTGTGTTCATGAGATTTTTGATAATGTGCTTGAGAAGTTTGATAGCATGAAAGTTTGTGAAGAAGAAATGCTTCCAAAGACCAAGGACGAAGAGGTGATAAACATTCCACATTGGTTTGAGCTTTGTCCTCAAGAGGAGGAGGATGGTTCCAAGGAAGTGGATGGTGTTAACCCGTCTACAAGAAGGAACAAGGGTAAGAAAAAGGCAAGGGCTTTTAGGAAGAAGCGGATGAGATTGAAGTCGAAGAATGAGAAGGTTGTTTTTGAAGTTCAAGCAAATGAGGTTTCATCAAGCAACAATGAGGAAATGCTACAAATTGAAGAGAAGTTTTTACTTTCCACCACTTTGAGTAAGGTGGTTTCCTTTAACCTTCCATGATTTGGAGGAAGGGTTGAGCTTAGGACCTTAAGCAAGCACTTCCCGTGAGGCAACCCGGACATTTCTAACCTTTCCTTTTTATTTTTGTTTTCTTAATTTTCTTTCTTTTATTTTCTTTTCTATCACTTGTTTTTCTTTTGGAATAATAGGGTAATTCACGGAGATGGATTAATTCAAATGAGCACGAGCAATGGATAGGAGTTTTGTGGTTTTCATTGTGATGTATGTTCAATTTTAACGAACTTTGAGGAAACAAGGGTCAGAAATGTTAGTGAGGTAAGATAGGGAAATAGTGCTAAAGTTTGAAAAAAAATTTGAACTTGGTGAGTTCATTGTAGTGCTACCATTATTTTAGGGGTGTTGAACCCACATTCTTCATGTGTTAGAAACTGATCATTACGATGGGTTCAAAAATCACAGGATGATAATAAACGATAAGCCCACAGATGAACGCACCAAAGAAGCAAAAGGCCGAGATAACTGATCGGCGTGGGCGCTCAACAGGAAGGCGCGGCCGCGCGTGACACGGGCTCGGGCACGCACCCCTGCAAGCCGAGCCTTATTTGTCTTCTTGACATTTATTTTCCTGATATCTCCGTCTTCCCTATCTCATTCAAACGCACACTCCTCTCATATTACTCTTGAAACCGCACAAACCCTAACACCATTCATCATATTTCATCACAAAATCAACAAATTTTTAATCAAAAATCATCAAATCTTTCCACATTTTTATCTTTTTCAATAAAGACTACATTACTTTCATCTATTTCAAGCTTTAATCTCTCTCATCCAGTGTTGAAGCAAATTTGGCTTTTTCGTTTGTGAGGGAATTAGTGGCCAAAGCTTGTTCAATCTTGCATCTTGCATGGTATATACATCTTCTTTTACTCTTAATTGCATAATTATATCATATAATTGCAAGTATTGGATTGTTGATAGTTGTGAATAGTAGTAGTATGAATTTTGGTAGTTTTGATGATTGATGTTGAATTTTTGTTGATTGTATGTGTTGTTGTCGATTGTTATTGCCTCACATTGTGTTGTTTGATGTTTGTGTAGCTAAATTGATCGTAGTTGTTAAGAATTGTTGAGGTTGGATTTTTGGTAGTGCGACATTGATATTGTTGAGCATTGGTTTTGGTTCCTTTATGATTGGTGTGTGGTTGGAATGCAGTTGTTAACTTGAATTGGTTGTGATTGTGTAAATTCGAGATTGTTTGATTTCTGTAGTGAGTTGTTGCTTGCCGGTATTGGTAATGGAGTTTGATTGTGGCATCTTGAATTGTTGGTTAGTGTTTCTTGTGGTGTTTATGGTGTATTGTGATTGGATTGTTGAGTTACTATCTTCGAGAATTCACCATGTCTAAACACATCAAAAGCCTCCTCATGAAATAAAAAACCAATTTAACCATTGAAGAACCCGCTCCTTCCCCCTCTACCTCACAACCTCGTCAACCTACCCCTATCCCCAAAATACGTATTACCGACCCCATTCAAAAGGCTAGATACACCAAACTTAAAGAAAACTATTCCCTTAAAACGTTCCCGACACTACTTCCAACCGGACATGACTAAGATGGGAATTGATGAAGACTTAAGGGAATTGCTCAACAACCTCCGTATGGGATAATTCCTAAGTCGAAGTTTCCGTACATATGCTCATCCGAATTTGCCGTTCTTTGCCACGGTTGATCTAGAGGTAGCCGAGGGAGGTTACTACCGAGTTCGGTTTCAACTCTTCAACATTCAATTTGATCAATCTCTTGAAGAGTTCAATATGGCTCTAGAATTTTATCCAAACTCGGATATTTTGGATCTGGAGCTCTTTTTCAATGATGAGTATGATCAAAACTCATGGTTGGACGACATTTATGGGTGTGGTGACTTTGTTACCCGACATGCCAAGATGAGTAAGGTATACTAGCCATGTCTCCGAGTTCTCCATCGGCTTTTGGCGTATTTGGTGTTTCCGAAGCAAGAGTTGGGAAATATGAGTTAGTTGGAGCTTTAAATTCTTTGGGTGGCTACTCGTCAGGAGTACCGAGGTCGCCTAAATTTGGGGTACACTTTTGTCAAGTATTGTTAAGGATTAAAAGATAGGGATTCCGGCCAGATCCCTTGTGGGAACATGGTCACAAGGCTAGTGACCAACCTTGAGCTCCGGCACTATTTGTCTTCTTGCACTCAAGTAGGGGATGTTGATTCTCTCTACCTCGACGTTCGACAATTGAAGCAAATCCAGCTCTTAGCAAAGAACGAGGACGACGAGGTGTTTATTAGCTTCGGGATAACATTTGGCATGTCTCCAAAGGTCACCGCCCTCCCTCCTATGATGATGATGAGGAGATGGGTGAAGAAGAGGAAGAAGAGCCGCAACAACAACAACAATATTAACAACAACAACAATAACAATAACGACAACATCAAGAGCAACATCACCAATTTGCTAACTCTGACTTGGATGCCCTTAGTGCTCAAATGAAGGGCATGAAAATCCTAATGGAGGGCATTTATGATCAAGACTTTAAGGCCCTCTATTTCTCAAATGAGAGGGATATCGGAGATGAAACAAGGTATGTTTCTCCAACAACAACATTTTTATGATGCGAGTGTTAACCGTGGAGACATCACTCCCCCGGTTAACTACCCTTACTTTCCACCCCAATATGGTCATGTACCATCTTTTGGGGGTATGAAGAGCTTTTATTCCTCGATGAACGAAGATTAAGAGCTTTGCATCATGTACAAATCTACTAACGGCGAATTGCGAGTCATTTTAACAAATGGATACGACCTAGAAATATCAAAGAAGGTGATTTTTTACTGAAGGAAGTTAGGGGTCCACCAACTTATCCAAGAGGGAAATTCAAGCCTAATTGGATAGGTCCCTACCTCATAATTTAAACCCTATCAGGAGGAGCCGTTAGATTAATGGATATTGGAGGTGATGAAATTCGCCAATTAATAAACATTGATCGACTTAAAAAATATTACATATGAAATCCGAAAAAACTCGTTCATTCATTAAACAAATCATTTTTAGCATTTAATTGAAATATTCTAAGTGTTATTGATAAGCCTTCTTATCATGGGTTGAGAGAAGCATTTTAGGGTGTGTTTTGATGCTTTATATGTACTTTTGTTAGCTTTTGTGAGTTTTGGGCTGTGATCTCACTTATGTGCAAAAGGCGGGATTTATGAGTATAAGTGAGTGAGTGAGCTCGGGAACCAATGAAGAGTTATGTAAGAAGGATGGACCTTGGCTCGTGATTTGAGAGTTGTGATGGAGCATGGAAGAGCAAGGAAGAAAGCTTGAGGAAAAGGTGAAGCAAAGCAAGAAGAAGAAGCAAGGAAAGAAGGCGAAAACAGCAGGAACCGCTGCCAGGGCCGCTGGCAGCTGGCCAGAGCCGCTGGCAGCGGGTATACCAGAGTGAGGGGCTGCCAGAGCAGCTGCCAGCGGGTCCAGAGCAGCTGGCAGCGGCTCTGGCAGAAATTCGGGCTGTTTTGGTTAATTTTCAGCAATTTGGCTTTGTTTTGGCTCGTGTTTTGGATATTATTTTATTATTATTATTGTGTTATGTTATTAAAATATAGAAACATATAAATAGCTTAGTTTTAATTAAGTTTTAAAAGAGAAAAGGAGAATTAAGTCTTGAGAAAAAAAAGCTTTCTAGGGTTTTCTTGGAATTTTCAGAATTCTTTGTTTTGGAATTAGAATCCATGGAAGCTTAATCTTCCGGATTCTTGGTTAAAGATTGAAGCTTTTAGCTACGAATTGTGAGATCTTTCTTCTCTTAATATCTATTGAATATATATTGTTCCTTGAATTAATTTCATGATTTGCTTTAATCAATTGCTAGGTTAGAATTATTGGATTCGCTTGCATCTAATTAATCTTTCCAAAGTAGCAACTTTAGGTTATTGATGCATGCTTTTGGTTGATAACTTGAAGAGGGAATAATATTATTGAAGAAATTAGACCGCTTGTGTTAATTTATTCAATCCTTGTTGATTTCTCCGTTTATTTTCTTCTTGTGGATAATTTAGAGCGCTTGTATTGAATTGTGCATTGGAAAGGGTTAGAAAGGAGCGCTTTGCTATTTCTAACTATTTATGAGAATTTAGAATCTAGGAATTCTACAACAAGGTGTTCAATAGAGCTTGATTGAGGAGACTTCTATGATCAATTTGTATGTTCATTAGTGGATTTCGCATAACCAAGACCGTTCTTCTCATTGATTACCTATTCATTACGTTCGTTGTTCTTACTTAGTTCATTTATCATCATTGCTCGTGAAAACCCCCCCTCGTTACTTAGGTTACTACCGTCCTAGAGTATTTCCACTTAGGTTTCCAGTTATTAGTCCCTTTTTCCCTGTGGATTCGAACTCGACTTCCCTAACTACGTTTATTTGCAGTTAGCTTAGTTGTGATATTTTTGGTTGCATACGACTGAGGCACACCAAATTTTGGCGCCGTTGCCGGGGAACTAGGCGTTACCGTTTAATTGTTTATCTTAGTAGAATTTATTTTAGGATTGTTCTTAGCTATTTTTTTTTCTTTGTTTGTTCGCTAGGGTATGATAAGTACCCGTTCTGCTAACAAAGAAGTTTTGCAGTTTGATCCAGAAATTGAAAGAAATATTTCCAGGTTGCGAAGAGAGGCAAGAACAAACCCTAGTGAATTAACATACATCTTCAAAATTCAAGAAGAGGAAGTGATGGCAGAAAATCGAACACTGAGAGAGCTAACAGCTCCTAACTTGAACCAACAGCCGTTGTGCATCGCATATCAGCAGTTGGAGGAAGGTGCTAATGTTGAGATCAAATCTGGTCTAATTCATCTATTGCCGGCATTCCATGGCATGAAGGGTGAAGATCCAAATAAACATCTGGCAGAATTTCATGTGGTATGTACTAGCATGAAACCGATTGGGATGACTGATGAGCAAATTCAGTTGAGAGCATTTCCTTTTTCTCTCAAAGATGCAGCGAAGGATTGGTTTTACTATCTTCCCCCAGGGAGCATAACAAATTGGGCAGGTTTGAAGAAGTGTTTCTTAGAGAAGTATTACCCAGCCACTATTTCTGCAAGCCTTAAGAAAGCTATCAGCAATGTGGATCAGAAGGAAGATGAGTCCTTGTATGAGTATTGGGAGAGATTCAAGAGATTGTGTGCTAGTTGTCCGTACCATGGGTATTCCGATCAAGACCTCATCCTATACTTCTATGGAGGTCTAACAGATGATGATTTGAGGATGGTGAATGCAGCAAGTGGTGGAGGGCTAGTGAATAAGACTCCAGGAGATGCAACTAGGCTGATTGCAGAGCTAGCAGAGAATTCTAGGCAGTTCAGTCAGAGAACTCCCACGCGCCGGGTGAATGCAGCAAATTCAAATACAACTGAGTTAGAGAGTCAAGTAGCTGATTTGACTTCTATGATGCGTGAGTTCATGGTGAACTCAAGGAATCCACAGCAACTGAATGCTTGTGGTTTATGCACCTCCACAGGACATCCCACTGATGCATGTCCTCAATTACAAGAGGAACAGAATGAGCAGGCCAATGCAATGGGTTTCCAAGGGCAAGGTCCTCAGAGAAGATATGATCCATATTCGAATACATACAATCCAGGATGGAGGGATCATCCAAATTTGAGATATGGGAATTCCCAGGGGAACCAACAACAACAGCAAAATGCTCAAGGCCAGCAGCAATATCAGCAATATAGGGCACCATTGGCCAAACCTCAAGGCCAAAGCTCAAATTCGAATGATATGTCAACTGATGAAATGATTAGATCACTAACTTCTAATGTTTCTACTATGCAGCAAAACATGGTGCAATTCCAGCAAGAGACCAAATCCAGTATTCAGAATTTGGAAAGTCAAGTGAGTCAAATTTCAAGTGCAGTGAGCAGACTTGAAGCTAAGGATTCGGGAAAACTTCCATCTCAAACGGAGTTGAATCCTAAGCAACAAGCCAACGCTATTACATTGAGAAATGGCAAGGAGCTGAAAGAGACTGAAATTGCAACTAAGAGGGCTGAAGAGTTGATTGGAGCTGAGGAGAAGGAAGTGGAACATGAAGCTGTAGCAAATCCTCCCACTTTTCCATCTTATGAACCCACACCACCTTTTCCTGAAGCTTTGAAAGAAACGAAGAGGTATGAGAAGGACAAAGATATCTATGAAACATTCAGCAAGTGTGAGGTAAACATTCCCCTTTTGAATTTAATAAAGAGTGTTCCTCGATTCGCTAAATTTTTGAAAGAACTTTGTACTATTAAGAGGAAGCACAGGTTAGGAGGGAAGGAAAAAGTGAAAGTCAGTGCTCATGTTTCTGCAGTTTTCCAAAAGAAACTTCCTGAAAAATGCAGTGACCCTGGTATGTTTACTGTTCCAGTTACAATAGGGGACACCACTTTTCGTAGAGCAATGTTGGATTTGGGTGCATCAATTAATGTTATTCCATATTCACTGTTCAAATCTTTGGAACTTGGACCCTTACATGACACCGGGGTAGTGATTCAATTAGCTGATAGATCAAATGTTTATCCTAAGGGAGTAGTGGAAGATGTGCTTGTGAAAGTTGATGAACTAATTTTTCCTGCTGATTTTTATGTGCTTGATATGGAACATGATAGACAAGCAGTACCCATCTTGTTAGGAAGACCTTTCTTGAAAACTGCTAGGACTAAAATTGATGTTTTTACTGGTTCTTTGACTATGGAGTTTGATGGACAAGAAATTGTGTATAACATCTATGATTCCATGAAATACCCTGTTGACACTCATTCTTTGTGTTCCATTGATATCATTGATCCTATAGTGCAGGATGTCTTCAATGTTGAGGGCGAGGATGCGCTCCTCACTTCCATTTCTAATGATTTATCTGCTGATTGTTTGGATATTCCTTTGCCTAATAGTGTGCAGATGATGGTAGCAGAGTTGAATGGTCATTCCAAGCTTCCACTTAGACCACCAGGTTCGACACCTACCCCATTGACAGTGCCTACTGATAAACTCTTACCTTCTGTTTTGCAGGCACCCCAGGTGGAGCTAAAACCACTTCCTGATCATTTGAAATATGTGTTCCTTGGTCAGAACGATACTTTACCTGTTATAATTTCAAGCAAATTGACCAAGGAGCAAGAGGACAAGTTGGTGACAGTGCTGAAAGAGCACAAGTTAGCTATTGGATGGACCATTGCAGACATTAAGGGAATAAGTCCATCCACTTGCATGCATCGTATTCTGTTAGAAGATGATGCCAAACCTGTGAGGCAACCTCAGCGTCGCCTAAATCCTCCCATGATGGACGTGGTAAAGAAGGAGATCATAAAATTATTGCAAATAGGAATGATATTTCCTATATCTGATAGTAAATGGGTCAGTCCTACGCAGGTGGTTCCTAAGAAAAGTGGTGTGACTGTGGTAGAAAATCAACAGGGTGAAATGGTTCCTACTAGAGTTCAAAATGGTTGGCGAGTTTGCATTGATTATCGTAGGTTGAATGCAGTAACTAGGAAAGACCATTTCCCTTTACCTTTTATTGACCAAATGATTGAAAGACTTGCAGGGAAATCCTATTACTGTTTCCTTGATGGGTATTCTGGGTACTTTCAAGTGCCCATTGCACCTGAAGATCAGGAAAAGACAACTTTTACATGTCCTTTTGGCACATTTGCTTATCGCCGTATGCCTTTTGGCCTATGTAATGCACCTGCAACCTTTCAGAGATGCATGATGAGCATCTTTTCTGAGTTTGTTGAGCATTTCATGGAGGTATTTATGGATGATTTCACTGTGTATGGTGATTCTTTTGATAAATGCTTTCATCACTTATCTATGGTCCTCAAAAGATGTATTGACTCTAACCTTGTCTTGAATTCTGAGAAATGTCATTTTATGGTCCAACAGGGCATTGTGTTAGGTCATGTAGTTTCTTCTAGAGGTATTGAGGTTGATAAGGCTAAGATTGACACTATTCAGTCTCTTCCTTATCCTACTAATGTGCGTGAAGTGCGTTCTTTTCTTGGCCATGCAGGTTTCTATCGTAGGTTCATTGAGGGATTCTCAAAGCTTGCAAATGCTATGTGCAAATTGCTGCAGAAAGATGTGAAATTCCACTTTGATGATGATTGCAAGAAGGCTTTCGACGAATTGAAGGCTAAGCTCATTTCTGCCCCTATCATTCAAGCCCCAGATTGGTCTCGACCATTTGAGATAATGTGTGATGCGAGTGATTATGCAGTTGGAGCTGTTTTAGGCCAGAAAGTAGGGAGGGCATCTCATGTGATCTATTATGCCTCAATGACCCTCAATTCAGCCCAACGAAACTACACTACCACAGAAAAAGAGTTGTTAGTTGTAGTATTTGCTCTAGAAAAGTTTCGATCTTATTTGCTTGGTACTAAAGTAATTGTTTTCCTTGATCATGCAGCTCTTCGCCACTTGATGACGAAGAAAGAGGCCAAACCAAGACTAATAAGATGGATTCTGCTCTTATGTGAGTTTGAGTTAGAAATCAAGGACAAGATAGGCGCGGAAAATCTAGTTGCTGATCATTTGAGTCGTTTGACCCATATTGTTGATCAACCATCATTCCAATATCAAATCCTAGGAGAATTTCCGGATGAATCTCTATTTGCTCTTAAGGATTTGCGCCCTTGGTTTGCTAACATTGTGAATTTTCTGGTTTCTCAACAGTTTCCTCCAGGTTTCACAAAGTCTCAAAAGGACAAGCTTCGAACTGATGCGAAGTACTATGCATGGGATGATCCATACTTGTGGAAGTTCTGCTCCGATCAAATCATTCGCAGATGCATTCCCGAAAATGAGGTGATCCCCATTCTCACCTTCTGTCATTCTCATGCTTGTGGAGGACACTTTGGAGCCAAACGCACAGCAAGGAAGGTTCTCGACTGTGGTTTTTACTGGCCAAGTTTGTTTCGAGATTCCTATGGATTTTGTAAATCCTGTGATAATTGCCAGAGAGTAGGTAACATTTCCCAGAAAAGTGAAATGCCCCAATCCTCTCTTCTATATTGTGAAATATTCGATGTTTGGGGTATAGATTTCATGGGACCATTCCCTATTTCTTACGGTTTTACTTATATACTTCTTGCTTGTGATTATGTGTCGAAGTGGGTGGAAGCAATACCCACTAGGACTGATGACTCTAAAGTGGTTTCAGGTTTTATCAAAGCTTACATATTTTCTAGGTTTGGAATCCCAAGGGCGTTGATAAGTGACCGTGGAACACACTTTTGCAACCGTACAGTGAGTGCTTTGTTGAGGAAGTACTCTGTTCACCACAAAATCTCCACGGCTTATCACCCACAAACCAATGGGCAAGCCGAGGTGTCCAATAGAGAGGTGAAGTCAATTCTGCAGAAAACGGTGAATCCGGATAGGAAGGATTGGAGTTTGAGGTTGGAGGATGCTCTATGGGCGTACCGCACCGCATACAAAACACCTATCGGGATGTCCCCTTACCGCCTTGTCTTCGGAAAACCGTGCCATCTTCCGGTTGAGCTTGAGCATAAAGCATATTGGGCGGTTAAGTCATTCAACATGCAAATGGATGAAGCAGGTGAACATCGGAAATTGCAACTCCAAGAACTAGAGGAGATCCGGCTTGAGTCCTATGAGAATGCAGATATTTATAAAGCAAAGACCAAGCTATGGCATGATCGAATGATCACGCGGAAGGAGTTTAAAGTCGGTGACAAAGTACTCCTATATCAATCCCGACTTAGATTATTTCTGGGAAAACTTCGGTCCCGTTGGGAGGGCCCTTTTCAAGTGGTGAATGTATATCCGCATGGAGCAGTTGAAATTCAAAGCCTCGAGACCGATAAGATTTTCAAAGTCAATGGCCAAAGGCTCAAACCCTACTTCGAGGGTTTCAAAACCGAGAACGTGGAGTGCATCGATCTCTACGAGCCATCAATGGAGTAGCGAAGTGGGATGAGCCGCGTCGAGCCAACGACGTAAAACAAAGGCGCTAATCGGGAGGCAACCCGATCGAAACCTTTTCCCCATTTCTTTTCGTAGTTTGTTTTTTATTTTTTTTTATTTTTTTATTTTTTTTTTGGTGATGTGAAGTGTTTCTTTTTATTGTTTTTGTGTAGGGGAGGCCTCGGGAGCGATTGTTACGCGCGAAAAGCAGCAAAACCAGCTAAAAAAACAGACAAAGGGGAGCAAGTGCTGCTGCAACCGCTGGCAGCTGCTCTGCAGCCGCTACCAGCGGCCCTCCCAGCACCCCAGAACCCCTCTGTCTGCCTTAGCCGCTGGCAGCTGCTCCCAAGCCGCTGCCAGCGGGCCTCCCCTCTACGTTTTGTTAATTTCAAAAAAAAAAAAAAAAAAAAAAAAAAAAAAAAAAAAAAAAAAATCACCAAAATCTGCCAGAGCCGCTGGCAGCGGGCCTCAAGCCGCTACCAGCGGCTCCTACAGCTCTCCCCGATTTTTTTTTCCCCTTATTTCCCCCAATTTCCATCTTCTTCCTTCATTATCCCCCAATTCACATCAACCCTAAGCATTTTCTCCTCCTTCTCTCTACTCTTTCACTCCCACACTCCAATTCCACATCTACCCTAGCAATTCTCCTTCCCCAAATCCTTACCTTCCATCAATTCCCTTCACAAATACAACCTAGGTTTTTCCATTTGCTCTTGATTCCAAGGGTGACATTGAGTGGTTGTGAGGTTGTGCAACGTGAACTTCTTGTAATTGAAGGTGAGGGTGAAGATTCAAGCATACAACTAAAGTCATGGGAAGGGATAACAAGAGGTCCAAGGCTTCATCTCCATCAAGACCCTCAAGGGGCAAGAAGCAAGGGGCTTCTTCAAGTCAAGGGGAGGCACCTCCATTGCCTCAAGGGGATGGTTTCATGGGTGTTCGGTTGCATTCCAAGGAGAAGGGCGTATGGACTAAGCTTCAACAACCCCGACGAACGGTGCAATGCACCAAGTTCTTTGACTTAGAAGCTTTACAAGAGCTAGAGATGGAGGAAGTAGTGCGGCTCTTGCTAAGGAACGTGGGTCTCGAGAATTTCATGACCAAATGCGCTCCCACCTATGTCAGGTATACATATGAATTCCTTTCAACGCTTACTAAAGGACGTGAACAAATATCCTTTAATTTGAACAATAGGAATTATGTGATGTCTTATGATGATTTGCGTATGGCATTTGGTTGGGATGCACCCCCATTGGTGAACCGTTGGGGTGATCATAGCTCATACTCGTCCCGAGTATTTTGGAGGGCTATAACTGGTTGTGAGGTTGATCCTCACGGTGATCATAGCTTCAAAATCACCCACCCATGCCTTAGACTGGTGCATAGGTTTATATCGTCCACTATTCTATGCCAAGGGGAGGCCACTAAGGTCCCCAAAGTCACATTGTCGTATTTGTGGGCGATGACCCCTAAAGGTGTCGGTACGCCCAATTGGGTGGAGATTTTTGTTGATAGTTGTGTAAAGGTGAAGTCCAACTCCAGTGGCCATATTAGTATGGGTGGCATGGTCTCTTTGCTAGCCTGTTATTTGAATGTTCCACCCCCTGAGGATCTTGTGCCAGTAGACTCGACATACTTGACATATAACATCATGACTCTGGTCAAGATCGGTTTATTATCGCGTTCCCCCATCGCCGGTAGTTATTTCTGGCGATACGGACCGCAGGGTTTGAACTATTTGAGACTTCCTCGTCCCGAGGGACGAGCATTACCTTTTGGCCCTACTGCTGCAGACTTTTTCCTTCCGCCCGACCCGGATGTTGCTCCTTATTTGGGAGATGCTGAAATCATAGTTGAGAACATGGGAGAGGAGAATCCCGATGTTCATATGGGCGGAGAGTTTGTTGATGAGGAAGGGGGTGAGGATGCTGCTGGAGTGCAGCACGATGATTGGCCTCGATGGAGGGCTGATGTGGATGATAGACTAGAGGAGGTGTGCGATGGGATGCACGAGCTGCTTGCATATCAAAGAAGCATGAGTCGGTTTTACACCACTCAGTATCCGCAGTATGAGCCTCCAACTGAGGCGTTCATGGATCATTTGGCATCCCGTGCTTTGCGTCGTTCCGAGAGGCGTGCTTCTCGGGGCGATGCCGGCTCTTCTGGCTCTGGAGGTCCCTCTCATTGAGATGGTAACGATTTTCTTCCTTTTCCCTTACTTTTGGTTTCATTGTAGTTGTTCTTGCATCGAGGACAATGCTTCATTCAAGTAGGGGGGGGGGGAAGAAATTCTTGCATATATTCTTTGAATTTTGTATAGTTATCTTGATTTCATGTTTTGTATAACTATCTTAATTGTGGTTCAATGAAGCAAGCTTGAAAAAAAAAACAGAAAAAAGTATGAAAAAAAAAGAAAGAAAGAAAAAAGAAAAAGAAACCCGCTAAGTCGAAAACCTGAAAAGGCGGCTTAGGCAAAAATGGGGGCCCGGTTAGGTTGAAAACCCGAAAGGGCGACCTAAGCAAAAAAGTGGCTAATGAGTGGGTGAGAAAGTGAGATTTGGAAAAAGATGAGAGGCTAGGATGAAAACCCGAAAGGGCTCCTAGGCAAAATGAGAGAAAAAAGAGAGAAATGTTCATGAATTTGATTTTTCAAGGAAATTTTGCATCTATTTGCCGGAGTCGGTGTCATAAGGGGAGGAGATATAAGGAGGTGTCGGGGTAGGTTTCATCTTGGTGATTTTGGGAGATAGTTGAGATTTTGGGGGAATTTGTTGATCATCTTAGGAATTTGAGAGCATGAGTTGTTTGTTTTCACTCTTGAATGTGGAAGTGTTTTTATGAGATTTTTGGTTAAGTTGAGTTTTTGTTTGCCCAATTTTATCAAAAATTTCATTTCTTTAGGCGGTTGAGAATATTCATACTCATGGCTATGCGTTTATCGTTCCAAGTTGATTTTGGGGATGAATTGATAAATAAGAAAAAAGGGAGATTCAAAGTGTGAAGTATGGGGGAGTGTGATTGTGATTGGTTGATAAGTACTAGGATGTTTTGTTGAGTTTGAGTGCATAGAGCTAGTTTGATTCCACCATCTTCTGTTTTGAACCTTAGTGAGGAGGATGTGTTTTATTCTCTAAGTTTACTCGAGGGCGAGTAAAGGTTCAAGCATGGGGGAATTTGATAAGCCTTCTTATCATGGGTTGAGAGAAGCATTTTAGGGTGTGTTTTGATGCTTTATATGTACTTTTGTTAGCTTTTGTGAGTTTTGGGCTGTGATCTCACTTATGTGCAAAAGGCGGGATTTATGAGTATAAGTGAGTGAGTGAGCTCGGGAACCAATGAAGAGTTATGTAAGAAGGATGGACCTTGGCTCGTGATTTGAGAGTTGTGATGGAGCATGGAAGAGCAAGGAAGAAAGCTTGAGGAAAAGGTGAAGCAAAGCAAGAAGAAGAAGCAAGGAAAGAAGGCGAAAACAGCAGGAACCGCTGCCAGGGCCGCTGGCAGCTGGCCAGAGCCGCTGGCAGCGGGTATACCAGAGTGAGGGGCTGCCAGAGCAGCTGCCAGCGGGTCCAGAGCAGCTGGCAGCGGCTCTGGCAGAAATTCGGGCTGTTTTGGTTAATTTTCAGCAATTTGGCTTTGTTTTGGCTCGTGTTTTGGATATTATTTTATTATTATTATTGTGTTATGTTATTAAAATATAGAAACATATAAATAGCTTAGTTTTAATTAAGTTTTAAAAGAGAAAAGGAGAATTAAGTCTTGAGAAAAAAAAGCTTTCTAGGGTTTTCTTGGAATTTTCAGAATTCTTTGTTTTGGAATTAGAATCCATGGAAGCTTAATCTTCCGGATTCTTGGTTAAAGATTGAAGCTTTTAGCTACGAATTGTGAGATCTTTCTTCTCTTAATATCTATTGAATATATATTGTTCCTTGAATTAATTTCATGATTTGCTTTAATCAATTGCTAGGTTAGAATTATTGGATTCGCTTGCATCTAATTAATCTTTCCAAAGTAGCAACTTTAGGTTATTGATGCATGCTTTTGGTTGATAACTTGAAGAGGGAATAATATTATTGAAGAAATTAGACCGCTTGTGTTAATTTATTCAATCCTTGTTGATTTCTCCGTTTATTTTCTTCTTGTGGATAATTTAGAGCGCTTGTATTGAATTGTGCATTGGAAAGGGTTAGAAAGGAGCGCTTTGCTATTTCTAACTATTTATGAGAATTTAGAATCTAGGAATTCTACAACAAGGTGTTCAATAGAGCTTGATTGAGGAGACTTCTATGATCAATTTGTATGTTCATTAGTGGATTTCGCATAACCAAGACCGTTCTTCTCATTGATTACCTATTCATTACGTTCGTTGTTCTTACTTAGTTCATTTATCATCATTGCTCGTGAAAACCCCCCCTCGTTACTTAGGTTACTACCGTCCTAGAGTATTTCCACTTAGGTTTCCAGTTATTAGTCCCTTTTTCCCTGTGGATTCGAACTCGACTTCCCTAACTACGTTTATTTGCAGTTAGCTTAGTTGTGATATTTTTGGTTGCATACGACTGAGGCACACCAGTTATGCACCGTACCAAATAACACAGTAAAATACATAACACTTAGGCGAGTAATTTAAAAATAATCAACCATTCTAAGTGTTCAGTTTTTTTCGAACATCACGAAAAACTCTTCACACTTGGGGGTAATAAGGCAGAAAACAAAAAAAAATTACTCGTAGTACAGGTGTCACGCGCAACAAATTTAGCTACGCGCGCCACCTGATAACGAACTACGAACCCAGAATTTTTGCGCTCGATTAAAGTTACAACTTTTACTTGCGATAAAAAGAGGGCGTTTCTCGAAAATAACCTATGCTCGGAAAATAAAAATTAAAGTTCGATTTAAGCTTTGTCTAAACAAAGTTTGAATAATTTTTTCATTTAATTACAAAGAACTACACAAAGGCCTGATTTCGTAATATGAACACGTAGGCAATCTTTATGATTCAGTAATATCAAAATAAAAAAAAATATAAAGCTCATTTTATTTCATTCAAAATTCAAAATAAGAGACATTATTGAACTACATGATAAATAATAAAAAAAAAAACATAGTATTTAATTAAACTAATGATAAAATTGTGTAACACTCTAAGGTTTATTATCTCCTCGATTGTCACGGATGATGGAGGAGTAGTTTCCGTCAAAGTATTTTCAGAAACCTTAGAGATTTCCCCTACATTCATCTTTTTTACCCACACATTGTTCTTTAACTTAGGTATTGGGGCCTTTGCAACCTGTTTAGTTCCTTCATACGAGCCTTTAGGAGATGAGAAGTCCATTTTTCTTCTCACTCCTTTGTTTTGACCACTAGGAGGAGTAGTGGTGGCCGAATAAATCAAAGGCTTGGGTGGATTGCCAGTCGTGGTCGCTTGATGTTGTAATCGAGCCCTATTCAATTCGCCTTATCCGCCACATTCATCCAAGCCTTGTAAAAAGAATATTATACAATACTCGTAGTAGGATTTTGTACTACCCATTTAGGGATACTTGACCAATATTCCATCCAACGAGCAATTCGTTCGGGTTTAAAGATCACATCTTTAGGGGCATCCAAATCTTGCGGGGGATTAATTTGTTTCATCCCATACCGTCTCATTACCCTGCAAGGAATGATAAAGGTAGTACTTGATAGGCCTAGAAGCCTAATATAAAGGAAATTGAAAATATTTCCAACCATACCACTTATGTTCCACCAAGGAATCACAAAACGTATGTTAGGAATCCCGTGATAGAAAAACGACGTCCATTCCTCTTCATTCATATGCTTGTAGAGAATTCGACGTCCAGGGAATGTCCTTACTTCATTAGCCTCAAGGTTTTGTGGCTGATCAACAATTTACAAACGCTCCATGAGCCAAATCTGAAAAAAAAGAGAGAAAAATTAATCGTGATTTTACACAAGCAGGTGGCGCACGCATCAAAATCAGTTGTGCGCGCCATCCGCGCGCATCTCAGAAGATTGCGCTGGACAAGCTAACGTGTAATTGGAGTGGACTTCCCGTGAAACTGTTTCGGTTAGGGTCTCCTCTAAGGCGATTCAAGCATAGAACGGTTTCTAGAAAAGCCAACGATGCGGCTGAATAACATCCCTCTAATTGTTCTATTATGGAAGACATGGAATAATCTCTATACTCTTTACTTGTCCTAAGTAAACAATGAACAATAACACAATAACATAAAGCTGGGAAAGGAGTCAGCCTGGATGCAATGAAAGTCGGATAAGATGCATCCGGCTGCACCAGCTGCTCCGCTGGATAAACAAGGATCGCCTGAGCTTGATCATCGGTAGATAGCAAATCCGGACATAACATTCGGATTAGAGGATAAAAAGGAACCCTGGGCTCCTCAAATGCAAACTGCTAGAGAACACACTCGCGTAAAAACAAAGCGTTTGTCCTCTAGAAGAATGGAAGTCCCTGATGAAGGGCCCAAAAACAGTAAAGAATCATGACAAACCAGAATGCCTCAGGGACTCCGACGATCAAACACCAACGACAGAGATCGATCTATAAACACAGCCACATGAAAAATCATCAAAAAATAAACCAAAAAACAAAGAGACGCACATGTGGTCAAAATACTCACCAACGCACGAGTCATCGAAAGGATCTTCTGGCGAAAGGCAGGTACGAGTATCCCCAAGCCTAAAAGAAAACCGAAAATTGATAAGCTTAAAGGGGAAAAGCCAAAATAATAATTAAAAGAAGCTTAAAGTACGTACCTCAAGGATACGACCGTGCCACGTAAGGGAGGTCTGAGGCACCTCAGTAGTTGTCGCGAAATCCATCAGTCGGGCCTCTATGCCCATAGCTGTGAGCATACGGGCATACGACACCTCCGCCCAACTCAGGTTACCCACTTGCCCCAAATCACTAAGGCAAATAACTAAACTTATAGCGAAATGTTCTCCCCTATCACTCGAGATAGCGATAGAAAGGACGTGAGCAATGTATATCCGAGCCAGCTGCTCAGGTGTACACTACCGATCAAGCTCGTCAACCAATAACTCGTTGGCAAGAAACCGAGTATGGACAATACTACGCGTACAAGTGAAGGGCCGCCGCGAGACGGTTCCCCACAAGGTTACGCAGTCCCTCATCTGACCCCTTAACAATATCTATGGCTACGGGCTCGCCTCCAAAAAGGAAAACCCGTTATCATGGAGAAATAGAAAGGGGTATCCGTCATCTCTACCTAGGAAAGTGGAAAGCGTTGGTGGAATCCCACCAAAACTCCAGCAATCCACGCAGGAAAGCTGACGACGCAGGCTGACTTGATAAATCCCGAAAAGCCGCCAACTGGGGGCTAATACCTAAAAGCACCACAATCTCCTTTGCCACCTCGGGTAAACTCGCAAAATGGCCTCGCTGGTCACCAGAGCTGTATTGACGCATGCTAGGCTCACTCTAAGGATATATAAAAAAAATGAAAATGAAAAAAACAATTATGGTTTGAAAAGGAGAAAAAACAAAAAAATACAAAAAAAAAAAAAACAAAACAAAAGAAGAAAAACGAAGGCGCAAAGAAATCACGATGCTGCGCCACCCTCTGATTAAGACATGATGGTCTGGATCCTACTTAAGGACCCTAGGTTCCCATTAGGGAGGAGCCTCCTAAACCACATCCTCCTAGCGACGTCGATTGGCTGCATTGCGTTGCTCCCGAACCACCTCACGATGACGGGTCACTTTCTTTCGAGGGTGGACCACCTCGTCAGGACCCTCTAGAATCTCTTCAGCATCGACGAATGAAGGAGAGTCCATGCTATGATTGGACAAGGTTTCTTTATTAGTTTATTTTCTTTCTAATACTAAGCTAGTATACGTGTTCTAAACTCATTTTGGCAGCATAACGGCTGCTGATAGGGCAAAACACAAAAATCGAATGCCACCCATACATGGAGGCTACGATACTTACAGTAAAACTCAGTAAATGGGGGCTTCTAACAACCACAAAGGCCATCTTATACCAGTTTCAACTAAGCATTCAAGGGATTGTATTTCAAAATCTCATAGAATCAACTACTCCTAGACGAATAATAGTAATACAGACATGATTATTGTCTACCAAACAATTTTGAGGTTTAAACATGGCAAAAAACGAGCTAAGAGTATGCTTTGCGCCAGTTTTCAAAAATTCAAACTTTGCAAAATGTGAATTATGAAAGTAATACTAGTTCCATTACTATAATCAGCAAATGTGACCAAACTGAGCAAGGAAAAGCAATAGATTCGAGCAAAATTCGAAGAAAAAGAGCAAGAAGAACTTAAACAAAGAAATGCTCATTTAAGGTTCAATACTTAACCATTTTTCATGAAATTTGTTGCAAATAAAAAATTATGGATCAAATCATGGCATAACAACATGGAACAAACAATTTCAAGAATTATGGATCAAATAAAAAACCCCCAAATTCGAAATTTGGGGTTTAACAATTCAAAAACCGGCCAAATAATTCAGCCAAAAACGAACAAAATCTAGTAAAAAACTTACATTGGATTACGACAAAAATGAATAAGGAACAAGATCTCCTTCCTTTGGCTTTACAAATTGCAAAAACTGAGATTTATAGAGGGAGAAAGAATAAAAAATGGTGAAGGAAGAAGAGAGTGAACGCGAACTGAAAATCGCTCTTAGCGATTTCTTTTTGCTGATTTAAATGTCGCGCGCAACAGAATCAGTTGCGCGTGACAGACCAACACAACTCAGAAAGATGCGCGCGCCTGGCCACTGCGACCTACTGAGTTGCGCGCGGATAATTGTCATTAAAATAACCGGTATCTAGAATTTGATCCATTTGATCATTTTCAACCATTTTTGCTTGTTATTAAACGTAATGGCGTGTAAATAATAAAATCTTTTAATTGCTCTACATTTTGTAGTTTATTTTCTTTTTTTTAGTTTTTTGCAACATTCTGCATGCACACTGTGCTTTGTGCCTTTCCTAAGAATACGTTTTGAACGTTTTTCATAAATGTGTCTTAAGACGTTCCGTAGTGGTGCTTTACGTAAAAGCTCCCATAGACAGGTTCTTCATGTTACTGTACTGACATTATAAATGTCCAACTTTTCTTCATTTTTCACGTCCAAAGCAAAAAGGAATGCGTCATCATGCAACGTAAAAATGCAAGACGTATTGTACAACGTAAAATTGTACGGCGTAGGTGTTGCGTAAAATTTAACTTTAGCCCAAGCTGTGCGAGATCTACCTCTCGGAACTAAAAGGTAGAGGATTACTTTACTTTAGGCGTTAGCTGACAAGTCGACAGGCACACCGAACCATCAAGAACTGACACTTCTTGATTGGAAGCAAATACGGTAGTTTGTAAGCTTACTGGATTACCGGACAGTTAGGGTGTCCGTCCATCCCCTGTATAAAGAGCAACGAGACGATGTCGCACCCATGCAGTCACATGCCCCCAGTCCTGAGATATGTGTATTGATCTTGAGGATAAAACTGCTGAGAGAGTTGTTGACTTTCTTTTCTCTAACTGGATTTGGGTATGTGCCTCCTGTCCTGAGACACGTATTTCTATCTTGTGGACATCCGGTTCGAATACCAATGAGGCTCGAATGCCGAAACATTTAGGCTTGAATGCCAAAACATTGAGGCTCGAATGCCGAAACATTTAGGCTCGAATGCCGAAAACGTCTAGGCTCGAATGCCAAAAACACCCATTTTCATCTTTTACTTTGTTAAGTCAGGCTAATGTTTCAATAAAATATCAAAGGACTTTAGACCAATGATGACATGATTGAAAGGAAATCACCCCCCATTTTACTCTTTTTAAACCGATCTCTTCTCATAATTTGACATCACCAAGAACACCTTTACTTGTAAAGCATTCTACAAAAGCAAAGGATCAATCTAGATTCTTTAGTGAGTTAAGACTAGAAATAACTTTTCTGGCCTTAACAGCTACTTGTTTCATACACTTAGCGAATCAAGGATCGTTTCTACATCCTTAGCATTTCTGAAAGATTCTCAACTCTTTGAGAACTTCGCAGAATGAGTCCCGGATTTATTTCCTTGACTACTTCGATCATCGTCTATGCTAGACTCGATCAAAGTGGGGGCTAACTACAGACACCTACTTTTGGCCTCCTGTCCCGACAGGAAGTGCAATGACAATAAATAAAACCGTCTTCTTGTTTTATCGAAGTGAAGAATGCTTATGGATAACTAGTTAAACCACAAAACACAAAAGACTAGCCCAAACCAAGAAACAAAGCCAAATAAAGTCCATTTAATTAAATCCAATCATAATTAGGCTTAAGCCCGTTCATAAAATCCAATAATGACGGATTTAGGAGCGCCTAGGTCAAAATAAGCAATGCCGCAGAAAATAACGCGCGCATCTCAAGGAGTCGCGCTGGGCAGGCGCGCGCGAATAATCCTGTTGCGCGCTACGCTCAGCGCAACTTCCAGAGTTGTGCTCGTTAAAGATTTAGAATTTCATAAAATTGGAAAATCGAATCTTACCATAAAGTCGCGCGCAAGACAATTTGCCGCGCAACTCAATCACTTGCACTGGGTGGCTACGCGCAACTAATCCAGTTGTGCGTGACGCTTTCTAAGATAGAATGTTCAAAACCCTAAACCTACTCATTCCCTATAAATAGAGGCTTAATCCGAGGCTTAAAGAGACGAAAATTAACCCTAAACTCTGGCAAAAAACTTGTGAACTTGTGCTACCTAACTCCACTTGTCCTAAATACTTACCCCTTACTATATTTTGTTACTACGGTGGAGGTTCCCCAACAAGAAGGAGTCTATAAGTGTTCTAAACGGAGATCTAGCAAAGAGAAGTGGTAAATTCCCAAGCACTTAGATAAATCATTTTTATTTTCTTGTTTAAAAGAACTTTAATTAATGAATTAGTGTTGCTTGATCATTTTAAAAGGTTTTATTAAAGGAGTAGAATTAAATAATTAATTGTTGGTTTGTTGCTTAAGCCAAGGCGAATATTATTTATTTCTTTTCATATTCACGAATTTGATTCAATAAAGAATAACGACGTTGCAATGTAATTCCTACGTGAATTAATGTGTATAAATAAAATCAACTAACTTAGTTTTAGGTTTCGCGTTGCATATGAAATTGTAAAAAAGGGAGAGCTAGTAGAGGTCGTACTAGGGCTAGAATAGCGATTCCTCCTTAAAAGGAACGTTATTTTAGTACCCTCGCTCCCGAACTAATTTATGGTTTATGTAGACCAATTTGGGCATGGGTAAACTTACGATTCGTGCTAATTATTCCATGAACTCCACATGGAATAAAGGCATGAACGAGGTTTATGAGTTTTCCTAAAACTCATTGGCAACTCCTACTTGTTTCTTAAAAAAAAGCGTGATGATAGAATCAATTCTAATTCAAGGTCCCCCAACACAGTCAGGAATTCATATCCTACTACACCTTAACAACTGTAAAGTCCTAGGCTTTTAAATTGCCATGGGAATCTAAGGAAGGACCTCCTTACGATGGGATCTTCCTCCTTACACCATGGTACCCTTTTGACACCAAATAAAACTTGACCATAGTGGAACATAGAACTGGACCTTAGGTTGTGACCTATTCTTTGCATCATTGTGCCTACGTGTCCTATGTGTGTATATTTGTTCGTTTTGATCCTAACCTTAATGACCTTTTTTTGTCTATGGTTGATTATTTTATGACTAACAATTGCCAATGGACTGTACTCACTTTCTAATTAGCACAAACTCTAATATTGACAAAATAAAAAACTAGTAAAATCACATAAACACCTGGAACTGATTACCGAGACACAACAAAAAAATGTCGCGTCAAGATAATCAGTACCGTGTTACGGCGGCCTGTACCGCGCCATGGTGCAGGTTTGCTGTGTGACGACAATTGCGCGGCGATACGGTGCCCTAGTTTAAGTCTAGTCAGCCCTTATTTTGGTCTTCCGTGCTAATTTGGTCTGTGCGTTAGTAATAATTGTTACTGTTCAGATGTCTAGCCATACGATCATTCCACGAGTCATATAACATCACTTAATCACTCACGAGTCAAGTACAGTCCACACACTTTCTTTATGTTCCGTCTCGAGTCGTGCACCAGGTCGTTTATGATCGTATACTAGGTTCATGCACCCTTTTTTGTCTTAATAAATGAGTGAAGTTTTTCTTACCTGCTTTCAAATGTCTATTTTTTCCCTTCCTTTACTATCTCGAGCAATGAGTCAAACAATTAAGTGAATTGTTTTATTTTCACAATACTTGGTCAAGGAGTAGGGGTAGATTAATACAGTTCGAGTCATTACCACAATACTTCGCCATCCCCACATTACTTATCACCTTTCAATGGCTTCTAAGGAGGATATTGAGAACATCAACAAATCCATCGAGGCACTATCTACCATAATGGAAACCCTTACCACTAGAGTCACTACCATGGAACAAAACAAGGTCACTGTTTCTACCGTTGACGAATTGAAGGAACAAATGAGTAAGATTTTTGAGGATTTCACTTATGTGGAACAGCCTACCACTCCTTTAGATGTGAAAGACAGGGTCCCTAAAAAGTTCTCCACTGCTGATATTCCAAAGTTCAAGCCTACTGACAATCCAATATTTCATTTGAAGGCATTCTCTACAACCATGGCTCTTAAGGTATTGGACGTAACACTCTTCCCTACGGTGTTCCCTCTCTCTTTAGAGCATGCTTGTCAACTATGGTTTTATTCCGTAGGTGCCAAGTGTACTACGACTTGGCATGATGTCACTGACAGTTTCATGAATTGTTAAAAGTGTAACATTCAAATTAAAACTTCTGAACGTGAACTCTCCATTCTTAAACAGAAAGAGAATGCAAGCTTCACCGCTTATCTGAACAGGTGGAGGGAAACGACATCATTCTTGGTAGATCCTCCCAAAGAAAGAAATATGGTTCGCCGTTTTATTCAAAATCTGACTCACAAGTACAGGGAACATCTAAAATTTCTTCCCCTGAACACTTTCGAAGCTGTATACGACATCGACATCAATATCGAGGATGAGCTAATAAAGACTGCTGGTAGTTGTAGACACCCATTTGTGTCTCCCCAAAATCAAATCCGGTGATGAGTACCTTTCGCGTGGAATCATAATCGAATGAAGTGAAAGTGTTGAAAGTCTGGTGTTGCGAATAGTTTTAATTTCTTTTCTTTTCTCTTTGTTATATAAAACCTATTTTAAGAAAATAGCCAATTCAGTTTGGTTTGGTCCATGGCAAGGGTCCAATAATAGCGTAGTTGGATGGGGCTTGAAAAGAGCTTTCCAACGAAATGTTATAAGCCCAATTCCGATGAATAATGAAGAAGTTATGACCAAATTACTAAACTAGGCCCCGTTTGATACTTATATGCGGCCCAATGATTTAGAGGATGGCCTAATACGAATTTATCATTCCTAATGCAATTAGAATTGATTTTAGTCTTCTAGATTCTTCTAGAAGGTTCTTTTCACTCATAATTCTATTAGCATTGATAAATTGACTTTGGTTGACTTTTTAGGGTTTTCATAAGAATAAAAAAGTGTTTTTAAAGAAAATACGATTTTTCCCTTCTGTACGGCTGACGACAGACATTAACGCCTGACGAAAGACATTAGTGCCTGACGACAATGCCTGGCGCCTGGCGCTAATCTGTTTTATCCTCGTCAAAACACTGATTTGTTTTTCTATCCGTTTGGTTGATTTTCTCTATAAATAGCTTCCTAAAACCTCCATTTTTCATCAACAACACTCTAGTTCTCTTCTCTCTCTAAGATAAAGCTTATTCTTTCTCTTTCTCTTATTCTAAACCAACATTTTTGAATACAAAATTCTTCGTTGACAAGATCTAGACACATCTAGCCAAATTTGAAGTTGCCTTCACCCTAGGCGTGAAAGGTTTAATTTCTGAGGGTTTGGTCCCAAATTTCTATTTTAATTATTTAATTTAATTGTTTTATTATTTTCCTTGAAGTTATTAACGCGTGTATTTTGTTATTAGTGAAAGGAATGGTATCTTTCGAACAAGTGTATTATTCTGATAGCGGGTTCAAAATTATTAGAAAGCTAATATATTCAGCAAGGTCAAGTGATCGGAATGTCTTGGTGGAGGCCGCTTCCGATCAGTAATATTAATTATACATTAATATTACAGCTTAATCTTAGCTGAACCCTTCTGGTCACACCTTAGCAAATATACGAACCGACTCGACGAATTAATTCGGAAAAAATTAATTCGTCGCCTGAGTATTAAATATTTGGACGTCGGAAATTCGAGCTTAGAGCGTCGAAACAGAGCGTCGCAAGTTGAGTCAAAATAATAAAAGACGAGATACGAAAATCATAAATCAACAAGACCAAAATACGCCTAGCATCAAAATGCCTCGAGCAAACCGAATGCTTGGGGCATTTGGTATAGCATGGTGGCTAGCATGCGCACCATGCCGAGCCTAGGCTGGCTGGTGTGTGCTAGCGCACCAATCCTAGCACAATATTCTAGCTATGCTGGGCCAACGCGCGCAAGGTGCAAGGCACTCAGCTAGCAGCCCGCATCATTGATGCGCGGCTACTGGCCGAATGCGCCAAGCAGCCCGCACAAGCAAGTGCTAGGCGTGCTAGGGCAGCAGCCCCAAGCAGCCCACACACTTGTGCTACGCTTGCTGGCAATCGCACATGGCAGCCCACCTTGGGTTGCCTTGGTGCACATGTGTGGTGCCATGTGGAGCATTGTGACGGGTAGCTTGAGGCATGAGGTGGCGGTTTTTGGAGAGGGAGTGGGGAGCAAGTTTGGTCCCCCCCTCCTCCAAATGGTCCTCACCTAATCACTCTAATGACCTTGCCACTTGTTGATTTATTACTAGTTTGATTATTTATTTTATTTTAGCTATAAAATAAAATGGAAAAATCGAATTCATGAAGAGACATTAAGCGACATAGGAAAAAGGTTGTACACTAAATGCGCACTTGTCCGGAAGGACAAGTGGGAGATTGAAAGGAATGGTGTCCTTCGAACAAGTGTATTATTCTGATAGCGGGTTAAGAATTATTAGAAAGCTAATATATTCAGAAAGGTCAAGTGATTGGAATGCCTAGGTGGAGGCCGCTTCCAATCAGTAATATTAATAAGAATTAATATTACAGCTTAATCTTGACTGAACCCTTCGGGTCACACCCTAGCAAATATACGAACCGACTCGACGAATGAATTCGGAAGAAATATATTCGTCTCCAGAGTTTTAAATTTTTAGACTTCGAAAATTCAAGCTTAGAGCGTCGAAACCGAGCGTCGGAAGTTGAGTCAAAATAATAAAAGACGAGACACAAAAATAATAAATCAACAAGACCAAAATACCCCTAGCATCGGAATACCCTAAGCAAACCAAATGCTAGGGGCATTTGGTATAGCATGGTGGCTAGCATGCGCACCAAGCCGAGCCTAGGCTAGCTGGTGCGTGCTAGCCCACCAATGCTAGCACATCATGTTAGCCATGGTGGGCTAACTCGCGCAAGGAGCAAGGCACTCAGCTAGCAGCCCGCATCATTGATGCGCGGCTTGCTGGTCGAGTGCGCCAAGCAGCCCGCTCAAGCAAGTGCTGGGCGTGCTAGGCGAGTAGCGCCAAGTAGCCCGCACAATCTAGTGCTTGGCATGCTAGGCCAGCATCGCCATGTATCCCGCACAAGCAAGTGTTGGACGTGCTAGACCAGCAGCGCTAAGCAGCCCATACGGTTGTTCTGGGCCTGCTGGCAGCCGCACATGGCAGCCCACCTTGGGTTGCCTTGGTGCCCAAGTGTGGTGCCATGTGGAGCATTGTGAGGGGTAGCTGGAGGCATGAGATGGCGGTTTTTGGAGAGGGAGTGGGGAGCAGGTTTGGTCCCCCCCTCTAAATGGTCCTCACATAATCTCTCTCATGAGCTTGTCATTTATTAATTTATTACTGGTTTAATTATTTATTTTATTTTAGCTTTAGAAAAAATTAAATTCTCCCACATTGGTGGGAGAGCTTTTTCACTGTCTTGATTTCTCTATAAATACCCAATTTCGGGTACTGGGAAAATCACTTGACTGCGATTTGAAAAAGGCATCACCATTGTGAAAACCTTTGAACTCATTTAATCTCTCGGGTTTTGGTCGGACCTTGCTAACTCCAAGGTAGCGGACCAAAAATGTCGGTGTTCGTCCTTTGTGGGTGGATACCGTTGGAGACTCTCGTGTGAGCGGGGCTAAATCTTTCAAGTAAGAGCCCGTCTATGATGGCGAAGCACGCGTCAAAGGTAAATTACGATTCTACCATTTTATGTTTATTTGTTATGCTTTATGTTTATGCTTTATGGTTTTATTAATTGCGAGTGGTTCATTGGGTCGGGGTCGTTGTTGGACTTACCAAACCCCAACAATTAGAAAGAGATACGAGGCATCCAAGTAACTGCTTTAATGGTTTTATTGATATTTTGATATAGAAATCATGTTTAGGTTGTTATTATGATTCCTAGTATCATGTTTAGGGAAAAGGTTATAATATCAAATATGCTTATTATGATTCCTGCGATGCTTCCTATTCTCTTCCTAATATTCTTGTTAGTATCATGTAAGGGCTAAGCTTTGAATTTTATTGTTTAGTGACTTGCTAGGGTTTGTTATTAATCTTGTTAGTATCATGCCTAGGATCTTGCTATTATTATGCTTTAACATGATTATTTGAATTATAATTATTATTATGATCATGATTATTTTTATAATTATTGTTATAATTATCATTTTGTTGCTTGATACATATTTATTATTATTGCTTGATCACCCCTTTTATGCATGTTTAAAGGGAATTTGTACTTGTAATCACGCTTAATAACATAATTAATGATCTTGTTTACGGTTAATGTGATTATAATTCAAGTGATCGCCAATAATAGTTTTATTTGTGCATTAATATTCAACCAACATAGATAAACAGGTTTAGGGTAAACCTAATGATTGCATGTTAGTCAGAAAGCGCACATGAATACGATCAGAATAAAATAGAGGCTTATTATTAGGGTAGGTTCAATCTCTTTAAGGTTGGATTTGTACCTTCATCCCTGAACTACCAGTCGTGGTTCAAGACCTATTGGAGTTAACGATCTCCTAGATTGTTAAGGGGTGTAACCCTCACCTCGTGAACGGTTTACAAGTTCCTAAAACTTGTTGGCGACTCTTTTGCTTTATCTTCTTTCCCTATGGACGCCACCGTACTTTAGTGTATGATCACAGTGAGTTTCAAGTTAGGGGTAATGCTTGAAATATTCCCTATAGTTTTTTGGCGACTCCATTGGGGAGGATTTCTATTTTAATTTCTGAAATTTATTTCGGCAATGATTTAGAATGAGTGGATGAAACTCGAAAAGTTCTAAGTATTTCATGCGGGCTTTGGTGAGTCCTACTCACCGCGGAAGAAACCTGAGCCAAGGATCTCGCTCGCAATAATTAATACCACATAAGCATAACTAAATAAACACAAAGGGTAGAATAGGAATTATACCTTTGTTACGTGCTTCGCTCGACCACTAGAACTCTTACTTGAAAGCGAGCCTCGATATTACGACGGCCTCCGACGGAGAACCACCCGCAACACGACCACCGACTTAAGGTCCATTTCCTTGGGGTTAGCAAGGCCCGACCAAGCCCGAGTAATTATATGAGTTCAAGGGTTTTTGCAATAGCAATGCCCTATTCAACTCTTACTCAAGCATCATTTCCAATACCCCAAGTTGGGTATTTATAGGGAATGATGAGAGTATGAAATTCTCTCCCATCAACGTGGGACAATGAGATTTTTCACATTCTATTTTAAAGTTAAAATAAAATAATTAAGCAAACTAGTAATAAATCAACAAGTGTCATGCATACATGAGGGAGTAGGTGAGGACCACTTGGAGAGGGGGGGCCAAACTTGCTCCCCACTCTCTCCCTCACCTTGCGCCACTTGGCAACTCCCAATTGGGCACCAAGCCACCCAAGTGGGCTTCCCCTACTGCTGTTGCCTTGCTCTCAGTCCAGTTAGCCCCGCACCAAATGTGTGGGCTACTTGCGAGGCTGTTGCTAGCCCTCTCGACTAGCACGCCCACGCACATGTGTGCGGGCTGCTGCTAACATACCGCGCACCTAGTGCAAAGTCTAATATATAATTGCATATCTTGCGGGCTTTTCACACGCGTCTTGAGCCTTTTACCCCTTTCTTCCTTAAACCATCAGCTTAACCACATTACAACCCTTGAAAGACCTCTTTGAGGTGTACATACACTTGTGTAAAGTTCAATTAGAGCTACGTTCGGTCTGATTCCTAACGGATACATAGGCAATCTCTAGTTGAGGTGCGGCCACATTCATATGCATGACCGAGTCAAACAATATCCAATGCTTATCCCTATGACCCTATCCATCTAGAGTTAGACTTGGGGGCTTGAACCCACATAATTTATCCTACCTAGCCTAAAGGGTCACCATCTCGACTCTTCTCACATCTATTTCCCTCACCCATAGCCCTTGTAGCCTCACCTTAGTATCACTTTCACACACATCTTGCACACATACATAGCCAAATCATCTTTCCCTTAGGAACCCTTTATCATGAAATCTTGTTTCCCTACCGCGCATGCTTCATCTTCTTTCAAGATAACATTCATTAGAAGAAACGTTGTATACTTGCTTAGCTTCCTGACCTAAGCAATATTCATTGTTTCATGCATCGCATAATGTGCTTAGTACCATTTATATATCAATGATTTGTATCATACAAAGAATATCGTGCTTAGCTCCTAGACCTAAGCAACGTTCATTATGCAATAATTACTTCATCTATAAATGTGCTTAGCTTCTAGACCTAAGTGACGTTCAAGATCGTTTCTTTACACCATATATGATGCGTAGCTCCATGACCTAAGTTTATTCATCTATCGTGTCACATGATGTAATTGTCCTTAGCCTCCTGGACTAAGAACATGCATCATGCATACATTACTTTCAAGACAAGCAATTCAATTCGTACGAATCATTTCGTCTTGCTCAAGGAGGAAGTTCAAAACTTCTTCCCTTTTTCATTATTTTCTTTTGGGGAAAGTTAAAAAACTTTCTAAAATTTTTTTATCCAGGGAAGTTCAAAAACAAAACTTTATTTTTCACATATTTCTTTTTCGGGAGAAAGTGAGTGCCTTCCACTCGTCTCATGACAAAAATGACAAAAATTTTTGCTTTTGCATTTTCTGTTGCTTCTGTTTGCACACACAAACCATATACACACACAGCCACAAGTTATACGCATGTCATGTCATGTCAACTCAAACTTGGTCAAGTCACTTGGTCAAGTCAATCATAGTCTATACGAGTCCCTTGGAAAATTTTATTTTACAAGTCTCAATTACAACCCACATCTGGGGACTAGTAGACCATCTACAACCCACGTCCGAAGAAAAGCGGACCATTTACAACCCACCTTCGGGGACAAGAAAAACCATCTACAGCTCACATTCGGGGACAAGGGGGCCATCTACAGCCCACGTCCGGGGATAAGCGGACCAACTACAACCTACGTTTGGGGACAAGCGAACCATTTATAGCCTACGTTATGGGACAATCGAACAACCATTATTTCATGGCACAAAGTTCTTGATAGACAGAGACTTGAAATCTTATTAGACAAGTTTTTCCTCAAGCATGGAAAATTGTCGGTCGTTGTCATCTCTCAAAGTGAAGAAGTCAGTGATTACATCATTTGTCGGCTTTCCTCAAGCATGCAAAGTATCTCAATTGGTGGGTTTTTTTAAGTATAGAAAACTACCAAAATCATCCGTCAACTTTCCTCAAGCATGGAAAGTATTATCGGTGTGTTTCTTCAAGCGTAGAAAACCATCAATTCATATGTCGACTTTCCTCAAGCATGGAAAGTACAATCCGGTATATTTCTTCCAGCATAGAAAGCTGCCAAACTCATCAGTCGTCTTTCCTCAGGCATGAAAAGTGTTTCAACGAAACATCATCCCGTGGATTCCTTCAAGCGTAGGAAGCTACCAAACTCATTTGTCACCAATACATTGGTGTCAGATACGCATTCTATCTCTTTACTCCTTAATCTACGGAATTAACATTTTTCTGCATGTATCGGCGTATATAGAGTGATTTTGGATCGCAGAACATCTTAAATCATTCTCCGTCCCTATCAACTACTACGACTATCGTATTCGAAACTGACGTTTCTACAAACTCAGTCAAAGTGGGGGCTTTTGTAGACACCTAAAAATGTCTCCCCAAAACCAAACCCGCTGATGAACAACCTTTCACCGCCATTATTGGTCGGGTTGAGTATTTAATATTTGGAGTGCTTAAATCCATGTTTCTATTCAATACATTTCATAGCTCATTTCCCTTTACCATAACTTGTTTTCCTCTTTTAGTGTCCACATCGCAAAACCAAGAGAAACTGATTTTGTTGCCTTAAATTTTTGATCCAATTATTATTTGTTTAAATAAGCCTTTTAATAAGATTTCCAAAAGTATATCATAAGCCCAATTCTGATTTAAAATGAAGAAGATATGAGTAAAACACTAAACTTAGCCCAAAACCGACACCCTTCTACTAAAACGGTCATATCTTAAAATCTACAAATGATTTTGACTAGATTATTATTTGGTTAAAAATAAGGCTTTATAATATTTCCAATGATATATTATATGCCTCGTTCTGAGTTACGGATCAAAAGTTATGATAATTTTAAAAAAACATAAAAAAAACTTGAATTACCGTGCAACAGCAAAATTGCTAGGACGCGGCAATATCTTACATGGCATAGCATTGGCATTGGGAGTAAAGAAACTTCGAATGATGGAAAGTAAGGAGTGAAATATTGGCCCCTTACCAAACCTACTTGGAAACTCTTATGAATCAACTAGAAAAGGTAGAGTACACAGATCTACCTAGAGAGGAAAATCAATTTGTTAATACCTTGGCAAGTCTAGCCTCAATAGTTATAATTCCTACGGAAATTGAGCAAATGCCTTTAAAAATAGAAAAAAGGCATAAACCGTCTTATATTTAAGCTATAGAGGAGGATGAGGTGGTCCAAGAAGAAGAATAAGAAGAAAAACCATGGTATAAAGACATCCTTAACTATGTCACAAAAGGAGAATATCCACCCCATGCCGACAAAAGAGCAAAACGAGCCCTAATACTCTTGGCTTCCCAATATGTGCTCATAAATAACGAGTTAAACAAAAGGGTACCTAATGGTCGATCTCTTCTATGTTTTGGCAAAAAGGAAGCCTAAAGAGCTATGAGAATAGTCCATGAAGGAGTATGTGGAACACATGTAAATGGCAAAATGCTAGTCCAAAAGATAATGCACGAAGGGTACTATTGGACTACAATGAATAGGGAATGTCATTAATATGTCAAAATATGCCATAAATGTCAAATATACGCTAACTTACAACATGTTCCTCCATCTATCCTCTACACCTATACATCACCATGGCCATTCTCAACATGGGGAATAGATATTATTGGAAAAATTACTGCTCCAGGAATAGGAGGCCATGAATACATCTTTGTAGCAATCGATTACTTCACTAAAAGGGTTGAAGAAAAATCATATGCAAAACACACTACAAAGCATGTAGTACTCTTTATCGAAAGAAACATTATTTTCATGCCAATATAGAGTCCTACATGAAATGATCAGTGATAATGGAACTCACTTTCAAGAAGAATTTGAAGAATTGCTACTAAAGTATGGCATTCAACATCATCACTCTTCTCCATATAGACTTCAAGCAAAAGTGCCATAAAAGCAGCTAACAATAATTTAAAGACTTTCATCGAAAAGATGACAGAAAATTACAAGGATTGGTCTGACAAGCTCCACTTTGCTCTGTGGGGTTATCGCACTTCAATTCGCTCATCAACAAGAAATACACCATTTTCCTTTGTTTATAGAATGGAATCCGTACAACCTGTACAACTAGAAATACCTTCCCTACGCATCGCATTGAAAAGTGATCTCGATGAAGTGGAATGGACTAGAGCAAGACTTGAAGAGCTAATTCTACTTGATGAAAAGCGACTAGAGGCTCTACATCATTCTCAATGCTATCAAACTCGTATGGCCAGACACTTCAATAAGAAAGTCAAGACAATAAAAATCAAAGTAGGAGACTTGGTGTGAAAGGCATTAAGGAAAAATGTTTTTGATCCACGAGGCAATTTTAGACCTAATTGGTCTGGACCATACATTGTTAAAACTATCCTCTCAGTAGGCATTGCAAAACTAACTGATATGGATGGCATTGAGTTCTCAAACATGCTAAATCTTGACCAAATTAAGAAGTACTACTCATAATTACTGGAGTAAGGATACTCAATAGAGCTATGTTTTGCCTGATTTCATAGAAAAGGATACGTAGGCAACCCTTATAGGGTGCGGCCACTTTAATTTTTACAAATTTTGCATCCCAGCTTCGACAAGTTAACTCAGAACAATCGGCGCGAAAGATTTAAGACTAACGTATCCTAGAAAAGCTGACGCCTGACAACTGATATCAGCGTCGGCCGACAACTGCGGCGTCTAGCGACAACGTAATGCCTGGAGACAAGCAGCAGCGTCTTGCGACAGACTTTAAACTGTGGCGCCAATTTTTCTGTAATAAACATGGCCAATTTCGGTGTATTTTGGAAAGTTTTTACTTTCGTACTCGAATAATTTTCAGAAAAATAATTTAAGTGTTTTCATTGCTTTGATGGAAATTAAATGTAAATGTTGATTTAATTTTAAAAGCTGAAAATTGCATTAATAAAAATCAAGTAAAAATTCCATTATTGATGGAGTTTAAATGAAGCTTAAAAATAAATTAATTTGAAAATTATAATTGTCTAATAAATTGAAGGTAAAGCTCTAATCTTTCTTTTATTTCCTAGCCCTCTTCCAATTCTTGTACGCATTTTCTTGTCACCGATCACTTTTTCTAGCAAGAATACTTTAGAGGATCTGCATTCAATCTTAGTGTCAATAGTTCCCTTTTAACCATCACTCCATGTTTCGTTTCTACCCACACTTTTTTTTTCTGTAGAGTCAGCTTTTCTCTTCTCTTTGCCTTTAGTAGTATTTTTCTTCTTAGGCATAACATAAGTCTTAAATTCAATATTTTCACCTAAGCGTTCCTTAATAGGAGGTTTCTTGTCTCTCAGACGATTCTTCACATTGGTTTTATTTTGAAATATTTTCTTGTCCTTTTAGGACAATCAAGTATCCAATGCTTCACATCTTTAGAAAAAGAAGGAGGAACCTTTTGGGTAACAACTTCTCATAAAGGCCTAGCACTCTAGTATTTATCAAACCTCTCCATGTCTTGTGAAACGAGGAATTCATAAGGGCGACAAAGATCACCAGAAGGGATGGTTTAAGCAAGGCCATACTGTCTTTTTACCAAACGTGGGTAATAAAAAGTCAACTTTGAAAGCTAGGAAGACGACAAAAGGGTTGTTTGTTGACACCAACCATCTTCTCAATTTTCCACCAAGGAATGACCCACTTGATGGCAATAGCACAAGAGGCAAATATTTTGCTCCACTCCCGGCGGCCAATCTTTATGGAAAAGCGTTTCTTTTGCCTTACAAAGCAATATGGTGTATATTTATCAACATTGTCAGGAGGACTAAATAATTCTAGCCTCTCCATTAGCCATATCTGCAAAAATTAAATGCAAATAATTAGTATTTCTATACAAAAAAATATATATTTATGAGTTCTGTATTTAAAAATATTACTTTTCTACTTATAATTAAATTGGAGAGCTTTGAAGAGGTGCTTTTGGATTTTTCTTTAATTCAACCAAACTAATTATATATTCTCCAACAACTAATGGCATTGGATTCCTACCTGATTCAATTTGTTCCATGACAAATACGAAAACTTCTTGACCCTCACGATTATTACCACTAGTGAGGACATATGGGCTAAACATGCAAAAGAGGAAAGCTCTCTGTTTAGGGTAAAAATACCCCAAAAACAAGGTCCAATCGAATGATGATACGTTCCCCAAACAATGGGCAACACGTGTCATCACAGGAAGATGACACGTATTATGAACAAGGAGAGCACCTAAAATCTAATATTTCATAAAGGCCCCTTACATAAAGAGGCTCAAAAGTAGCTAGAATTCACAAAACGCCGCCCTAGGGGACACATGTCCTTCTCTGATTGCGCAACCCCAATGAATGTCCCTAAATTCTAGGTCACTTACCCTAAAGGGCACAAATCCCCACCCCTATAAATACCACAATCATTGTTGATGGGAGGGGTGGATTATGTTATAACATTTAATAGAGAACTAAAAGCTCCAACTTCTCTCTACTATCTCTCTCTACATTTATTTCATTTTCGGTCACTAACTTGATCGTCGGAGGCAAATCTCCGACAACAAGAGATTTTTGATTTGCAGGTGTCCGCGTCCCGTTGCCAGATTAGAGCGTGACAAGTATCATGAGGGATTCCAAAATCACCCAAAAATTTGGCGTCGTCTGTGGGAATACTCGTCCGTTATGGCAATGGATGGCCAGACACCAGGTGTCGGCCCTCGTCCCGGGGAGGATAGCTTTGTTGAGAGCATAGTCACAACAATTCATTCCTGCAACCCTATGACTGCTTCATTCCAAGAGGCAAAGGACCGCCTAGTAACTACAGGTTCACTCTTAGTTGCTTTAAACAAGCTCCGAAAGGAAATGGAGGGTAAGTGGCCATCTTCTTCTAGGCAACAACCCTAGGAGAGAAGGAGAGGGCAAGCAAAACAAAAACCAAAGAAAAGCAACTAATACCAACACTACTACAAAACACGCATATTTTAGACGTTTTTGCTTCGACGCTTTGGATGTGGCGTCAGCGCACAACTTTTAGTTCCGCTTTTTCTCGACGCTTTTAGGTGTCGAAGGTTTATTTTGACACAATGAAGCGTCGAGAAAATCATGAGTCTAACACGTGACTCCCTCACACACTACTACCCGCAATTTTAAAATTTTGTGAAAAAAGCGGGTTGTATCACTCACAATTATTTACTCAAAAAAAATAAGGAAATACTCCCAAACCCAATTAAACCACACACTATTGAAATACGACTAATAAACTTTGCTCGATCTCTACTACACTCTGCGTCTCTACTCATAATCAAAGCTACAACATTCATCGTTTTTTGTGTTAAATTCTGGGTTTCTTACTAATCTTCAACTAATTTAGGGGATTTTTCTTTTCACTTTCAGAAATTTCTGGTAATTATTAACAATTTGCTTCACAAATTTTGGTACCCTAATTGTTCACAATTTGTTAAAATTTTTTAAATTTGGGAATTATTCTTTGCATGTGTTCGATTTACAATTGAAGTAAAATAAGAATCGATCTCTTATTGCAAGGTAATTTGTTTCCAATAATTAGATAATTTAAATTCCTTTTTTGTTCTTTTTTTCGTGAAATTTGTTTTCAAATTTCAGATTTCCTTGTTGTTGTTGTATTTTTTTTTTAAAGTTTTTTATGGGTTTTTGTGATGAATTTGATGGCGTTTTCTAGGGTTTTAGTTTGGGATTTTTCGACTATGAATATTATAGGCTTTGAATTTTTTGGTTTTTGATATGAATTTTATAGGCTTTGAATTTTATGGGTTTTTGTATGAATTTTATGGGTTTTTGATATAAATTTTTTAATTTTTCTATGGTGATTTGGTGGCTGATGATTACATTATGTCTTCACATGCTCTGCTCTTAGAAGCAATACTCATTCCCTTATAAATCATTAGACAACAACCCCATTACTCAGGGCCTGCTGCTGATGAATCAAGTCTTATTGTTGAGCCTAGAACTCTTGTTATATATGAAGACTGTATGCTCTTATAAATCATTAGACAACAAACTTGCTATATATAAAGACTGTATGCTCTTGAATTGTTTGATAACTAATAAATTGATCCACATCTGAACCATTATAGATTTTGGTTTGTGCTAATTATTCTTATGAATTTGCAATCCCAATGGTTTAATGTTGTATATCAATAAACTTAAAATTTGCAGTCCCAACTTAAAATTTGCTATATATGAATTTGCAGTCCCAATTTTCAATAAACTTAAAATCTATGCATATCAATGGTTTAATGTTGTATATTCTATTAAAGCTGGTGGTTATGAATATAATGGTGATAAACAAGGGAGTTTCGTGTCATAAAAGCTCATATTTTAGTGAATCAGAGAACCTGAAATTGAAATCTTTAATGTATCACAATCCTAATGAAGGAAGTCATGTGCCAGCATGACCCGGCAAGGGACGGACATGGAAATAGGATCATTCTAGGATAGAAACTCACTCTGGACTCTATTTGTATAACTTTTTATTTGTTGTTGCATGTTTCTTTCTAATTTTCTTCTTTCACCCTCAACAAGTTTGTAGACTTAAATTACTTGCATTATTTTTAAGTTCATAAACTTCTTGATATTATAAGTTTGATGGATGTCTATTTACTTAGTGAAAGTGATGTCCCTATTATATATTGGTTTAAGGATCCTTGTAACATGATTTTTTTTTAATGCATTGTTTTTAATTAGCAATAAATTATATACTTCTTTGTAGACATGGATACTAGTTGGATTGATTTACCAAGAGGTGATCCTTGTTATTTTAAAGGTTGCATGAACTTCTTGAAACTTTCTAAAGATACTCTTTTACCAAATACATGGGAAACTAAATGCCCGTGTAATAAATGCAAGTTAAATAAAACGAATTCTGTAGAAGAAGTTTGAGGCCATATTTTATTTTATGGTTTTTATTAAAACTATAGAGATTGGATATTTCATTGTAAAGATGAAGGGAGTAAGACCTATGATCTAAGTGATGATCAAGTAAATGCAATAGGTCGAGATGATGTTGGCGAGTTACTATGAGCAGCTTTTAGAGTTAATACACGACAAACCGACAAAACTCAAGATCCATCATTTAATGAACAAAGTATTGAAGATGACAATTCATATAACATGGATGAGGGGTTTACCATTTATCGCGAGGTAGATGATGAGTATCAATCTACTTTATCAAATGAAGAACATGCAAAGTATAAAAATCTCATGGAAGCTTCTGAAAAAGGCATGTACGAGGGGTGTACTACTTTTTCGAAACTTTCATTTCTATTGCATTTGTTTTACCTATAGTGTATGTTTTATTGGTATGCAGAGTCATTTATTAAATTACTTAAACTTCTAATTGACACATTCCCCATTATTAAGGAGTTTCCATCGTCCTATTATGAAGGCATGAAGATAATAAATGATTTAGGTTTAGGATATGAGAAAATCCATGCATGTTATATTGCGGAAAATTCGCAAATAAAATTGAGTGTCATATATGCCATACATCTAGGTGGAAAAATGTGAAAGGAAAGGAGGGTGATGTAAATGAAAAAGGAAAAGAAGCATGTAAGAAAGGCGAGGCAGCTAAAGTAATGCGGTACTTTCCCCTTATCCCTAGATTAAAGAGGCTTTACATGTCATCTAAAACTGCAGAGGACATGAGATGGCACTTTAATCGTAAGGATGATAAGATTCTACGACACCCTGCTGATGGCGAGGCCTGGAAAAAATTTGATGAAAAATATATATACAGAGTTTGCCGCTGATCCTCGCAGTGTTAGATTAGGCCTAGCGAGTGATGGTTTTAATCCCATATCGTCTTATGAACACAAATTATAGTACATGGCCGGTGGTCCTCATTCCTTATAATTTACACCATGGCTTTGCATGAAACCACCATCCTTTATTCTTTCGATAATTATTCCTGGTAAATGTGGTCCCGGTATGGATATTGATGTGTACTTGCAACCACTAATCCAAGAATTGAAATTATTGTGGGAAGGTGTTGATGCTTTTGATTCTTATAGTGGAAGCAACTTCAAACTGCGAGCAGCCCTACACTCTACTATTAATGACTTTTCGGCTTATGCTATGTTGTCATGTTGGAGTACGAAAGGCTACAAAGCTTGTCCTTCTTGCACTCATTCTACTTTTTCAAATAGATTTGGTGGCAAAAATATCTACCCTAGGTATCGAAAATGGTTCCCTATTGATCACCCATATCGTTCACAAGCTAATTTGTTTGATGGGAAAGAAGAATATGGTATTTCTCCGATTCGTACCAGCGGGACCGAAGTTTTGAAGCAACAAGAAGGGGTAAAGTATGTATATGGGAAGACAAAGAAAGTTCCTAAAAAAAGAGGGAAAAAGGCTGCTAATGAACTTGATGATGATTGCGATAACGATGGTGATGATGTTCTTTGGAAAAAGAAAAGTACATTTTCTGAATTAGATTATTGGGAGCATAATCCTCTTAGACATAATTTAGATGTTATGCACATTGAAAAGAATGTGTCTGATAATTTATTAGGAACTCTTTTAGATATGGATAATAGTAGGGATGATGACAGTGGCAGAGAAGCCCTAAAGAATTTGAATATAAAACCTCATCTATGGATCAACCCTCAAGGTTACATCCCGCCGGCTGCATACACCATGTCTAACGAGGAGAAAGAATGATTTTTGAAAGTCTTGAAAAAGATGAAAGTTCTTGATGGATATGGATCTAATTTGCAAAGATGTGTGAATCTAAAGCAACGGAAACTTATTAATATGAAAAGTCACGACCATCATATTCTCATGCAAGATATCCTCCTGGTTGCTTTAAGGGCGTCGAATGCCACAAGAGTTATTGACTTGCTTGAGGAGTTGTCTGACTTTTTTAAAAAGATATGTTCAACTACTATAGATACAAGAGAATTAGATACCATTCAATCAAAGCTCGTGTTGACTCTTTTCAAGTTTGAAAAAGAATTTTTACCAACATTTTTTACAATCATGGTTCATCTACTAATTCATTTAGTGGAAGAGGTCAGACTAGGCGGACCTGTTCATTATAGATAGATGTATCCTATTGAAAGGTACTTATTATTATTATTACTACTATTATTATTACTATTATTATTATTATTATTATTATTATTAATATTATAATAATAATAATAATAATAATTATAATAATAATAGTAACAATAATAATAATAATAATAATTATTATTATAATTATTATTTTTATTTTTATTTGTATTATTTAATTTTTACATAATAATTTAGAAAAATTGCCCGGAATAAGCACACCTTTTGAATTTTTTTAATAATCCGACCTTTGATTTCAATCCGCTGAAAATGGTCACAACCGGTCATGCTACTTGTTATAGCAAGTTATATGCCACGTGTTGGACTGTGATTGGTCAATAAAATAAAATAAAATAATTTTTTTTTTACAAAAAAGTTAAATACTTTTATGAATTTTTTTTTTTTAAAACAGTCTAAAATCCGGCCACCGACCCAAACCACCTTCCCGCCGGCTAACTCCCATGCCCTGTGAATTCGGCCACCCAGACCCACTCTCCAGCGCTGGCGTGGTCGCCGTGACCAAGACCACCCCCCTCCCCTGAACCATCAACCCCCTCCTCCCCCCACGAAAAACCACTAAAAACACCCTCCACCCTCGAAAACCCCTTCTCCGTCCCGATTCCGACCCCTCTCCCCTTTCCACATCTCGATTCCGAGCTCCCTCCATTTCCCCCGCCTCGAATTACCCCTTCCTCACCTTCCCGTGCTCCGATTTTGGTCACCCTTTTCAAAGCAACCACCCTCATCAATAGCGACGACATTTGCGGTGGCTGGGGCTGCAATTCATCGGTGGTGGCTAGGGCTTCATCGGTGTATGGGGATTGAAATAGGCGGTGGTCGGGGCTACAATTCAGCGGCGGTGGCTGGGCCTTCAAATCGACAAGGTTAGGGGAGGGGGTGGCTGGGGGCTGCCGTTTTTTTTTTGTTTTTTAGAAATTAATTTTTTTAATTAAAAAATTTAGACAAATCATGTGGTGACATGTATGCTTTAAACAAAAAATAAATAAAATTTACCTATTGAACAAGTTACCGGTCACATGGGACCGTTTTTAGCAGATAGACATGAAAGGTCGGATTATTAAAAAATAATCGAAAGATGGGATTATTTTGGGCGGATGAGGCAAAGGTGGGATTATTCTGGGTAATTTTTCCTATTCTTTCACATTCACATACAATATTGTTACTATAATTCAAGGTACTTGGTCTTTTTGAAATCTCATGTAAGCAATAAAGCGCAACGGGAAGGTTCTATAGCGGAAGGTTACCTTTGAAGGGAGACAATTGCATTTTGTCCGAGATATTTAGGAAGTGTTGAGACTATGTTCAATAGACCTAGAAGGAATAAGGATGGTGTAAGAAACATTGACAACTATTTGTATAAGTCAGGTGGTCGTGTTGTTGGAAAGAAAGAAAATGTCCGTTTGGATGATAGAAGTTTAACGTAAGCTCATCGCTATGTTTTAATTCATTCTAATGAAATAACCCCGGTGCTCAAGTAAGTAGCATTATGTTTTTACTTAAAGCGTCCAATATACATATACTTGTTACCAACATAAAATTTACAATCTCGATAGTGAGTTCCTAAAACTAAAGAGGCAAGAGAATGACGTTGGAGGAAGTTAAGCTGATGAATCTATTGAAAATCAGTGGATAATTGATGAATTTGCAGATTGGTTCCAAACCAGGTCATATGCTTTTACATTTAGGGTCTTTTAATTTTCATATTATACAACTTTCTAATTCTAACTTTATTATTCTCGAATTATAGGTCAATAATTTAGATGATAGCACGGTAGATGGAAAGTGAAGAAAAGCCTTAACTGGTGGGTTGAGTAACTGCGGGAAAAGGATGAAAAGTGTTATTATCAATGGTTACAAATTTGATATTGTGGATCGTGAGCGATTTCTAGTAACTCAGAATTCAGGAATCATGGTGGAAGCAGAGGGTCATGAATATTTTGGAAAACTCAAAGAAATTTTGGAATTAGATTATTCTGGTTCTTATAAGGTTGTATTGTTTCGTTGTGATTGGGTTGATATCCGAATGGGTATCAAAACAAATCTGAATGGAAGTGTTCGTATCAATTACTCAAAGTTGATGCACACTGGTCGTTTTTTGCGTGATGATCCATTTGTTTCCTTATATCAAGAAAAACAAGTTTTTTATATTGAGGATGAGATACAAAAAGGGTGGTGTCATGTTGTGAAAACTAATTTAAGCCTAGGGACTTGTTTGATGTACCTGAATAATTTGTTTACCACTTTTATAATTTATTATAGATTAGAGTTCATAAATTAGGATGGGTGTGTATTTTTATATTTCATTTAGTTATTCTAATTCATCAATGTTTGTATTTTGTTAACTTAATTTTTGTTTTTGTTAACTGAATTTTAGAACTGAAATCAGAACTGAAATTCAAATCTGAATTCAGTTCTGGATTTCAGTTTTTATTTCAGCTCTAAACATTAGAAATGAATTCTAGATCTGAAATCAAAACGGAAATTCAAATCTGAATTCAGTATTGGAATTTGGTTTTGAATTCAGCTCTAAACATCGTAACTGAATTGCAGCTCTACACATCAGAACTTAAATCAGAGGTGAAATTCATAATGCTTGTGTGTGTGTGTGTGAGTGTGTGAAATTCAGAGATTGTGTGTGTGTATTTGTAAAATTCTTGGGCTACAGTGTTGGGTTATTTTTTAGATTTTTTCTTAAAATTTTTGTTATCTGCTTCTCTGTTAGAAAATATTGTCCACTTAATGTATCATTTCTTGTGAAGTTTCAATAAAATTTATTTTTCTTAAAAAGGATGATGACTATAAAATGTGTGGGCAAACTTTGTAATGTAGGTTTTTTTTTTTTTTTTTTTATTTTTTTTTTTATCCCAGCTATTTTTTTATTTATTTATATTTTGGTTATCAGCTGATAGATTATGCAAAAATGAAAAGTTGGTTGACCTTATACTAAAGTTTGATAAATATCCTGTATCACTGTATGCTATTTGTTACTGGTGAATGAGTTAATAAGTTACATTGTGGGCTTGTGGCTATGATATGTTGTTCACAGATATAACACCAATTCCTGTAATGTTATCTTCTAACTGTAAAATTGAATTTCTAATCCTTGCTCTCAGCTTGACATGCTTTAAAAGGCATTGGTACAACCAAATACTATGCTGGCCTGCAGGGACTTCTTGTGCTTCTTGTTTTTCTTTTTCTTTTGTTAATCTTTCTTGATGTGTTTACCTGTCTTCATGCATTTTATTTATACTTGTTGGTGCTTCATATTAAACATATGGATTATGGTGTGTACTAGAAGCCTAGAAGTGCTAGAAAACTTGATTGCAGTGACTACTTGGAACTTTTGGCTGAAGATGAATGCTTCTTTTGTGCTTTATGGATTGTTTTAAACCCGAATTACGAACTCCATTTCAAGTGTTCTGAACAGCTGTCTCTAATGCCCTAAATTTACAACAACCATATATTATGCATAGTTTTGTGTGAATATGTTGTTTTCTAACTTGGGATGCAGTTTCTTTGGTTAACAGATGTGTGTGTATTCACAGATGTATAATTTAGATGTACATATATTGTCTTGTGTTTATATCAGTTTTGACAGACTAATGTAGCTTATCTTATGGTTTTATCAAGTAAAAGATGACTTATCGAAGCAAGAGAGCAAGGGAAATACTTGCTGCCACAGCTAAGTCGCATGATCCACTGTTAGCACAGTCACCAATTACAACTACTGCACGTGAGTCATCTGCTACTGAAATTGTTTCACAACCCACCAAAAAAAAAATCTATTAAGTCACTACAGACTGAGGTACTTAAAGATGACAAATGGGGACCTTTTTCTCCACCCATTACCACTACAAAATTTGACCAACAACCACCTAATAGGTTAGGATCCATTTGGAAAACCCCTCCTGGTTCAACATCGAGTTTAGTCAAAGAAGCAACTACATCTGGTTATTAGAAAAAATATCCAGCAAAAGTTTCATCAAAATTCTCACCTAATATCCCACCTAACATTCCACAATCAATTAGACCAGACTCATCATCGAACTTCTTTTCTACTTCTCATAAACCTCTCGAACAAGCTGTGAGACGAGGAATTCAGAACCTTGAGACTAGTGCGGTTAAAACTTCAGCAACAGCTCCACAAAATAATCAAGAACGATAAAACAGTGGAAAAGAATCAGAAAAGATCCCGAAAAAATATAAGGGCATGTTCTCTTACGTTGAAATTTAGTTCAGTTCAGTTCAGTTCAGCTCAGTTCAGGTCAGTTCAGTTCAGTTAAGTTAAGTTCAGTTTGGTTCATCTCAATTAAGTTCAGTTCAGTTCTGTAACACCCCGTCTAAAATAGAAGGCGAGACGTTAGCGGAAATAACGTCAAGACGAAATGTCACTCTAAGGGTTACTAAAAACTAAACAAAATTAATAAATAACTGAAATAGAAATAATGAAGAGAAAGAAATCCCAAATGATCAAATAAAACTTCTAACGAGGCAGAACAACCTCAAATTCGATTATCTCATAAAGAGAGGTAAATACATCAAAAGATAGTCGATAAAACTTCTTGGGAACAACCTAAACACTCTGCTCTCAGCCCAGACTCAACAAACGCTACTCTTCACCTAAAACTAACATTTAGGTTCCACAATAAGTGGGGAGTAACTAGCAGTACTCCCAAAACTTGTAGAAACACAAAGCTAAGCATAGAGTAAAGCATAGAAGCATACATACAATTAATACAATATATATACATGTCAAGCAACAACTTCATAATATAGACAAGAATACCATGATAAGATACATAGATAGGAATCAAAGTCAACACATGCAACTTGATTACAATACAAAACAAAATAAACATGTATATTAAACAAAGTAATTATATTACCACATGATTACAGAGTAAGAATAAATAGCACCCAAAACACAGCAATAAACTCATAAAACAATAGTTAACACTTATTAAGGTTCTTTAAAGAGATCTAGAAAATTCTTGACTTGACTTAAGAAGACCTTCTCAAAAGCGTAATAATATTAAAATAGAGAATTTTAACTTTTCAAAAACTCATCCATAGTGAATTCCGCAGCCCACCATCAAAGGTTTGTCAGGGCGAACCTAAAGACGATTCCGCAGCCGTTTACGTGTGAGAATGGCCAATCTCCTAGTTTTCCTACTCAAATTCCGCAGCCCGAGTAGTTCCGGACGACAACAATTAACCTAGAAAATTACATCTCGAATTTCGCAACCCAAGATGTTGGCATGTTCCAACCATTGAATTCTGCAGCCCAATGGTTGTCTTACACTCACGAATCATATAAAACAGTAAAAATATTTCTTCAAAATCATCCAACCACATTTTTGGGATCATCAACCCTAATTTAAAATACTGCAAGTCTTTACTTCTAAGACCAAAATTTATCAAAAATCCTTCAAAAGAGTTTAACTTCAAAATTCTTCAAAATGTACAAAAATCATTTATATATCATAACAAGGTGTCACTCTTATTGTCTTAATTTGGGTGCTAAGCTAATTATAACAAAATATCACAATACACTCCGTACACAACCCTTGGCGAAGCGGTGCTAAAAACAGTGTTATTCTACTTTAAAGCACAACGACGTCGACAATTCACTTAACACCCAAAAATGGTAGCCACTACACGATGTATTAAACGCTTCATAAACACACCCAAAACATACAAAAATGATAAAATAAAACCATGACATATTACTCCACATATCAGGAAATATATATATACAATATAGGCTTAAATTCTTGACTTTAACAGCGTAACAGCAACATGACAAAGTAGCAGCCCCTAATTAGAACTACAGTAGCACATTGTAAAACAAATTCACCCAAAACCAACCTTAAACTCACAGTTAACCTTAGCCCATTATCATACACGTTCTAAAAACACCATAAATCAGAATAGACACAATATTAGGCATAAATATTATGAAATACTTCACTTAAAACCACTCAATTCATGCAGCTCACAAACTAAACTGGCAGCAACACCTTGCTTAGTTTTAGGCATATAATCACATCAAAACATACCCCAAAACATGATAATTTTACTTGAAGATATTCCTAACATGATGCCTAATTATAAATAAATAATAAAGGCCTATAAAACAAGTAAATAACATGCTTAAGTGCTGTAGAAGTACATGGTAACTTCATTGATTATATCAGCAACAATTTGAGGATTCTAGTGCTTAAATTCAAGATATATCTTCTATTGAAACATGAGTAAACCATTTAGAAACATACCTAACATGATAAGGCTACACCAACTTAGGTACCAAATAAACCAAAAACTAGGAAAAATAGAGTTGTAAACCCACAATAGCAAGACAACAATTACAACAGCAATTTCGATGAGCATTAGGGTGATAACATGCTTCAAAACCACTAAAACACAACAATAATTTATGGAACCAAACCTTAATATATATACTACTTCTAGGCATGATTATCAAGCATAAAAACCAGCAATAAAAATGAATAAGAAGCCCTCATTTCTCATGCACAGAACAACGACTAATATACTAATTCTAGCACCTTGAATTACAACGAACCTCTAATCTATTCAACTCTAATTTACACCTAGCCTTAACCTATACTAGCCATGATTTCTAAACCTTGGAATAGTTCTAGTTACCTCTTAAGTGAAGGCAATAAAAATTAGATTAAGGTGCAGCAAGGATTGCCCACCAAAACGTCCAAACAAAGCTCTATTTACCCTGTGTGCCTTGATGTTCTTAAGGACAATTGGGTGCTCGAACTTGAGGGGAAAAACAACATCAATATACCCACGAAAACCCTTGATGAATACATGAAATTTTGAGGGAATCTAATAAGGAAAAGTGTTGTGAAAGTGAAGAAAAAATCACGTTCAACAAGCCTTGCTTTGGGTAACAAAAAAAGTTGGCTAGGGAATATCAACAACAATTAATTGGTAATTGAATGAGATTAATTGAGGGTGTAATTAGGGGATTACTAGGGTGGAAAACTAAGAAGCATCAAACCCTTGAATAACCGTAAGAAAGAAGAGAAGATGCGCCTTAAGAAACACTTGTGATTACAAAGTAAAGCCATAAATTAAGGATGTTAATTGGACTAGTTTTGGAGGATTTTCCAAAAACTATCATGCCCTTAAGGAGAGAAAATAAACAAGGTTAGACAAGCCTAATTCGACGGTTAATTACTAGTCTGAGTTCTATCCCGAGCTAGTTCTAGTTGGCCCGAAAAAATAAATCGAGGAGAAGACATGAAATAAGAAGCAAATAAAATACACATATAATAACACTATTAATAATAATAATTGATATTATAATCAAAAATAACCAAAAATAATTATAATAACAACAATAATAATCAATAATCATAAATTAATCATGATGCAAAATAACATATAAAGTTTATAATATAAAAGAAATCAGGAAGAAAAGACGAAATATTAATCAGTTATTAACGTGTATATATAATAACCTTATTATTAATAGTATTGTTAACAATAATATCAAAATATTAATAATAACTAATTAGAAATTCGAAATTTGAATAGAAATCAAAGTATTAGTGAATAATGCTTGTAAAACCTTAGTTCCAAATTACGGAGTGTTACATGTTCAGTTTAGTTTAGTTCAGTTCAGTTTAGCTCAGTTCAGTTCAGTTCAGTTTAGTTCAGTTCAGCTCAGTTCAGTTCAGTTTAGTTCAACTGAGTTCAGTCAATGAGAACAGGCCCTAAGTCTTTACGACCAAAAGCACTTCCGGATTGGCCTGTAGACATAGATTTTGACGACAAGAAGGAGGTTCTAACCATAGGTAAATATTTGTATTAAAGTTGTCTGATGTTGCTTGTTGTTTTTGTGGTGGGTTTCTGCCCAGTTGTTGGTTCTTGTTGTTGTTGTGGGAGTGTTTGTAAATTAGCTTTGGTAGAGTAGATGACTACGTAAAAATACACATTAGCTTTGCAAGTGCATAACAGTTACATAATAACAAATACACATTTACTTATTTCTGGTATAATTTTCTATTAAAGTTTACTATTGCTTGTTGTTGTTGGGGGGAGGTTAACAAAGATTTTATGTCATTGAAGGTTTTTTTCACTTGAAAATTATTTTTAAAATGCTTATTTGTAGTGATTATAATATTTTAGCCTATGTTGTAATTAATGGTACCTATTCTAAATAATTCTTTTGTTCATATATAGGTTGCCTTTTAATATATAACATTTAAAGATGGGTTGTTCGACTATATGATATGTTTGAAGTATAACATCAGTTAGATAAGAGTAGGGAACTGAACGATTTTTTATAACATCTTAGTATAGATCAAGAAGTGAAATGTGAGGTAATTAGTATACATCATATTCTTCTACATTAGCAATTTGATTTAATAACATAATCAGCATCAAGATACTGTGAACAGTTCTGAGTCTTCTGACTGATTTCTTGGCGTGCAAGTTCTTCATTTGCAATACATCCTTGTGACTTATCTCTGTTTTTCCATTTCTAATTTGCTTACCTGAACAAATGTGTATTCAAAGAGAAGCTTCAATATGCAGCATAGGAAAATCTTATGTACACTGTATATAGAAAACAAATTAGTCTTCCTGCACCATGTTAAGTTTTTATAGATTTGTATATCTTTCATTCATCTTGCTTTCAGATATGTGGTCAATTTCTATGCTTCAATAATATATCTTTATAAGTTTAATTTTATTGTTTTCTTTAAGGTGCAAAAGTTATTTTAAGATGTTTGGAAGGGTTTCCTTACAAATTACTAGCTCTGAAATTTCCAGAATGTTCAATAGTCTTTTTCAATTTTGTTTGAGGTATAACTGATAATATTACTTACTGCTTGCCACATAATTTGCTTGCTAATCCACTTATACTGATTATTTCTTTTAACTTAATTTTTTTATTTTATTTAGATTCCAAGGGTAATACTACATTAGTAAGTGGTATTATTCGGCCAGTTGACGTTTAGAGTAATAACAGCGTCCTGTACTATGTCGAATTCAATGACTTATGCCAGCCAATTAGGAAGGGTGGACATATTTTGGTTAAATTCATTAGTATGATTCCGAAGATGGAGTCACATTGTCCAGTTGGGGAAAAAGATTGGCATGCAATCGACAAGCATTTTAAAGGGAAAATAATTAAAGACATAAGAGTAAGTATATTCACCCTATGACATCCCCTGTCATTGCCTAAACACATATACTTAGCCGGTCTCTTACTTCTAATAGATTACTTGTTTATATTTTTAACTAATTATTTCTACTGAAGGACCGTTTTGTGATTCCTCCTGGTGCGGAATATGACAACCAAGCTCTCAAGAATGCCAAGAAATGTTGGAAGCAGTTCAAATACTCTCTGAAACTGATTTATTACAAGCCATTGGAGAAGAAATTGGATGATATTTATAATAATGTGCAACATGGAATTGCTAGTAGTAACTGGGATAAGTTGGTAAAATATTGGGTTTCGGATTACGGGAAAGTAAGGACAATATTTAGCTAATTGTTTACCGTGTTAAGCGTTAATTAATCTCTAACTAAAAAATTTGAAAATGTGATTGCAGACTATGTCAGCGTGCAGTAAAAAGGCACGAGCTTCACAAAATCAGATTCATACATCTGGTTCTAAAAGTTTTGCAAACCAACAAGCAGATTATGTATGGAATATATATGTCATTTTATATTTACTTAGGATGATAGTAAGAGCAAAGCCAGGTTATATGCTTTATATACTATTGTACACATATTTAATGCTTGTTTCGCCTTATTATTTATATAAAGATGAACATAGACAAAAAAAGAGCTTGTAAGCGCTGTAGATGAAAACCCATACGGGTAAAGGCGAAAGATTTCTTTCTAACACAGTCACTAAAGATTATGTGGTATGGTTTTGTGACAGATTTCTGGTATCATTTTGTGTAGATATTGTGGTGTGATTTTGTGTTATTTGTAGTCTTACGTTACTCCTAAATGTTGGTATAGGATGATGTTAAAGCTAAGGTTGAATTGTTGAGGATGATGCACCCTAAGATATCTGAAAAAGAGCTCGAAGATGAAGCATTTCAGAAAACTATGTATCGCGATGAGGTTCCCGATCGTCCTGTGGGTTACGGACTAGAGGTTTAAAAGGGGGACATTTTCGGAGTACGTGGTGTGTTAAGAAAGGAAGGCTATAGAAAAGTTCAAAAGAGGACTATTGTGATGGATAGTGTTAAAGAAGATGTGAATGCTTTGCACAAAAAAAATGATACACTATCTCAAGAAAATGAAAAGCTGAAAGACAAATCGGACACAACAATCTTCTTCTTAAAGCGCTTGTTGGACTATTTTCTCAGATTGTAGGTACAGTTCGTCAAGGGAATGCATCTTCGGGTCTTTTAAACAAAGCATATGAGTTCATAGGAAAGGCAAAACATCTGGTAACAAATTAGTCACATTTCTCCTTATAACTGAAATAAGAGCTGAAATCCAGAACTTAATTTAGATCTGAAGCTCAGAACTGAATTCAGATCTGAAAATCATATTTGAAATCAGAGCTGAAATCCATAACAAAATTGAGATCTGAAGTTCAGAACTGAAAATTAGATTTGAAATCAGAACTGAAATTCAAAATGGTTGTGTGTGTGTGAGAAATTCAGAGCTTGTGTGTGAGTGTGTGTGAAAGTCAAAGCTTCTATGTGTGTGTGAGTGTGTGTTTGAAAGTTAGAGCTTGTGTGTGTATGTGTTTGTGTGTGTGAAAGTTAGAGCTTGTGTGTGTGTGTGTGTGTAATAATAATCTGCCTAAGGTTCTCTACTCTAGAATACTCCCGTTTATACTGCTTGTCTACCCTGCTCCCCTTCATGCTTGCTGTCCTACTCCCCTTCATGCTTGCTATCATGCTCCCCCGCCTAAGCTGATTGTCTACCTTGCTAAGGATTTGGATGCAACCTTTTAAGTAAAATAAAGTTACAACCTAAATAAGCTGGTTGTCAACCTTGCTGAGGCTAGGAAGACACAAATTGTGTGAAAATTAGCGAGGTTATTATGTTGATGTAACACTGATAATGTTTTCGGATAAAGGAAGTACTTGGATACCTGGTAGAATTGCTTCTTTTAACCATGGTTGTTACCTAGGCTCTTAAGAGCCCTGTATAACTTCCAGTTGTATGCCTAAACAAGGTTTGTTAGGTCTAGGGAGAGGTGACTTTATTATATAGTTTCTAGTATCAAACTATTTTGCTATCTGAATTTTCATCATGCTTCCCTAGCTAGAGGAGCTGGTGTATTGGTGATAACTTGAATTTCGGTAATGACTTCTCTAGTTCTAGTAAAGGAATAACTTCTAGCATGGGAGACATAATGCACTTTTCTTATTACAAAGCGTCTGAAAACTTCCTAACTACATCTATTATGATGTGTTCTATGATATGCTTTTCCATTCAAACATTACTAATTATATTGTTCTTGCATAATTTTTGTGTTGTTACATTAACCTTAATAAAGTTACAAATGTGTGAAAACTAGCGAGGTTATAACCCTAAATATAATATAGGTTCTTAAATTCTGACATTAGTATGCTAAGGTACATATAATTGAGCGTGAGGCCTCTAAATTGTTTAATTACCTTAGCAGGACCAGTAATTAGTAAAATGATGATGTACTAATTACATATAATTGAGCCTATATTGTGTAATGTACTAATTTATACTTTGTAATTTTTTTATTTTATTTTTATTTTTTGAAGATTGGAAAAGGCAATGTAGGTGCAACAAGAGAATAGGCCGGGACACTTGAGCATCAACAAGCGACTATATCGTCTACAAGGCCATCATATATCTGTTTTGTTTTTAGTCTTATATTAGTGATGTATTTATTTAGGGACAAGCTATTATAATATGCGACTTTTTTTTTAATAATAGTGTTGACATTTTCATTTAATAATAGGGACAAGCTATAAATTTATAATTATTGTTTTTTATTATAGTTATATAATATATTTGTTTATTTTTATTTTAATGTTATTAATTAAATTTAAATTACTATGTACGATAGTAATAATTCAATTAATAAAAGGAAAAAAAAAAGCTTAAAAATAATTCTAGACGCTTTTTAATGTCTACATATTTGCAAATTTTCAAATTTCAAAGTTTTTCCCGCCATACCATATGCTGACACGAATAAACGCAAGACAACAAAAAGCGTCGCTAAGTTTGAGTATGTGGACATGTAAAAGCGTCGCTAAAAAACTACACAAAGTTGGGAAAATACGCGAAATTAGTGTTTTCCGACACTTCGTATATTAGTTTAGACACAGAAAAGCGTTAAAATTCTTGACGCTTTTGTGTCCCTAAAAAATTCTCGACTCACGGATTCTCGACGCTTTTTAGCAGCGTCGAGAATTTTTTTCGACACTTTTTAGCTTCAAAAATAAGACCTAAAAAACGTCAAAAAACACGCCTTTTGTTGTAGTGCAATGATGCTGGGAATACCCCATAACGCCAGCATTATCGTGTGCCGAGGGTGCCGAGGGCATATATCTCTCAGCCCCTTCACAAATTGCAGTCGGCTGGGAGGCAGGCCAGGCGGCCTCAAAAAGAGATTACTAAGCCGTCTTGGCGTTGGAAGGATGCTAGAGATTACCTCTAGCAGAAGCAGCGTGAACGAATACCCTATTCGGACACAACATCTAACCCTTCAATGCCGGAATTTGTCAAACCATACCTCCTCCAAGCGTACCAGCACGGCTAGGACAAGTGGGAGTCAAGCTCATCGGACTCAAATGCCAGTTCCAATTGTTCCAGTGTAACCATTTCAATATCTGCCTCTTCAGAATTTTAATACCTTTTTGCCGACCAACCCTGCTGCCTTTGGACAGTATGGGTAGCTCGGCTAGCCGTTCGTCTAGGCTTCTTACCTGGCTAGACCAATTGCTCAGCCAAGGCTCATTGAGTGGCAGATGCGCATGCTAAACCGTTGAGAGAAGTCGCCTTCGTTTTCTAAAGAGATCCTCAACACTCCTCAGCTCGCGAAAGTGAAAAGTGTAATTGTGGGTGCCTATGATGGTACGGGCAACCCGGAAGAGCACGTCAATGCGTACCGTAATCTTATGTACATGCAATGTGTGGATGATTCCAATTGGTGCAGGTGCTTCCCGGCCACCCTCAAGGGTGTGGTGTAGGACTAGCTTAACTGCCTTCCGGTCGGATGCATCAACTGCTTTACTACTTTAAGCATGCTGTTTGTTGGAAAATTTTCATACAATATTCCGCCAACAAACACTAGCCTTAATTTGGCTACGATTGTTCAAGGTAAGAATAAAGGTTTGCGTTTGTACGTCTAGAGCTTTAATTAAGATAAAGTCCAAATTCATAATCTACTGGATGAAATGGCCTATTAAGAATTTCTCCAGGGATTAAGGCACAATGGTTTCAAATTTGACTTGTTCCATAAGAAGGTTCGGACATACATAGGTGTTCTGCAGGAAGCCAAAGCCTATATTTAGGCAGCACACTTTTGTTCACTCACTAAAGCTGAAGTATCGGCCAAGGGGGTGAGAAGAAACAATCTTCTCAGCAAGACTCGGCTGGGAAAAAGAAAGGGGGAAAGAGTAAGAGGAAGGAAGTATGGGTATCTAATGACCTAGAAGCCAAGTCATAAAACCTAATGGCGTACGAGACACATTATGAGTTTAACAAAGATTTTTAGTCAAATTTGATGGGGATTAAAAGATAAGTTCGAATTAGAGAAGCCCATGCCGATGAGAGGCTCGGTCCAGTACAGAAACAAAAACAGGTAGTGTCACTACCACAAGGATGTGGGGCACGACACCAACAAGTGCAACAATTTAAAGAGGTTTCTAGACAAGCTGGCCAAGAAGGGTATGTTCAATTTGTACATGATGAAGTCCAAGTTTACGTACACTCGGGCAGACAATAATTCTGAGAAGAAAAAGAAAAGTGAGAAGGAAAATTATGAAAACAACACGGACTCTAGTTTTGTTGTTGTTTCATCAGGCGGTTTTGCTGCAGGCGGCCCGACCATGAGAGGAACTAAGCAGGATGCATGGAATTTAGGAAAGGAAGTAATGCATACCGAAGGGGTTAAGGACGAACCCTTCCCAAAGGTAACGGTGAGTGCGGTCGACCGAGGAGAGGTCATGTTCTTGCACAATGATCCGATGGTATTTATTTTGAAGATAGCCTATTTGAAGGTTAAGAGGATACTGATTGATACAGGTAGCTCGTCCGATATCATCAGCCTCTCCTATTTTAAAATTTTGAAATTCCCAAAGGATGCTCTGAAGGACGTCTCTCACCCGTTGGTTGGGTTTGGAAGGACAGTTATTCACCTGGCCAGACAGATTGACTTGCCGATCCTGGCTGGGGAAGAAAGGGGCAGGAAGGGACATGGTCTTCCACTTCCTACTGGTCAAATAGCTAACAGGCTACAATGTCATACTCGACCGACCCACATTGACTGCAGCTAAGGCAGTTATTGTGCCACAACTTATGTTGATGAAGTGTTAATGATCAGACGGGCAGATTGGCTCGATCTAGGGAAGTTAGAAAATTGAAAAAAGAATGTAATCAATTGGTTGTGAAACCAAATATTCGGGGGCGATCAAACTCGTACAAGCCAAACCCAGATGAAGGGTCACTCCAAGCATACCAGGTCGGCCAAAAGAGAAAGGTGGCCAAAAAAGAACAGGCATAGCAATTAATGACTGTTGGCCGGTCAGAAGAGTTAAGGCCCCAGCCGGCCAACGATCACCAGGATATAGTACTGAATCCGGACAAGCCTAATCGGACGGTCAAGGTAGGCACTATAGCCGTACAACTGCCTGAGGATGACCTAGTTAAGCTACTAAGAGAATTTAATGATGTGTTTGCATTTGAAGTAAGTGAAATGCCGGGTATTAGCCTAGACCCGATTGTGCATAAGTTATTTGTTAACCCGCTTATTAAGCCCGTCCGTCAGAAGAAACGGAATCACGGGGAAAAGAGGAATTAGGCGGCCGCAACTGAAGTGCAAAAGATGTTGGATGCCGGGTTCATTCGGAAATTTTACTATCCATATTGGATAGCCAATGTAATTCCTGTTAAGAAGCTGAATGGAACATGGAGGATGTATGTTGATTATACTAACCTCAACAAGGGATGTCCGTAGGATAGATTTCCTTTGACAAAAGTTGACTGGTTGGTCGACTCTATTGCCGAACATGCCCTTATAAGTTTTATGGATGCATACTCCGGATTCCACTAGATCCCATTGTGGGAGGAAGATTAAGAGAAAACTGCTTTTGTGACTAAGCAGGGGTTGTAATGCTATAAAGTTATGACGTTCGGCCCTAAGAATGCCCTTACTACTTTTCAAAGACTCGTCATCACAAATTTCAGAGATCAAATCGGCCGGAAGATGGAAGATTATATTGATGACATGATTGTCAAGTCAAAGCAGCCGACCGACCATCTCAAGGATCTTTGAGAAACGTTAACCGCATTTAGGTGGCATAAGATGATGTTAAATCCAAAGAAATGTGTCTTTGGTGTTGAATCCTGCAAATTTCTTGGGTTTTTGATCGACCAGCGAGGAATTGAGGCCAACCCTGAAAAAATTCAAGCTACTTTAGACATGAAGTCGCCGAGGACGATCTAAGAAGTGCAAACACTAACTGGCTGTTTAGCTGCACTCGGCCGATTTTTGTCAAAATCTGGGGATAAGAGCCTATACTTTTTTCAGACTATTTAGAAGAAATCTATGTTCAAGTTGACCGAAGAGGCAGAGAAAGCCCTCGTGCAGCTGAAAATTCATTTGCATACATTGCCTCGGCTCTTCAGTCCACTAAAAGATAAAAAGTTATACATATATCTTACTATTTCAGATCACTCCTTAAGCGCCGTTCTCCTGGTAGAACAGGACAGCAATCAGATTCCAGTCTATTTCATTAGCCATGTGCTGCGTAATGCCGAGCTTCGGTACCCACCCATTGAGAAGTTTGGTCTGGCCTTGTTTATGGCATCCAAGAAGCTGCGATCGTTTTTTTTAGCCGACTCGATTATGGTCTACACTGATCAGCCTATTAAGAAGTCATTTGCAACCCTAGAAGCCAATGGTCGAATGCTAAAGTGGGCCTTGGAGCATAGGGGTTTTGACATCACATTCGAACCCAAAAAAGTAATCAAGGGTCAAGCCTTTGCTGATTTTTTGGCAGAAATGACTAGGCCGGACCTACAGCCGGCTGGTGATACAATATGGAAGGTTATGTGGACGGAAGTGAAACAGCAACCGGATGCGGTGCTAGAATTATCTATCAATCCCCCGAAGGAGATAAGTTTGAATATGCGCTGATATTTGAATTCCAAGCCTCTAATAATGAGGCTGAGTATGATACTCTCCTAGCCGGCCTCATAATGTGTAAGGGGGTAGGAGCAACCAAGATCGTTGTGAGCTCGGACTCCCAGCTAATAGTCGGCCAATTGAATGGTGTCTTTGAAGCAAGGAGCCGACCATGATGAAATATTTAAAGAAAGTCAAAGAAGAGGCCGAGAGCCTAGAGCATTTTACTCTGCAATAAGTGCCCCATTCGTTAAATCATCAAGTGGACAACCTCTTCAAATTAGCATCCTTAGCATCATGTAATACTCTCAAATCGGTGATTTGGGAAGTAAAGGAAAAAAGAAGCATTGATGCCGAGCCAGTACAGACCATCGATAGAAGCTAAACTTGGATGGACGGTGTCATTTCCTATATGAGGGACGAATTGCTTCCGGCTAATCCGAAAGAGAGCTTGTTGATGAAAAAGAGAGTGGCTTCGTTCGAGATGAAGAACAAGGAGCTATTTAAGGAAGCCTTTGTGAAACCTTATCTGAAATGTATTACCCCAGAAAGGGGGCATGATGTGCTGGACGACCTCCACCAGGGACATTGTGGTTCGCATATTGAAGAACGACCCTTGGCCGAGAAGGCCACCCACCTAGGGTATTACTGGTCGAGCCTAAACACGGATGCCATGAAGATGGTGAAAAAATGTGATAAGTGGCAAACGTTTGCGACCCTAATTCATCGCCCGGTCAACAGTTTGTCGGCCATAAGTAGTCCGCTCCCTTTTAAAAATGGGGCATGGACATCTTGCGGGCGTACACGCCAGCATCAAGACAAAGGAGGTATGTGTTAGTAGCATTCAACTACTTCACAAAGTGGGTCGAAGTCGAGGCCGTACGAGGAATTAAGTGGACGGACGCGTCAGCTTTTATTTAGAAAAACATAATTACTCGCTATAGGTTGCCACAATCAATGGTGTTCGATAATGGACCCCAATTTGAAACGCACCAGCTCAAAGAATGGTTGGGAGACCAGGGCATTGCTCATTGTTTTTCCTCGTTCGACCGGCCACAAGGTAATGGCCAAGTTGAGGCCTATAACAAGTTAATATCTAACGGCATCAAGTGTAAGCTTGAGAAAGCACGCGGTCTATGGGAAAATGAGCTGTTAAATGTGTTATTATCCATTCGAACAACAACAAAAAGTTCCACAGGAGAGACCCGAATCTTTTTGGTCTATGGTGCCGAAGTAGTACTTCCAATTGAAATGTACGAGCCTACCCTTTGTATGATGTTATTTGATGAATCGGCCAATTGGGAGGCCATGAAGACTGCTCTGGACTTCCTTCCGGAAGCCAGGGTAATGCGGCACTCAGACACGAAATCTATCGTTTGAGGATGACAACGGCATACAAACGTCCGCTAAAGATGGGGGATCTGGTTTTAAGGAAGATGGAAGCGGTGGGCCGAGCTAAGGAAGATGGGAAATTAACTCCAAATTGGGAGGGGCCCTCCCGGATTAAAGAAGAAGTGAGAGATGGAACTTATCGCCTTGAAGCCTTAGACGGCCGTCATACTCCTCGAACATGGAATACGGAGAATTTGAAAAAATATTTTGTTTAAAGCTTGTCAGCCAAATTTTGCATCAGTCTTTATGACCAATTAGTCTAACTAAGCCTTCATGGCCGAATGATGTAATTAAGCCAAACGGCCACCAACAATGTAAAATTTTGACAAATATTAATGAAAAGTCAAGCATTGTTGTTAATTTTATTTGTCTATAACTATATTCATAATTATAGAAAATTGAAAATGCCGAATGAAATTGAAAACATGGTGGCTTACAACTATGCTGGTCGGCCACCACAAAATAAGCCTGATGGCGGCCTGAAAAGAGAAACCAATGTTGCTTCAACATAGCAACTCGAACTTTCCCAACGTAGGGCATGTAGTGTAGGCCGAGTAGGACCTCAATAAGAGTCTAATATAATGGATTGACTCGGCCACACAAAGTCGAGCGATAAACAGAATTGGCCGAGTGAAAATCCTAACAATTGGCATTTGTCCACCAGTCATGTGGCGGCAAACTAAAAAATTAGGAGAGGGCATCATCAGCCAAATCACTAGGCCACGTTTAAATAAAATGCCGACTATTGAATATAGCAGGGGCATACCTTGATTAGCCACTCGGCCAATGAGCTTAAAGGCCAATCAAAGTGTTCGACCCCATCAGGACAAATGGTAGATTAAGAGGGAAATAAAAATTTCCTAAGGCATAAATAGTCTGGTTAAGGGCAAGGATAACCTAGGCAACCGAGCCCAGTAAATGGAAATTCACAAGTTCAGATCATACTTGGAATTTCTTGAGCCTGTTCAAGCGATAGTTTCAACGGACGACTCAATCAAAAGCCAACAAAGGTCGTATACTCTAAAATTGATTCGGCGTTCAACTAGTCCAAGGGAAATCATTATAAATGATTTGATTAAACTTTCTAGTAGTCATACCCTTCAAGGTATAAATCTACTAAGTTAACCAAAACACCTGGAATTTTAACTAGGAAAACGCCAAATAAAGGGGCATACCCCTAGTACCCGTACAAATGAGCAATAAGCAAAAAAAAAAGTAAAATAATAATGTAAATGCATAAAAATTGCCAAGTATGAAAATGCAGAAAACCGCTCAGAAGACGGTAAATTGACATAAAATTAAAACCGCTTAGACGGCGACAAAATTCTTACAAAGACCGCTCAAAACTTGCGGCCAATTAAAACTTTTCACAAAAAAGACAGAGATAGAAAATAGAAAGATTTAAGACAAAAAGCTTAAAATAAGCTGCAGAAGAGGCTCCTCACTCAGCAACATCGTCACCCCCATTATCAGCATTGGTCGCATTATCGGCATTTGCCGCTTCATTGGCGTTCGCTGCATTATCATCAAGGGGGACCTCATCCTCCTCTACCTCTTCATCGTCGCCCTCGACTTCATTTTCGCTGTAGCCAAGAGTTTCGAAAAAGGGAGAGAAGGTTGACCGATAGCCTCACACTCTTCCTTCATGGTGAGGAAGTCCAACCTTTTGGTGAGCCGCTCATAATAGTAAGCAAGCTTGTCCGATTGCACCATCATGGAAAAGGCGTCCTCAAAATCGTTTTTGAGGCAAGTGAGTGTCGTCTATTCAATTCGGACGACGTCAGCTGGAGGAATAGGCCTTGGAGCACTTAGCTGATTTTTCAACTCATCTACCTCCTTCCTTAGGCGCTTGGCCTCCTGGTTTCTCTGATCCGCATCCTGAAGAGCTGCGTTCAAGGCTTCCCGACTGATCTCTATCTCAACCCTTAGCTGGTCCGAGGCCTTGGCCGCATGCTGCCTACTGGCCGCAAATGTGATGGACTCGTCCCTCTCTTTGGTAAGGGCCTCGTTTGCCAGCCACTCCAGCCTAAGAACATCGCCCATCTTGACGAGCGATGTCCTCATTCTGCCGAGTAATTTTCTCGGACAGAGCATTCATCGTCGTTTGATGGCGAGCCGTCTCTACGGCCAGCAGGCCGGTGTTCTCGTCTTACAGCTTAAGGAGATCTGTCCAGGATGCCTCGAGCTCGCGCCTTTATCTCATACGTCAGTCTTGGAAGGAAAAGAGCTTAAGGAGAAGCTGCGTACGAACAGAAAGAATTAGTAAAGGAAAAAAAAATAACAAAATTTGGCTAAGTAGATTGCTTGAATAGCTAGAAGATTACCTCAACGCACCTGTTGATCATTGGACTAAGGTGCCCATCATGTATTCCTCGGTATTTGTCTTGAGTCTCGGCCGGGACGACCTTTATAATAGCATTCCTGACAGTCTTGTGTTCCACCCAGTTAAGAAAGAACCAGGGGCATGAACGTCCAAATCCTTAGAAGATTCTGCCAAATAAAAACTAGTTAAATTCTGAAGAAAAGAAAAAAATCAGAAGGGAAGGGGACGAAGAGGTACAAGTACCTTATGAGAGATTTACAAAGCGCAAACGCCCCTCAGGAGGTTGCGCCAGCTGGGCCTGCTCGTCCGCCTTAGGCAGGGAGGGCAACTTTTATTCAGTTTGGGAACTAGGAGGCTTAGTTCCCAAAAACGCAACATGCGAAGTTAAGTCGTGGTCGGCCGTGTTGTCCAGGGTTGGCTCATCCACTCCGTCCTTGTTAACGGGTTAATTTTGGGCCACCTCGGACAAAGGTGGCTCAAAGGGCTTGGAATCCCCAGTAGGGGCCAGCTGGGGTTGTTCTCCTTTAGGTTGCGCCGACGCAACCCGCGACCTAGCCCTGGCCACCGATGTCCTGGAAAGCGAAACCTTACAAGCCTTGGATGACTCGTTATCCTTTGAAGCAGGCGCCAACCGCTTCCTCGCAGGCCTAGGGGTAACTGACTGGAAAAACAAGAAAAAGGGTTCAGTTAGAAATCATCGTTCGAGTTTCATTGAAGCATAGAGCACTGAGTTCAAGTCTAGTTGGCCAAAGGTACTCTACCCCTGTCTGAGTAAGGTTGTAGGATGAACCTACATTCCGATTTCACTCGGCTAGGAGTAATGTCCGAACCAAATAGCAATGTAATGCTACTCCAAGTAAGCAGGTCAGACGTAAAAAAAGTATATATTTTCATGGCAAAGAGATTAGTTGTACCCCCTTAGCCTTCTCATATTGAGCTCGCATAAGCTTGTAACGCTCCATGTTGAACTCGTTCATGTCCATGTCTACCCTCTGCGCTAGGTCATGCTTGGCCGCGGCTTCCTCTGAAAATATCAAAGCATTGGGAGTTCGAAAAATATTTAAAGAAAGAAAAGGACAATGTGTACAGCGCAGGTCAACCATGGGAATAATTCCGGAGCAGGCCGAAGGAGGACATGAAGATAGGATCCTTTACCCAAATGACGAGAGGAAAACTAGGTCGTTATCTAATCTTCCCTCGGCCAAACTAAATTTATAAACACTTAACAAACCTAAATACGAGTATAGAGGCAAGTCAAGGGTCGAACCCAAAGGAACAGTAATGTTCAAGCACTTTCAATTATGCGCCTAAGCTAGGTCAAAGACGAAGGTAAGAGAGAATACTAACAACTAACAAAACAAGTAACCAAGGAAATAAAACACTAGGAACGGGGATCAACAAGTAATCATGTCAATTGCAATAACTTGGAAAGATCATGCCAATCAAAGGTTGTGAAGACTAATGATAGGAGCTATCAATTGGAATCAAGAGCTATCTCCTAATTGTTATGTTAGAGTTCACTATGAATAACAAACTAAGAGAATCACAATAAAAACTAATCGATAATTGCAATTCCTAAATCAATTGTTTGTGTCATTAGCATTTACAATGCAATTTAGCATAATTCTCAAGGCCTAATTGAATTACACACATGCAAACCTTCACTAATCACTTTAATCTCAACAATCAATCAACACAATTCCAAAATTAATCACAATTAATCAATCATACAAGTTTCACCCAATTCCTAGCCAAACAACTATTCAAGAATCATCATCTATCAAATAACAACTATGGAAATCAAGAATTAACAATATATCGAGAACAATTACACTATTTAAGCATCAAATGTCAAAATTAAACCAAACAAACATGAAATTAAACAAAGCAATAAGGTTAGTTAGAGTTATGAATACTCATTGATAATAGAGATGATCTTCAACACAATTGTCACCTTTGTATCTTCAGTCTCTCAATCACGATTGAAATCCTTCACTTTCTCTCACTAAAACTACACTTAATCTAGAGAGAGGAACTCCTAATCCACCCTAATCCTCCTTAGAGGAAAGAGAAACTATTCTAATCTAAAGTATTTCATGTATATAGAATAAAGAAGGCCTTACAATATATATATAAAAGGAGAAAAGAAATGAAATTGCAAATAAAACCCAGAAAAACCGCGCCCTCGGAGAAATTGGCCGCACCCGCAGAGGAGATCAGAGCACGAGAGAAGCCGCGCCCGCGCAGCTAGTGCCCGCGCCCGCGGGGTGCCCTCTGCCAGCCCTCTCCAAGTTCCTGGTCGGAATTGGTAGTTTTTTATGCACAACACCCTGCGCCTGCGCCCGCGGCAGCCCTCTCCAAGGAGCTTGCTTGTTCTTTGCTTAGCCCTTTTTGCTCCTCTTGATCCCTTTGCAAAGCCAACTCCTTAAGCACATACAAAAGTAAACAAATAGAGAAAATAGAAAAGAAAAATAGCGAAATAAAAGGGAAACACGAAGAAAACTACATATAGGAAAGTAAAACACGAAGAAGGAAAGAAATAGGTAAAAACTAAAGGAGAAAGGACAAAAATAATAAATAAATCTATAAAAATAGGGTGAAAACATCCTAAAAGACTACCTTATGAAATGGCACTCATAAAATTCCCCCAAGCTAAACTTTTGCTCGTCTTCAAGCAAAACAAAGGCTAAAAAGGAATAAGGAGGGTTTATTTAAGCATAAATAAAGAGAGAAGAAGAATATACACTAAGACTCACTATCGTAGGAATCACAGTTGTTTTTAGCTACAACAAGCCATTTGAACCCCTAGATTGCCCTAGAGGACGAGTGATGCTCTCGTAAAGGTTTCCTAAAAGAATAACCTATAACTCTCATAATTACACAAACAAGGCAAAGCATGAGAAAGAAAACAAAAGAAAAGAAAATCAAATATATGTTCATGAAAGAACTTTTTCAAATGTACAAGCACAAATGAATGCAAATCTCTCGGAACAACTAAGGGAGTGCACGTTTCAAGATACCCGAGGTTGATTGAAACATAAATATGCTAATCATAGGAACTAGAGAAACGCAATTCACTTTAACCCCAAACGATCTTACCACGTTCTCCCTACTAGTCTCATATCTTCCTCTAGTGAGCATCTCAAAAGTTCCACAAAGGAACCGGAAAAAGAGATAATTTTTTGCTACTCGACGTCTTGACAATGTATCCCCTCTCCTTAGGGTTAAACTCATAATGCCCTCCCTCGATATGTGACTCAACCTCTAGGTCAAGAGGGCTTTCCCAAGGTTGTAACGTAGGGCTAAAGGTTGAGGGTAGGCTTAAAATTTATAATTTGGCGATATTCCTAATTAGTGAAGCAAAGGGTGATTAATCCTCAACACCATAATCAAGAATTCACCAAAAAAAAACAAACTAACACCCCCAAGCTTATTCAAAGGTATAACCACAATCATATATACAAAAAGCGTAAACGCTTCTCCCTCAAGCGTAAAGGAAGCATTGTCCTCAATGCTTCAAAAGGGGAAAAGAATCACATCAAAATACTTTTAATTATTCTTATTTTCATTTCTTTTTTTTTTTTGAATTTTCATTTTTTCAAGGCAATTTTCATCGGAAAAGGCTTAAACCGGGCCTAGTTCAGTAAATTGGCCATAACTTCCTCAATATTCATCGGAATTGGGCTTATAATATATCGTCGAAAAGGTCTTTTCAAGCCCTATCCAACTACACTATTATTGGACCCATATCATGGACCAACCTAACTGCATTGGCTGTTTTATTAAAATAGGTTTTTCAAAAACAGAGAGAAGAGAAAAGAAATTAAAACTATCCGCAGCACTAAACTTTCCACACTTACACTTCATTCGATTATGATTCGATGTGAAAGGCACTCATCACCGGGTTTGGTTTTTGGGAGACACAAATGGGTGTCTACAATCACCCTTAAACAATTCTCCGATGACAATATTGTATGAACGAGTCAACTTATTTTTTTTAGAAATTAAATTGACTCGTAACGTTGGGCGCGCGCAAGAGATTGAGCTACGCGTGGAAGGTGCACGCAACCAAATCTCTTGTGCTGGTAGGGGGTCGCGCAACTTATCAAGTTGCGCACGCCGCCTGCTCATAGGATTTTTTTTTTAAAAAAAAATTATTCGAGCGTCTTTTTTTTTTGTCATCTTTTTATTTATGTTTTTTTTTTATGTTATCCTTCGAATATGACTCAAAATTACAAAGAAACTACTTCGTAATTGGGAACCTAGACCAAACTTAAAAAAAAGAGAAAAAAAAAGAAGACTATCCTAACACGTTACATATAGTCACATAAGCACATAAAGCATGTCATAAGCAAAGATTCACGCAATGCCATTTTAAGGTCAAAGAGGCTTGGGTGTAAAAAGGTACCACATATTAAGAAACGATGCACAAATCAATCACTCAACGTGTTGACTCATGACATCGTCCTCCCAAAATTTTATTGGTGATATGGGTGGGATGATTGTTATTGATTTCGGGATAGAAGCCTAGTGTTGGTGACCCCTAATCAATGAGCCAATCCTTAATGGTTAAAGTGTGTTATACTTAAGCATGATGCAATGTTTCTTGTTTGGTTTTTACTTTTGCGCAAAAGAAAGATATTATGTGTTCAAGTCTCACTCTCTAACTAGAGATTATCCAAGTTAATTCTCGTTACAACCCATAGGAAACCTAGTGTTGGAAACCTTGGACCATAACTAAGAACTAATCATGTAACCTCTAAGTCCCTTGCGGAGTCGCCACTGTAAGGAGGGTGACCCCATTGTAGGGGGTCCTTCCTTAGATGCCCATGGCCATTTAAAAGTCTAGGACTTTACACTTGTTAGGGTGTATTAGGATTTGAATTCCTGACTGTCTGGGAGACCTTGAATTAGAAATGATACTCTAATCACGTTTTTTTGTAAAAAACAAGTAGGATTCGCCAATGAGTTTTAGGAAAACTCATAAACCTCGTTCATGCCTTTCTTCCAAGTGGAGTTCATGCAATAATTAGCACGAAATGTAAGTTTACCCATGCCTCAATTGGTCTACATAAACCAAAAGTGAGTTCGGGAGCGAGGGTACTAAAATAACGTTCCTTTTAGGGAGGAATCGCTATTCTAGCCCTAGTACGGCTCTACTAGATCTTCCATTTTTGCAATTTCATTACCAAACAATATATGCAACGCGATACCTAAAACTAAGTTAGTTGATTTAATTTACACACATTAATTCATGTAGGAATTACATTGCAACGTCCTTATTCTTTATTTAATTAGTTTCGTGAAAAGAACAAGAAAATAAACAATATTTGCCTTGGCTTAAGTGATCAACCAACAATTAATTATCCAATTCAAATCTTTATTTAACGCAAGATACTATGTGGAAATAATTAATTAGTCTTTTTAAGGTGATTAAAAACACTAATTAATTAATTAAGATTCTTTTAAACAAGAAAATAAATATGATTTATCTAAGTGCTCGAGAATTTACCACTTCTCTTTGCTAGATCTCCGTTTAGAACACTTATGGACACCTTCTTGTTGGGGAACCTCCACCGTAGTAACAAAATATCAAGGGGTGAGTGTTTAGGACAAGAAGGGTTAGGTAGCACAAGTTCACATGTATTCCGCAAGAGTTTTAGGTTATGTTTTTGTGTTTTTAAGCCTCGGATTAAGTCTCTATTTATAGTGAATGGGTAAAGTTAGGGTTTTGAACATTCTTTCATAGCAAGTGTCGCGCGCAACAGGATTAGTTGCGCGCTGCATCCCAGCGCAAGTGATTGGGTTGCGTTGCTATGGGCAGCGCAACTGAGTGAATTGCGTACGACATTATGGTAAGATTCGATTCTATATTTTTGTAAAATTCAGAATCTTCCGTGAGCGCATCTCTAGAGGTTATGCTGAGTGCCGCGCTCAACTGAATTAGTTGCGCGCGCCTGCCCAGCGCGGCTGATTGAGATGCTCGCAAATTTTCCTACGGCAGCATTAAAATTTAACCTAGGCGCTCCTAAATCCGTCATTATTGGGTTATAAGCACGATCTTAAGCCCAATATTGATTAGATTTAGTTAATTTAACCTTGTTTAGCTTTGTCTCTTTAATTTGGGCTAGTTTGTCTGTTTTATGGCTTAACCAGTTATCCATAAGCATTCTCCACTTCAATCCAACACGAAGATGGTTTTATTTATCATCATTGCACTTCCTGTCAGGACAATAGGCCAAAAGTAGATGTCTACACTAAGCAGTAAACTGCGCAACGAGCGCATGAATGTTGAAATCGGCCCACGGCTGAAACTCTACCGTCGGTCCTGCAAAATGCATATTCATAAGATAAAATCCTACTAAGGGTACTAAAAGACAAATATTTAAGGAACATACCGAGAGGATCATTCTCGAACATGAGCGGCAGTAGCCTGATCATTGAGGCGGCCTCCCCAACAGGCAGCAACAGGGAGCTCGCGAGGTGAAAGTCTCACCGGTGTGAGAAACAAAAAAATACTCGTACAAGCATATCAACGAGAATAAAGAAGTGTCAATGAATTCTAATACAGATCTAGAGCTAACTTTAATAAAGGAAATAAAGTATACCTCTACGAGTCTCCAAAAGCTAGAGAGCGCGATATCTCCCTCAAAGGAACTATGACGACTAGAAAGTCCGAATCCGACTAGGAAGTCTGCGTAGGCCAATCTGGCCCAATCGTATGACCCGGCCATGTGAAGGTCGCAAAGAGTAAGCAAGTAGTAGAGTAGGACTCAACTACCTCTGTCAAGCGAAAAGGTCCCTTACAGCAAGATAAGAGCAAAGATGTGCACCCGCTGCTCTAAGGTGGTCGCACCATCCTAAAAATCCGCCAAGTGCATGGACAAGCGAATACATCGAGAGCTCAGATGTGTCGACTCGGCCTTTCTACGAGCCCGGATAATGATAGGGCCCAACAGGTCCAGTACCACTGAAGAAAATGAAAGGAATGATGTCCTTCGAACAAGTGTACTAATATATTCAGTGAGGTCAAGTGATCGGAATGCCTGGGTGGAGGCCGCTTCCGATCAGTAATATTAATGAATAATTAATATTACAGCTTAATCTTGACTGAACCCTTCGGGTCACACCCAAGCATTTAACAAACCGAACAGACGAATTAATTCGGAAGGAATTAATGAGTCGACCAAGTAATATTTATTTAGACGTCGAAAATTCGAGCTTAGAGCGTCGAAATAGAGCGTCGGAAGTCGAGTCGAAAAATAGTGAAAGACGAGACGAGAAAAAGTAATAAATCAACAAAAGACCAAAATACCCCTAGCATCGGAATGCCCAAGCAAACAGAGTGCTAAGGGCGTATGGCCTAGCATGGTGGCTAGCATGCGCACCAAGCCGAGCCTAGGCTGGCTGGTGCGTGCTAGCGCACCCATGCTAGCATCGCAAGGCTAGGCGCTGCCTAGTGCGTGCTAGCTTGCTAGGCGCAGCCTTGTGCGCGCAATGGCTAGCAAGCCATGCCGCAACAAGCTGCAGCAGCTAGCATGCCAGGCGCGCCAGCTCGCCACAGCTAGCAGCAGCATGGCTAGGCCATTGCTTGCTGCCTAGCAGCGCTGGCCAAGGTACAAGGCCAGCAGCAGCCCGCACAAGCATGCTGGGCTTGCTGGCCAGCAGCGCCTGGCAGCCCGCATGCAAGTGCTGGGCCTGCTGGGCTTGCTGGGCGTGGCTGCCACGGATAGCAGCACATGACAGCCCACCTTGGCTGCCTTGGTGCCCAAGGGTGGGTGCCATGTGGCTAGTGGTCCTTGAGTTTGTGTGGAGTGAGGTGGCCGGTTATGGGAGAGGGAGTGGGGAGCAAGTTTGGTCCCCCCCTTCTCCAAGTGGTCCTCACCTAACCACTCACATGAGCTTGCCACTTGTTGATTTATTACTAGCTTGATTATTAATTTTATTTTGGCTTTAAAATAAAATGGAAAAATCATACTATCCCACATTGATGGGAGAATAAATGATACTCCCATCATTTCCTATAAATACCCAAGTATGGGCATTGGGAATGATGCTTGAGTAAGAGTTGGAAAAGGCATCACAATTAGTGAAAACCTTTGAACTCAATATAATTACTCGGGTTTTATTGGTCGGGTCTTGCTAACCCCAAGACATTGGACCTAGTCGGTTTTGTTGGTGTAGGTGGACTTCGTTGGAGGTCTCCGTGTGAGCGGGACTTGAAGTTGTCAAGTAAGAGCTCATTTGTGAGCGAAGCACGCGTCAAAGGTAATTAGCTTATCTTAATCTTGTGATTAATATAATTATGTTTATGGTTTTATTTATTGCGAGTGCGGTCTTGTTTTTGGGTTTGTTTCCGCGGTGAGTCGGACTCACCAAACCCCAACAGTGGTATCAGAGCCTCACTCGTTTAATTTTAAAATCATAATATTTTCAAGGTGTTTTTATGGCTTAATTTTTCTGGTTTTAAGTTGCTAATTAGATTAGTAACTCGTTTTTCCAATTTTTACCTCGTATTAGAGCTGTCTTCAGCTCCCGAATCCAGATTTCGACCCAAAAATAGTGAATTTTGGGTGGAAAAGGCGTTTTGGAAATGGTTTTACCTACAGGGCTCGGTTTTTAGCCAAAAAACGACCAGAAATGCATTTTTTGAGGGATTTTTCGATTTGACGAAAAATTTGAAGTCTTTCTAACCTTGAAAATTGATTGCATATTTATGGTGATTATGTATTTGGTTCTTTCCTTAGTTTATTTGCAATTTTAGACCACTTTAAGCATGATTACTTGGTAGTAATTGGTGCTTAAAAGTTTGGTTTTATTTTTCACATAATTGCAAATTGATTGCATTAAGTGTGAAATTGTAATTCTTTGTTGCTTCCAAGTACTAAAGGTTCAATCTTTATTTATGATAAGTGATTGAAACTTTGAGTTACTAAATTCCATGAATTTTGGTTAAACTTTGTTGATTTAATCATTTTATAGTTGATTGGAATCATAAAGTTTAAAACTTGTGATTGAAATTGGTTTATCTTCATATTGGAAGATATAATTTTTCATGAAGTCAAAAGTATTAAAGTTGGAGTCTTTATTGAACTTATGTTCATTTTTTCCAACTCCCTTTTATTTTAATAGTGAGAATTGCCCTAATTTATTTTATTACACCAAGTTAAACAAATTTTATTAAAGAATGGTTCTTGGAAATAAATTTGGTTAATTGCATTTGGATAAATTATTTAAGTTGGACTTGTTATTTTTCATTTTTCCTCAAAATTGATTCTAAAATTAATTTAGTATTGATGTATAATGTCACACACAAAAGTCGATAATTTTCGAAGCATTAGCACGCAACACGAGGCCTAAGAGCCCCGAGCTAGCTCTCGGCCAGCTAGGCTGCTCACGCAACCCATATGTGGTTGTCGAGGCTGCTGGGCGCTTCGTGCTTAGGTGCGTGGTGTTGTGCGTCTGTGTGTGCGAGGAAGGGCGTGGGCTACTGCTCGCTGCCAGCAGCATAGCGCGCCAGTCAGCAGCAAGCAGCAGAATGGCGCAGCAGTAGCATAATGTTGTGCGCGCTGTGCGTGCTGCTATGCTTGGCTGGGCTGGGCGTGGCGCATGCGAGCACAAGCAGCCCACATGCATGCTTGGTGTTGCGGGGGTGCGCATGGGCATACTACATGCTTGTTGTACGATACGTACAATCCCATAATTGGCACAATGACCCCGGGTTATTAAGGTGATGCTATTTTAAAGTAAATTTTACCGTTGCTTAATATGTAAGTAAAGATATTTTTTGGACTCCAAGTCTTAGTGCTAGGCACTTAGACACTTTGGAATGCGCATTTTGCTTAAATTGTCGTTTTAATTATTTTAATTATTTTGTTTATTTAATTAAAATTTTTGGAGGCTAGGCCTCGGGTTTTGAGCGACATTTGCAAAATTTGGCAAATATTTGGGTTCACCGACTTAATTAATTGGATTAGTTAAGTTGGATGCGGAATTTAGTGGGAGCGTCCCTAAGTTATTTCCATAACCAGTTAAAATAACGTTGACTAGTTTAATTAGACGTGTTAATTGGATTAACCACCTAGATTAGTTACTAGTTCTCGCGCGTCGTATGCATTGTTACTTGTTTATCGTTGTAAAATGCATGGGCCATTCACAGATAGTGAATGAATGGAATGTAAATTCTCTCATAGGTTTTATGAAATGGCAACTAGTGGGGCCCGATTAGGATAGAAAATACGGACTGTGATGCGTGATGTATTTTTGTAAATCTAAATACGGTCTGCGAACCGTTGAGTGTTTTTGTACCTTAATATTTAGATTAGTCCTAATCATCGATACTAGCAATTGTAATTTTTTGGTCAAGTCTTGAAGACGGGGTTCTTAGAAGACGAATCCATGAAGTTGCAAATGAAGACCTTTTGAAGACTTGAAGATCTCAAGGGGTCATGCTAGTTGCCAAATGCATCTCTATTTATGTTTTCGATATATATATTTATGTTTATATATATATGAATTATATGTTAGATGCATGTTTAGGATTTCGAATGTTGAGATGATTAATTAAGTTCACTTAAATTAACCAACATAGAAACCCTAGGTCCCTAAAATATTGAGTAAAACATGCCATTCCAAAACACACTTACCAACCGAATGAGGGTAGTGGTGGGCTACGCCAAAGCGAGGCATCACTACTTCTCCAAGGAACGTAAGGCATACCGGGTATGCAAGGTGGTTTTGGTTATACTCAACGATATGAGTGATGGAGTCCTAACATGTCGTGGCAAAGTGAATAAATTGTTTAGAGAGCATTGGATGCGACAATTTGTTCAACCAAGAGTGGCTTGGAGCCATTAGCAAAGCATTTCTTACCTTAGGAGATTGAGTGTTAAGACAAGCCAAAGCATGCTTAACCACTCTTTGTTTCTTTGGATGTGGAATCGACTTATTCTCACCTAAAATGGGGACAATCTTTAATGTGTGAATAAGACGTTTTAAATAAGTTTGATTAAAATGCATGAATTCAATCTTATTTAAGTATAATGAATGGTTTTTCATTACAAATTCTTTCAATTGTAGAATCATGTCTTCAAATAACTCAAACAACCAATTCTCGTTACGCTCAATTCTCGACAAGGAGAAGCTGAGTGGGCCTAATTTTCTTGATTGGCAAAGGAACTTGCGAATTGTTCTCATACAAGAGCAAAAGGAATATGTCCTTGATGAGGAAATGCCGGAGGCTCCCAATGAGGAGGTGACTCAAGCTGCCCTAAATCGATGGCAAAGTGCCAATCGAGATGTCAAATGCATCATGTTGGCCACAATGTCTCCTGAGCTTCAAAAGACTTTCTTTGAAAAGGAGACAACTTTTGAGATCATTTCTGAATTGCAGAATATGTTCCAAGAGTAGGCCAGAACTGAAAGGTTTGAAACCCACAGGCAGATCCTTGAGAGCAAGCTCAAGAAAGGAGAGCCAGTCAGCCCACATGTACTCAAAATGATTGGATTGTTTGAAAACATGGGAAGGCTTGATGTTGGGTATTCAACTGAGATGGCAATTGACATCATTCTCCACTCGCTGCACAAAGGCTATGATCAGTTCAAGATGAACTATAATATGCACAACATGGAGAAAACCCTTACCGAGCTTCATGGTATGTTGAAGCAAGTTGAGCAAATGCTCAAGGATGAGGGGAAGCATGATATGCTCATGATTAAAAAGGGCAAGCCGTTCGAATTTTCGGGCAAGAAGAAGAAAGGCTTTAGGGGGAAAGGTAAGAAGAAAACTTTTCCGCCTAAGTCTAAAGCTACCAAGGATAAGAAGGTAACGTCTTCTAAATCTGATTCCGAATGTTTCTACTGTAAGAAGAAGGGACATTGGAAGAGAGATTGCCTCATGTTCAAGGAAGATAAGAAGAACGGAACCGTTGCTTCTGAATCAGGTATATTCGTTATAGACTTTAACTTCACTAGCTTAACATCATGGGTATTAGATACCGGATGTGGCTCACACCTTTGTTCCAATTCTCAGGGACTAAGGAACGCTAGAAGGCTAGAGAAGGGAGAGATTGAACTCCGGGTCGGCAATGGAGCCAGAATTAGTGTCGTATTCGTAGAAACTCTCAGTTTTTCTTTGCCCACCGGGATAGTTTTGGAACTCGATAATTTTTATTATGTTCCTAACATTACCAAAAACATTATTTCAATTTCGGCGTTGGACGCCAAAGGTTTTGAATTTCGAGTAAAGGACAAAGAATGTTCGTTATATCTCGATAATGTTTTATATGGTATTGCACATTCTGAAAATGGCCTTTATGTGCTTTCTTTAGACAAACAAGCTTATAATGTGAATAATGATACCAAAAGAGCTAAGACCATAGAGTCAAATCAGACTTACTTGTGGCATTGTCGTCTTGGCCACATCAACATCAAACGCATCAAGAAACTTCTACAAGAAGGTGTTCTTGACTCTTTCGATTTAGAATCGTTTGAGAATTGCGAGGGAGGTCTATTAGGCAAGATGATTAAACAACCATTCTCTAAGTTGGGAGAAAGGGCAAGTGACCTATTGGGTCTTATACATACCGATGTATGTGGACCAATGAGCTTAACCACAAGAAATGGACATCGATATTTCATCACTTTCACTGACGACTATAGTAGATATGGCTATGTCTACCTCATGTCGCATAAATCTGAATCATTTGAAAAGTTCAAAGAATTTCAGAGTGAAGTTGAAAATCAGCTTGGCAAGAAAATCAAAGCCCTTAGATCGGATCGAGGTGGTGAATACTTGAGCCAAGAATTCGATGACCATCTAAAAGAAAAGGGTATACTTTCAGAATTGACACCTCCAAGAACTCCACAATGGAACGAAGTATCCGAAAGGAGAAATCGAACCTTGTTAGACATGGTACGATCAACAATGGGTCTTAGTGATCTTCCTATCTCTTTCTGGGGACACGCACTTCTAAATGCGGCACTAACACTGAACCGTTCTCCATTAAAAGTTGTAGAAAAGACTCCATATGAATTATGGACGAAGAAACCTCCCAGGTTATCTTTTCTAAAAATATGGGGATGCGAAGCATATGTCAAGAAATTGATTTCTGACAAACTTCATCCCAAATCTGACAAGGTTTACTTTGTGGGCTACCCAAAAGAAACCAAAGGGTATTACTTCTACAACAAATCGGAGAACAAAGTGTTTGTTGCTCGCGATGGTGTCTTTTTGGAGAAGGAGCACCTTTCCAAAATGACAAGTGGGAGGAAAATCGAACTCGAAGAAGTTCGTGAGGATGAGCAACAAAATCATAATGAAAGTCAAAGTGCTCAAACAACATCTGTTGACGCAGGTCAAAATGATCAAAATGTGCAAAGTCGAACCGACAATGCAAATGCTCAATCCATTACCCTACGTAGGTCTCAGAGGCTGAGATCTCAACCTGATAGATTTCTTGGTTTAGTATTAACCGAGAATCAGGAAATCCTGATTATGGATGGAGATGAACCGACAACCTACAAGCAAGCGATGGCAAGCACCGACTCTGCTAAATGGCAAGAGGCCATGAGATCTGGAATGGATTCCATGTTTGAAAATCAAGTCTAGGACTTGGTTGACTTACCCGAAGGTTATACACCTATTGGATGTAAGTGGATTTTCAAGTTGAAAACCGACAAAGATGGAAATGTATTCATTTACAAAGCTAGATTGGTGGAAAAAGGTTACAGACAAATTCATGGTATTGATTACGATGAAACCTTTTCACCAGTCACAATGCTTAAATCCGTTCGGATCCTCCTAGCGATAGCTGCATATTACAATTATGAAATATGGCAGATGGACGTCAAAACCGCCTTCCTTAATGGTTATTTGGAAGAAACTGTGTATATGCCACATCCTGAAGGTTTTGTCGACCAAAACAATGCTAGGAAAGTTTGTAAGCTTAAGAAGTCCATTTATGGATTAAAGCAAGCAAGTAGAAGTTGGAATCTGCGATTCGATGAAGCCATCAATAAGTTTGGTTTTATCAAGAATCCAGATGAATCTTGTGTTTACAAGAAGGTCAGTGGGAGTGACATCGCCTTCTTAGTCTTATATGTCGATGACATATTGCTCATTGGAAACAACATTCCGTTGTTAGAGTCTGTAAAGGCCTGGCTTGGAAAGTGCTTCTCAATGAAAGACTTGGGAGAGGCTCAGTACATAATAGGCATCAAGATCTATAGGGATAGATAAAAAAGGATGATTGGGTTGAGATAGAGTACTTATATTGATAAGGTACTTGCTCAATTTGGCATGGAGGAGGCTAAGAGAAGTCACCTGCCAATGTCACATGGCTTAACCCTAAGCAAGAAGCCGTGTCCACAGACACCTGATGAGCGGGTAAGAATGAATCAGATTCCATATGCTTCGCTTACTGGATCGATCATGTATGCCATGATATGTACCAGGCCAGATGTATCGTATGCCTTAAGTGCTACAAGTTGTTACCAGTCAGACCTAGGAGAGGCGCATTGGACTGCGGCCAAAAATATCCTTAAGTACCTAAAAAGGAACAAGGATAAATTCCTGGTGTATGGTGGTGCAGAAGGATTTAGTTGTGGAAGGTTATACCGACGCAAGCTTGCAGACAGACAGAGACGATTTCAAATCGCAATCTGGATATGTGTTCTGTCTAAATGGAGGGGCGTTTAGTTGGAAGAGCGCAAAGCAGAGTACAACTGCAGATTTTACAACTGAAGCCAAATACTTAGCAGCTGCTGAAGCAGCTAAGGAGGCTGTTTGGATTCGTAAGTTCGTTGGTGAACTTGATGTTGTACCCTCTATAAAGGGTCCAATAGCCCTCTATTGCGAAAACAATGGAGCTATTGCTCAGGCCAAAGAGCCTAGGGAACATAAGAAGGTCGAACATGTCAAGCGGCGATTTCACATGATTCTAGAATTGAAATCAGAGGGCGAAATCAGAATTTTCAAAGTTGGAACGATGATAATGTAGCCGATTCACTTACTAAACCTTTGCCTCAAGTAAAGCACAACAAGCACGTTGAGGCAATGGGGATCAAGCATGTAGGAGACTGGCTTTGATTTCCTTGTTTAGTGTTTTAGCTAATTTTGAGAAAAATTAATGTAAGACGCTAAGGAAAACCATTCATGTTTTGGAGTTATGTAAAATTTCATGCAATATTTTATTACTCCATTATGCTACTTAATTGTGGTTTAGGATTAAATAATGAGTCCATTCGATTCTGAGAATATTCAAAATAGGGTATCAAGACCAGTCTTGGTAAGGAAACACCTATTAAGTGAACATTGAATATTATAATCGAAAATTATCCCTAATCAAGGTCACTTAAACGATGAACGATTAATGACCAATTGAGATTAGTGTGTAGTCTGATTTATAGCACCGTTTGATGTGCTACAAGGACATGATTGTCATAAATCATTTGGACATGTATTGGTGTAGAACCGTACTGGATCGACCTATGAGAATACTTTAAGAAATTAAAAATTTCTCATAAGTATACTTCTCATTATGGCTATCGGAACCTATTTTCTCGACCATGAGTATTGTGAGTTCTCCTGTTTGAGTACTAGTTCGCTTTGATGTTGTCAAACGTCTGCCGTAATAGGGGATTATAACGGCAACACTCGGGCAACTAGGTCCTCTCAGTAAGAGGAGCTGCATTACAATACTGGGAATGTCCCCCTACTAAAATAGGGAAGATGTCTTTGTTGTACACAAGGCCTCTCGTAGAGCGAGACTGTAAAATGCATGGCCGTGCTCGGATGGATTTTAGAAATCATCTGTTTATTGACAGTCGGACTTGGAATCGGGAATCACTTCTGGACGTAATGAGGATGACAAAATAAATCTTACCTTATAGTTCATGAAGAGACATTAAGCGACATAAGAAAAAGGCTGTACACAAAATGCGCACTTGTCCGGAAGGACAAGTGGGAGATTGAAAGGAATGATGTCCTACGAAAAAGTGTACTACTCCGTTAGTGGGTTCAGAATTATTAGAAAGCTAATATATTAAGCGAGGTCAAGTGATCGGAATGCCTGGGTGGAGGCCGCTTCCGATCAGTAATATTAATGAATAATTAATATTACAACTTAATCTTGACTGAACCTTTCGGGTCACACCCAAGCATTTATTTAGACGTCGGAAATTTGAGCTTAGAGCGTCGGAAGTCGAGTCGAAAAATAGTGAAAGACAAGACGAGAAACAGTAATAAATCAACAAAAGACCAAAATACCCCTAGCATCGGAATGCCCAATCAAACCGAGTGCTAAGGGCGTATGGCCTAGCATGGTGGCTAGCATGCGCACCAAGCCGAGCCTAGGCTTCCTGGTGCGTGCTAGCGCACCCATGCTAGCATCGCAAGGCTGGGCGCTGCCTAGTGTGTGCAAGCATGCTAGGCGCAGCCTTGTGCGTGCAATGGCTAGCAAGCCATGTTGCAACAAGCTGCAGCAGCTAGCCCGCTAGGCGCGCCAGCTCGCCACAGCTAGCAGCAGCATGGCTAGGCCATTGTTTGCTGCCTAGCAGCGCTGGCCAAGGTACAAGGCCAGCAGCAGCCCGCACAAGCATGCTGGGCTTGCTGGCCAGCAGCGCTTGGCAGCCAGCATGCGAGTGCTGGGCCTGCTGAGCTTGCTGGGCGTGGCTGCCACGAACAGCAACACATGGCAGCCCACCTTGGCTACCTTGGTGCCCAAGGGTGGGTGCCATGTGGCTAGTGGTCCTTGAGTGTGTGTGGAGTGAGGTGGCCGGTTATGGGAGAGGGAGTGGGGAGCAAGTTTGGTCCCCCCCTTCTCCAAGTGGTCCTCACCTAACCACTCACATGAGTTTGCCACTTGTTGATTTATTACTAGCTTGATTATTAATTTTATTTTAGCTTTAAAATAAAATGGAAAAATCATACTATCCCACATTGATGGGAGAGTAAATGATACTCCCATCATTTCCTATAAATACCCAAGTATGGGCATTGGGAATGATGCTTGAGTAAGAGTTGAAAAAGGCATCACAATTAGTGAAAACCTTTGAACTCAATATAATTACTCCGGTTTTACTGGTCGAGTCTTGCTAACCCCAAGACATTGGACCTAGTCGGTTTTGTTGGTGCAGGTGGACTTCGTTGGAGGTCTCCGTGTGAGCGGCACTTGAAGCTTTCAAGTAAGAGCTCATTTTGGAGCGAAGCACGCGTCAAAGGTAATTATCTTATCTTAATCTTGTGATTAATATAATTATGTTTATGGTTTTATTTATTGCGAGTGTGGTCTTGTTTTTGGGTTTGTTTCCATGGTGAGTCGGACTCACCAAACCCCAACAGAAAAGACGGTGATCTCGCTATCAAATGGAAGTGCGACCGAACGAAACTTCAATCTGGTGATGAGACTAAAGTAAGTAAGGGTAACAGTTATATCACCCCAGGGAAAATGGAAAGTGTTGGTGGTGTCCTAGAAGAACTCCACCAAGGCTCGGACCACATAACGACTCTGCCCCAAAATATACAAAGCCCGAGTGGCTCGGAGTAGAGGAGTCAAGCCACAAGACTCCCATAGGCGACGCAAACCGTCGTGGTCACGAAAGTAAGTGTCGTATAAGGAGTCGATGGTCTCTTTGTCATAACCATGGCTACGAACTCTCCCATTGTGAATCCCTCGCCGAACGCGATTTGAGATGTGGAACTCAGGCGCAAAGTACAGAGTGCACTCGTCCCACTCTGGAAACTCCCCTAGAGAAGAAGAGGTCCCTACGCCGACATCAACGGGATCATCTTACCGATCAGTCTCCCTTAACTATAGCCGGAACCGGGTTGTCTAGCCATGCTATATTATGTAAAATAATAGTAAATTAAGGTTCTATAATATCTAAGGTTCGCCTAGCCGCATGATAATATGTTCGCCAAAAACAGAGTATGTAGTACTAAAAAAGAGTGTAATGTCAAAACATGTAGAAATAGCATTTTTAAGCAATCAAAAAATTTCTCGCAATACTATGACAAATTGGACAAGAATGACTTGCAAAAACACGAAGAACAAGCCGCATTGTTCTCACGGACTCAAGAGGTTCAACAATGGCAATTCGCTTATTTCTTCACCAAATTGAGTCAAAAAAGTTTAAAATACTCCAAAGGCAATATATAAACATAATCAAGCAATTTAAAGCCATAAGATACTCTAAAGGCAAGTTTTAAAATACACTAAAGGAAATATATAAACACCAGCGCCAAACAACAAGCCAGTCGCTAGGCACTAATGCCTGTCGTCAGGCGACAGGGCAAAATCCTCGCGACATCACGTATCAGCGTGCACTGGTGCGGCGATAAGATGCATGTCCCCATAAATAATTATGCGAACCTTATACAGCAATTTTAGGTTCCTTGGTACGCTAGTTAGCCCCTATAAGCAATTTAACATGATTAAGTAGTCAGCTTAATTACAATCGCAATAAGTGATCGACCTGGTAAATGATCGTCTCACTTAGCTTAAAGCGCCTAAGTATTGGCTCATCACAAGCGCCGAAGTAATGGTTCACAAAGAAGCACAAGCGCCAAGGTATCGGCTCATTCACAAAATGCGTCGAGGTACTGGCACAACAACAAATATTCAAGCGAAGCACTAAAGATCAACAAGCAATGGTCTTCAATAATTTTCCTCAGAAGATTATCACTATGAAACTGAATATGGCGAAGCATAGTCACCTTTGACGATGTTCCAAGAAGAGAGAAGATAGTCTATAGCGGCGAGGCACAACTATGGCAAGGTAATGCCACAAACCCTAAAGATGGCGAAGCACGGTCACCTTCAACGATGTCCCGAAGTAGAGAGGAGATTGTTTATAGCGGCAAGGCACAGTCGTGGAGAGGCACTACCACAACCTTGAAGATGGCGAGGCACATTCACCTTCGACGATGTTCTCAAGGCATTGTTGAGTATTGTCACGAGTAAATGAAGATAGCGAGGTATTGTTACCTTCAGATGGAATTCACGAGGCACTGTGGCGGTCGTCAGCAACAATAATGCAGCAACAAATCGGTTACTTCAGAGACGTGTGCTCAACGGTGCAAGATAAGCGTTTTAAAACTCTTTTATCTGTTTAATTGACGCTATTTTTTAGGTATCGACTTTATTAGAATGATTTAGGATCGCAGAACGTTCAGAAACATTTTCCGTCCCTATCCCTACTTTGACTTTGTTTTTGAAACTTGCGTTTCTCCAAACTCAGTCAAAGTGGGGGCTTTTATAGACACCAAATGTGTCTCCCCAAAACCAAACCCAATGATGAATACCTTTCACGTAATTTGATTATCGAGCAAAATGAAAGGGTGAAAAGTCTAGTGATGTGGATGTTTTTATTAAAATATCTCTCTTCCTGTTTTTAAAAAATTTTGTTCTTACACTTTATTTATGAAAATATCCAGTCCAATTCAGTTTTGTCCATGATAAGGGTCCAATAATAGTGTAATTGGATTGGGCTAAAAAAGAGTTTTCTAACGATACATTGTAAGCTCAATTTCGATGAATAATGAGGAAGTTATGGATTAAATTAAATGTGGCCCAATGATCTAGAGGAGGGCCTATTAATTTTTATTCCTAAAGTTATTAGGATTGATTTTAATCTTCTAGAATTATCTAAAAGGTTCCTTTTAATTCTAGTGATATTAGGATTAATAATTATATTTTAAAGTGTTTTATTTTGAATAAAATATATGATTTTTCACAAACAAGATTTTAATCTGCTTAACGCGGAATTAGCTGCTTAGTCTTATTAAGATGATGATTTCGCGTACAAAGCGCATTTTAATTTTGGCTTAGCGCGAGACGACAAAGCTGTCGCCTAGCGTTAACAACTATCGCCTGTCGCTCCTCCTGTCATCTTGCGCTAACTCCGGTCGTTGGCGACATGAGGTATTTTATTTTGAATATGACTTGATTTGATTCCGAGCAAGTTTTTCTATAAAAAGGGGTTGTATGTCCCTATTTTTAATCATTCACAATCATTATTTCCTCTCTCTCTCTAAAGCTAGAAGCTTTCTCTCTCTCTATTCTTTTTTTAAACCTTCCCTTACAAAATTCTACATTCATTAGTTCTAGACACACCTAACCATGTTCGAAGTTTCCTTCGCCCTAGACATGAAAGGATGATACTTTATGAGGAAAAAGATACGAGGCATCCAAGTAAGTAATTTAATTGTTATTTTGATGTAGAAATCATGTTTTGATTAATTTTATTCCTAGTATAATGTTACGATGTTCTGTATTGCTTCCTAGTATCATGTTTAGGGTAATAACTAAAATTTCTAATATCATGCATGTTTCTGGTATCATGTTTAGGTTTTTTATCATGTTAGTATCATGTTAGGGCTAAAGCTTTGATCTTTAATGTTTAGTTACATACTAGGGTTTGTTATTAATCATGTTAGTATCTGTAGACATCTACTTTTGGCCTCTTGTCCCGACAGGAAGTGCAATGACGATAAATAAAACCATCTTCGTGTTAGATTGAAGTGGAGAATGCTTATGGATAAATGATTAAGCCACAAAACACAAAAACTAGCCCAAAATAAAATTAAAAAAATAAAGCTAAACGAGGTCCAATTAACTAAATCCGATCATTATTAGGCTTAAGCCCGTGCTTAAAACCCAATAATGACGGATTTAGGAGCGCCTATGTTAAATTTTAATGTTGTCGCAGGAAAATCCGCGCGCATCTCAATTTGTCGCGCTGGGCAGGCGCGCACAACTAATTCAGTTGCGCGCGACACTCAGCGTAACCTCTAGAGATGCGCTCGCGGAAGATTCAGAATTTTATGAAAATATAGAATCGAATCTTACCACAATACTACGCGTAAGACACTCAGTTGCGTTGCATATGCCAGCGCAACCAAATCACTTGCGCTGGGATGCCGCGCGCAACTAATCCTGTTACGCACGGCACCTGCTGCGGCAGAATGTTCAAAACCCTAATCCTATCCATTCCCTATAAATAGAGGCTTAATCCGAGGCTCAAACACACAGAAAAATAACCTAAAACTCTAACAGAATACTTGTGAACTTGTGCTACCTAAATCCTCTTGTCCTAAACACTCACCCCTTGATATTTTGTTACTACGCTGGAGGTTCCCCATCAAGAAGGTGTCCATAAGTGTTCTAAACGGATATCTAGCAAAGAGAAGTGGTAAATTCCCGAGCACTTAGATAAATCATATTTATTTTCTTGTTTAAAGGAACCTTAATTAATTAATTAGTGTTGTTTGATTATCTTAAAAGGACTAATTAATTATTTCCACATAGCATCTTGCATTAATAAATATTAGAATTGGATAATTAATAGTTGGTTGATCACTTAAGCCAAGGCGAATATTGTTTATTTTCTTGTTCCTTGCACGAAATTGATTAAATAAATAATAACGACGTTGCAATGTAATTCCTACGAAAATTAACGTGTGTAAATAAAATCAACTACCTTAGTTTTAGGTATCGCATTGCATATATTGTTTGGTAATGAAATTGCAAATAAAGGAAGAGATATTAGAGGTCGTACTAGTGCTAGAATATCGATTCCTCTCTAAAAGGAACGTTATTTTAGTACCCTCGCTCCCGAACTCATTTCTTGTTTATGTAGACCAATTTGGGCATGGGTAAACTTACGATTTGTGCAAATTATTCCATGAACTCCACATGGAAGAAAGGCATGAACGAGGTTTATGAGTTTTCCTAAAACGCATTGGCGACTCCTACTTGTTTCTTACAAAAAAGCGTGATGAGAGTATCATTTCTAACTCAAGGTCTCCCAAACAGTCAAAAATTAAAATCCTAATACAACCTAACAAGTGTAAAGTCCTAGGCGTTTAAGTTGTCATGGGAATCTAAGGAAGGACCCCTTTACGATGGGATCACCCTCCTTACAGTGGCGACTACGCTGGGGACTAAGAGGTTACATGATTAGTTCTTAATTATGGTCCAAGGTTTCCAACACTAGGTTTCCTATGGGTTGTAACGAGAATTAACTTGGATAATCTCTAGTTAGAGAGTGGGATTCGAACACATAATATCTTCCTTTTGCGCAAAAGTAAAAACCAATCAAGCAACATTACATCATGCATAAGTATAGCACTTTAACCATTGGGGATTGGCTCATTGATTAGGGGTTACCAATACTAGGCTTCTATCCCGAAAAATAACAATCATCCCACTTATATCACCAACAAAATGTTGGGAGGACGATATCATGAGTCAACATGTTGAGTGATTGATTAGTGCATCGTTTCTTAAGATATGGTACCTTTGGACACCCAAGCTTCTTTGACCTTAGAATGGCATTGTGTGAATCTTGGCTTATGATATGCTTTACGTGCTTATGTGACTATGTGCAACGTGTTAGGATAGTATTTTCTTTTTTTAGTTTGGTCTAGGTTTACGAAGTGGTGTCTTCGTAATTTTGAGTCATATTCGAAGGGTAACATAAAAAAAAAAAAAAAAAAAATGATGACAAAACAAATAAAAGCGATCGAATTATTAAATAAATAAATAATTTACGATCAGGTGGCGCGCGTAACATGATAAGTTGCACGACCCCAACAAGCACAAATGATTTGGTTGCGCGACCCTAACAAGCACAAGAGATTTGGTTGCGCACGACATTCGCGCGCAACTCAGTCTCTTGCGTGCGCTCACTGTTACGAGTCAATTTGATTTCTCAATAAACAAGTTGACTCATTCAAACAATACCTTCATCAGAGAATTGTTTAAGGAAGATGTTATCAGTTCAAATATATCTTACGTCATTTATTTGTTTTCCTTTTAAACAAGCGTATCGATTTACTTATCCTCTTTTACTTCCTTTAGGGCCGGTTCTCAAGCATGGGAACGAAGACTCCCGGGCGCTCGTATTCTACGTTTATCATCAAGTAATCCACCTCTTTCAAACCACCTTACCTCGACAACTAGTCCTAGTCCAACAACAATGTCAACCATCGAACAACTCCAAGTAGAGAATGCTCGATTAAGAGAAGAAAAGGCTCAAGAGGCCAAGGAAATAAGAATTAAGAAACTTGAAAAAGTTGAAAAGAAAAATGTCGAGGCTCTACCTTGCAACAAAATATGGAACAATTATCCGTCAAAGAAAAGTCGTTAGAGAAGCTTGTTCTTCGTTCCACCATGGGGAACAAGTACTTCGACGCAGAAAAGTTTGCTCCTCCCTCGGGTATTGCTTTGCTATAAACGTTCATAGCTACGGACTTGCCAATATTTAAGGTGACCAATAATTTAATAAACCACTTAATGTGTTTTATTGGCACCATGGCATTAAAGGGAGTTGATCCTAAGCTTTATGCTCTTAATTTCCCTTTATCTTTAGACCCAACCGCGAGAGAGTGGTACTATGGGTTAGATCCAAAATTTAAAACAATATGGGAAGATGTAGTTTCGGCTTTTATTACCCAATATGAGAGTAATAACATAGACTTCAAATCGAATCTACGTGAGCTTGAAATGCTGCAAGGCAACGTTGAAGGTTTCCTTGCTTTCTAAGGTAGATGGTGAGAAAAGGCGGCCCACCTTGCCCAAAGGCCACCTAAACTCGAGTTGGTACAAAAATTCATCGACAACTGTCATGAAAAGTACAACAAACATCTACGCTACCTTGGTCTAGACACTTTTCAAAAGGTCTATTATGTGGCTACTAGATTGAAGATGATCTTGCTAAAGAGAAAGCAAATAAACCCATTATCATCATCAACCTAAGAATAACTAAAAAAAGGGGAATGATAATAGATCATCCTCTATTGATGTATTTGCGAGCATTACGCAATACAATGATACAAATCAATATAATGATCCTAGAAAGAGGTGGACAAAAGAAATAAATTTTACACCATTTCCTGTAAGCAATAAAGAGTTATTAGAAAAATTAAGCGAAAAAGGCTTACTTGCGCCAACATGCCGACACCACCCACTCCACTAGAAAGAAGGTTTCCTCAATGGGATGGTAATGCTTATTGTGCTTATCATAGAGGCGTTGAGCACGATACTGAACGTTGCTACGTCTTAAAGCACAAAATACAAGATTTAGTAGACGATGGGAGAATTCCCACGCCTAAACCTAACAATAATGCATCCCCATTAGGGGTGTTTCATATTGATGAGGATCATATGGGAAGTGGTGCATTCAATCCTTTAAACTATATCACACCTACAGAAAAAACCTCTAGCCACAATACTCATGGGGCAACTAACGAAGTATGTGGATTATGGGGCGACAACTTTCAAGAATTATATGTTTCTAAGTATGCCGCCGTCCCACCTCCATCTTGTTTACAAAATGAGACAAATAGAGCACTTGATTGAGATCATTTCTTGGGGAAGTCACAAGACCTGTCAAATCTCTCCTTGGATGAACAATGGCATCAAGCACAACTCATGGAACATCTCGTAATGGAGGCACATCCATAGCGTCTAGAAGAAAGTTGGTTTGTGAGTCCTACGACTAATCCAAATGAAGTAGATCATCTAACTCGTTCTACGCGAGTTTATCAAGCACCACAACCACCAAATGGATCTTCGACCACACAAAATCAAACTTAAGGTCAAATGAAAAAACAAGACCACCTCTACTTGAGATGGAAGATCCATTGGTTAAAAAACTTCGCCAATCCAAGGAGAATGTTAGCATTAGGGAACTCTTAAGTACTTCTAAAGAACATAGGAATTCTCTTATGAATGCTCTAACGGCCTTGTCTGTAAGCACAGACACAACCCCTCAAGAACTTGTTAGCTTGCTTACTAGCGAAAAATCCGATAAATAAATCATTTTCACTAGTCATGATTTGCCTTCAAAAGACACTACCCACAATAATGCATTATACCTAACGGTGGTCCAAGGGATACAACATCCCTCTTATTTTGGTAGATAATGGGTCAGCTGTAAACGTATGCCAATTGCAAATTGCAAAATGCCTAGGCCTTAAATCTAGAAAAAGACTTTCAATCGACAACACAAAGTATTAGGGCCTACGACAACTCGAGAAGATCGGTGTGTGGAACTATTCAGCTACCAATTACCTCAGGCCCAATTAAAAAGATGGTTGAGTTCCATGTTATGGACATTAAACCTACATTCAACCTTCTACTTGGACGTCCTTGGATACATGAGCTTGGTGCAATACCATCCTCACTTCATCAAATGATTAGGTTGAACTATCATGGACTTCCTATGACTATACATGCTTCTCCATTCAAAATAGCCATAAATGACCAATCACTTTTGGAAATAAACCATGATAATGATGAAGAGGACATGTGGGGATTTTCCGTAGAACCAATCTACACAATTGAAATAGAAGAAAACCTTGAAGAACCATTCAAGCTTGATCCATATTCTACCAATATAGTAAACAACATCTTATTCAAGAGTAGTTACTTTCCTGGGATGCCTTTGGGAATGGGAATGAAGAAATCCCTCTTACTTCCTATCCCAAAGAAAAGCTTCTCCTTTGGATTGGGTTATAAACCAACCAAAGAAGAACTAGAGTCTCACGATGCAAAAAACAAAATACGTAGAGACAACAATAAGAAAGGGATAGTCACATTACTCCCATCCTACAAACAAACCCTTAATGGAAAATTCATTAGGGATGGAGAAGATTACCCATGCCGCGACTTTCCAGAACCATTAGTTCTGGAAGGAATCAAGAAGCCTGGATTCGAAATATTTCACGATTGCTACTTCTTGAATGACGATCTTAAAATCGTCAAATCAAAACGCCCAACTCTAGGGTGCTATGATGGGAAAGCATTTAACTTTCTATTTGGACTAGAGCAAAATCTTGTCGCTACAATGACCAATCAGAATGTCATTCAAGATGAAGCTTTTGACCCAACCTCGTTGATCACCCCTTCTAATGAAACCTTTGAGCTTGGATGGAGGAAATCTTTCAAATGGACCAATCACAATGGCGATAAACTGGAGATCATCACAAGTGAAGGGAAGATGTTTGAAGAATCAGACAATGAATCTAGCATATACTCTAGGGAAGCTGAAAATTTAGGCCTTATGGCCATTACTAAATCTTTATTTTCTAGTGTAAGGACAAGGATCCAAAAAAGGATTCTTCTCTTAATGTACTCTCTTTTGAATTTAATAATATGAGATTTATTTCCAAGTATATGCCTTCTCTTGAATCTTTCAAATGCTATAACAATCAATCTAATAAAGATGATGACATTAATTAATTGGTTGAACTAATGAATGAACGAGAACAAAAGAACCCTATCATTGAAGAAACTGAAATAGTCAATATAGGAACCAAGAAAACAAAAGAGAAGTAAAAATTGGCTTAACTCTAAATCCGGAAGAGCGATCGACCCTCATATCGACGCTCAAAGAATTCAAAGACGTGTTCGCTTGGTCATACAAGGACATGCCTGGCATAGATAGGGAAATCACGGAACATATAATTCCCTTGAACCCTTCCTCAAAACCAATAAAACAAAAACTTCGACAGATGAAACATGATGTCGCATTAAAAATAAAAAAAAGAAGTACATAAAAAATTAGACGCAGGTTTCATTTGCGTATGTAATTGCCCAAAATGAGCGGCGAACATCGTCCATGTCCCCAAAAAGGATTGACGAGTTCGCATGTGTATTGATTTTAGGGACCTTAATAAGGCTAGCCCTGAAGACGATTTTCCTCTACCACATATTGATATATTGGTAGATAACATGGCTGAACATGCGATGTTGTCCTTTATGGATGGATATGCAGGTTACAACCAAATTTTAATGGCAAGAGAAGACGAAGAAAAGACATGCTTTATTACCCCTTAGGGTACATATTGCTACACAATCATGCCATTTGGTTTAAAAAAATGCAGGAGCTACGTACCAAAGAACGACAACGACACTCTTGCACGATCTGATGCATAAAGAAATAGAAGTGTATGTGGATGATATGATCGTAAACTCCAAAGATAGAATGGGACATATAAAAGCTTTACGCAAATTAGAGGGTTCCTTGGCAAATTACAGTACATTAGTCGATTCATCAACAAATTGACTATGACTTGTGAGCCAATATTTACAAAACTGAAAAAAGAGGAAAAACATGAATGGGACGATCAATGCCAAAAGGCCTTTGAGAAAGTCAAAGATTATCTCAAAAGTCCACCAATTTTTGCACCACCAGTACCCAAAATATCTTTTAGACTATATATCACAGTTATAGACATGGCCACAAGCACCATGTTAGCACAAGAGGTACAAAAAGTTAAGCGTGCAATATATTACATAAGTAAAAAGTTCATTCAATATGAAACAAAATATAGCACCTTGGAAAAAACAAGTCTAGCATTAGTGTGGGCAACTAAATAATTACGACATTATATGCTACCACACACCACTCATGTAATTTCCCAACAATATCTGATAAAGTATTTGTTTGAACAACCGCCTATACAAGGAAGGATATCCAAGTGGTTGGTGATGTTGGCCAAATTTGAGCTAAAATATATTCCTGAAAAGTCAATGAAAGGAAAAATGTTTTCTGATTTTCTAGCCCAACATCCAATTAAAACAAGTCATGCAGAAACTACTCATCTTCCGGATTAAGAGATTCTTATGACACAAGATGACAAATGGGTAATTTACTTCGACGATACATCCAATCAAAAAGGATGTGGCGTAGGGATGTTACTCATAAGTCCAGAGGGAGCACATACTTCAATCTCTGTCAAATTAGACTTTGAGGTTACTAATAATGCCGCGGAATGTGAAGCGTGCATTATTGGATTAGAAGCAGCCGCTAGCATAGGTGTGCAAATTAGAGGTATATGGAGATTCTAGTTTGATTATAAATCATATACTAAAAAAATGGAAAATAAAGAACTCCACAATGATATTATACCAAGCACACCTAGAGCAACTCATCGAGCATTTTGAACATATTGATTTCAAATATCTCCCAAGGGATGATAATCAATTTGTCGATGCGCTAGCGAAATTAGCCTCGGTGATCAACATTCCAGATCACTTAAATATGATGCCATTATGCGTTGATAGAAGAGAAGAACCAGCATATTGCAACGCAATAGAGGAAATAAATGACATTGAAGGAGATAATCCTTGGTATGATCATATACTCCAATATATTACCCATGGCACATACCCTTAAAATACTTCATCGAAAGACCAACGAGCCTTAAGAATACTTGCAGCACAATACGGTCTAGTAAACAATTAATTATGAAAAAAGAGGCCTAATGGTAAAATCTTATCATGTATAGACCAACCCGAATCCACACGCCGTATGGAAGATACTCACAAAGGTGTTTGTGGACCTCACATGAATGGTAAAATTCTTGCAAAGATAATTTCACGACAAGGGTACTATTGGTCCACTATGGAACATGACTGCATACAATGTGTCAAAAAATGTCCAAAGTGATAAATGTTCGCTAATTTACAACACCTTCCACCATACGAACTATCTACAACCTCACTTCCCTTTGGCCTTTTTCAACTTGGGGGATTGACATAATTGGTAAAATTACTCCAACAGGAGCAGGAGGGCACGAGTACGTATTAGCAGCCATCGATTACTTTACCAAGTGGATTGAGGCTGCTTCTTACGGGAATATCACTTCTAAACAGGTCGCAAATTTTCTCAAACAAAACATATTTTGTAGATATGGAGTTCCACATGAACTAATTAGTGATCAGGGATCTCAATTCAAAGCTGAAGTCGAGACCCTCTTAACTCGTTATAAAGTAAAACATCATCACTAATCTCCATACAGACCTCAAATTAATGGAGGTGTAGAATTGGCAAACAAAAACATCACAGTCATCGTTAAGAAAATGGTAGAAAAATATAAAGACTGGCCGAATAAACTACACTTCGCATTGTGGGGTTATTGAACATCCATACGAACATCAATAAGGGTAACTCCGTACTCCTTAGTTTTCGGAATGAATGCTGTTCAACCAGTCAAACACGAAATACCATCCCTACGCATCGTACTCAAAAGTAAGCTATCGGAAGCTGAATGGGTAAGAGCAAGGTATCAAGAGCTTTTATTCCTCGATGAACGACGATTAAGAGATTTGCATCATATACAAGTCTACCAACGTCGCATTACGTGTCATTTTAATAAAAAGGTAAAACCCAGAAATATCAAAGAAGGTGACTTTGTACTAAAGGAGGTTTGGGGTCCACCAACCGATCCAAGAGGGAAATTCAAGCCTAATTGGATAGGTCCCTACCGTGTAATTGAAATCCTATCAGGAGGAGCCGTCAGATTAATGGATATTGGAGGAGATGAAATTTGCCAATTAATAAACATTGATCGACTTAAAAAATATTACATATGAAATCCGGATAAACTCGTTCATTCATTAAATAAATCATTTTTAGCATTCAATCGAAAGATTCTAAGTGTTATGCACTTTACCGAATAACACGGCAAAGCACATACCACTTGGGGGAGGGTAATGTAAATTAATAAGATCATTCTAATTTTTTCGAACATCAAGAAAAACTCTTCACACTTGGGGGGTAATAATGCAAAAAAATAAAATAAAAAATTTTAACACTCGTAGCACAGTTGTCACGCGTAACTGTAATAGTTGCGCGCGAATGTCACGCGCAACAAATTTCGTTGCTCGCGCAACCTCAGATGTTGCGCGCGCCACCTGACGATGAAGTACGAACCCGGATTTTTTATGTTAGAAAAAAGTTTTGACTTTTACTTGCGACAAAAAGAAGGTGTTTCTTAAATATAAAATATACTCGGAAAATAAAAAATTAAACTTTGATTTGAATGTTTTATTTTTAAACAAAGTTTGATTAATTTTTTCATTTAAAAATATTCAAGAGATTAAAGAAAAAAAAATATAATATACAATAAATAAAAAAGAAGAACTATGCAAAGACCTAATTTCGTATTAGGAATACGTAGGCAATCTTTATGATTCGATCATATCAAATTTTAAAAAATAAAGCTCATTTTTATTTTATTCAAAATTCAAAAGAGAAAGACATTATTGAATTATATAGTAAATGACAAAAACAAAAAAAAAAAACATAGTAGTGATTACACTTTATTCAAATTAAACTAATGACAAAAATTGTGTAACACTTTAAGGTTTTACTATATCCTCAATTGTCACGGATGATGGAGGAGTAGTTTCCATCACAGTATTTTCAGAACCCTTGGAGCTTTCCCCTACACTCTTCTTTTTCACCAAAGCATTGTTCTTCAATTTAGGGATTGAGGCCTTTGCAACATCTATTCCTTTCCCTTTGATGATTGGAGCTTTCTTGCGAGTATGGTGAAGGTTCTTTGATTTTCACACCTTTTTGCGCGGGTTTTGAAGGAGCTTTCCATTTTGTTTCCTTCGAACGAGCCTTAGGGGATGAGAAGTCTAATTTTCTTCTCACTCTTTTGTTTTGGCCACTAGGAGGAGTAGTAGTGGCCGAATGTATCAAAGGCTTAGGTGGATTGCGAGTTGTGGCGGCTTGAAGTTGAGATCGAGCCTTGTTTAATTCGCCCTTATCCGCCACATTCATCCAAGCTTTGTAAAAGGAAGATAATACAATACTCGCGGTAGGATTTTGTACTACCCATCTTGGAATACTTGACCAATATTCCATCCTACGAGGAATTCATTCAGGTTTAAAGATCACATCTTTAGGGGCATCACAATCTTGCAGGGAAATAATTTGTTTCTTCTCGTATTGTCTCATTACCCTGCAAGGAAAGATATAAGTAGTACTAGATAGGCCTAGAAGCCTAATATAAGGGAAATTAAAGCTATTTCCCACCATACTACTTATGTTCCACCAAGGAATCATAAAGCGTATGTTGGGAACCCAATGACAGAAAAATGACGTCCATTCTTCTTCATTCTTATGCTTGTAAAGAATTTGACGTCTAGGGAATGTCCTTACTCCGTTAGCCTCAAGATTTTGTGGCTGATCAACAATTCGCAAACGCTCCATGAGGCAAATCTAAAAAAAAAAGAAAAAAAAATTAGTTTGTGATTTTACATAAGCAGGTAACGCGCGCATCAAAACCAGTTGCGCGCACCAACCGCGCGCATCACAGAAGATTGCGCTGGTCATTCCAGCGCAACTTCATGACTTGCGCTGGAATACGACGTAAAATAAAAAACAAAACAAAAGAAAACGAACGTGTAATATGAGTGGACTTCCCGTGAAACCGTTTTTGTTAGGGTCTCCCCTATGGTGATTCAAGCATAGAACGGTTTCCGCCAAAGCCAAAGGAGCGGGTGAATGACATCCCTCTATTTGCTCCACTATAGACACCATGGAATAATCTCCATACTCTTTGTCTGTCCTAAGTAAACAGTTAACAACAAGACAATAACATAAAGCACGAATTTTAACGCGTTGTTTAGTCATGTTGACATGAGGGGCGACGAAGTGTTCAGTAAATTGAATCAAATTCACGCCTTCTTCACTTCCAATGTTAGTCATATCATTGTCAGACAAACCAAAAAATCTTTGGAATATAGGTTTGGAATCCGACAAGGTAGGTGCATAGGTCACAGGGAGAGTATTTGTAGGAAAGCCTAGCATGACCTCAAACTCACCAAGAAGTGGGACAATCTCGTCCCCCTTAAACAATAAAAGATGATGGTTAGAGTCCCAATGGTTGACGGCGGCATGAAGAAAATCAAAATTGATTACTAGTTGCATACAGTTCAATAAAGGGTCTAATGGTAAATTTTGAAAGCTAGTTTATCCTCGGTTGAGAGGGAGGTGACCCATTGCTTCAAACGTTGTTTAAAAGTTTTCACCATTTTTCAAATAAAAAATATTAAAAAAAATAAAAAAAAACAAAAAAACAAAAGACAAGAGAGAGAATTTAGAGAGATTACTTCTTTTTAGTTTAATATTACTAAGCGAATGAATGCAAGATACTTAAAAGCCTACACGAAACCACGCTTAAATAGACCCAAGAGGGGCAAAATTTTGGCAATTTTCGCTCGAAGCAAAGTTCACTAGCAGGTGGCGCTCGCAACTCATGAGTTGCGCTCGACATCCGCGCGTAACCAATTCACATGCGTGCGACAGCCGCGTGCTACTCCTCCAGTTACGCGTGTTTGCTCTGTCGGAGTTAGGATTATTTCCGTATTTTTGAGTACATAATGACGAAACTCACGAGATCTTAAGACAAATCATACGCTTACCTTTTACTTACCTTTGTGTCCTTTTTCTTAATATGTTCTTATTTTTCCTAATTTATTTTCCTTAACTTTTTTCTTTTCTCCTTTCCTTTTTTCCTTTCTTTTTCCTATTCATGTGTTTCCTTTTTGTTATTTTTTTGAGGGGGGTAAGTCAGGAACCCTTCCCTCCCTCAAAATTTTTTTTGGGAACCCTTCCCTCCCTTAGAAAATTTTTTGCAAGAAAACTTTTCCAAATTTTTATGTATAATAATAGTAAAAAAAAAATAAATAAAAAATAAAAAAGAAGAAGAAGAAAAAGGTAAAAAAATAAAAAAAAAATGTACACATGGAAACAAAAGAAAATGACATATATATACAAAAAAACGTGTCATATGTACAACAAAAAAATATATACATTTGTTTCCTAATAAAAAAAATGTGTGTAAAAAGGAGGTCAGGATGGTCGGCGACTCCCAGACAACTGTTGCACATCCTGCAAAATCCGAGCAAAGATTAATACATAAAATAGGTGATAACTTCGTTAAAAGAAAAATAAAAATATAATAAACTTACTGCGACCATCCGATGATCACGGCATGACAAAGTGATGAGAGCTCTCCGATAAGCAGCTCGGAAAGCGCACAAAGTCCTCACCATGCCGTTCACGGTCTCTCGTGGAACCTGTTCCAAAATACAAGGACAGCTAGCAAAATGTGTATATGAAAATATATATATAAATACATATGCATAAGGAACATACCGACTCGACCGTCTCATGAACAAACGGTATTCCCTCCTCATCCTCCGCTGCTGGAAGGATCTAACAAATTACCAACCCAACGACATCGATATACGTGATCTTCGCCGTATGAGGCACCCAACCACCTAGCTCAACCCGCTGAAAAATAAATAAAATAAAAAGATCAAAGTTTCGAAAAAATAAATATAAATAACAAAAAGAGAGTTAAAGTACTAACCGAAACAAAAGCTGGGAAAGGAGTCAGCCTAGATGCAATGAAAGTTGGATACGATGCATCCGGCAGCACCAGCTGCTCCGCTGGATAAACTAAAATCGCCTGAGCTCGGTCCTTAGTAGACAGCAAATCCGGACGTAACATCCGGATCGGAGGATCCACGGGAACCTTGGGCTCCTCAAATGAAGACTGCCAGAGAACACGCTCGCCTTAAAACCAAGCGTATGTCCTTTGGAAGACTAAAAGTCCCTGATAAAGGGCCCGAAAATGGTAACGAATCATGCCAGACCGAACGGCCTTAGGGACTCCAACGATCAAACTCCAAGGACGGAGATTGATCTATAAACACAACCACAAGAAAAATCATCAAAAAATAAATAATAAAAAAAATCAAAAGATGCACATGTAGTTGGAATACTGATCGATGCACGAGTCGCCAAAATGCCGACAAAAGTGGCTCGTCGCTTCATAATTGTAACCAATCGATGGCCGATAGGAAAACGAGCAGCCCCAAGCATCCTGGGGGCTAAGAAAGGCAGGTACGAGTACCCCCAAGCCTAAAAACCGAAAAATGATAAGCTTAAAAGAGAAAAGAAAAAATAATAATTTAAAAGGCTTAAAGAACGTATCTCAAGAATACGACCGTGCCATGTAAGGGAGATCCGAGGCACCTCTGTAGCTGTCGCGGAATCCATCACCCGAGTCGCCTTGCCCATAGATGTAAGCATACGTGCATACGACACCTCCGCCCAACTCAGGTTACCTACTTGCCCCAAATCACTGAGGCAAATAAGTAACCCAATAGCGAAACGTTCTCCTCGATCACTCAAGATAGTGACGAAAAGAACGTGAGCAATGTATATCCAAGCTCGTTAGCCGACAACTCGTTGGCAAGAACCGAGTACGGACAAGATTGCGCGTACAAGTAAAGGGCCGCCGCGAGACGGTCTCGTACAAGATCGTGCAGTCTCTCGTCTGACCCCTTAACGATCTCTATGGCTACGCGCTCGCCTCCAAAAGGAAAACTCGTAATCAAAGAGAAATCGAAAGGTGTAACTATCATCTCTCCCCATGGAAAGTGGAAAGTGTTGGTGGAATCCCACCAAGACTCCAACAATCCACAGAGGAAAGCTGACGATGCAGGCTGACTCGATAAATCCCGAAGAGCCGCCAGTTGGGAGCTAATCCCCAAAAGCTCCACAATCTCTTTTTCCACCTCGGGTAAACTCGCAAAATAGGTTCGCAGGTCACCAGAGCCATATAAACGCATGCTAGGCTCACTCTAAGGAAAATAAAAAAAATTATAATAAAAAAAATGGTTATGGTTTGAAAAGGAGAAAAAACAAAGGAAAAGAGAAAAATGAAGGCGCAAAGAACTCACGATGCTGCGCCACCCTCTAATCGAGACATGTTGATCGGGGTCCCACTTAAGGGCCCTAGGATCCCAAATGGGAGGAGCCTCCCAAACCACATCCTCCTAGCGACGTCGATCGACTGCGACGCGTTGCTCCCGAACCTTTTCTCTAGGACGGGTCACCCTCTTTCGAGGGAGAACCGCCTTGTCAGGACCCTCTAGAATCTCCTCAACATCGACGAATGGAGGCAAGTCCATGATATGATGGATAAAGTTTCTTTATTAGTTTACTTCCTTTCCTAAACTAAGCTAATATGCGTATTCTAGACCCATTTCGGAAGCATAACGGCTGCCGATAGGGCAAAACACAAAAATTGAATGCCGCCCATACTTGGGGGCTATGATACCTGCAGTTAAACTAAGTAAATGGGGGCTTCTAACACCCACAAAAGCCATCCTATACTAGTTTCACCTAAGCATTCAAGGGATTGTATTTCAAACTCTCAAAGAATCAACTACTCCTAGACAAATAACATTAGTAAAAACGTGATTATCATCTACCAAACAATATTGGGGTTTAAACATGGCAAAAATAAGCTAAGAGTATGCTTCGCGCCATTTTTCAACAATTCAAAATTCGCAAAAAGTGAATTATTAAAGTAATATTGGTTCCATCACTATAATCTACTTCATAATCAGCAAATGTAACCAAAATGAGAAAGAAAAAGCACTAAAATCGAGCGAAATTCGAAGAAAAAGAGCAAGAACAAACTTGAACAAAGAAATTCTCATATAAGGTTCAATACGTAACCATTTTTCATGAAATTTGTTGCAAAACACTCCTTACATAGTATAACAACATGGGACAAACAATTTCAAGAATAATAGACCAAATCGAAAACCCCCAAATTCGAAATTTATGGTTTAACAGTTTGAAAATCGTCCCAATTAAGCCAAAATCAAACAAAATTTAACAAAAAACTTACATTGAATTGTGGCAAATATGAATAAAGGGCGAGATCTACTTCCTTTAGCTTCAAAAAAAAAAGAAAATTCGAGATTCCTTGAGAAAGAAAGAGGCGAAAATGGTGAAGGAAGAAGAAAGAGAGTGCGAAATAAAATCGCGCTCAGCGATTTCATTTTGCTGATATAACTGTCGCGCGTAACTCATAACGATGCGTGCGCCTGGAATGCGCGACCCACCGATACTGGTCACTAAAATGACCTGAATCATGATTTTGATCTGTATGATCATTTTTCAACAGTTTTTGCTCGTTATTAGACTTAATGACGCGCAAATTATCAAAATCTTTTAAATTGCTTTGCATATTGTAGTTTGTTTTCGTATTTGTTAGTTTTTTGCATCATTCTTGCATTCACACCGTGATTTGTGCCTTCCCTAAGCATACGTTTTGAACATTTTTCGTAATAGTGTCTTAAGACGTTCCGTGGTGGTGCTTTACGTAAAAGCACCCATAGACAGGTTTGTCATTTTACAGTACTGACATTACAAATGTCCGACTTTTCTTCTTTTTTCATGTCCGAAGCAAAAAGGAAGGCGTTGTTGTAGAAACCCTATTTGTTTCTCCCCAAAACCAAACCCAGTGATAAGTACCTATCACATCGAATCATAATCGAATGAAGTGAAAATGTGGAAAGTTTAGTTTTGCGGAAAGTTTTAATTTCTTTTATCTTCTCTCTGTTTTTGAAAACCTATTTTAAGAAAACAGCCAATCTAATTCGGTTGGTCCATGATATGGGTCCAATAGTAGCGTAGTAGGATGGGGCTTGACAAGATCTTTCCAACGATATATTATAAGCCCAATTTCGATGAATAATAAGGAAGTTATGGCCAAATTACCGAACTGGGCCCGGTTTGAGCCTTATATGCGGCCCAATGATCTAGAGGAGGGCCTAATATGGATTTATTATTCCTTATGCAATGAGGAATGGTTTTAGTCTTCTGGATTCTTATAGAAGGTTCTTTTCATTCCAAATTCAATTAGCATCGATAAATTGACTTTTGTTGACTTTTTAGAGTTTTAATCAGAATCAAAGAACGTTTTTTGAGGTAAATATGATTTTATCCTCTTGTACGATTAAATTATATCTGATTTTAGAAAACGCGTTAAAAACGGGATTAGCGCCTAACGCCAACATTAGCGTCTGGCGCCTGACGCTAGCGTTAGCGCCTGGCGCTAATGTTAGCGTTTGGCGCCAATTGTCGGCGTCGGCGCTAATCAAATTTTATCTGCGTCAGAACTCTGTTTTGATGTTTTATCTTTTTGGTTGATTTTCTTTATAAATAGCCTTCTAAAAACTCCGTTTTGAAATCATTAATTCTTATTCTTTCAAATTCTCTCTCTCACCAACTCTCATCAAGAAATTCTTGATTACTCTCTCTCTCCCTTTTCTAAACTAGCCTTCTCTCAAATATAAAAATTCCACATTTATTAGATTTAGAAACACCTATCCATATTCGAAGTTGCCTTCACCCTAGACATTGAAGGTTTTAATTTCTGAGGGTTTGGTCCCAAATCTTTATTTCAATTATTTAATTAAATTGTTTTAATTATTATTTTCCTTGAAGTTACTAACGCGTGTATTTTGTTATTAGAAAGAGGTACGAGACATCAAAGTAAGTACTTTAATGGTTTTTATTGATGTTATGATATAGATTTCATGCTTAGGTTGTTATTATGATATTCCTAGTATCATGTCTAGGGTAAATTTAATATTAAGTATGATTAAAGGTATGATGCCTTTTATATTCTTCCTAATATTTTTTCATGTTAGTATCATGTAAGGGTTAAAGCTTTGATTTTTATTGTTTAGTGACATGCTAGGGTTTGTTATTAATATTGCTAGTATCATGCCTAGGATCTTGCTAATATAATTATTCTTTAACGTGATTATGATAATTATGATTATAATTGTTATAATTTATGATGATTATTGTTATGATTATTTATTATGTTGCTTGATGATATTTATTTTTATTGCTTGATCACACCTTTTATGCATGTTTTAAGGGAATTGGTACTTGTAATCATGCTTAATAAGATAATTAATAATCTTGTTAGGATTAAATATGATTATAATTCAAGTGATCGCCAATGATAGATTTATTTGTGCATTATATTCAACCAACATAGATAAACAGGTTTAGGGTTAATCCTATTGATTGCATGTTAGTCAGAAAGTGCACATGAATACGATCAGAATAAAGTAGAGGCCTATTATTAGGGCAGGTTCAATCTCTTTTAGGTTGGATTTGTACCTTCATCCCCGAACCCTATTTGGTTCAAGACCTTATTGGAGTTGACGATCTCTTGGATCGTTAAGGGGTGTAACGTTCACCTTGTGAACGGTTTACAAGTTCCTAAAACTTGTTGGCGACTCTTTTGCCCTATCTTCTTTCCCTTTGGACGCCACCATACTTTAGTGTATGATCACAGTGGGGTTTAAGGTAGGGTTAATGCTTGAAATATTCCCTACAATTGTCATACAGCGTAAAAATGCAAAAGGCGTATCGTACGGCGTAGGTGTTGCGTAAAATTTCACTTCAGCTCAAGCTTTGCCAGATCCACCTCTCAGAACTAAAAGGTGGAGGATTACTTTAGGCGTTAGCTCACGAGTCGACAGGCGCGCCGAACCATCAGGAACAGACACTTCTTGATTGGAAGCAAATACAGTAGTTAGTAAGCTTACTAGGTTACCGGACAGTTAGGGTGTTCGTCCACCCCTGTATAAAGAAGCGACGAGACGATGTCGCGCCTATGTAGTCACGTGCCCCAGTCCTGAGACACGTGTACTCATCTTGTGGACAAAACTGCTGAGAGAGTTGCTGACTTTCTTCCCTCTCACTAGATTTGGATATATGCCTCCAGTCCTGAGACATGTATTTCTATCTTGTGGACATCCGGCTCGAATATCAAAAACCCCCTTTTCATCAATTTACTTTGTTAAAGTCAGGATAAAGTTTCAATGACATATCGAGGGACTTTAGACCAACGATGACACGAATGAGAGGAAATCATCCCCTTTTATTCTTTTTTAAAACTGATCTCTACTCATAACTTGATATCACCCAGAACACCTTTACTTGTAAAAGCGTTCTACAATTGCAAAGGGTCAATCTAGATTCTTTAGCGTGTTAAGACAAGAAAAAACCTTTCCTAGCCTTAATAGCTACTTGTTTTGAACACTTAGCGAACCAAGGATCGTTTTCGCATCTTTAACAAATCTGAAAGATTCTTTATTCTATGAGAACTTTGCAGAATGAGTCTCGGATTTATTTCCTTGACTACTTTGATCATCGTCTATTCTAGACTCGATCAAAGTGGGGGCTAACTTTAGACATCTACTTTTGGCCACCTGTCCCGACAGGAAGTGCAATGACGATAAATAAAACCATTTTTTTGTTAGATTGAAGTGGAGAATGCATATGGATAACTGGGTAAGCCACAAAAAACAAAAACTAGCCCAAACTAAAAAAAACACCAATCTAAATGAGGTCCAATTAACTAAATCCGATCAATATTAGGCTTAAGCCCATGCTTAAAACCCAATAATGACGGATTTAGGAGCGCCTAGGTTAAATTTTAATGCTGCCGTAAGATAATCCGCGCGCATCTCAATCAGTCGCGCTGGGCAGGCGCGCGCAACTAATTCAGTTGCGCGTGACACTCAGCACAACCTCTAGAGATGCGCTCACGGAAGATTCATAATTTTATGAAAATATAGAATCGAATCTTACCATAATGTCGCGCGTAAGACACTCAGTTGCGTTGCCCATGGCAGCACAACCAAATCACTTGCGCCGGGATGCCCTGCGGAACTAATCCTGTTGCACGCGACACCTGCTGTGGCAGAATGTTCAAAACCCTAATCCTACCCATTCCTTATAAATAGAGGCTTAATCCGAGGCTCAAAAACACAGAAAAATAACCTAAAACTCTGGCTGAATACTTGTGAACTTGTGCTACCTAAACCCTCTTGTCCTAAACACTCACCCCTTGATATTTTGTTACTACGGTGGAGGTTCCCCAACAAGAAGGTGTTCATAAGTGTTCTAAACGGAGATCTAGCAAAGAGAAGTTGTAAATTCTCAAGCACTTGGATAAATCATATTTATTTTCGTGTTTAAAGGAACCTTAATTAATTAATTAGTGTTATTTGATCACCTTAAAAGACTGTTGATGTTTAAAGGTTTTGATGATGAGGAACTTAAGTTACAGCAAACTCATCTCATAAAGACTTTTCAAGTGTTTGTTTAGCTTAGGTGAAATTGATCTTTGAGATGGAAGAAGTAACTGATGCTGAGAAGACTTGAAGGAGTTCTTTATCAAGAAAGTTATTCATAATAGAAGAAGAGTTCCCTAATAGGAACTGAGTTCCTTCACAGGAACGTTCCTTCACAGGAACTTGAAGATTGCTGACTAAGATCTTTAGAGGAACTTAGTAAGCGTGGAGTCAAAGTAAACCTACCAGAACAAGAGTGCAGCGCAGCAATGTTTTAGTTAAGATTTTATCTTCTAGATTCATTGTTAAATATGTTACGTAGGATATGCAAAAGATAAAAGATAGAAATCAGAAAAAGATTTTCTTTAAATATTTATCTCTTAAAATCAGTTTGTTAAAAAGATATTATGCTTTTTAATTAAATATTTCTATCTTATTTTCTGAAAAGATTTTCTTCAAAGGATTTAGTTAAAAACCGTGTTTTAAGATAAGTTAAGTTTTACTTATTTATCTTTATGTAAACCTACTGTTTATACAAGTAATACTTGTATAAATAGTAGAGAAGAACATGGACCTAGTTTTTGGTGAGTTTTATGCGTGAAGAATTTACAGAGCTTAGTCGTGTAAGTTTTCCAGGCTTATCATACTGTCATATTAGTTTCGGGTTTCATGCATAGCTTGCCTATCATATACTAGGTGTTAACTCTTGTATTTGGTTTTTGGTTTATTTGGGTGAGAGTATTTTTATCATTGCATACAGAGAGAGCTTCTGGTGAGAAGGGGAAAGATATGTACTGAGGGAGTACGAGAGAGTCTGAGTGTGGGACTCATACTGGGTAGAACAATGATCTGTTCTGTAGCAAGTTCATTGAGAAACTTGTGAGTAAAGGCTGAATTGTAATAGGTTGTAACTTGGTGTTTGCCCTTTTATAGTGGAACTATTTGTGTTTGAAATCCCTAAGGTAGGGTCGAGGTTTTACTTCTAGTTGGGCACTAGAAGGTTTCCTCGTAAAATTCTGTGTGCATCGCAAGTTCCTATTTTATTCTGTTTTATATTTGCAAAATTATTATTTAGGAACTCAACTTCAATTCACCCCCCCCCCTCTTGTAGTGTTCATCTCAATTAACAAAGACTAATTAATTGTTTCTACATAGAATCTTGCGTGAAATAAAGATTAGAATTGGATAATTAATTGTTCGTTGATCACTTAAGCCAAGGCGAATATTGTTTATTTTCTTGTTCCTTGCACGAAATTGATTAAATAAAGAATAACGGCGTTGCAATGTAATTCCTACGTGAATTAACGTGTGTAAATAAAATAAACTAACTTAGTTTTAGGTATCGCGTTTCATATATTGTTTGGTAATGAAATCGCAAAAAAGGAAGAGCTAGTAGAGGTCGTACCAGGGCTGGAATAGCGATTAATCCCTAAAAGGAACGTTATTTTAGTACCCTCGCTCCCGAACTCAGTTCTAGTTTATGTAGACCAATTTGGGCATGGGTAACCTTACGATACGTGCTAATTTTTCCATGAACTCCACATAGAAGAAAGGCATGAACGAGGTTTATGAGTTTTCCTAAAACTCATTGGCGACTCCTACTTGTTTCTTACAAAAAATCGTGATGAGAGTATCATTTCTAATTCAAGATCTCCCAAACAGTGAGGAACTCAAATCCTAATACACCCTAACTAGTGTTAAGTCCTAGGCTTTTAAGTGGCCATGGGAATCTAATGAATGACCCCTTATGATGGGATCACCCTCCTTACAGTATCATGCCTAGGATCTTGCTAATAATATTATTATGCTTTATTAATAATATTATTATTATAATGATGATTTGTTATCTATATTGTTATTTTTCTTGAAATTATTATTGTTATTGCTTGATCACGCATTTTATGCATGTTTAAAGGGAATTTGTACTTGTAAATACGCTTAATAAGATAATTAATAATCTTGTTTAGGCTAATATGATTATCATTTAAGCGATCTCTAATAATAGATTTGTTTATACATTAATATTCAACCAACATAGATTAAACAGGTTTAGGGTTAACCTATTGATTGCATGTTAGTCAGAAAGCGCACATGAATACGAGAAGAATAAAGTAGAGGCCTATTTTTAGGGCAGATTCAATCTCTTTTAGATTGGATTTGTACCTTCATCCCCGAACTTCCAGTCATGGTTCCAGACCTATTGGAGTTAACGATCTCCTGGATCGTTAAGGGGTGTAACTTTCACCCTGTGTACGGTTTAAAAGTTCCTAAAACATTTTGGCGACTCTTTTACTCTAGCTTCATTCCCTTTAGACGCCACCATGCTTAAATGTATGATTACAGTGGGGCTCAAGTGTGGGATGCTTGAAATATTCCTTACAAGGATAAAATATCCCAACCTCAAAAACACAAACAGAAACAACTCCAGTGAATTATACCAAAGGATAAGCACCTGCCAAGTCCTAATAGCAATACTCCAAACCACCTCCCTTAGCCCCTGAACCCACCAACGAGTAGACCAAGAAGCAAAAACATGCAGCCCGAGACAATAGAAAAACCATGGACAACCAACAACAACTTCAAACAAAGGAACTCAACTATGTGAAGCCTAATTACCAGACTTATTAAGGAAAATAAACTAAACAAACACAACATAGAACTACGAGAACACTCTAACAAGGCAAACCAGAAAACTAAGCAAGAGAACTCAGGCTAAACTAACGAGTAAAGGAATATCAATGGGAGCGACAAAGCAAAAAACAAAACCACCTCACCAACGGAATAACACCCGAAACCTTCAATAATTAACCGTCAAGGACAATGCAAGAAAGCCGCCTCACCTAAAACAGACTTAGCTTCAGTTAGGCGAGCCCTAACCTTAACTTCAGCTTTACTGTCGAGAAAAAATTAATGGAATTCCTTTCGACGACAGCATTAAGAATAGCCTTGGCTCCTTGTTTGGTTGGAGAAGAAGCTAAACCACTTGACGAGATCAAAAACGAGATGAACCACCGATGAACTTGAATACCCACCTAGCTCTAGAAACTCCCTAGTTCCTTTACCCAAAAAAATTCTAGAAAATAAAGTAAAATAAAGCAAACAAGGAAGATTAGGGCTCGCCGGCGATGGCTAGAAGAGGGGCGCCAATCACCGACAAGTTGGGATAGAGAACAAGGGAAGCGGTGGTAAGATAAGTTTTTAGGGTATTCAAGAGAGAGAAGCAGTGGTATGATGTTTGAGTCATTTGACTGTTAATTGTTGTGATAAACAATAAAGGGATGTTTAACAAAGGGAAAGAGTAAATAAGGCTTATGATATGTCTTTCATGAATGCTTCTAATGCTCGCAAACGTTTTTTGCAGCCCTTAAGCTGGATATGAATAGAGCTTATGATAGAGTGAATTGGACATTTTTGTTGTGCATTTTACAGGCATTCGGTTTTCCTCCATACTGGATTCCTATGATTCATTTGTGTGTTTTGACGGTCTCTTATTAAGCTCTGGTGAATGGTATTCCTTCATCCAGCTTCCAGCCTCAATGTGTTGGTTTAAGGCAGGGAGATCCTCTCTCATCTTATCTCTTTGTCCTTTGTATGGAGGTTTTCTCGTCCATGTTGCACCATGCGGAGGATGCCTCCCTGTTTCAAGGCATTCGCATCTCAAGGGTCGCTCTTCCCATCTCTCATTTGTTTTTTTTGCAGATGACTCTTTGTTATTTTTCCAAGTCTCTCAGGTTGCCTGTGATAATTTGTTAGAGGTGGTTCAGCGATTTTGTGAGATGTCCGGAAAAATGATCAATCTTCATAAATCCTTTGTAAGATCAGTCCTAATACCCCTCCCAATTACAGGGATTACCTAGCGAAGTGTTTGAGCTTAAAGCATCAGCCATCTCTAGGGTCATATTTGGGTTTGCCGGTGGATTTAGGTTGCAGCAAGGTTTTGGAGTTTTGTTTTTTAATTGATAAGGTTTCCGATCGCATCTCTCAGTTCGATTCCCTCTATCTGTCGACGGCATCAAAGCTAGTCATCATTAATTCAGTTTTGGTATCTTCTTTCAATCATGTCTTATTAGTCTTTAAAGTGCCAGCTTCAATTTGTAACTACATTGATAATATGCTGGCCCGATTTTAATGGAGAACCTCTTCTTCTTCAAGAGGTATGGCGTTTTGATCAGCCTTGCTTTTGCACCTTCCAAAAGGATTGGGGGGTTTAGGTCTCCGTAGTATGGAAATGGTTAACCAGGCGTTGCTTGCCCGTTAGCGATGACGTATTTTCCAGCATCCACAGTTGCTTTTGTCTAATGTTTTGAGAGCCAAGTATCCATCTCTTTGTTCTTTCAACTCAACGATCACATCTAGAGCATCATGGGGATGTCTTGGCTTGTTGGAGGGATAGTTAATCCTAAATAAAGGTTTAGCAAGGAAGGTTGGCTTGGGAAACCAGGTTAGGCTAACTAAAGATGATTTGGTGCCTGGAGGCTTGAAACTTAAAGATTCTCTGTCTGTGTTGGATGTGGGACATGTTGAAGATCCATATCATATTTGAGAGTTAGTCAATTCAGCATATTTTGGCACTAGAGAGGCCACATTGAGCTATGGATGACTTTGTCTACTGGAAATTTTCTAGGGATGGCTGCTTTTTTACAAAATCACCTTACTCCCTCTTTGTGCAGCAATCAATAAATTCGATGGCTAGTACCCAGGCTCCTGATCAGTGGTGGAAATGATTCTTAGGTATCCCGTTGCTTCCCCGGTTTAAGCTCTTCTGCTGGAAACTTCTTCATAATGCTTTGCCGGTTCTGGCCTTGTTGCTTTTTAAGGGTATTTTGGTTGATCCACTCTATATCTTCTTTCGTACCAATTCTAAAACGACTCCTCATCTGTTTTGGGATTGTCCTTGTGTTAGTCCCTTTTGGACTACGGTTATCCTGTCTCTGAATGGTACATTATCATCTTCCGTTTCATTTTCAGAGTGGATCATGGCTGTGATTTCCTCTTTCAAAAGGTCTAAGGATTTTGTTGGTCTAGCATCATTTGTTTCCCTCTTTTGGGTGATTTGGATTGTGTGGAATGGTTGTGTTTTCAGGCAGATAATGTGGTCTCCTTCTTTGATCTTTCATCTTTCTCAATAGTGGACTGTGCGGGCAATTTAAGCTCAGGACTTTCACCAAAATACTCTTTCCTTAGGTAGGCAGTCTCTAACTTTAAGGAGGGAGCCGGCGTTTGTGCTTGAGAGGCGAAACCTCGGATCTGCTCGATCATTGTCTCCTTTTTTATGGAGCCAGGCTTAGCGATTCAGAGCATCAGCTACCTTGTTTACCGTTCCTTCGTGATACAGAATGTCTGGGTTGTAATCGGTTAGCACCTCAAGCCATCTCCTTTGCCTCATGTTCAAATGAGTCTGTGTGAATATGTATTTAAGACTCTTATGGTCCGTATACACCTTACACCTTACACCTTACACCTCACACCATACAAGTAGTGTCTCCAGATCTAGAGAGCAAACACCTTACACCTTCTGTTCATGTTGCTTGAGCTGCCTTGATGCATAAGCTACAACCTTCCAATGTTGCAAAAGTACACACCCAAAGCCATTCTTAGATGCGTCACTATCGATTTCAAACCCCTCAGTCCCTGATGGTAAGGGTAAGACTGGTGCTGAGGTGATTCTTGCTGGCAGTGCTAGGGCTGGTCGTGTGGCCAGTGCTTTCCAGGATGAACTTCAGGCTTGTGTCTTGGCTCTTCGCATGGCGGCTCGATAGGGCTGTTTTTGGATCCTAATTTACACAGATTGTGCTCGCCTCCGTTGATATTTCCTGTTGGTGGTTGTTTCATGAGATTCAAGAGATTCTGCTTAAGTTCTCTGCTTGCGAGCTTTGTAAGGTGCCTCGGGAAAGGGTTATTCCTACGCATTGGTTGGCTGTCCGTGCTTATGATCGTCGTTTCCTTTGTTGGTATTTTCATTGGTTGTTGTTAGTTAGTTTTTTTTGGTAGTGATCTTTGTCAAAAAAAAGAAGGAAAAGAGTTTTAGAAAGGGAGAGTTTAAATGCAACCAAAACCTCTTAATTTACACCCTCCGTTTCAAGTTACTCGCAACAAAGGGGGTGATTGCGGACTCCTATGAAAAATATTGAACCCATGATTAATGAAAAACAAGTGCATACATTTAAATGTTAATCCAAAGTTGACAACACCCAGCAACTTGAATTAACTAACCACTACAACCGGTCCACCACCTAGCACCACGAAACTACCCAACACCACCATTTAAAACCAAGAAACCACCCACCACCAACATTTAACACCACGAAACCACCCAACACCACCATGAAGCACCACGAAACCACCAATAACACCATTTAACACCACGAAACCACCCACCACCACGAAACTAGCAAACACCGAACCCACTACAACCCACCACCACCCACGAACCAAAACCGCCAAAAATACAATTCACGAATCCTAAACCTAGAACCCAAAATATGCGACCACCCACGAACCCATATTGAATCCACCACCACCTACGAATCCACCCCATCCACGAACCCAGATTTCGAACCCCAAAACCCACAAAACCAAATTTCAAACCCACATCCCAGATTTCGATAAGGTGTTGCAGTCGAATTGAGGGGAGATTAGTGAGAGAGATGTTCTGGGTATGGGTGTGGTGGTAGTGGTGGTAATGGTAGTGGTGGTGATTAGAAATCGAAAGTGATGATGAATTTAATTGGGAGGGTAATGATTTTGGTGGAAGTGGTTAATTTAATCAATGTAGAGTTTAAGTTATTAAGATAAAATCAATAGTTTAATTAGGGTGTTAAAAAAGAAAAGTAAGGGTAATTTGTACAATCACACAAAAAAAACTTACTATAAAAGGAAAAATAATTTTGTTGCAAGTAATGTGAAACGACCTTTTTTGTAATTGTTTCTAATAACTTGAAGCTGAGGGAGTAATTACTTCCTCGCTATCGATTGTTTGACATTTATTTATTTTTATTACCTCCATTTCATTTTATCGACATGCACCAATATTTAGATAAAATTTCTTTGTCAGTGGTAAAATGGAGAGAAAAAAAACTAAAGTTGTATACAATGAGGAGAGAAAATGAAAGGAAGATTGAAAAAAAAAAAAAACAATTTTTGTAAGCTCGTTTTTTATGTGGTTGGCTAGACCGAGTTATCAGTTAACACACAAGTAACCCATGACATATCAAGTAACCCCTAACCAAGTAACTCCCTTACCGATCAAGTAAACCTTGAACAATTGAGTAACTCTTAACCAAGTATCCCTTAACCGATTAATCCCTGACCAAGTAACTCAGATCACATGATGTGGCCTGCCACATATGAAAATTTATTATAGTAGTAATTATTTATGATAGCTTTACTCTCAACCACCCTAACACTTTTGGGGTATTCTGTGTCCCTCGAGAGAGTTACGTCACTAAGTCTGGATTCTAGGCGCCTGTATCTGCAAAATAACAGAGACTCGGGTTGGTAAGAGCCCTGTCTCCGCCGATCAAGTTAGAAATTATACGCAGAAAGTAAAAAGGTGCGAAAAAGGTAAAGTGAGATCTTCTCGGATTCCAAGATCAGGGGTTTTCTCTGATGTGAGAGAATTCAGTGTTTTTAATAAATGAACTTGCCCCACAATTGGGGGAACCTATTTATAGGGTCATTGGAAAATGCGCCCTTTGCTAGGTCATTCTGACTTAGGTTGGTGAGTCCATCTAGGCGCATAGTCCCTATCTACAAAGATTGTAAATAGGAGGGCATAGCAGTAAATTTAGCTGGCTAACTCAATAAAAGCAATATGTTTTCTTTTATTTAAAGTGTTGACTTTATTATCGACTCCGTTATTTTTATAATTGTAATGGGGCATTTGAAAAATTGTAATTCACCTTTTGTTTCATTCTCTCTCTCTTTCAGTCAATTATTTCTCTCTCTTGCTTCTCTCTTTTAAGTTCTCTGGTTTCTTCTCCTCTTTCATCCTCTGTCATTTGCGCTTCAAGGGCTTCATCAGAGCATACCGTCGGCTTTTGTTAGTTGAAGTGAAGTGGTGAATTCCTATCTTCCTAGGTAAGTCGTTGAATTGTGCATTTTGTGGGCTTTGTGTAATTTGTGTGGGTGTTTAACGTGGTCGGTGGTAGCGTTTGAGTTAGTATGTATTTGCGTTTGCGAGTGTTTTTCATGTAATTTTTGGCGAAATTGAGCCGAATTTAATGTTTGTTGCGATTTTTACCTTTTAATTTTTGGAATTGCAGGTCAATTAGGGTTTGTGATTAGTTTCCTCTAATGTCAATTGTGGCGAAATTGTTTAGTGTAAAATGGTTTTTTAGTCTTATTACCTTCAAACTCTGGGAAAAGCTGATCACCTAGGGTTTGTGATTAGGGTTTAACTGAAAAAATTTGAAGTGTGTTGTGGATGTTAGTTGGATGCGTTTTACACTCTGTTATTTAGTTATTCATGCATGAGGAGGTTGAGTTTATATACCGAATGAATGTTGAGTATGTTAAAATTATGGTCTTATTAGTAGGGTAATGATGTCCTCCCTTTATTCTAGACCTTAGCAGTTTGGAATTTCTTTTTTAGAGGTATTGGTTAATTTAGGACAAATTTAGTGTGTAAATGAAGGTTATTGATTCCATTGGTTGTGTAAAAATGGATGAGTAATTAAGTACTTGTGGCAGGATTGGATAATGACTAAGAGGAAATCTTCTAAAGCCGGTGGAAGTGGTGTTGTTCAAAGAAAGGATGTGGCGAGTTGATGTGTTTGTGTTGATTGTTTTTTTTGTTTGTTTACGGTTTATGTGTATTTAATTGCTGTCAATTTCTGTAATTTTTTGGGTTGTAGGGGAAATCAGTGAAGGTGAATCATGGGGTTAAACCCAAAGGTGCTAATAAAGGCAAGAAGAAGGTAAATGTTGATTCTGATGCAGATCCTGATTTTGAGCAAGAGGAATTGGGGGATACCAGTAGTGGGGAGGGCTCTGAAGAGAAACAATCTGATGAAGAGGATGATTCAGACGCATCAGATGGCGAGGGAGACGGTGGTGAGGATGGGGAATAAGAGGATGATACTCCTCCTTCTGGTCTACAAAATGACAAGTTGTAGGAACTTTGTTTGCAGTTGCTGCAGGAACGACGTCAAAAAGGAAAAAGGACGGTGGAAAATCAATAAACAAAACATCCAATAAGGCAGAGGTAATGGTGTGATTCTTGTTGTATGCATGGTATTTTGTCAATATTGTGAAGTTAATTTCATTCATGGTAAAAATCCTTGTTATTTTTCAGAAAAACCAAGGTGAGTTAGTGAAGGAGGAAGAGCTGGTTGTTAAAACCTGGTCTAGAAGGACTCAGAAGGTAATCTTTAATCTGTATTGACTCATGTGTTGGTTATTAAAACCAAGTCTAGATAATACATTAGAGGTTGTTGGAATGTACCATTTGTGTACTCAGTGGTGTTTATTGATTATCATATTGTTGAAATGATGCCAAGTAATAATAATGGGAAAAGAAATGTATAAATGACCCATTAGTGTAGTTCTATGACTAGCTTAGATATGTTGCTTGAATATGTTACGGTTGTTTATGCATTTGAGGTAATCCATGTGAAAATAAATGTACCACCATTATTTGAAAGTGATCGTGTGTTGAGGTATTAGGACAAGCTTAGATCTGTATCTGGAATGAGATCAACTTGTTTATGCAACTGTTTTGTATTGTGTAGGCTTTTAATCTGAATGGTGTAAAGGCTTTTGGAAGTTTGGTTAAGCAGTTTGATAAGACGAGGAAGGATTTGGTGACTGAAATCGGGTATGGTGGGTTGTTAAGCATACCACTTGATCATTTGCCTCGTAAATTTGCTTACTGGCTGTTGTCAAGAATTGACGGAGATGGTTCCATGGTATTTGGAGATGATTATTTATGTCCTCTGTGTCCAGCTCAGGTGGAGTGGGTGCTTGGTATACCCATGGGTTCCAAGCTAGTTCCATCTACCATTCCGGAGGACGATGAAGTGATGAAAGCTGAGTGGAAGCGAATTTCTGGACTGTTTGGCAAGCCTGGGGAGAGCATTCTTGTGGTAGCAGCTGCGGCTGCCACAGTTCGTGCTGACAAAAAAGGGAAGCTGTTACCTATTAAAACAGACAAGGAAAAGTCTGAGTTTAAGATTGCATTTCTAGTTGTTGCTCTTGGGTACATACTATGTACCACCACAAACACATCAAATCTGGCAGTAGCTTTGGGACCTACTCTCACTGCTTACAATGATGCTGCAAACTACAATTGGTGCAGTTTGACTTATTCTTGGATGTGCGCAACAGCTAGGAAATTCCAGAAGAAATTTGATGCAAGAGGCTATGTTGCAGGCTGTGGAGGTTGCATTTTGTTTGCGTTGGTAAGCAATGCAGTGCTGTATCTTATAAATTGTTGTTGAATAATGTTTTAGATTGTTACACGTGAAGGGATTGCTCTTGTTTATGATTAGTTGTTGACATAATCTTTAATGCATATATGTTGTAGATCTTTTATATTGACCATTTGGATCGGGTACCTAATTCTTGGGGAATGACTCCGAGATTGGCGGCCTGGTCACAAGAAGAAATTAGCGTAGTTGTGAAAAAGGACCAAAAGAAGACGAGGGACTATGGTCTGTCGCTGGTAAGTGTTAAAATTATTGTGGTCTTACTTGACAAGTTGACATCATTGTGTATTGTGTAGTTGTGTTTCGTTTGATTAAGTTTGTTTGTTGTGCAGTCCTTGAATATTGCATACTGTGAGGACCATCCGCTGGCACCCGGTGAAGGTCCAGTCCCACGGAAAGCAGCTGCAGCTGCACCTGCAACTGCTGTTGATGTGGATGGGATCATTGAGCAGGTCTTTCTCTTTATTTTATTTTTTTTATTATTATTTTTATTTTTTCTTTCTTAAGACCTGGAGTTATTGGTGTTGTTATTCATCCTGGCTCTTGATCTGGTTTCCCATTATAGTTTTCTATTAATAGTTTCATTTTACGGTTAAAAAATATTTTCATTTATGGTTGGTTGGATGTCTTTCTTTGTTGATTCTTTATGGAATCTCTTTATGTATGCAGGTGGTTTCTGGAGTGGTGGCTAATTTGACTCCAAAGTTCATGGATGCAATTGATGTGAAAATGGGTACGATGCTATATAATATGAATGAAATGTTCAAAGAGAGTCTGGCCGCGTCGGCCACGACTAAGCAACCAGTGAAAGGGGCTGTTAAGAAAACTTTACCAATGGAAAAACACCCTGAGGTTGATAAAATAGATGGGAATAAAAATGGGAATAAAAAAAAAACTGAATTTGTTGTTGAGGTGGATAAAACAGATGGGAAGGAGAATGATTTGTTTGAAAGCAGTGGTGACGGTGCAGCTGGTAATGCTGCAGCTGGTAATGATGGAGCTGGTAATGGTGGGAAAACCACTGAGGTTGATGTTGAGAAGGTTGTAGCTGAGTGTTTGAAGGATGCCTTGGTGGGGGGTGTTGATGATGAGGCTGGAGAGCAGGGTGGTGAAGGGGGTAAAAATTCTGAAGCTGTTGAAGGGGATGATGTCAATGACAATGAGGAAGACACTCCTCGTTCTGAAGATGATGAAGAACAGGAGGATGCTGAGTCTCCCCAAGCAGGAGGAGAGTTTGTTGTGAAAACGATCAGGTCAAGGGGGACGAGTGTGTTGGTGGCTGCCAGCTGTAGTGAGACAGACTCTGACGGTGAAGAGATATCTCCGTCCAATGGCAATGAAAATTCAGGAAATGCGGACAAGAGGGTTATAAAACCTACTGCTATAGCAGGAACTGTAGACACCCGTAGGCACACGACGCTTGAGGCAAGGATGCTGCTGTATGTGCGGCAATGGAAGGAGTTGAAAGACCCTACTTGGTATGTGTTGTTGATCTTTGTGTAATGAAGTTGTAAATTTTGCCATTTATAAATCCTAAATTGTTTGCAAAACATTTATGTTTCTGTATATGTGTGTATTCCAGCACTAGTGTCGTCCTCATATCCTGTTATGAGATGACTGCTGACTAGAGGGACTGCTATGGTGTTGTGCATCCCAGAGCGAGGGTCGGGTCAGACTACGTCCGGATGGCTAGTGTGCTGTACACAAAGCATTGGGCTACCAGAGAGTTTGTAAACCGGAGAAAGTGTATCATGCTTGATCCATCCTATTCCGTAAGTGCAGTTAGGTTGTTTGGTGGTGATTATAAATTTGTTGTGTATTGGGTTTGTGATAGCTGGATAGCGTATCTGAGTATCATTGTGTGTCTTGTAGAATCGATTGCTGCTGAAGGAGGGCAACGAAGAGCACGTTGCGCAGACATACGGGAAATTATTTTTAAGCTATAATTTTCAAAGGATTAAAAAGGTAAATGGGAGACCAAGAACTACAATTAATTAATGAAATGAGAAAACTTAAAGTTCATGTTTCAACCCTTGTATGAAATAATTAAGCAGGTTTTTATCCCGGTACTTGAAGTCCCGAAAAAAAAGCCTGAGGATGCACATTGGTGGTGCCTAGCCATTGACTTGAAAGCAAGGAACTTGTGGATCATAGATTCCCTCTACCCCGAGCCTTTCAGCACACATGCTAAGGAGGTTGATATTCTGGTATGTATTCCCTTGTTTAATGTTACCGTTACGTGTGGCCGTGCTTATAAAATTTATATGATAAGGAGGTTGATATTCTGGTTTTTATTCGAATGAGCAGCTACATGGCGTTGATGTGCTCTTCAGCCTTAGTAACTCAAAATGGATAACGGGAGAAATAAGCGTTTGGAAAATATGCACAATTGAGGTGTCGGGATCTTCAGATGCGTGAGTTTTGTTTTGTTGTTGGATTTGAATATTTCACTTTTAATATGTCTAGTTTTTATTTGAGCTTATGGTTCCCATGGATAATATGTATGGCTTACTGTGGTGTTTACATGTTGTCCTGCATAAAGTTTTGTGTTGGAAGGTTCACAACTAAGTTCAATGTGCTGAGTTTTAAAATGTAGTTTCAAAGAAATTTTTACCCCTGTGTGTTTCTTTGGGAAGTGGCCTCACCATATGCACTCTTTCTATGTAGGGAAAGATTCACAATGCAAGGGAGAACTTATTTCTGGACGACCTGCAAGGCGAAACTAATGACTTGGTTGATAACCTAGAATCAATGATTCCCGCAGTTATAAAGACATTGAGGGGGAGATAGGTGGAGTACGGGGATGGAATCATCATTGAGGCATATTCTTGTTGTTTAATGATATGCTTATTTTGAACAATATTTTAGGTGATCACTGGTTTTTGAACAATATTGATTGTTGTAGGGAATATTTTAAGCGTTAACCCCCTTGCTTGAACCCCACTGTGATCATACACTAAAGTACGGTAGCGTCCAAAAGGGAAGAAGATAGAGCAAAAGAATCGCCAACAAGTTTTAGGAACTTGTAAACCGTTCACAGGGTGAAGGTTACACCCCTTAACGATCCAAGAGATCGTCAACTCGATAAGGTCTTGAACCAAATAAGGGTTCGGGGATGAAGGTACAAATCCAACCTAAAAGAGATTGAACCTTCCCTAATAATAGGCCTCTACTTTATTCTGATCGTATTCATGTGCGCTTTCTAATTAACATGCAATCAATAGGATTAACCCTAAACCTGTTTATCTTTGTTGGTTGAATTTAATGCACAAATAAACTATTATTGGCGATCACTTGAATTATAATCATATTAACCCTAACAAGATTATTAATTATCTTATTAAGAATGATTAAAAGTACCAATTCCCTTTAATCATACAATAAAAGGTGTGATCAAGCAATAGAAATAAATAAGCATCCAGCAACATAATCAATTATGAATATCATGACAATAAAATTATAATCATAATCAAGATAATAATAATCATAAAAATAATAATCATAATAATAATCGTCATATTAAAATAATAATCATCAAAATAATAATAATAATAATATTCATAATCATCATACATTATAATCATTATAATCATAATCATGTTCATGTTAATATTAAAGCATAATAAAAATAGCAAGATCCTAGGCATGATACTAACAAGATTAATAACAAACCCTAGCATGTCACTAAGAAATAAAAATCAAATTTTTAACCCTAACATCATACTAACAATCATAAATATTAGAAAGAACATAGGAAGCATCGTAACAATCATATTTTATATTAATTTTACCCTAGATATGGTACTAGGAATATCATAATAACAACATAAACATGATTTCTACATCATAACATCAATAAAGACCATTAAAGCACTTACTTTGATGCCTCGTACCTCTTTCTAATAACAAAATACACACGTTAGTAACTTCAAGGAAAATAATGAACAAAACAATTAAATTAAATAATTGAAAGAGAGATTTGGGACCAAACCCTCAAAAATTAAACCTTTCACGTCTAAGGTGAAGGCAACTTCGAATATGGCTAGGTGTTTCTAGATCTTGTGAATGCATAATTTTGTATGTAAAAGCAAGTTGTAGAAGAAAGAGAGAGATGATGAAAGATGGTGAATGAGTTAGAAGAGAATGAGAATTGAAAACTGATTGTAGGTGAATGAAAATACAGTTTTTAATACGTTATTTATAGAGAAATCAGCCAAAAAGATAAATTTACAAAACAGAGCATCTGGCGCACAAAAAACAGAGTTGGCGCCAGCACCAGCTTATTGGCGCCAGGCGCCAACACTAGCGTCAGTCGCCAATGCCATCGCTAGGCGTCAGGCGCCAATGTCAGCGCCAGGCGCCAGGTCCTAGTGTCAGGTGCCAATGCCTGGCGTCAGGCGCTAATCCTGTTTTTGATGCGTTTTCGAAAATCAAATAAATTTGCCGTACTTGAGGATAAAATCGTATCTTTTCCTTAAAAATGTTATTTGATTTTAATTAAAACTCTGAAAAGTCAACAAAAGTCAATTTATCAATGCTAATTGAATTAGGAATGAAAAGAACCTTCTAGAAGAATCTAGAAAACTAAAACCATTCCTAATTGCATTAGGAATGATAAATCATATTATCCCCCCCCCCCATAGATCATTGGACCGCATATAAAGCTCAAACCGGGCCCAGTTTAGTAAATTGGACATAACTTCCTCAATATTCATCGGAATTAGGCTTATAATATATCGTTGGAAAGCTCTTGTCAAGACCCATACAACTACATTTCTATTGGACCCATATCATGGACCAACCAAACTAGATTGGCTGTTTTATTAAAATAGTTTTCAAAAAACAGAGAGAAGAGAAAATAAATTAAAACTATCCGCAACACTAGACTTTCCATACTTTCGCTTCATTCGATTATGATTCGACGTGAAAGGTACTCATCACCGGGTTTGGTTTTGGGGAGACACAAATGGGTGTCTACAGAAGCCCCCACTTTGACTAAGTTTGGAGAAACGCAAGTTTCGAAAACGAAAGTCAAAGTATCGATAGGGACGGAGAATGATTCAGAACGTTCTGCGATCCTAAACCACTCTTGTAACGCCGATACCTGCAAACTAGCGTTAGTTAAACAGATAAAAGAGTTAAGAAACGTGTATCTTGCACCGTCGAGCACACGTCACTGAAAGTAACCGATTTTTGCCGCTTTACGGTTGTTTTTATGACCTCCTGCAAGCTAGAGAATGTCATCCCGCTTGAAAACCACTACGCTTGTAACTGCTTCCAATATTGAAGAATGCTTCGCTTGAACTCCTCCGCTTTGATAATATTCCACATCCAAGGGAATACTATCGAAGATTGCTTCTCCTGAAACAATCCCCAGCTGTTTCGATGTTCACTCGTCTCTAAACAAAGAGCTTCCTTTTTTTTGTTATGTCCACGCGTCTCTGAACAATAGAGCTTCTTTATTATATGCTTTTTTAATATGAACTTCTAAACGATGTGTCCACGCGTCTCTGAACGAAGAGCTTGATAATAGGATGCCCACGCGTCTCTGAGTGCAAGAGCTTGAAAATAGGAGATCTTTTATGATATGTCCCCGCGTCTCTGGAGCAAAGAGCTTGAATGATATGCCCACGCCTCTCTGGAGCAAAAGAGCTTGATGGAAATGTTCACGCATCTCTGAACAAAAGAGCTTTGATGATATGTCCACGCGTCTCTAAACAATAGAGCTTGAATGATATGCCCACGCGTCTCTGAACAAAAGAGCTTGATGGAAATGTTCACGCGTCTCTGAACAAAAGAGCTTTTATGGTATGTCCACGCGTCTCTAAACAATAGAGCTTGAATGATATGACCACGCGTCTCCGAACAAAAGAGCTTGATAATATGTCCACGCGTCTCTGGAGCAAAGAGCTTTGATGAAGATGTTCACGCGTCTCTGAACAATAGAGCTTCGGTACTTGAATGTTTGTTGCGATAATATTCTGAAGAAAAATTTTCGAAGACCGACGTTTGTCAATCTCTAAAGCTCGCCTGCACTTTGCTTCTGCTAAAACCAGTATGTCGGTGTCTCCGTGATTAGGTGCTTTAAGCTAAGTGAGACGATCTTTCATCAGGTAGATCACTTATTGTGATTGTAATCAAACTGACTACTTATTCATGTCAAATTGCTTATAGGGGCTAACTGGCGTACCAAGGAACCCGAAATTGTTGTTTGAGGTCGAAATCACCTTTCTGAGAGGCTTCGAGCTCTGTCGCTGCTGAAATATCTCTGGCGCCAAGAATTTACTCTGTCGCTGAACGCTGTGATAGGGTCTTCCCTATTCTGCTGTACCTGTATTTATTTTTAACTATAGAACTTTGCCAATCTTTTTAACCATCTTAGGGTTGACCTAAGGTTTAACGTTGCTAGAATCATCAACTTGACACGACTCAAGGTATAAACTTGACTCGCTATGATTGACTGACTCGAGGTTGACTCGACTCAAAGTGAAATGACACATGTGTTAGACTCAAATCAAAGTGATATGACACGACATGACTCAATGCATACATGACTCGTGTGTGCATCGTAATGTGATCGTGCGACTCGAAAATGCAAAAAGCAAAAAAATTTCGTCATTTTTGTGGAGGGTACCGACTTTCTCCCGAAAAAGAAAGACGCAAAAAAGAATCGAAGTGTTTGAAGGTGCATGTTGAATGAGCTTAATCAAATGTCATTTGATACTATCTCTCAAGGTGCAAGGATTAACTCATCCTAGGCTATCTCAATGGTTGACTCCATGATGAAAGTATTTGGGTAACTTAGGCACGGAGCTAAGCACTTCATACTTCGTGATGCAATAACGATTATGATTGATGAGTGATGTTGATATGACAAGGCATGCTTCAACGGTGTGTTAAGATTCTATGAAAAAGGGTTCCTAAGGGAAGTATATTTGTTCATGTATCTGTGATGTGTGTGATAGTGATACTAAAGTTAGGCCGCAAGAGCTAAGTGTGTGGGAAGATATATTGAAAAGAGTCAAATAATGGCGACTCTTTAGGCTAGGTAAGCAAATGATGTAAGGATCAAGCCCCCAAGTCTAGCTCTAAGTGAATAGGGATGAGCATAGGAGATCCCTTGATATGATCATGGCGTGAATGTGAATATGAATGCATGTTTATTACGGCCGCACCTCGATGTGAGGTTGTCTACGTATCCGTTAGGAATCAGGCCGAACGTAGCTCTAGCCGAACCCCGCACAAGCGTGTATACCTCAAAAAGATCTTTTAAGGGTTGTAACATGGTTAGGCTAAAGGTTATAGAAGAAGGGGATAAAGGCTCAAGACCCTAGATAAGCCCCTAAGGTGTGCAACCTCGCTTTTAAATCTTTATATTTTTATTTAAGTTTCTACTCTTTTTTATCTCTCTTTGTTTTAGCATTTATTTTATTTTAATTAGTGTGGGCAATCCCGATCATGTGGTCTATCACTCACTTGGCCTTCATGTTTCTCAGGCACGGTACCGAGCACTCGATAAGAGACGCAATTTGAGACGTGTTCTTATCAAAGATATTTTCATATCAAAGACATTGGAACACTTACCCTTTTGTACACTTTTATTTATTTTTTTTCTTTTATTTTTATTTTGATCTTTTGAAATCACTCAAGCCTTTTTAGAATTGCATAAGTTGCACACCATCCCATCCCAAAGTTAGGTAGATGTAGGTTGAAAAAATGAAAGGTCTATCGTTAGACGAGGCTCAAAGTGGTTTATGAAAAAAGGATTGTAAATTTGAATGGTGAAAGGAGATATGATGTGGCTACAAGGGGTGCCTCAAATCATTGGTATACCTTGTGCTCAATTTGGCATGGATTTTTTTTTTAATGCAATGCAATGTGATGATCATATATAAGGAAATAAATGCTCATTTTATTAAAAAAAAAGGAAAAGAATCTACAAAATTCATCTAAGGGAAAAGAAAAGGTGCCTATGCTAGACTTATTGGGGAAAGAGTAAAACGAAAAAGAAATAGAAAAAGAGGTCACGAAATCTTGTCGTTGAAACTCGCCTCTTGTCTTGTGTTGTTTCCTTTATCATCACTCGCTCTTCTTGTTAACTGGAGGCATGGGAAGCTTGTTATTATCAATCAAATGTTGGATAGCCTCCTTTAGCTTCTAACAGCTCTCAGTAGTATGACCCCTACCTTGATGGTACTTGCAGTGTTCGTCTAGATTCCAACTAGGCAATCTCTTTTCAGGTATGGGATCTTGAATAGGTCCAATGGGAGTAATGAGTCCTTTGGCATGGAGTCGATCGAAGGTAGTATCGTAGCTCATCCCAATGGGGGTGAAGTATTTCCTTAGTTGCTTCTTAGATCCTTGGTTATCCATGGGTAAAACTTCACTAAGATCAAAGGTACTAACATTGTTACTAGAGTGGGCGTTTTCATAAGAAGAAGGATTGTCGTTCTTCTTTCCTTTCCAGCACCGTGGTTACTATTGTTAGTAGCTTTTTGCTTTGCGAGGTCGTCTTCGATTTCAATTCCGATGTCATAAACGGCCTTGAAATTATTCAGATTGTGTTGATATTTTAAATGCTTCGAATACTTCTCTTGAAGATTCTTGATAAACATCCTCACAAATTCATTTTCAGTGGGCACCTCAATTATCTTGGCGGAAGTTTCCCTCCACTTATTAAATAAGGAAGTAAAGCCTTCATTCTCTTTATGTCTTAGCATCTCAAGTTGTCTATGGTCGGTTTCAACTTGGATATTGCACTTGTACCTATCAACGAAAGTGTTTACTATCGATTCCCAAGTAGAGGTTTTCTCTTTGTCAAGGGAGAAGTACCATTGTTGGAAAACGGTCTCAAGAGATAGTGAGAATAGAGAGGGGAAAACATTCTTATCGATACCCTTAATGTTCATTATGGTTTCGAAAGCTCTTAGATGGAAGTAAGGGTTATCTGTTGCCTTGAATTTTGGGATGTCAGTGGCGTTGAACTTATGCGGAAGAAGTTCCTTGTCCAGCGAGACCCCTTGTGCACTCATGCCATGAAATTTATAGTCACTAGATAGCTTCCTCAAACTTTCCTGCATGAGGTTCATTTGTTGTTGCTTCATGGGATCATTGATCTTGACTTGCCATTATCTTTTTAGCCTTCCTCTTTTGACGAATTGGTTTATCAAAAAGTGAGACTTCAACAAAGAGGTTGTCCTTGATTAATTGCCCTTCTCTCCTTGACCAAGTACTGTGGAAAAGGAATTTGGGGATACTTATTGTTAATTATTTGACTCAAACTTTATTCAACATTTAATGGAGGAGGAAGTGAAGAAAGATGGAATAGAATGTGAAGAAGAATGATGGAGGTGGAGGGATATGAAGAATTAGGAATAAAATGTACCCCCAACTTAAACGACTAGAAAAGACCGACTCATCCATGAACCTAAGACATGGCCATGGTGATGTATACTCAAAGTGTTTGCTAAGACTTGTGAGTGTAGGTGGTACGTTAAGACTTGTGTCATGACCATGTGGCTAGACTATGTGACTAGACTCGGTTAATGACTCGACAAGGTGTTATTGACAGCGAAAATTAACCGAATGAATTAGCAAACTGATTAATTAGACACTAGGTGATGATTAGACCAATAATCCGAACTGTCGGCCATACGACAGAATTGGCGTCACACTGTGCATCTTGGTGCCAGACGACAGAGTTGTCGCCAGGCGCCACACTCCACAGTGTGGCGCTACAGCTCAAATTTTGGCGCTAAAAGTGGAGCTTCAATCTGAGACTGTTTTCGGTGTTATTAATCAACTAGGGTATGCCTAAAGTCGTACTAGGTCAATTCTGATTAAAATATTAGACTTTATTTACTCAATTTAATTAATTAATTAATTAGGTAAAGTTCTTTAAGTCATTAATTTATTTAATCTCAACACAAGTCTAACAAACGGTTAAGAGAAACATAGATCATATGCACAACAAATAATGCACAATTAGTCTAGTAGGCACAATATGATGCAATGAGTTTGCAACCTAACCATGGCTCTAGTTCTCTAAAGTTCGGGATATGGTTTAGTCAATAGAGGGTCCATGGTTAATTGTCCGGATGCACCCCGCGGAAGCCTAACTGTTAAGGGTTGGCGCGAGTGCATGGGACACTGCGAGTTTTAGAAAAAAAAACTCGCTTCCATGGTTTGGTGAATTCAACATTCTCGGATGTACCCTTTGTTGCGCGGAGCGTTCAATCGGGTAGATGGAGCATGAATTCCCAGAGGGTTATGTCCACATGTAGAACACAAATGGGTTTCAGAAAAGTGTGAAAATATTCAATCAAGAAGTAGGATCGAGCAAACAATACGAAAAACCAGTCGAAATTAGAACGCATATTTCAAGCTCGGTAATGGGAGAAGTTGGCGCCACCAATCAGAGACTGGCGCCAGTTTTTAACTGTAGCGCCTGGCGTTAATGCTGGCATATGGATCTACGGCTAAAAGTCTGGTGCCAAGCTCTGGACCCTGGTGCTACTTCCCACATGCCTCAGCAGCTTTCTGTGCTCGATAAAATTTTCCAGTTTCGCGCGGTGTTATTTCGGTCCTAGTTGTGAAAGATATTTCTCAAATTTCCTACGTGTAAAATCCTATGTTTTTAACTCATTACGGATGGTCTTTCCAATGAGATCTTTTTTATACATATGACAATAATGATAATCAAAATTACGCACATGAAATACTTAGAACGTTTCGAGTCTCATCCACTCATTCTAAATCATTGCCGAAACAAATTCAGGAATTAAAATAGAAATCCCCCCCTGTGGAGTCGCCAAAAACTGTAGGGAATATTTCAAGCGTTAACCCCCTTGCTTGAACCCCACTGTGATCATACACTAAAGTACGGTGGCGTCCAAAAGGGAAGAAGATAGAGAAAAAGAGTCGCCAACAACTTATAGGAACTTGTAAACCGTTCACAGGGTGAAGGTTACACCCCTTAACGATCCAAGAAATCGTCAACTCCATAAGTTCTTGAACCAAATAAGGGTTCGGGGATGAAGGTACAAATCTAACCTAAAAGAGATTGAACCTTCCCTAATAATAGGCCTCTACTTTATTCTGATCGTATTCATGTGCGCTTTCTAATTAACATGCAATCAATAGGATTAACCCTAAACCTGTTTATCTTTGTTGGTTGAATTTAATGCACAAATAAACTATTATTGGCGATCACTTGAATTATAATCATATTAACCCTAACAAGATTATTAATTATCTTATTAAGAATGATTACAAGTACAAATTCCCTTTAATCATACAATAAAAGGTGTGATCAAGCAATAGAAATAAATAAGCATCAAGCAACATAATCAATTATGAATATCATGACAATAAAATTATAATCATAATCAAGATAATAATAATCATAAAAATAATAATCATTATAATAATCGCCATATTAAAATAATAATCATCAAAATAATAATAATAATATTCATAATCATCATACATTATAATCATAATCATGTTCATGTTAATATTAAAGCATAATAAAAATAGCAAGATCCTAGGCATGATACTAACAAGATTAATAACAAACCCTAGCATGTCACTAAGCAATAAAAATCAAATCTTTAACCCTAACATCATACTAACAATCATAAATATTAGGAAGAACACAGGAAGCGTCGTAACAATCATATTTAATATTAATTTTACCCTAGACATGATACTAGGAATATCATAATAACAACATAAACATGATTTCTACATCATAACATCAATAAAGACCATTAAAGCACTTACTTTGATGCCTCGTACCTCTTTCTAATAGCAAAATACACACGTTAGTAACTTCAAGGAAAATAAAAACAAAATAATTAAATTAAATAATTGAAAGAGAGATTTGGGACCAAACCCTTATAAATTAAACCTTTCACGTCTAGGGCGAAGGAAACTTCGAATATGGCTAGATGTTTCTAGATCTTGTGAATGCGGAATTTTTATGTGAAATCAAGTTGTAGAAGAAAGAGAGAGATGATGAAAGATGGTGAATGAATTAGAAGAGAATGAGAATTGAAAACTGGTTGTAGGTGAATGAAAACGGAGTTTTTAATACGTTGTTTATAGAGAAATCAGCCAAAAAGATAAATTTACAAAACAGAGCATTTGGCGCACAAAAAACAGAGTTGGCGCCAGCACCAGCTCATTGGCGCCAAGCGCCAACACTAGCGCCAGGCGCCAATGCCAGCGCCAGGCGCCAGGTCCTAGTATCAGGCGCCAATGCCCGGCGTCAGGCGCTAGTCCTATTTTTGACGCCTTTTTGAAAATAGATAAATTTTCCGTACTAGAGGATAAAATCGTATCTTTTCCTTAAAAATGCTTTTTGATTTTAATTAAAACTCTGAAAAGTCAACAAAAGTCAATTTATCAATGCTAATTAAATTAGGAATGAAAAGAACCTTCTATAAGAATCTAGAAGACTAAAACCATTCCTAATTGCATTAGGAATGATAAATCATATTAGGCCCTCCCCTAGATCATTGGGCCGCATATAAAGCTCAAACCGGGCCCAGTTTAGTAAATTGGCCATAACTTCCTCAATATTCATCGGAATTGGGCTTATAATATATCGTTGGAAAGCTCTTGTCAAGACCCATCCAACTACACTACTATTAGACCCATATCATGGACCAACCAAAATGTATTGGCTGTTTTATTAAAATAAGTTTTCAAAAACAGAGAGAAGAGAAAATAAATTAAAACTATCCGCAACACTAGACTTTCCACACTTTCGCTTCATTCGATTATGATTCGACGTGAAAGGTACTCATCACCGGGTTTGGTTTTGGGAAGACACAAATGGGTATCTACAATTATGCGTTCAAATTACTAACTCATAATTCTAGATAGCCTTGGTTATATTTAGCCTTTGAATCTGTTTATAAATAGACTTTGTCAGTGGTACATTTTGGGGTTCTTGTTTGTACCATTGATGGGATTACGCCAAGTTATTGTAGTTACTTGCTAGTTAGTGAGACATATTTGTATCTATTTTAGACAGTGGTACAATATTTTGACGTGTACATACATGAATGTACCACTTATTAGGTAGTTCATGGTATTTTACCTTTAGTCATCTTTAACTTCTTGATTTCGTTTGTGTTTTGTTACTCACAAATGTCTAGAAAGTGAAATGAGTATTAAATAAGTTAAATTACTACAACATAAGATGATTGTTCCACACATTTGATCTTAGTCTCAACAAAAAAATTCATGAGAAAACATTGCTTAAAGTAGAACCCAATTTAACATATGTGTTAAGTAAATAGAAGAAGAACTAGTAACCAAAGACAACGCCAACTTCAACCAGGATCACCTCCACATCAAAGGTCCTTCCCGAACTATTCGTGGTGCGACCCATCAAAAGCCAAGCCTGATGCGAACCAGTGGCTGTTTATGTCAGGCTCCTCATCTGAGCTGCATGGGTCGTTGTTCAGTTGTGGTTGCTGATGGGGTGGGATGTAAGTCCATGTTGGTGGTGGCGGCTTCAAATTAAAAAAAAAAATTATTAATAAGTTGTATGAACTATGTGAAGCAAATACAGGACATACCCGAAAAACGACATCAAAAACTATTCCCTCTGGCCTTGTTGATGTGTACGAGAAATTAGCAGTAAGTGCCACTGGCCTCTAGAACACCAAAACTCCCCCTGGGTTGTTGTCTGGACCAGCTGCCTCGACTTCATAGTCACCTGGGATATCACCCAACAACTCGTTCTTTGCGTAGTGGTTGCCTAGACGAGCTTCCAATATGATTAGTAAAATTGGGTTATAATGTTAATGCAGGGTTTTAAAGTTACAAACAAACGAAGGCCTTGTGCATCCTCTGGCATTCCAACACAAAGCGAACGATCCAATCTGTATGGTATTCTCGTGGCTACGGCTTGAGGCCAGATACTCTTCTGTGTAACTGACATGGTGTTATCTCTTTCTGATAGGCAGAATTTGGTGGACCTTGGGCTTAATCGTGCAACTCGATATATTGAGCCTCATGTGGGTATGTCCGTCGACGACTTTCAATACATGGAGCGTATCCGTGTATGACCCAACAAATATATTACGCCACATCATAGGGAAGGCATATATGGGTACCTCGAATATGTTCAGAACGGGCTCCAAATCAATTGCTTCAGCCAATTCAGAGGGTATCGTGCGCATCGAAGAAGAGGAATAGAAGGCTTAGAGCAGCCAAGATATCAATACAACTGCTCCTTTGTTGTAGCATCCCACTAAATCCTCTGCTAGGGGTAAATGGCCGAGAACAGGGTTGCCGTCTCCGAGAAGCATGAATTGAGTTGGGGACCTCATTCCTTGTAGAAGCCGTGCCCTCAAATTTTGGATAGAGTGGAAAGAACCACTTACTAAGTGGTCAGTTGTCTTGAAATAATTCACGAGATTTAAGTTCACTTCGTTGTATTCCCTCTCCGATTTCTGGAAGTACATTATGGGAAAATGTGGGTGGGGTACGACATGAACAAATGAAATAGGAAGTGGATGAAAGTTTTTCATTGTTGTGAAGAAAGGTTGGAAGAAGATGGAGAGCAAAGAAGAGAATTAATTACTTTAGCGAATTGGTTGGAGCCCTTTGGAGGTAATATTCGACTAGTTCAGTTCTGTGGGAGGGAAAATGTAATTTTCAAAATGTGCCATTTACCATGTGGTAAACCTACTACAGTAGAATCACTAGGTGTAGGACTAGGCCACAGAGCTATCTTGTCAAAAGAAGCAGTAACTAGAAGAACATGGTATATATATGTACCATTGACCAACTAAATAGGTTTTATTGTACCACCAAATATTACCTACTTAAATTAATTAACCTACGTGTGGGTAAAGGGTGCGCATAAGTTTAGTGGTACATTTTGTAAAGGTCAATGTACCAATTATTTACCCTTGTACCAAATTTTTTTAAAGGTTCAAATAAATATGTAATTTGCACCACTAATAATTTAACTGGTACTTTGAAAAAGGCATAGGCATGGTTATTGTTCCATATGGTACAAATAACGTAATTGAAAATAGATAAAACTAAGAGCAAAAAATAGAAGCCAAAACTAAACAAAGTGTTCATAATAATTACCTCCATCACAGTTAATCACATGTGATATAATTACATTACACCTTCCAAACTGTGATTGAGTTTTAAAAACAGAAGCCAAAACTAAACTAAGTGTTCATAAGCAGCATGATTAAACAAAGTGTTCATCTTCAAACATATCAAACCAGACAACATCTAACTAAGCCAATTACATTAAAAGAGAAAACCATTGAAATCAGATATAAAAAAAATAAAAAAAATAAAAAAAACATAAATAATTGGCGTAGATTAGTTAACCCATCAGTTGAGTTTTTTCAATGTTGAAGTCGAGTGTCCGTATGCACCGGAGTTCGCCTGGGAAACCTCTGGAGACCACCTATCACGGACATGGTACAGAGCATATGGAGCAACATCCTTGGGGCTTTCGGGACTCCTTTTCCTTACCTGCCTTTGCCTCTTCATGGGCCTTTCTGGTGCCACGACCTGTACCGGCGGTTGGACTGCTCCCCCATCTTGCCCATTTGGTCCACCAGCATCTGTGGTTCCTCGTCCAGTACCAGCTGCTTCCCCTCCTGCACTAGACACCCTCTTCATAGCCGCCGACTTCGCTCCCTTGGTGGGTCTCCTCCTAGCCCCCAACCTTAGTGGACTTTTTTTCACGCTTGTGCTCTGTGCAACATTGGTTTGTGCCCTTTCTTTGTTAATGTTAGCAATGGATGCTAAAATATCATTCAACTGAACCTTCAAGCTGTTCCATATGAATTCATGGTGGTTTAATTGCTCTGTTAACATCTCCTCCTTCATTTTAAGGAACTCAAGCTCTGAATATTTGGGTTGATCTATTTGTGATTGTTCCAATGGCTGCTTTCCTTTGTTTTGTTTCACCATTTTTGGAAAAAATAAAGAGGTTAATATTATGGAAAGGTTGATTTCCGAGAACTATATGATAGAGTGAGAGAAAGGGATTCTCGGAGAAAGAGATTTTCGGAGACCGGTTAATGGAATGGAGAGGAATGGAAGTTAAATAAATAGTGGGAGGAGGAAGTTATAAGATCATGGGGTGAAGATTAAACGCAACCCTTCAACTCAAAATGTTTTGCGCCAATCTATGTCACAATTAGGAACCTACCATTCAATGTCCCCAATTCCAAGATGGCACATACATTCGTGAATAATGTACCATTTCTCATTTAAATGAATTTTATAGATGGAAATGGTGTTATAGTTTATGGGGATAATTAAAAGGACAACTGAGGTTCCTAATCGTAAGCAATGGTACATTTGTCAATATCTAATATACCACTTGCACTTATATATGATTTATTTGATAAAGTAAAATACAAATAACAAATTCATTGCTTAACAAAACAATATTAATCGTTGAAAACAGAATAATGTTATTCGTTGCTTAACTGGTTGTTTAGATGAACTTAAAACAGAGTACAATAACTTGGTACATTAATTTGTAAACAATAACAGTAGATAGAGTACTTGATTCTTACATAACTTGGTACACCATTTCCATTTGCATTAGCATACTACCCAAATTACTTGAATTACAATATGAAATACAATAACACTGCAATTATTAAAATTGTAAGACCGATCTTAACGATGTTTATGTTTTGGTGCTCCAACACCTCTACCCTATAAACTATGCCCCCGATGTTGTTCAGTGGTTCGTCCTTGACAAGGTCGGAATCAACAGCCCATTCCTAGTAACCGCAGTGCCGACATTTATAATACGGCCTTTTCGGATTCATTTCAGACATCGAAATGCGGAATTCGACGAGGGTAGCATCTTCCCCGGAGCAGTTGCAGAGATCCATGAGATGTCAGCAGATGCACAGGGTCGACGAATTACACGACTCCCCGAAGAGGCTGATGACATTGTTGACATAGTTTGTGGAGTACCACTTTGCAAGCTTCTCAAGTGAGATGGTGTTATGAAAAGGGAATGGTCAGAGCTAGAAATTAAGGGTCAAGTGTGACAGGGATTTACCATGGTAGAAGGAAGAAGTATATATATAGGAATAAATGATCAACACCACAAAGAGCGGGAAAGTTGTTGTTCTTTCGCGCCTGATTTTTACCGGGACCCTAAATTTATCGAGCTCAATTTTGACTGTTACCATTCACTACGGCACATATAGTGGGACATTTATGCCTTTCATATGTACCATTAAGTGGACATTTCCATAATATGTTACATTAAGTCAAAACTTTTATACCATAAACACCATATCATCCAAAATGGTTCAATATTGACCAATAAATGTACCACTGCTTAAGTGCCTATGGTTAGGGTCATTAAGATTAGGGTGAATATAACATGTTTAGTGTATTATTAAGAGACCTTATAGTCCCTAAACTTGTTTTTAGGAATAGGGTAGAACATTAAAGCACTAAAATTGGATTCCGATAAGCGATAAGCATAGAGTGAGTACTAACTGAATAACTACCTAAACAAGGGTTGATGGAAGTGTATGTTGTGTTACAAAGTAACTCAATACAAGGATAAGATAGTGAATCCGATTCGTATGTGTTTCGGTTTAAGGTAGACGTAACTCCATCCTCAACCAAACCACCAATGACTTGTAACGCCATAATATCTACTAAATAAACCTCCAAACCATGCAATAATCAAACTTTTTTGTGAATTTCACAATTTTTAGCATACTAAGTCACTACCCAAAGGGCCTGCAATTTCTACCATTTTGTTACCTAGTGGTACAAAAATCATATGTTTTACACCATAATATAGCAGTAGTACAATAAGTCATCAAGTGGTACCCTAGATGTGTTGCCCTCTTAATGGTACCCTAATAAAATATCGGTGTACCATATCTTCCAAAATGGTACAATATTGACCGGTAAATGTAACACTGCTTAAGTGGTTATGGTTAGGGTCATTGAGATTAGGGTGAATATAACATGTTTAGGGTATTATTAAGAGACCTTATAGTCCCTAAACATGTTTTTAGGAATAGGGTAGAACATTGAAGCACAAAAATTGGATTTCGATAAGCGATAAGCATAGAGTGAGTACTAACTGAATAACTACCTAAACAAGGGTTGATGGAAGTGTATGTTGTGTTACAAAATAACTCAATACAAGGATAAGATCGTGAATCCGATTTGTATGTGTTTCGGTTTAAGGTAGACGTAACTCCATCCTCAACCAAACCACCAATGACTCATAACGCCATAATATCTACTAAATAAACCTCCACACCATCCAATAACCAAGCTTTTTTGTGAACTTCACAATTTTAAGCACACTAAGTCACTACCCAAAGGGCCTGCAATTTCTACCATTTGCGTTCTTAGTGGTACAAAATATATATGTTTTACACCATTAATATAGAAGTGGTACAATATAGCATAATTTTGTACCACTGTAACCTGGATTTTTCGTAGCCAAATCACTATGAGTCATTGAATCGTATGCATTTATTTTTTACCCATCCCAGCTCGTAAGGGGTTCAGCTATCAGCACTAGGGGACAGAGATGTCTTGTCATAATAAACACAAGTACCCAGCTATTGGTATAATATATGAAAGCTTATGTAATACTTTAAACAATATGGAGAACAACGGGATATTAATGTACTATTGTAAAATTTTGTATCAAATCTTTTACCCCTTTTGACTTTGAGACTTTAATTACGGCAGTAGGGGAGTTATTTTTTGCAGTTATTATCCAACTAACTACTTCAGAATTACACTCTTGCATAAAAAAATAACTACTTATTGTGAGGTCGGTGAGTGGAATGCAGTTGTACACTATTGTATGAGAAAATATAGTTATATGTACCAGTTTATTATTTATCTATACTAGTGGCACATTTAGTCTTCCACTGGGAATTATATAAATTGTTTTATTTCATAAAGTAGATGGAGGGTAATTTATTGAGGCTTTAGCACTATAAGAAACGCTGGCAGAGGACCTAATTCATACATGCCTAGCTAATTCAGTGTATACAATATTTTCAGGAAAAAAAACACAAATGGGGAGAAATAGGAGCAAGAGAGTGTTTGCTGCAAAGGGATTGAGTGATGAAAAGAAAGTGGCTACTCATAAGACCCCAAGGGGACTTATGAAGCGTCTGGAGTACATGAAAAACAATGGCCATCACGATGCAAACGGCGTCATTCGAGACATTTACCTCCCTAAAAGAGGTAAAGAGATGATGTGGTCGCATCAATCGGCGACGATAGCTCGCAGTGGGCTTCAAAATCCCATTATTGGGATTGATTTCCACCCCGAGTACCCATTCCTCACGCCGTTTAAAATAGGAGGTCCCGGAGACTTTCTCAAAGAGGCGTATTGTTTCATGCACTACCTTGTGGATGCTCACAAGATTGCGATTAGTGTTAACCTCAAAGATTTCTATGAAACAATGATAGATTGTGTGCGATCTTCGTGGTACTGTAGGCATTGGCTTCGGTTTTGGGAACTCTTTATGAGTTGCTATGATTGGGCTGAAAATGTGGAGGACATGCTCAACAACCACTGTAAGGAAGGTCAGAAGTATTGTCTTCTACTACTTGGACATGATTTCACGTCCGACTATGACAAAGGCGTGGTTCATGTCTCTGTAGAGTGGATGAATTTCTCTCACGAGGATCCTTATGAAATGATCCATTCGAGCGAGGAGCAATCCATGTATTTTAGGAGCAAGATGTTGGCTGAAAATGGCTACGATGAGATGCAACACTTGGATCTTATCACTAGGGAGCCCTTTGACTATGATGAATACCCACAATGGTATGTCAATATGTTAAACGCGGCGAAGCAAAGGTATAATAACAAGGTCAATCCGGATTCCGGGGAGTTTTGGGACGGACATGCGCCTGATTACAACGACCCATACGTGGATCCGTGGGAAGGATACCATGATATTGGGTTGGACGATGACTGATTCCTGCTTGTTCTTGCATTTACTTTTTGATGCTTTCCATGTAGTTTTATTAATGTTATGTACTCTTTTAATTCTATTGGCACAATAAACTATCTATAAATGTACCATTTTAAATAACATGTTCTGCCATTAACTTGGAACTAAGTACGTTGTTCCATGCTGACTTTGAACTAATAGATGAGCTCCTATTAAATCCACGTTAGGTAACTAACTTCATCTAATCACCATGCAAGTTAAAAGAAAACAGTAAAAATAGCAACAACAAAAATAATGTAATAAAAGAATTGGGTCTGCAAATGTCAAATACGACGTAATTTTAGTGCAACGTTATTGTCACTAGCAAGCACTCCTGCTTTATCTCAACAAATGGTACATTAATGTGTGTTCAATATGTACCACTGGGGAAATGAATACAGCTTACATGACTCTAATTCAGATTGGACCTTCATGTACCAGGAGTAAAACCAAGTAGACTAGCTAACACCCCCCCACCAGAGTTTCTACCCCTAACAGTAGTAAAGTAACAAACAGAACAATCTAAATCCCTCATTTGTATACCTCCAACCGACCGCATGTATTCATTCGTTAACACCGATACACTGGTTTGGGTTTGGGAGCTTGCTTCTTGGCATATTTTTGGCCCTAACAGCTTTTTGTTTGCCTTTTTTTCTGTGCATGATGGGTACCGCGAATTTGTAGTACGGTGGGCTTTCTTCTTCGGTCATGGTGGATCTTTAATCCTCCCCGAGGCAGATGCTTCACAACTGCCTTGGAAACCACTTACTGGAGTTGAGGTGTTTGGCAGATCGGAACCAACTGTCACTGGCGTGGTTGAGGGATGAGGTAGCTTGTTCTGCACCACAGAAGAAGGAGTCCTAGCAATACCTTGACCACCTTCTGCAGGAACATCATTTGCAATGGCCTTAGCTGCCTGTTCCTGCTTTTTGGCAACCATTGCCAACACTTCATCCACTCTTAGGTCCATGAGTTGCAGCATTTTTGACACAGCCTGAACGACCTCAATACTTGCAGACGCCTTCGAGCAAATTGGTTCACAAGTCCCCATAAGTTTGTGATACTGCCTCACCTCTTCAGTTTTAAGTGGATCATGATAAGCTCAATCACACTATCTCCACTTTCAATTTGATCTAGACAACGCACATACAACAACTTGGTGCACTCCCGCTGAACTTCTTTGAATTTAGAGTCTGTATAGCACTTCTGGAACACCTCCTCCGTAGGGAAGACCGTCTTTAAATGCCTCACGTAGCGGGTCGTATTGGAGTCAACAACTCTTTCGGCCTCAGCCCTTATGGTCATAGCATCACAGTAGCGAAGCACAAACTTAGACAAGGTTGTGTTCTTGTCAACATAACCTTTGAAAAAATGATTGAAGCTTTCCAAACGTTGTGTTGTTTTCATCCCCGCCTAGAACAAATGTTTCAAATATGCTGGGATCCACATCTCCCTTCCTCAAATAGACCTGCATGCATGCATCATATCCAAAGAGGAATTCAGTAATGCTAATAAGGGAAAATAGCATCTGCCACCTTAGTGGTACAAAATAAATGCCACCTGATTTATTAAATTGCAACCAGCACATACAGTGGTACATAATAAAACAAATTCATGCAACACCACAACACTAAAATTGCTTCAACCATGTTGCACGCACAATCACCTAAAATGCAAGTGCAGTAACCAAGCAAGCTTAAGGGTAGATTAGCTTTAGCAACCAACAACCATATACCAAAGTAGTAAAAACAAACAAATCCCATAAAGCTGATTAACCTTACCTTCAAGACAACTGTTTTCTTGTAGTTCATAATACTCCACTACATCTATCCAACGAGCTACAAATCCTTCTCCATCTAAACTACCGTATATGATATTCTTAAACTCATCCTTCACAGCATCATATTGCTTATGCTTACCAACGTACTTCCAAAACTTTTGAAGGATGTGCCAAATGCACCACCTATGACAAGTGTCTCTCATGGTTATATGCACAGCTTTCCTAATAGCCGGATCTTGATCTGTCGGGATCGAGGTAGGAGTTTTCCCTCCTATGCAATGTAGCCATGTCCTCAGCACCCACTCGTAGGTCTCTGCCATCTCCCGAGAAATCAATGCACAGCCAAACAGTATACTCTACCCGTGGTGATTCACACCGACAAACAAAGCATAAGGAAGGTGAAATTTGTTCGTTAAGTATGTACTGTCAAAACAGACAATATCTCCAAACTCTTCATACGCAGCTCTACACCTCGCATCTACCCAAACAACATCTTGTAATGCACCATCTTTACCAAACCTACAAAGATGTAAAAAAATTTGATTTTCTGCACTCATTTTGTTAAAGTACTCTATCATTCCATTCGCATCACCCTCGGTTAGCTCAAGTCTTTGTTTCTCAGCAACTGCATTCTCCAATTCTTTCTGGGTAAATGACATCTCATCCACCCTGTTTTTCTCCCTCGCCAAACAACTATACATCTGCAATACTTTTACCATAGACTTCTTTGCATTACACACTCGGTTCACCAAGTGCCCATTTTTAGACACCAACTCATGCTTCGTGGACATTGTTACATCCTTTGACTTCCCTGGTGTGACTATTTGACCTTTGTGTTTTAAGTGTACCCTACGGACAACCCCATTCCCTCCCTCATCAACACTAGAATACAACTCGACCTCACACCCACACTTTTTCGTCTTCCGTTTCACAACTGTTTACTCATCATGCAACAACCCTTCCTTAAGTACATCCACTTTACGCTTCCTGGAGGGTATTCCGTAGCAGTCACACATCCACTTAGCATTCCTCTTCTGCTTACAAAATGTTCCATCCCCAAAATCACTCTTCACCTTGCCAAACTCAGCAGCAGCCCTCACTATACCAAACCCCTTTTGCCTAGCATGACTCCAAAAATAACTATCAACCTCATCCCAACTACCAAATACCATACCCACACTCGGGGCTGGTACTTCCTCTTCTACACCAAATACTGTGCTAACCAGTACGGGGTTCTTCTTCGGGGTTATGAAAGTAGAACTTCCTGCCCCTGCACCTCCATCTTCACCTCCTTCCTCCTCTTCTACTTCCTCGGAATCTGACCACCCTTACTCTCCCTCACTATCAGACCCCCATTCATCTCCATATCTTCTTATCCCTCTTCAATTTCCTCCTCATCCCCTTCTCTATAACCATGCTCACTCTGAAATCCCTTCTCATTACCACATACAGCATCATTATCACCATCACCACCAACACCACCCTAAAACAATGACACACATAAAACAATCATATACACAACACCACCATAAGTAACTAAGAACAACCTCTAAATTATACACATCAATTTCAATTTCAAGCATACACAAAGCTTCATAACAGAACAACCATTTTCCAATTTTTAGTTTCAAAATTTAACTACAAATTTTAATATTAATTTCAAGCAACTCCGAATTTCAGCATACACAACACACAAATCAACCATCCCAACACACATATTAACCACGCCCAAATCAATTAATCGAGTTACAATAAACAATGTAACAATACCAGTATCAATTGCTCCAAAAGTGACTTGCAATACCAACGTCAATTGCTCCAAAAATGACTTACATTTAAACAATATGCCACCTAATTTAAGCACTGTCGCATTCAATATCAACAACTATGTAATTTGAATTACCCCAAAAAAACCCTAACTTTTCTGCTAATTCAATTGAACTATGTTAATTGTACTAATTCATGCATTAAATTGCTAAGTTAAAAAAAAAAAATCTCATGCAACGCATCGATATACATAGGGTTTCGAACACTTACATTCTCACTATCAAAACGCAACTCCCTCCTTGCGCAACCATGGCCTTCTTCTTTTCGCAATGCTTCCGCTAAGTTAACTCCCAATATATCAACTAAATTATTTCGCATTGTCAAAATGTAGTCCGGATTCAAAAAATAACTTCAATTTGGTTTAGCTAACTATAAGAATCGTTTGAGATTAGGTGTTCATGGCGGAACACACCATTGAAGCTTTGTGAACCTGCTAAGTCTTTCTCTTCTGCAAAAAGTAACTCTTTTGGGGAGTGGGGTAAATTTGGTTTCCCGCTTCAAAATTCACCCCCCGTTAATTTTTTCTTATACTCCCGTTGGCTTTTAATCCCAATTGGCACTTTCAGGCCCCACTCATCAGTGATAAAGTTCCACTTATTATCAGCTTTGCCATCCTATATACTTGCAAACCAATAGTCCCTATGCGCCTATAGTTTTCCTAGGTTTGTGGGCTACACCGTTTTACGCCTTTCTCGGGAATTAGGCCCTGAAAACCGTCCTTTTCGCTTGCTAATTGGGAGTGCCACGAGTCAACTGGTAAGTAGTCCTTATTAGACCTATCCTGGGGTAATGCGTGTCTCATTCTGATTGGACCATGTAACATGGGTATTTTTACCCAAATCACTAACATTAATGATTTGCCAGGGAATGGGGGTACAACTTTCATGTCCAACAAACATGTATAAATACGGGTTTGATGATTTCCTACAAATGATTGTTAATTTGTTATTAGATGATTAGGACTGCTCCTCTACGCTTCTTATACATGCAAAATACTATATATCGAATACCTTTTACTAACTTCGATCGAAGAGCACCGCTTCTCTCTCTAGAAACCCCAAACTTATCCTACCACCGCTTCCTCTGTTTTGTATCCCTGCTCGCCGGTGATCGGCACCCCTCTTCTAGCCATCGCCGGCGAAACCTGATCTTCCTTGTTTGCTTTTTTTATTTTTTCTAGGTGTTTTTTTGGTAAAAGGAACAAGGGAGTTTCTAGATCTAGGTGGGTATTCAAGTTCATCAGTGGTTCATCTCATTTTCGATCTTGTCAAGTGGTTTAGCTTCTTCTCCAACGAAACACGGAGCCAAGACTATTCTTAACGCCACCGTCGAAAGGAATTCCATTAATTGTTTCCCGACGGTAAAGGTGAAGTTAAGTTTAGGGTTTTCTTGCCTAATTGAAGCTAGGTATGTATTAGGTGAGGCGGCTTTCTTGCGTTGGCCTTGACGATAATTGAAGGTTTTGGGTGTGTTTAGGGTAAAAATACCCTAGACACGTGGACCAATGAGAGGAGGCCACGTTTCGAGTTCAGGATGGCCCACGTGGCTTAATATCCTCTTGACACGTGGCGCCCTTAGATACATCTCTGAAACAGCGGCCTTCAAGGGCCCAAATTCCAAGAAGCGCCGTAAAACGGCAGCCCACTGAAATTTAGGTTAAATGACCTAGATAGGAGCACGTTCTCCAGTGACCCTATAAATAGGGAGATATTTCCCCATTTTGGGGACACATTCAATCATTTATTACACCTACATTCTCTCACATGAGAGAAACACCTGAGCTTGGAATCCAAGCAGATCCCCACCTAAATTTACGTACTCTTTATTCCCTTTCAAGTTACTAACTTGATCGTCGGAGGCGGAGCTCCTACCACCCGGAGTCTCCGTTGTTTTGCAGGTACAACTCAGCCGGATCAGACTTCGTGACGTAACTCTCCCGAGGGACAAAAACACCCAAAACATTTGGCGCCGTCTGTGGGGAGAGTACCTCAAAGATGGTTCAAGAGTCTGTACCACCTCCTAACCGTCCGAGCAATGACCCGGAAGTTTTTACAGACCAGGAGGATGAATACCCTCAGGTCGAAACCTATACAGCCAATGATGGCTCTCTGATAACCAAGCGCATTCGGCCCAGAGACACTCTGGAACGGGGTGCCTCCCAGGCGGGTACAAATTGACCCCCTGGGCAGCCGGAAGGGGAAACCCATATGGCAGCTGGATCAGCACCTGTCACCCGAGACGAACTCATGAGATTCATGACAAGTTTCAAGGGTGAAATTAAAGAACTGATCACTAAGAGCCGGGCTGGCCCAAGTAGGGGTAAGTCGGTCAAGAAGACTCCTCTGGAAAAGGGGAAGTCAGTCAGAGATTGGCAGCCCACTCCTCATCCAAAGGAGAAGGCAGCCGGGACCATTGATTGGTCCAAAATTCTTCTTCCTAAGAGGAATACCAACAATACCCGCCGGACCCAGCAGCCGGTGGGAAGTAAAAATTCAACTCTTGATGCCCAGGAGATCATCAACCGGAAAAGAAATCAACAGTTGTCTGAGTCGGCTTCTACGTCGAATTTTCTAGACAACTTCAACAATACTTCTGCAGGGAATACACTTTCCTTGCATGAGAGTTAGACAGACGGTAATACCGTCCACTCTGGCCCTCAAATGATCGGGACTGCACCATATGTACCTTCTCAAGTCTACGGTCAGTACCCACCTTACTATATGCAGTCGGCTCTCTTCGGAGGTCAGGCGGCATATCACAATGTCCAGCCACTGGACTGGCAGCTCCGTCTGCTTCGTCTGGGTGAACAACCTTCTGCGTTCACCCGGGAGATAACCGAAGCGGCACATCAGGACAAGTTAAGAATGTATTGGTTGGTACCTATGATGGTACCACCAACCCGGAAGATCACCTCATGGCTTACACCAACCTCATATACTTACAAGGGTTGGATGATGTCACTTGGTGTCGATGCTTCCCGGCTATGTTGAAGGGCATTGCCCAACAATGGTTTGGCAATTTGCCGGCCGGGTCCATTGATAGTTTCAGGAAGCTTGCCTTTCTGTTTGCTTCCAACTTCTCAATGAACATCCCTGATAAGAAAACAAGCCTGGACTTGAGCACCGTTAAGTAGGGGAAGAGAGAAGGGTTGCGCTCCTATGTCAGGCGGTTCAATCTGATTAGAATTCAGATTCAAGGACTGTCTGATGAGGTAGCTTTCACAGACTTTTTCAAGGGTCTGAGAGACGGGTTGACTTTTAAGTTCGACCTAGTCAGAAAAGGGGCTTTCACTTTATAGGCGGCCTTGAGGAAGGCGAAAAGCTATATTCAAGCAACCGACCTCTGCACTCCTGGTAATCAGTCGGACTCCAAGAAGTCTGACAAAGAGAAAGACAGCCGGCCTGCTCAGCTGGCCAAAAAGAAAGAAGAGAGTAAGAAAAGAAAAGAAGTTTGGGCGGTTAGCGACTCTGACCAGCCGTCCCAGAAGAAGAAGAAAGAATTTAAACCGTACGTCCCTAAGTACGAGTTTAACAAGGACTGCAACTCCATCCTCATGGAAATTAAGGTTCGGCTGTCCCTAGAGAAGCCGAATCAAAAGAAAAGTTCCATTCAATCAAGGAACAAAAACAAATTCTGCCAATACCATGAGGAAGTTGGCCATGACACCAACGACTGCTTCAGCCTTCAACGGGCGTTGGACCGTCTGGCTGACAAGGGGATGTTGAAGTCCTACATTTCTAAGTCCAAAGGGACTAATAAGAAGAATCTGGGGCAGTCGTCTAAGACCCCCCAGCCTGCTAGTAGTTCGGACACTGACAAGGATCCGGACTACACAATAGCAGGCGGGTTCTCATGCGGTGGCCCTACCATCCGGGACACCAAGAGCCATATTCGAAAGATGGACAAAGATGATGATGAGCAGACGTCTGCAAGCTCCTCCTTCCCAGACGTCTTGATCACTGAGAAGGACAGGGGCAGCGTCCGTCGTTCGCATGATAACCCGGTCGTCATTGAATGTAAGGTTGCCAACCAGCTGGTTGGGCGAATCCTTATTGACACCGGTAGCTCATCAGACATCATCAGCCTCCGGTACCTGCAAAAGATGAAATACAATGACAGCAGCATGCATCCGGTTACCCACCCCTTGGTTGGTTTTGGGGGTGGAATGGTTTACCCAGTCGGTAGAGTTGATCTACCAATCCGGCTGGGTGAGAAAGGAAAAGGGCGACACCTGGTCGTCAAGTTCTTAGTCGTTGAGGAGCTGACCGCCTACAACATTATTTTGGGTCGGCCAACCCTCAACGAAGCCAAGGCTGTAATCAAACCTTCCCTCATGCTCATCAAGTATGAGAGGGATGACGGCTCTGTTGGTTCCTTGAATGGGGATCAGAAGACGGCCCAGGAGTGCTATCTCTCAACCGTCAAAGATACTGTGGCCCCAGACAGCCAGGAACCAATAGACCTTGACAATGTCAAGGATGCCGACCCAGTACCAGCCCCACCAGCAGCCGGGAAGAAAAGAAAGGCACCTCTGCTGGTGGAGGTGAAGAAAGAGAAAAAAATAGCAATCATTGACCGGTGAACGGTCAGTTGAGCTCCGTCCCCAACCGGCTTGAGAACATGTTGATATACCTCTGGACGACAGCCGTCCAGAGCGTACTGTAAAGGTTGGGACGGTTTCTTATACTAAGTTGGGTGCAGACTTGCACCTTCTACTTAAAGAATTTAAAGACATTTTTGCCTTGGAAGTGGAAGAGATGTCAGGCGTCAGCCCGGATCTTGTTGTCCACAAACTCGCTGTGGACCCTAAAAAGAAGCCCATCTAGCAAAAGAAAAGAAATCACGGCGAGAAAAGAAGTCAGGCGGCAGCTGCCGAAGTTAAAAAGCTGTTGGACGCTGGGTTCATTCGGCCATGTAATTTCCCCGACTGGGTGGCGAATGTTGTGCTTGTAAAGAAGCCGAATGGTACCTGGCGTATGTGTGTTTATTACACAGATCTCAACAAGTCATGTCCCAAGGACAGTTATCCGCCTCCTAAGATCGACAGTCTGGTCGATTCGACAGCCGGGCATGCCTTGATGAGTTTTATGGATGCCTACTCCGGCTTCCATCAGATACCCCTGTGGAAGAAAGATCAAGAAAAGACAGCCTTCGTCACTGATCAGGGGTTATTCTGTTACACTGTGATGTCGTTTGGCTTGAAAAATACATCGGCTACGTTCCAACGGATGATTAATACGGTCTTTATTAATCAAATTGGGAGGAATGTAGAGGCGTACAATGATGACATGATAGTCAAATCCAAGCAGCAGACGAATCACCTTGCTGATCTCCGAGAAACCTTCACCACACTCAAGCGGCATAAGGTTATGTTAAATCCTAAGAAATGCGTCTTTGGTGTTGACTTTGGGAAGGTTCTCGGATTCCTGATTGATCAAAGGGGGATAAAGGCTAACCCCGAGAAGATACAGGCGGTAATTGACATGAAGTCACCCCGCACTATCAAGGAAGCACAGAGACTAACCGGTTGCCTGGCGGCCTTGGGGAGATTCCTCAGCCGGTCAGGTGACAAATTCCTTTACTTCTTCCAAGCAATCAGGAAGAAGACCAGATTTGAATGGGGAGATGATGTTGAGGCGGCCTTTCAACGGCTGAAAGAACACTTGCACTCTTTGCCAAGGCTTGTTAGTCCACTGCCTAAAGAGGTGTTATACATGTACCTAGCCGTTTCAGATCATGCCCTCAGTGTTGTTCTCCTTGCTGAGAGAGACGGTGTTCAGCTCCCGGTCTATTTCATTAGTCATGTTCTAAAAAATGCTGAGCTCCGGTACCCATGGTAGAAAAATTTTGCCTTGCCCTGTATATGGATTTCAAGAAATTGAAACCGTATTTTCTGGCTCATCCGGTGGTAATTTACACCGACCAGCCCCTCAAGCAGCCAATGTCTACTTTGGAGTCATCCCGCAGAATGTTGAAATGGGCTATTGAAATGCAAAGTCTTGAAATCGCTTTTGAACCTAGAAAGGCAGTGAAAGGTCAGGCGTTTGCCGACTTCATTGTTGAAACGACACGACCGGTGCAAGCGGATAAAATTGACCAGGTTTGGAAAGTGTATGTAGACGGAAGCTCAACAAAGAACGGATGCGGTGTAGGAATTATATATGAATCCCCTGAGGGGGGACAGATTTGAATATGCACTGCGGTTTAAGTTTCAGGCCTCAAAAAACGAGGCGGAGTATGAAGCCTTGCTAGCCGGAATCCGCATGTGTAAGGCAATAGGGGCAACTAAAATTGACGCATATTCTGATTCACAGTTGGTCATTAGCTAGTGTAAGGGAAAATATGAGGCAACTCATCCGGCTATGATCAAATACCTTCAGGCAATCAAAGAAGAGGCTGGGGCACTTAAGGAATTCCATCTAAATCAAGTGCTTAGGTTGGATAACAATCAAGCAGATGCGTTGTTCAAATTGGCTTCATCCGCCTGCTGTGATACGCCTCGGTCGATCTTTCGGGAAGTTCTTGAAAAGAGATGCATACATGAAGAGCCCTTGGAATCTTAGACCGAAGCTCTACCTGGATGGATGGCATCCGGGTTACTTAGCAGACGGAAAACTTCCTGATTCACCACAGGAGGCAGCCGTCATGAAAAAACGAGCAGCAAACTTCGAGTTAAGAAACGGAGATCTCTTCAAGGCGGGCTTCCTTAAACCTCTATTGAAGTGTGTTACCCCAGAAAAGGGGAAAAAAGTTCACGAAGAATTGCATGATGGGTACTGTGCCTCTCATATAGGCGGCAGGTCCCTAGCCGTCAGAGCCAGGCGGCATTACTTTTGGCCTACTCTTGAAGCAGACGCTAAAGAGTTGGTGAAGAGATATGACAAATGCCATAGGTTTGGCCAACTTATTCACCGACCGGCTACTGATCTGACGGCAATCCACAGCACAGTCCCATTCGCTAAATGGGGCATGGATATCTTGGGTCCTTATACGCCTACTCCAGGCGGAAAGCGCTACATTTTGGTGGCTGTGGATTATTTCACCAAGTGGGTAGAAGCTGAGCCGGTTAAGAACATCAAGACAAAGGATGTCATCTCTTTCATCTGGAAGAACATCATCACCCGGTTTGGGGTACCTATGTCTATGGTGTTTGATAATGGCCCCCAGTTTGAAACCCCCCATCTCAAGACTTGGTTGGGAGATCAGGGTATCTCACACTATTTTGCATCAGTTGGCCGACCCCAAGCAAACGGCCAGGTTGAATCCTTCAACAAACTCATCTCAGACAGCATAAAAAAGAAAATTGAAAGAGGCGACTACTGCTATGGGCCATCCGGACTACTACTAAAGGGGCGACCGGAGAAACCCCATTTCTTATGTTATACGGTGCTGAAGCCGTCTTTCCCATTGAGCACTACGAGCCGACTCCCATAGTCATGCTCTATGATGACGAGGCAAATTGGGAGGCCATGCGGCTGGCATTGGACTCCCTCCCGGAACGCAGGGGCAACGCTGCCCTGTGCCATGAGATATACCGTCTGAGAATGACCAGAGCCTACAACAAGAAAGTGCACAAGCGCCCTTTGAAAGTGGATGACTTTTTGTTACGAAAAATGGAGGCAACCGGTAGGGCCAATGACGCTGGGAAGCTAACCCTAATTGGGAAGGCCCCTACCGGATCTATGAAGAAGTCAGGGACGGCACCTATCGTCTGGAAACCCCAGACTGTCGCCGCCTGCCTATAACTTGGAATGTAGATAACCTAAAGAAGTACTACTTCTGAGAATGTAATTTTTTTGTAAACAGTGAGTCAATTAATGAGAATTCAGACTTTGTTTGCAGAATTAGTTTGCCATTTTTATTACTTGTCCGCCTAGGTAATACTCAGTCGGACTCTTTGTTAACTAACTAAGTTTGATACTTAGTATAATTCAAGGTTATAATTGTTTGTCCGCCTGGGTAATACTCAGACGGACTCTTTGTTTAACTAACTAAGTTTGACACTTAGTGTAATTTAATGTGTAATTGCTTGTCCTAGTCCGCCTGGATAAAGCTCAAACGGACACTTTGTTTAAAAAACTAAGTTTGATACTTAGTGTAATTTAATAATTGTTTGTCCGTCTGAGTAATACTCAGACGGACTATTCGTCGAACCAACTAAGTTTGACATTTAGTGTAAATTCAATGTTGTAATAACGCTCGGCCAATGGTCCGATTAAAAACTAAGCACAAAAACGCTTAGTGGCTATACAACCGGTCTTAAACAAGACCAAAGGCCAAAATGGCTGGATGGTTGCCTATTTTTTTAAAAAAACCGCCTGTCCCAACATGGACAAAGGCGTCCGGCGACACCCCTTCGGGTGCAATCATCGCAGAGAGCGGACTATTCGTCGGTTCTACGTACCTATGCAGATGGCAAAAATTGATCGACCGAATTGATCAACTCATAGCCGTCTGACCAGAATAATCTATTAAGAACGATTAAGTTACCGAATACCAGATGCCCTAAGGCATCAGTCGGTCATCGGCTGAAGTTCTCACTTAGGTTATTTATTCCAAATTTGCATTCACTCTCCCTATTGGGGCAAAAGATTTTGTGTAATGGCTATGTGTTAACTTCAGACGGAATATAACCGCCTGGGTAAGAAGCTCAAAGCACCCACTCTAATGGTCGGTTGTGCACTTGGTTTGGGGCAATCACCATTGTGATTGATTGGCCTAAAAACACTCCATAATTCTCCTAGTATCAAGTGTTTTCAAGCCAATCAATCCACTTGAAATAAAACCAACCACACAGCCGCCCAGGGGCAAGAGCACCCGGATTGCAAATTGCCGCATGCTTTTTTAAGTTAGGCAAAATATTAAAGAATTGCAAGCAGATGCAAAATTCAAATTGAAAAACTCAAACACAAACAAGTATAAAAACCCGACTGAGTCGGAATACTTCATTAAATATTTAAAATGGCTCAAAGGCAAGAAGTTGTGTTAACCGGAGTTACATCCGGTGAAGAAACAAAAAATAAATTGTTAACCCAACCCCATGGTTGGTAAAGATACAACAAAACACGGCATACAAGCCGGTAAAGAAACATCATGGCATACTGCCGCAGAAAGTGGGAGGCCCGCCTAAGGCTGAGGTGGATGCTGTTGTTCCGGCTGAGTTTGGCTGGTTTGGCCTTCGTTTTGCTCATTCGCCACCGGCTCCTCGTTATCAGAGACTTCATATCCCTGCTCAGCAGCCCAATCATTGAAGCGAGGCGGTGGAGCATCACCCAGTAGTTGGGCATCATACACCTCAGTGGCGTAATCATACCTTAGCTTATAGACCTCAAAGTCTATGTCTGGGTAGAGGAGGCTTCAAGTGATCTTCAGCCGGGCAAGGTTATCACACTCATTCTCCTCCGTCAGCCGCTTTTGCTCTTGGGCTAGCTCGTTCGACTGCTTGTTTCGCAGATTGACAAGCTCAACCCCCAGGCGGGAAACTTCTGCTCGAAGTTGAGTGTTTTCTTGATCAGCCCCTTCTAATGCCTTGAGGTCTGACTTGGCATCCTTCAGTTTCTGATCAAGATCATCACCCCGGATGTTAGCTTCATCGTTCGCAGCCATCAAACTTCGGATCAGCTCCTCCTGTTTCAACTCTACTGCTTGAATCTTTAAATCACACATATAATTAGCATATTCAGCAAAGTTGAGGTTTTCAAGGGCCCTCCGTTTGGCATCATTTACCTCTTCCTGTTTTCGCCTGAAGGGACCTTGGAGGCCATCCACTCTCAGCATCACTTGAGAAAATAGCAGTCGGATTATGAACTAACTTAGTAGAATTAAAGGTAAAAGATATCAAGGTTGTGGGATTCCTTACCTCAGCCAGTTGGCCCATTATCCGGTCAAAGTCCACCACCTGCAGATCAGGTATAGAGTTCTTCTCTGACCGGTTAAGGGTCCTCACCATCCGTTTTGCAAAGCCCACAAGATCCGGCTCGTTGGATGTCAGATCTGCATCAAAAGTAGTACTCTGTGAGAAAGAGGCAGCATAGTTGGCATTCATCCGTTGCCGGCTGCTGACTGAACCCCTAGAGGGATCAACCTTAGTCTTGACCCTCATGAAATCAAGTGGCCAAGGTATTTCAATCCGTCCCTTACTTGGGTATCCGGATGAGGCGTAGGCTTCTGCTCCTCCCCAAGTGTTGCCGCACCGGCTGCAACATTAGGTGGCTCGCCACCCTTCGATGTCGTAGAGGCATCCGGCGCTTTCTGCTGAGAGTGTCCTTTCGCTCAAAATCTTCATCGCAACTGGCGATTTGCCTTCGGTCGTTGGACGACCGGATTGGGCAGAGGAATGTGTCTGGGGAGGGGGATCCTTCCTGGCGGCCTTTGCAGCCGGAGCTTTCTCCAGATCATCCCCTTTCCTTTTGAGAAGCTTGGAGAAGGATCGTGGAATTCGCTTTGCAGAGTCTTGCAAAATGAAAGTGGTTAAGTATACCCAGCCGGCAAAAACAAAAAAAATTGTAAACACATAAAAAGTCAGGCGGTCTTACCCCGCCTTTCTTGGAGTCCTTGTCTTCGACGGCTGCCTTCTTGGCGAGTGCAGCCTCTTTGCAAAGCAGCGCCGCCGACTTAGCCAGTGTCTTCGCCGGGTCGACCATTTTCAAGGCGTCGGCTGCATGAACAGAATTCAAGGTTAGAAGAAATTATGGCAAGTTTGCAATAAAAAACAAAAATAACAAACATTCCGGATGTAAAGTATTCTACCCTTGGGAAACATGGGACTCAGCTCGCAGGCGGACAAGAAGCACTCGTCCTTGAAGAAGTCCGGATGGGGGATCCAGTTCTTGGGAACTATAATGTGAGTCTCATCCCCCATGGGCTCAGATGTTGTTTCAAAAAATCCCGGCTCTATTATTTTCTCCCGGGCCTTAGTAGATAACACTGGGAGAGGGCACTTCCTGCCTAGAAGAGCCGGCTCAGTGTTGTACCGGCGCAGTGTCCGGTTATGTCTCAAAGTTGGGGAAGAAATCAAGTAAAACTTGTCCTTCCACCCGAACCATTTGGACACTTTGTCCAAAGTCATCAAATATTAGGGCAAGGTAGTCAGAGTATACCATGCCCCATGGCCGCCTGGGGCCTTGCTCAAATAGTGCATGTGAGCGAAGGCGGAAAAGCTTGGGTTTGTATTTTGGAACTCGCAGGCGGCGATGTAGCTTAAAATGTTCACCTACGGATTGGGGGTGAGCTGCCAAACTCCTACATCGTACCCCTTCAGGATTTTCCTAATCTCGGGGTGGAGGGGGAACCGGAGGCCGGCTTCGATGACCGCCTCGTAGCAGACAAAGTAATGGTCTTCATTATCAATATCATCGTTCCAGGCCATTAAAGCGTCAGCCGGAGGAACGATGATGTCCCAGCCCCTTCCAAAGGGGTGCTTTTCTTTGAAGGCCCTAAAGCCGCTCTTGAGAAGGGAAATGTTACCTGGAAGCATCCGGGTCCGTTTGGGGTTGGGGTTGTCAGCAACCTTAGGCGGCTGCTGATAGTTAGCAGCAAAATTATCTTGGTTAGATCCGGAAGATTCTCCCCTTGACCCTTGGCCGGCATCAGCATCACCGGCTTCATTAGAGGAGGCGGCTCCCTTGCCGTCTACCTCTCGTACCCCCAAGCTCCCGGAAATAGAGGGAGCCTCTTCATCGGAACCACTCTCCTCCAAATCCCTCTGTTCCCCGTCGGGAACAACCTCATCGGCTGGCACTTCCATAGTGCGTCGGCTCCTAGACCATCTGGCCGTCTGTTTCGTTCTGGCCATTGTGTCCTGCACAGACACAAAGAGGGAGAAATTCGGAGATGAGCATATCGGTTCCGACAGTCTAGAAAAGGCACCCCTGTTCTAGACTCAGCCATTCCGGGGGACCGGCTGAGTGTCCTAGGCAGTGCCGAGTGAGTGGATTGAGAACTCATTTATATTTTCTAAAAAACTAGGTATACAGGCAGAGAAAAAATTGTATACACGTTGAAAAGGAGAAAAACTAAAATGGTACAGGCAGTTACCTTACTTTTACTCTGAAAAATCTGAAAACCGCTATAGTCGGTAAACCGGGTGTTGAACTTGAAACTGCTTTGATGCAGACGGAAGCAGAGAATTTCTCTTTCTCTCTCTAAAAAGTCAAAATGAGCGTAAGGTGAGAGAAGGGGGGGTAAACTTCTATTTATAGAAGTTGAAAGTGGGGGGAAAACTTTGATTTGAAATTCAAATTTTACTACCCGTTACTGTTCACCTTTGAAAGGTGGACACGTGTCACAGGCCCCACGTGATATGCACGTGCGCCCTGTGAGGGGCAAATGTTTAGGGTAAAAATACCCTAGACACGTGGACCAATGAGAGGAGGCCACGTGTCGAGTTCAGGATGGCCCACATGGCTTAATATCCTCTTGACACGTGGCGCCCTTAGATACATCTCTGAAATGGCGGCCTTCAAGGGCCCAAATTCCAAGAAGCGCCGTAAAACGGCGCAGCCCACTGAAATTTAGGTCAAGTGACCTAGATAGGGGCACATTCTCCAATCACCCTATAAATAGGGAGATATTTCCCCATTTTGGGGACACATTCAATCATTTATTACACCTACATTCTCTCACATGAGAGAAACACCTGAGCTTGGAATCCAAGCAGATCCCCACCTAAATTTCCGTACTCTTTATTCCCTTTCAAGTTACTAACTTGATCGTCGGAGGCGGAGCTCCTACCACCCGGATTCTCCGTTGTTTTGCAGGTACAACTCAGCCGGATCAGACTTCGTGACGTAACTCTCCCGAGGGACAAAAACACCCAAAACAGGGTGTAATTCCGTTGGTGCGGTGGTTTTGTTGTTCGCTTTGTTGCTCCCATCAGTATTCCTTTCCTTGTTCTCGTTTGTTTAGATTTAGTTCTCTTTTTTAGTTTTCTATTTTTCCTTGTTAGAGTGTTCTCTTAGTTCTATGTTGTGTTTGTCTAGTTTATTTTCCTTAATAAGCCTGGTAATTAGGCTTCTATTAGTTGGAGTTCCTTTGTTTGAAGTTTTTGTTGGTTGTCCATGGGTTTTGTATTGTCTCGGGCTGCATATTTTTGCTTCTTGTTCTACTCCTTGGTGGGTTCAGGGGCTAAGGGAGGTGGTTTGTAGTATTGCTTTTAGGACTTGGCAGGTGCTTGTCCTTTGGTTTAATTCACAGGAGTTGTTTCTGTTTGTGGTTTTGAGGTTGGGATGTTTTATTCCCTATAGGATTAGATTTTTGGGAAAATGTTTTAGCCTATTTCACTTTGTAGATTTGCAGTGTTTAGAATGCAGGGTGTTTATGGGCAGTGTTCTAGTAGTGGTTTGTGGAAGAACGAAGGACTGTGTTTTATGGTCTTTAATTGAGTGTAGGAGGGTCGTAAGGGAATTAATAAGGAAAGGTAATTCCCTCTGTCTGCTAGCAATGCTTTTCGAAATCATTGCTTTTAAAATTTTCTATCTGAAAGAGGCTCCCCTTGCACAATGTTTAGGGGTTCATAGCACTCTAATGATGTTGTGTCTTATCCTATTCGAGAAGGATAGACCAACTGTACCCTTTCAAATGGGTACCGAGTCACAAGGAATTTTGACTCAAGTTATGGTAATGAGCCAAGAATCCCACTTGAATATTGGTTATTGGGATTGCTCATATTATGAGCATCATGTCTTGCTCATAAGTATCTCTCAATCTGGCCATGTTTTCTCGTTCTTTTTGCTTTTCCAATGTTTTGTCAAGCTCTTTGGGTGTCTAGTGGTTCCTTTTGGTATTCTACCCCGGCCTCTACACTATCTCCTTCATCAGTCCAGCCAGCTCGTGTTATGGGTTAAGGTCAATGCATACCACAGATATATTTGGTTTTGACAGGTTTTACCGCTACCGTTTGTGGATTTCGTCCAATAATCAAGCCTCCATTAAGCACAAAAGCCACATTTTACCAGTTGTTATTGCTTTGTTTCATTTAGGTTTGTATGAGCTAGAGTTTAGTGTATGTGTTGTATTTTACTTCCTTGTATTTAGTATAGGTTGTAATCTTGTTTTTTAATTAATAGTTCTCTTTGTCAAAATAAAAGAATACCTTTTACTAGTCTTGTTTTTCTCAATTTGAACGTGTGCAACTTCTCATATTAAAACAGAGATTAATACAAATTTAATAACGTTTCATTTGATATTTTTTTGTTTATAAATCAGTGTATAAACAAGAGTAATGTTTAGCTAAATCTAGAAATCAAATAAAAATTAAAATTAAAATTAATTTGATTTCTAGATTTAGCTAAACATTACTCTTATATATATAGCCAGAAACAGATTAATTTTTAGATGAATATTTCCGTTCCAAAAAAAAAAGAAACAGATTAATATTTAGAACTAGGCAACAACATTAAACTATTAATATGTCATTTAGATAGCACATTTTGTAAGTTTGTAACTAATTCACTTAAGTAAATAATTATATTAGGATTTTCAAAATTGCATATGTGATTCAGCCTAGATTCTAATCATTACATCCAAATACAGTGTACTCCCCATCCTCCAAGGTCCCTCGAATCCACAATATATATATATATATATATATATATATATATATATATATATATATATATATATATATATATATAATAAGAATAATATTAATGAAAAAATTAACTATACTCTATCAGACTTTTAGAATATACATAGGTTATAATCTTCCAAATGGGATGAACTACCACTGAGCTGTAAATGAAAACAACCTTATTGATTCGGAGCCAGCTGAATGGAATTCGACTTCTTTCGAGAAATTGAGATCTTTGGGCTTCATTTATTGTACAACTGTATTCCAAGCAGCTTCCATTTTCATGCTCAAGATATGTAGAGATTGAAAGCAATCTACTTTCCCTTATGTTACTCAAACTCAACTACCTATGTCGGACACAATAAAGGAGTTTAGACTCTTATCATTTACAAGCCCCTATGCCAACACAAGTACATGAGGTAGGTCAAAGACTCTGAGTAGTGTAGATTTCAACAAAGCAAGCCCATAAACGAGAATAGCAAAACATGAAGCAAAAATCTAAAATACAATATGAACAGAAAAATGAAGCATTTCATGGTATCACGTTCTAAGATACATCAGAAGTACTTTTGAGCTTAACAAGATACATCAGTAGGCTGGTTTTTGGCAACGTCACCAGCATCAAGTGATACAGTTTTGGTGGTGACATCATAGGAGGACAGGACATTCCTCTGCAACCAGGAATTCATCGAGTTAATATCATACTTCAGAGTTTTGAGCTCAACCAGAAGCATAGATTTTGAAAATCTATCAATCCCCATTCCCAACTAAGAATGATCAAATTCGTTTCCCCGAAAGAAAAAGAATCATAAAATTCAGTTCAACAGAAGAATCAGCGACAAAAATTCACAAGAGACTATAAATTTAATACCTCTATGGCCATATATTACCACTCACCAAACTGACTGGTTATTGCAATTCAAGGATTCAAGATTAAAGTGAAAACAACATCCTAATAATTTCATGCCAGAAAAATAAAAAATAAATACGGCATCACAATGGTTTACAACAAAATCAAGTTCTGCAGATGTCAAAATGGAACCTCTTCGCATGTGGTCAAAGAAGTTTAGTACGGAGTACTTACTATTGGCTCAAAATCAGGGCTAGACAGGTTCAAAGTTAGGTTCCGCATCAGTAACAATACCTGTAGACATGTTTGACATAATGTAAGAAGGGAAAAAAATTGCAGATTTACATGGTCAGATGAGTTGTTCCAAGAAATCAGACATGAAAGTACATTACAAGTACAAATGACACATGAAATCCATTGTGTGACAATAAGATTCAACACTGGGGGATGTGAAAATTATTTAAGTTTGGATTCCTTTCCCCAAAATTATTATTAGGAGTACTAATTTGGTGGAACTTGATACAATTCCCTCACGCTATTCCCTAAAATTATGAACACTAAAAAGGATTTATCCAATCCAACATTTCCTTAACTTAGGCCATATTCTCTTTACTACTCATTGTAAAATCTTGACTTATACCTATATTGAACAATTCATTTCCCGATGTGCAATCCTAATTTTACATGTAATTCTAAGAGACTGCAGAAAAGAGGTATGAACTACGGAGATTTTTTAACACTCAGTTGATACAGAGAACCAGAAGTCAGATTATGTATTTTGCATTAATCTTGTTATTTAAAGGTCATCGATTAACATGAACTTTTGTTGTGGCTCACCTAGAACATTAAGATTTCCAATAGAGTAGGTAAAATTTCTGTTAAGAATTTAGCTTTCTACATCTGAGTCTGTCATACTATTGGAACTTTTAAGTTTCAAAGAGCATAAACAGTAATAGTAATTGGGTAAAACTTACTGTTTCAAAATTGATTGGATCCATTTCTTTGAGCTTTCCCACATGACCCTTGGTTTTTGGGTCAAAGACACTTCCTATGAAACTATAAACCTCTGTGAAATCTGGTAAACCTGCAATGACATTCAACACGAGTCCTGATTAAACATGAAAAGTCTTAATAAAGTAATATTAACCAAACAGCATCTAATATAAAAAAAATGCGCAACTAAATCTAGTCTAGAAAAAAAAAATTATGGCAAGCCGTAAGCAATGGAATTTTAACAAAGTCACTTCATATCTACAGTAGAACTTCTATTGAAGCTAATACTCTTTCTTTTGCACCATGAGAGAACCAAAGAACATTCTAGTAAAATGAATAAAGAAAAAAAACCCAAATTTGAGTAAAGGACTCAAGAAATGCAAACATTACTAAGAACAAATTAATGCAAAAGACATAATTGCCATAATAGCAAGAAAGGTCACAGCTTCTATGATTCAATATCTTACTCAAAGCTTATGACAAATAAAAGATATCTTAGAGAGAAGAGAGTTATGAAAATTTATTTTTTAGTGTAAAAATTGTGAGAAGCAATGATAGCTACTTTAGTTAATGGAATTTCGAACAAATATAAGAGCTTGAGCAACCCATACAAGATATAGAGAGAATTGCAGTGTAATAATAAGCCAAGCCAACTTGACCAATGTTCAATTATCATTTTTGCCTAAGTACCAATTATGAATTGATGTTCCAGGACTTCCAGCTAAAGCAAATTGGCGATGGGGGGAAGGGATTGTAAGAAACTAAGAACACTAATAAAAATTTTGGTCAGGAATTTTATAACAAACATGCGGAGGGTAACAAGAAATCAAGCCATGAAAAATGGTTTTTTCTAAGCATGCAGGGAGAAAAAACAATCATTTCTGGAAAATAAAATTCCAAAAGAAGATAGGTTGAATAGCAATATACATCTAATATTGTTGGGGTAGGCAATCCAAGTCCCACATGGAAAGAATAAGGTAGAATCGACTTCAAGTGAGAGCACGATCCAATTAGTATGAGGCCTTTTGGGAAGGCGCCCGAAAACAAATTCGTGTAGGCTAGACCCATAGCGGACAATATCATACTTATGTGGAATGATTGTGCGTGCAGCCCATCAAGGTGGGGTACTCCGGCCAACAAATATATTAAGGAATTGATCGTAAAGAGAGAATGTACTCAATGTAGGTAGCAAGGTGGGGTTTGTCATCTTTTTTGATAAGATAAAAGATGACTATTGAGATAGAATAATGCAGATGTAATCCTAAATGTGAGTTACAAAAATTGAAGCTCTAAACCTATTGTTTTCTGAACAAAAGCTGAGCATTGTACATTACGATTTAAATAGGTTTTTGCTTGATCAGTATATTGAGACTATTTATATAAGAATTGACCAAGATCATGGAAATAATATGCAGTATTTACAGTAACTTACCATGAAGTATGGGGCTTTTTCCTTGCATTGGTAACTCAGAAGTTGCTACAAATCTGTTTGAGCTTCCAATTCCACTTGCAGAGCTTCCACTAATTCTAGGAAACCCTTTTCTTCCAACATCTGCTAAATCAATGATAAAATACATCAGAAGCAGAGAATATTGAATATAATCTTTTAAAGAATAAATAAAGATTATTAATATGAGAATCATTTTATATAGTACATAATTTTTTAATTAGATATGCAACTAAATTTTTTTGACTGAAATGTGATGTGCATATAAAATTAAAATAATGTCTTACTTTTTATTTTTACAAAGAATTGAAAAATAAAATCAGCTTGAAAATCATATATTCAGTTGAAAAAAAAAATATACAAAGTTACGTTAAAAAAAAAAAAAAGTTGCACATCAAATCTTCTCATCCTTCTCATTTCAAGAAACTTCTCATAGGATCCCAATCCTGTACATAAATTGTAGATAAATTATCCCTCATCTATCCTACAAGAGTGGGATGTATTTTGCCATTTGAACGACACAAGAGTTATATAATATATACCTTCTGCAATATTAAGATTATAATCATCAGATGGCGTAATTCCACTTGTTGCAGGGTTTGTTAGAATGGAGCCATCACTCCATGCAGGATACCCAGGTGCAATAGCATTGAAGGAAGCAGAATAAGCAATTGCTGCTTGTGGAAGCACAGACACTGTTAATTGTCCAAAAAACTGCTAAATCAGTACCCAAAAGTTAATACCAATCATATCTCATATTTATAATTTTCTGTCACTTGAGCAAACCATTTTTTGGTGCCTTTTGGGGGTAAGGATGAGCTGCCTTCCGTTTAGGGCGTGGAGGTGGCACATGATCTGCTGTACCATTCTTTTGAACTTTCAAAAAATATTTCTGAGCATGGCTGCGAATCTGCAGAAGATAAAATTGTAAGATGATTGTTCTATGAATAAGTGTATTTTTAATGTTGCAAACATCTACACCAATAAAGCGTCTGAATTCAGAAGTGAAGTTGATGTTGGACATTCAAGAATTTAATCAATGTTCTAAACGATTAGCACGAGTTATTCATTGAATAGCTTCTGGTGGGTGAGGATGCAAGTGCAAACTAGTTTACTCTAAAAGAAGACTTTTAAAGTCTCTCCATCAAGGTAAGTCATCAGAGTTGTAAAAATATTGACAATTGTTACAAAGTGTTCTACTGTAAGTCTGTAATAATATTTTGTCATCAAGCGTTTCGATTAAAACAGGAAAATCAATCTAACTGCAATTACATAGAATTTCTTCAATCACTAACTCAGCAGTACCAACAAACACTACAAAAGAAAAGCATCAAAATTCTCAAAAAGAATTTTCAACTATGAGTAACACGACAGCAAAAAAATTATCTTTAACTGTCAAAAATACAGTATGTCATGCAGAACCTTTAAATGTCATTTCAAAGAATTTGCTAACAGATTTCCTACAAATCACATTTATCATTAATTAGTATCTCAAGAGGTAAAAGAGCTTCATTAGTAGAAAATACAAGTCAAAAAGCAAGAAAAACTACACACACACACACACCAAAAAAAAAAAAAAAAAAAAAAAAAAAAAAAAAAAAAAAAAAAAAACACCCAAGCACTATTGGTTTGCTCTTATTGATTCAAACTTCAAGGCAGTTTGTTAAATTAAATCCATTTTCTAAATAGCTGTCCAAAAGTGTAGCAGATTGAACATCTAGAGTTTATAGACTTACCATTTTGCGGAAAGAAAGGCTCCAATATCATTGTCATGAAAACTACTATTGCTACCTGTGCCACCAAGGCCTAAATTTAACTCCCTCATTCTTCTAGCACAAAAGTTCAGAACCAAAGTGAAATACTGAGTAAGACCTGGAAGTCTAGAAGAAACTTTCAAGTCAGGATCAACATAAGATTGTATCATCAATAAGAGGAAAAAAAAAATAACACACTTCTCCACTTGGAGGAAGGTCATAGATTCTAATCAAAGGTAGAAATTGCCACTCCTGTAAGCCCCCTTTGTTTATTAACCCTGGGTGTTTTCACTCCTAAAGCAGGAACTTTAAAGCAATGTTTAAAGTATGCAAAGGGTTCAAACGGAAACTAGAAAAATGAAGCATGCTACATTCCCACTCAATAAGCATAACAAGCTGATGGCATCAAGTCTGGTACGTGAGAAGAAATATGTCATTGCGACTCGTCCCCAACAGGCTTAAAGCAAATAAAAACAGAGGTATGAAGTTGGATCATCTCCTTGTACAGAACCCATTAAAAGGTAAAAGCTTAAGCCATACCCAAGAGGCTTCCAATGAGCTAAATAAGAATTGACTAATACCAATGTAACAAAGGCCTAATGTTAACTCGTAATTATTCATTCTTGAGGTCTTATGTAAAACTTTATCCCTTTTTATTTGCTCCATATTCCTCTTTGGGGTGTCCCTTTGATATATCTCCATTAACCTAAATGGTAATTTTTCCACGTGTAACCCCAATTACTCTCTCTCTCCTCACCAGCTCCAGTTGCAACCTCATAGACACAATTTTACTTCCTTAAAGATATGAACTTTACTATACGGGAAAACCAAAAAGAGACCGACGGAGTATGATGTTTATAGGATGTAATGGGGCATATAAACAAATGGATGTATGAAGCATTTTGGTTTTGAAGTTAAAAAAGGATTTACTTGAGACATTTCTACATCATCCTTTTGGCCACTTTGTTGAGGATAAATAGTAATAGCATGTTTAACTAAGCTCGATCTTTTGCCTTTAAGGACAAATTCTTAGGTAATCAGGGCCAAGTATGGGCATGTGCAAAGCGACCCATACCACAGGGAGAGTGCCTCCAATTGAAAAAGGCTTGATAATGATATAAATAAAATTAAAGGTTTTTCACTGCATACCCTTGAGTTTTTTTGTTTATTCACTATATGCCTATGAAAATTTTCAAATTCATCCTATACAGCTAACTTTTTACAAAAATTCACTACATACCTCTTATGAAAATAAGATGAGTGGAATTTGGTTAATTATACCTCGAAAAACCTTAAATCTCTCGCTAACCTCATCCCAAAATCACTCTTGTTTTTCCAGCCCCAAAACCACTCCAAATCTCCATAACTATATTTGTAGATTTGGGGATGGAAAAAAGAATGTGGGTAGTTTCGAGATAGGAGAATATATTTAGGATGGTTTTGGTTCTTAATTAGGTCTAATGATTGACAAAATTAAAAATCATTAATCAACAAATGTATATGGTGTATTTTTATAAAAACTCGGGAATATATAATGAATTTACAGAAGTTTAAGGGTATATGGTGAATAAACAAAAAACTCAAGAGCATAAGGTGAAAACCCGTAAAATTAATGTCTAAAATGTTATGTATATGATTGCTAAGTTGGTAGAAGCCAGAAAACTTAAGTCATTTAAAATTTAACTGTTATTCCATTGTTCAAGCCCCCATATCCGTGCTTGATTTAAAAATAGCACAAGGCCCCTAGGTTGTTTGAGATAACCCTGCGGGTAATATACCACCCTACAAAACTTTGTTAATACTTTGGATTATCTTCCTACACCCCTTATATTTCAGATTTGAAGCATTATACTGAAGTATTCTGTACACATGATGCATAAACTTAATCAAACCCCCTTGTTACTATAGGAATTAGGACTAATTCGATGATAAAACCAGTAATGCAAAAAAATTGACTAGCTAATTGAATCAAACATAATTTAACGTACCTAAAAAAAATATGCTCGTTTCAACTTTGAGCATTGGAGTCAATACATTATCACTAAAATTATGCAATAGATTAATGATATTACTGCAGCATCGCACTTTTAACCAAAATTAAAGCCACAACTCTATAAATTTAAAAAGAATAACCTGAATCACAGTTTTTGAACCGACAAAATCTTCGATTTTTTTCCAATCACGATCAAACCTAAAACATTCCAAATTTGTAACAAATTAAAAATATCATAAAATATAACCATGATATCGAGTTTGAAAAAAAAAAAAAAAGAAGAAGAAGTTTACATACAATTGAAGAGCTTCAAGGAACTTGTCGTGTTCTTCTTCAGTCCAACTCTCACGAGACTTAGTAATTGTGTATGGCTTCCTCACCTTTTTTCCTGACGACGACGGCCCTTCACCCGCTGAGTAAAACGCTTCATTTGCCGTATTCGGCTGTCCACCCACGTTCATCTCAGCTCAGTTCAATTCTAACTCGTTTTTTTTTTTGATGATTTTAATACGAACACGAAGGAGTCCCGTAAAAACTGTTAGCTAGTTAGCTGTAGTAGTTGTTGTAAAATAATAATAAGAGATGAGCAGCCGAGCAGGTGATCTGGGTTTGTGTTGTGCACTTGTGCAGTTATGCTGACCCCCACTGAAAAATGAAGAAAAAGGACCCGCTAAAGTAATGTGTGGGTGGAAAGAAGTGGGGCAGTATCTTTCTCTCTCCTCACAAAAATAAGAGATTGTCATCCATTCAACTAACACTTGTGTGTTTCTCTTCATTCTTTGTCTTGTCAAACACGTTGGGTTACATGTAGACACGTGTCGACTTTTTAAAGATAAAATAGAGTATCAAATCGGGTACCTAGATGAAGTTTGGGTTGACCCATAATGAGTCGTGGTGTTTGGATTGGCTAATGACGAGACATTTTATCCTATGAAACCAAATCAAGTGGGGGAAAGTTTAATTATATTCGAGTCAACGGTGGGTCAAGATATGGTCAGGTACAAATCGAATTCGGGTCAAGTCAAAATCGGGTTGAGTCATATCGAGTTCAGGTGAGATCGGAGTCGGATTTAATTGAGTTTATTTTGGTCAAAATGAATTTAATAGACTTTGGATCAGGTAAAATCATATTCATTTAGGTTTCAGTTCAAATCAATTTAGTTTTGATAAGATCTTAGTTTGAATCAATCATGTAATTTTAAACTCATTATTGAGGCATTTTGTATACAAGTATATAAATTGTCTTTCACTCCAACATATCAACCCTTTTTAACAAGTGTTTAAGAATTTCTCTCTACTACTAACAATTAAATATAACCCGCATTAACTTCACTTTTTTTTAAAAAAAAAAACCCCCTTTGGTCTCCACTATAATCAATAAGTCGATATCTAATTAACTAATAAGTTTTTGGTCGAGTTTAATGGGGTCGTTGATAGTTTTTTATCAGGTTGAATAAGAGTCGGGTAAAATGAGGTATTCTCGAGTATAAATGGTTTCGGGTAAATTTTGTTTCGGGTTAAATTGAATTTAGGTCTTGAATTATCAAGTTTTATTGATTCAGATAAACAATTAGTCGATACCAAGTTGGGTTTGGGTCGTAAATTAACGGGTAAAATCAATTTCAAGTTAACTTCGGATTTATTCCAGATCAGATTTAGATTAAACTTTTTTTTGGTCCAACTAGTTCGAAAATAGTTCGGATTGAAGTTAACTTTTTGGGTCGGGTAAGTTTTTAACAACCCTAAGATAGTACACCCCGATGTTGTTTATTAGAATTAATTGGAAATTGATTTTAACTCACCTTTAATTGATTTTGGCACATCCTTATGTGAGAAGAGCATAGAAAACTGTGCTTTCACATAGATTTCACATAGAGGTGTGCCAAAATCAATTTTGGTGTGCTAAAATCATTTCACTTGAAAATTACAAATAGTCCCACTATATATTTTTTTAAAAAATAATTGCTATATTTTGATCGATGTATAGTTTGTTAATTGAGTTAAATATAATAACAGGAAATTAGGGTACTTAGAGTAATAAATGCATACATAATATGATTAATACTTATTGAAAAGTAATAAATGTGATAAGAAAGTAGTAATTTAGGTGGATCATGAAATGAGAAAGATATAATATTAAAATTTAGTTTTTTGCCTAAAAAGAAAGTGTAACACTTAGAGCATCCTTATTCATGAACCAAAAAAAAAAATTGACCAAAACTTAATTGTTCATGTTACCATTCATCTACCCCATCTCAATTTATCTTTTACTAAAAAATATAAATGCATACATAATTTACAATTTTAGACAACAAGAAATCAGCAAAAGTGATTTTTTGTCAGACAAACAATTTTCACAAACGGTTGGGAAAATCAAACCATCACATTTGTTCATGCCACTGTTCATCATCCCCTTATTTTTTAAATATTATTTTATTCAAATAGTAACACAAATAATTTTAATTGTTCATTTTTAAGGATACTCTTAATAAACACGACCACAATTGATAAGTGTAAGAAATTTTCAAACTCAATCTTTGAGCCCTACTGTGGTTCATGCTTTAAGGCATGGCGGCGTTCCAAGGAAAAGAAACTAAAGATAAAGGTAAACTATTGTGTGCGTCCACCCGCACCCAACAGTTTGTGCAACTATGTTAAAATTTCGGCCCATTTTATTATTTTAAATTTTTAGAAAAATGCCCAATCCATTTTTTCCTTCCCCTTATTCCGCTATTTTCTAGTCAATTTCTTATTCCAAAAAAAACTGCCATTTCAACTTCTGCAATTTACTTTTCTTCTGCTCTTCATTTTCTACCACTCTTCTCTCCTTTCTTCTTCACTATTGCAATTTCTACATTTTTTTGTTGTTCATTTTTGAAAGATTTATCAATTAAATATGTTCGTAAAAGAAAATCGTTAAACATGAGGTCGAAAAATGCCAATCGTCCACCATTAAAAGTTACGGGAGAACATGATGATGAGTTACCTCTTTCAAACATTAGGTATTCAGTTTTTTTCCTGAATTCTTAATATCTTACTTTAACTTTTTTTGAGTTATATATATATATATATATATATATATATATATATATATATATATATATATATATATATTCAATTTATTTTTTCTTTGTGTTTTATTAATTGAATTTTTTATTTACGATATTTGAAATTGAGAGCATGTATCTGTTTTTTATTTTTAGCATTTTTTTTTGGGTTTTGGTTATTTCGTATTTTGTACAGAAAGTTCAATTAGGTTTTTGTTCAAATATTTATGTATTTGATGTTGCTTTTTGATTATTTATTTTTATTTACAAAAAATCTAAAGCAGGAAAAGGAACTTCAAAAAGAAAAAAAAATCAATCAGATTCTAGGTATGATGTTTTAGTTTCTTTAATTTTTGTGTCGCTTGATATTTTGATCGTTTTACTTGACATTTTTTGTCGTTTGAAATGTTTTATGAGTTGGATAATATATTTTTGGTATTAGCTTATATATCTTTTATACAATGTGATAAGATTTTCTTTGATGGCTTATGTTTTGGGTAAAAATACCCTTGCTATGTGGCCCAATCAAAAAGGGACATGCGTCAACCCAAGACAGGTCCAACATGGTCCATTCACGACTTGACATGTGGCATCCCTAATCAGCAAAGGAAATGGCGGCCTTTAAGGCCCAATTCCCGTGAAAGCCGCAAACACTAGTAGAAAAACAGCAAAGGGCACCCCTATATTGCCACCGGTTCAAGGCAAACCGGTGGCAAATAGGCTAAGATTGAAGCAGTTGTAAACTGGGCTAAGTATATGGCACCGGTTCAGATTTGAACCAGTGGCAAAAGATGTTAAAAAAAAAAGACCGATTCATCACATAACCCTAAATTCTCACTCCGCCTCTTTCATTCCATTTTCTCTGATCTCCTTCTCTCTTCTCTCTCCCTTCTCTCTTCTCTACCTTCTCTCTCCTCTCATCTCCCTTATTCGATCTCCTCTCATCTCCCTTATTCGATCTCCTCTCTCTCTTCGATCTTCTTTCATCTCCTCTCCCTAGCTTCTTCGATCTCCTCTCTCTCTTCGATCTTCACCACCAAAAATTCGACCATCGCCACAAAGCCCACCACTACCACATCACCACTGCCACAAAGCCGCCACCACCACCACAAAGGTCGACCACCACCGCAAAGCCCACCGACAACAACATCAATAACAATTTTTGGGTATAATCATTCGAGGTTAGGGTTTAATTCGATGTTAATAGATTTTGTTGGATTTAAATTTAGGTTTGATTTGAAAGGATTGGTGTCCTTCGAACAAGTGTACTATTCCGTTAGTGGGTTCAGAATTATAAGAAAGCTAATATATTCAATTTGGTCAAGTGATTGGAATGCCTGGGTGGAGGCCGCTTTCGATCAGTAATATTAATGCATAATTAATATTACAGCTTAATCTTGACTGAACCCTTCGGGTCACACCCAAGCAACTAACGAACCGAAGCAACGAATTAGTTATGAATTAATTAATAAGTCAATCGAGTAATTAATATTTAGACGCCGGGAATTTGAGCTTAGAGTGTCAAAAATGAACGTCGGAAGTCGAGTCGAAAAATGGTAAAAGACGAGACATGAAATAATAATAAATCAACAAAGACCAAAATACCCCTTGCATCGGAACACCGAGTGCTAGGGGGTATAGCCGTGCTAGCAGCCCGCACCTAGTGCGTGGCGTGCTAGCATGCTACAGCTAGCAGCCCGCACTAGGTGTGCGGCATGCTAGCAGCAGCTCTCGGCAGCAGCAACCCGCACGCAAGTGCATGGATGCTGGCCGAAAGAATGCGAGCAGCAGCCCCCATTTGTGTTGCGGGGAAGGCTGGGCCGAGAGAAGGGCAGCAGCAAATTGGAAGCCCACTTGGGTGCCTTGGTGCCCAAGTGGGAGTTACCAAGTGGCGCAAGGTGAGGGAGAGAGTGGGGACCAAGTTTGGTTCCCCCCCCCCTCCAAATGGTCCTCACCTAACCTCTCACATGAGCTTGCCACTTGTTGATTTATTATTAGTTTGATTATTAATTTTATTTTAGCTTTCAAATATAATGGAAAAATCAAATTCTCCCACGTTGATGGGAGAGCTTTTCACACTCTTATTTTTCCTATAAATACCCAAGTTGGGGTATTGGGAAAATCACTTGAGGGAGAGTTGAAAAAGGCATCACCATTGTGAAAACCTTTGAACTCACTAATCACTCGGTTTTGGTCGGGCATTGCTAACTCCAAGGCATTGGACCGTTTTCGGTGGTTGAGTTGTGGGTGGACTATCGTTGGAGGCCGTCGTATTTTCGAGGCTAGCTTTCGAAGTAAGAGCCCCTTCCGTTTGGGCGAAGCACGCTCCAAAGGTAATTATCTTCTCTTAATCTTGTGATTAATTTATTTATGTTTATGGTTTTATTTATTGTGAGTGCGGTTTTGGTTTTGGGTTTGTTTCCGCGGTGAGTTGGACTCACCAAACCCTAACAGTGGTATCAGAGCTTCGCTAGTTTATTTTTAAAATCATAATATTTTTCAAGGTGTTTTTATGGCTTAATTTTTCTGGTTTTGAGTGGCTAATTAGATAAGTATCTCGTTTTATTTATTTTAACCTCGTATTAAAGTTGTCATCAGCCCCGAACCCAGATTTCGACCCACAAATAATGAATTTTGGGTGGAAAAGGCGTTATGGAAATGTTTTTACCCTTTTAGGGCTCAATTATTAGCCAAAAAACGACAGGAAATGCACTTTTCGAGGGATTTTATGTTTTGACAAAAAATTTAAGTCTTTCTAACCTTGAAAATTAATTTCATATTTATGGTGGTTATGTAATTGGTTCAATATATATTTTATATGCAATTTTAAACCTCTTTAGGCATGATTACTTGGTGGTAATTTGTGTTTGAAAGCTTAGTTTTATTTTTCACATAATTGCAAACTAATTGCTTTAAGTGTGAAATTGTTGTTCTTTGAGGCTTCCAAGTACTAAAGATTCAATCTTTAAATATGTTAAGTGATTGAAACTTTATGTTACTAAATTCCATGAATTTTTGTTAAACTTTGTTGATTTAATCATTTTTTAGTTGATTGGAATCATAAAGTTTGAAACTTTGTGATAGAAAATTGTTTATTATCACATTGGAAGATATAATTTTTCAAGGATTCACAAGTATTAAAGTTGGAATCTTTATTGAACTTATGTTCATTTTTCCAACTCCCTCTTATTTTGTCAAAAACTCAAGATTAATTTAAACTAATTAAATTAATAGTGAGTAATTTCCCTCTTATTTTTGTTGCACCAAGTTAAACCAATTTAATTAAAGAATGGTTCTTGGGAATTATCTTGGATAGATGCACTTTGAACATTTTATTTTAAGTTAGACTTGTTTAAATTTTTCATTTTTTCTCAATAAATTTGTACTAAAATTAATTTAGAATTAATTATAATGTCACGGAAAATTTTGGGTTCAAAGTCCCGTGGCTATGGTACGCAAATCAAGGCATAAGCACCCTTGGCTAGCTGGGCTGCATAGCAGCCCGCATGTGGCTGCCAAGTGGTTGACTTGAGGGTGTGTGCAGCCAAGCCGTGGCTAGGTGCGTACGGCCAGCCCGCATAATCACTCGGTTTTGGTCGGGCATTGCTAACTCCAAGGCATTGGACCGTTTTCGGTGGTTGAGTTGTGGGTGGACTATCGTTGGAGGCCGTCGTATTTTCGAGGCTAGCTTTCGAAGTAAGAGCCCCTTCCGTTTGGGCGAAGCACGCTCCAAAGGTAATTATCTTCTCTTAATCTTGTGATTAATTTATTTATGTTTATGGTTTTATTTATTGTGAGTGCGGTTTTGGTTTTGGGTTTGTTTCCGCGGTGAGTTGGACTCACCAAACCCTAACAGTGGTATCAGAGCTTCGCTAGTTTATTTTTAAAATCATAATATTTTTCAAGGTGTTTTTATGGCTTAATTTTTCTGGTTTTGAGTGGCTAATTAGATAAGTATCTCGTTTTATTTATTTTAACCTCGTATTAAAATTGTCATCAGCCCCGAACCCAGATTTCGACCCACAAATAATGAATTTTGGGTGGAAAAGGCGTTATGGAAATGTTTTTACCCTTTTAGGGCTCAATTATTAGCCAAAAAACGACAGGAAATGCACTTTTCGAGGGATTTTATGTTTTGACAAAAAATTTAAGTCTTTCTAACCTTGAAAATTAATTTCATATTTATGGTGGTTATGTAATTGGTTCAATATATATTTTATATGCAATTTTAAACCTCTTTAGGCATGATTACTTGGTGGTAATTTGTGTTTGAAAGCTTAGTTTTATTTTTCACATAATTGCAAACTAATTGCTTTAAGTGTGAAATTGTTGTTCTTTGAGGCTTCCAAGTACTAAAGATTCAATCTTTAAATATGTTAAGTGATTGAAACTTTATGTTACTAAATTCCATGAATTTTTGTTAAACTTTGTTGATTTAATCATTTTTTAGTTGATTGGAATCATAAAGTTTGAAACTTTGTGATAGAAAATTGTTTATTATCACATTGGAAGATATAATTTTTCAAGGATTCACAAGTATTAAAGTTGGAATCTTTATTGAACTTATGTTCATTTTTCCAACTCCCTCTTATTTTGTCAAAAACTCAAGATTAATTTAAACTAATTAAATTAATAGTGAGTAATTTCCCTCTTATTTTTGTTGCACCAAGTTAAACCAATTTAATTAAAGAATGGTTCTTGGGAATTATCTTGGATAGATGCACTTTGAACATTTTATTTTAAGTTAGACTTGTTTAAATTTTTCATTTTTTCTCAATAAATTTGTACTAAAATTAATTTAGAATTAATTATAATGTCACGGAAAATTTTGGGTTCAAAGTCCCGTGGCTATGGTACGCAAATCAAGGCATAAGCACCCTTGGCTAGCTGGGCTGCATAGCAGCCCGCATGTGGCTGCCAAGTGGTTGACTTGAGGGTGTGTGCAGCCAAGCCGTGGCTAGGTGCGTACGGCCGCATAGCAGCAGCATCACAGCAGCAGCACGCTGCCTTGATGGTGCGTGCGTGCGTGCTGTGGTGCGCCGTGTATGGGTTGATGTGGCACGGGTGTGGTGCACGAGCATGGTGTGCTTGGGCTTGGTGCATACATCGTGTAAAGAGGAATATGCGTAGACGTTGCTTGCGAAGCAATGTTGTGCAATGAGTTCGTACAACATGGCCATCAAGGGCCACGTTATTGATGTGTGAAAGTTCGCTAATGTGGGCGGTGTAACGTTTAGCGACATCGGGCCCACTCCCACGTTCATTGAGCATCAAACGATTGTGCGGGATGTGAGCACTCCATGTCTTAGTGCTAGGCACTTAGACATTTTGGACTACGTAATTTTTGCTTAAATTGTCGTTTTAATTATTTTATTTTATTAATCTAATTTGGTTTTAATTAATTTAATAAATTTTGGAGGCTAGGCCTTAGGTTTTTGAGCGGCATTGGCAAAATTTATTTTGACAAATTTTGGGTTTTATCGGCTTAATTAATTGGATTAATTGAGTTGGATGCGGAATTTTGTGGGAGCTTCAAATATTAATTGCGCTTATTTACATAACCGGTTAAAACAACTTTTGCTAGTTTTGATTAGGCGTGTTAATTGGATTAACCACCTAGATTAGTTACTAGTTCTCGCGTGTTTATGCATTGTTACTTGTTTATCGTTGTAAAATGCATGGGCCATTCACAAATAGTGAATGGGTGAATGAAATGTATATTCTCTCTCAGGTTTTATAAATTGGCAACTAGTGGGGCCCGATTAGGATAGAAAATACGAACTGCGATCCGTGATGTATTTTTGTAAATCTAAATACGGTCTTCGTACCGTTGAGTATTTGTGTACCTTAATATTTAGATTAGTCCTAATCGTAGATACTAGTAGTTGCATTTAATTATGGTCAAGTCTTGAAGATGGAGGTTCTTGGAAGACGAAGCCATGAAGTTGCAAATGAAGACCTTTTGAAGATTTGAAGATCTCAAGGGGTCATGCTAGTTTCCAAATGCATCTATATTTATGTTTTTCAACATATATATATATATATATATATATATATATATATATATATATATATATATATGTTTATGTATATGAATTATACGATTAGATGCATGTTTAGGATTTCGAATGTTGTGATGATTAATTAAGTTCACTTAAATCAACCAACATAGAAAACCTAGATCCCTAAATATTGAGTAAAACTTGCCATTCCAAAATAACACTTACCAACCGAACGAGGGTAGTGGTGGGCTACGCCAAAGCGAGGCATCACTACCTCTCCAAGGAACGTAACGCATACTAGGTATGCAAGTTGGTTTTGGTTGTACTCAACGATATGAGTGATGGAGTCCTAACATGTCGTGGCAAAGTGAATAAATTGTTGAGAGAGCATTAGATGCGACGATTTATTCAACCAAGAGTGGCTTGGAGCCATTAGCAAAGCGTTGCTTACCTTAGAAGATTGAGTGTTAAGACAAGCCAAAGCATGCTTAACCACTTTTTGTTTATCCGGATCTTGGAATCAACTTATTCTCACCCAAAATGGGGACAACTTTTAAATGTGCGAATAAGACGTTTTATATAAGTTTGATTAAAATGCATGAATTCAATCTTATTTAAGTATTATGAATGGTTTTTCATTTAAAATTCTTTCAATTGTAGAATCACGTCTTCAAATGACTCAAACAACCAATTCTCGTTACGCTCAATTCTCAACAAGGAGAAGTTGAGTGGGCCAAATTTTCTTGATTGGCAAAGAAACTTGCGAATTGTTCTCGTGCAAGAGCAAAAGGAATATGTCCTTGATGAGGAAATGCTCGAGGCTCCCAATGAGGAGGTGACTCAGGCTTCCCTAAATCGATGGCAAAGTGCCAATCGAGATGTCAAATGCATCATGTGGGCCACAATGTCTCCTGAGCTTCAAAAGACTTTCTTTGAGAAGGAGACAACTTTTGAGATCATTTCTGAACTGCAGAATATGTTCCAAGAGCAGGCCCAAACTAAAAGGTTCGAAACCCATAGGCAGATCCTTGAGAGCAAGCTTAAGAAAGGAGAGCCAATCAGCCCACATTTACTCAAAATGATAGGATTGTTTGAGAACATGAGAAGGCTTGATGCGGGGTATTCAATCAAGATGGAAATTGACATCATTCTCCACTCGCTGCACAAAGGCTATGATCAGTTCAAGATGAACTATAACATGCACAACATGGAGAAAAATGACAAGGGAGTAAACACGTTGTCAATTGTCTATCCCTAGATCAAATACAATTTATACAACCTAAACAAACCTAATACAAGTATAAGGCAAGCATAGGGGTCGAACCACAGGGAACGAATAAACACCACCAAATGTTATCGACAATTAAGCTAGTCCGGAATAGGAGATAAACAAACTAAAGTCTAAAGATTCTAAAACAAGAAATAAAACACTAAGAGAAATGGTTTAGGTATAACATTCACTTGAACATAAACAAAGGCATAGAAATTGAATTAATTATGAACTAAACATGCATGAATATCGAAGTAAAGGATCCAATCTAGCCGCCTTCCGGGGTCAATTGGCTTCTCCTAACATAGTCTCTATGCTTCCACATTAGAACCATATACTAGGAAGTACTATTAAATAACAATCGATAATAATGAACCCTAGCTAAGTCAACTTCATTCCGTTCCTTGTTAGAAAGATTCACCTTTAATCAACCCACAATGTGCACTTGCAAGAAGATTAAAGAATATCAAGCATATAAAGACTTTAATCACAAATAAATCCATTCTAAACCCTAGAACATGCTCAAGGTCTAACTACACCACAATCATCCCCTTAATGGGGAAATTACTTACTAATCATGCTAATAACAAGATTAATTAACAAATAATCAAGAATAAACATGATTAACAAGCAATACCAACAACTAAAATAATAATCAAAAGAGAGCAATAAAAATAGAGGAGAGAGAGTTAGAGATTCTCATTGGTTGAAGATTAAAGTCTATAGAAAAGATGATCAATTTCTTCTTCAAAATCCAAACTCAACAATGGTGAAACCCTTACTTTCTCTCTCTAAACTATCCTAATCCTAACCTAAGCCTAGAGAGAGAAGCTCTCCTAAAATCTAATTAGAGAATTGAATAATTGTTAATTGTTTTTTGTTCCTTGTTAATTCTAATTACCCCAAAATTGGGTATTTATACTAAGCTAGCCAAAATAAGAAAAATAAAAGAAGGAAAATAAGTAAAGAAAGAAAAGGAAATAAAAAGAAATAAAATAAAACTAAAGAAAGAAATAAGAAAAGGGAAAGGAAAAGAAATAAAAATAAAAGAAAAAGGAAAAAATAAATCCACAAAACACATCAGATCATTTTCCCCCTCTTCTTCGATATTTTGGCTGCTCTATGATCTTCATCACCACCGCATCACACCATCATCAACGGGCATCATCATCCCAAATTGAAGATCAACGGTAATCACCAAGATTCACCGTTTGATCTCATTAACTATCACGCATGAAGCTCGTGAAATGGTTCGGTCGAACCATGGGCTGGTGTGGCCGAACTACGGGGTTGGTTTGGTTGAACCATGGGTGTTTTCGACCACACCTCTTCAATTTATAAAACTTCGAAAGTTTCTGACTGGCACTTCAACCGAACTCCTATGCGGTTTTCTCGAACCCAAATGAACTTGAATTGCTCTGAATTTGGCTGATGCTTGTGCAAATTGATGGTGTTGATTTGGGCGCAATTGCGGTGGCTGGGAATTGCAGGGAAGAGGTGCGGTGAAATGGGCTGGTAGCATGGCTGGTTGGAGTTGCGGGTGTATTGCGGGTGCAGGGAGTTGGAGTGTTGTGAGTTGCTGCGATTGCTGATTGGTGGTTTGATTGATGCGGTTGTGATTGTTGGTGGTTTGGGTTGCTGTGGCTGGCTGCAAATTGTTGGCGTGGTGGATGCGTGGGTTGATTGGAGGTGGTGGTGGTTGTAACAATTTGTTGGTTGCGAAGCAGGGGATGGTGTGGTGGCTGTAGTGGTTTTGGTGGCAGGCAAGGGTGAAGTAGGGGGCTGCGAAGTGGTGGGAGGTGTGGTTGTATGGCGTGGCAATTTTGGTTTGAGATCTTGGGGTTTGGCAGGTTGGTGTTGTTTGGTTTTGTTGTGTGAGGGCAGGGGAAGTGAGGTGCTGGTGTTGTTTTGTTTGTTGCTGTTGCAGTTGGTGTTGTTGGTGTTGTTGGGGGGAGCAAGGGATTGAGTGGTGTAGGATATGGTGTGGCGGGGTGAAGGATAAGGGGCTAGCAAATTGAGTAGCTTGGGGCAGTAGCCATGATGCTTGGCTTGGACACATTTGACTCCAACCCGGAATTTTGAACTTGATTTGAACATGGAAATCGAGCGTCAACCCAAACACACCTACAACCAAAAACCAAACACGAGGGGATTACCAAAAGATAAAATAAAATAAGATAAATAAAGTAAAATAAAATACTAAAACTAAAGAAATAATAAAATTAAATGAAATAACATAAAATAAAGAAAACAAACTAGAAACTAAAAGAAAATAAATAAAAAGAGAGAAACTAGGAATTATTAACTAAAAATACGAAAATAAACTAAAAGCAATTAAAAACTACAAATATACTCAAAATAAAGATAAGAGACGAGAATAAGAAAATAATAGAAATAAAGGATAAAATGAGCTAAATTATTTGAAAATAAGCCGGAAAACTACTCCATAAACACCCTAAAAGTGACATAAAAGTCACTTATCAAATCCCCCAAGCTAAACCTTTGCTCGTCCTCGAGCAAGGCTAAGGAAAAAGAGAACAAGATGGAATTATTGAAAGCAAAAGAAACAAAATAGAAACAAAGAAAAAGAATGTACACAAACTCACTGCCGTAGGAATCACGGATGCATTTAGCGTATGTATCAAGCCCTTTAAACCCCCATGTTGCCAAAGAGGGCGAGTAAGCTCTCGCGAGGGTTTTCTTAGAGGTTTAACCCACAACTCTTGGCAATACATAACATTCAAGGCAAAGATCAAATCAAGAAAACTCGAGTTTTGACATTTCAAACCAAACACAAACCACGGGCTAAGTGCACAAGAATACAATCCTTTCTAGACATTAAAGGTAGCCAAGAAAAAGAATAGCTAAGGTTGGTACACACATAAAGCATGCAAAGGGTAGAGAACTTAGAGGGACTTACATTCCTCCTTATATCCAACCAAACTTCCGCATCCTCTCTAGTTTTGCTTCCACTTTTAAGGTGATTTCTTGAGATTCCTCGAAGGAACCGAAAGAAATAAGCAATGAAAAACATTTAGGCTACCCGACATCTTGGCATTGATAGCTCGCTCAATAGGCTTGGCTTGATTACCCTCCACCGGTAGTAACTAAACCTTACTAAGGTCAAAAGGTCTTAAAAGGGTTGAAACGTTTAGGCTAGGGTAAAGGGCATGGAAATAAATTTGGAAATTGGTGGTAAACTTAGAAGTGAAGCAAGGTTGATCATTCCTCAATTCAAACTCAATAAAATACCAACTTTCAAATAAAAAATTCTAGGAATAGATCACAAAGCAACTCCTCCCCCAAGCTTATTCTTTTTCAACCAAACAACAAATATTTTTGTATTTTCTCAATAATTTTTGTATTTTCTCTTTTATTTTTTCATTTCTTTTTATTCTTTGCTCTCGCCTCTTTTAACTTTGAGCGGATTTTTCTTTCATTTCCTTTCTTTTCTTCTCATTTTCTCAAACAACTCAACATAACAAAGATAATCACAAGTACCAAAATTTGAGTTTTTCACTCCTTTTTCATCCTTTTTCTCTCTCTTATTAACCAAAAATACAAATCAAGTCTCAAGAATGCTTCACAAAAACTAATAAAGGTGAAAATAAAGCAAAGGTCCATTGGTTTGTAATGTGGTTATGCCAAAGAAGGGAAAAAAGGCTCAAATTGGGTTACTAAATGAGCCAATGCAAAAGAAAAGTAAAAGAATAGAAAATAATAAAACAAAACAAAAATCCTAATTGCCTTAGTCTTCCCCTAGGTTGGTTCGGTCTCGATCTCGGGTAGGATCAAGCCAAATTCTCGATATGAGCTAGCAATGCCAAGGATCCAAACGCCACACATGCAAGAAATGTAGAAGGCTAGAACAATATAGACACATACTCACAAGAATGACGGTAGTGGAATAGCAAAAATCACCTTTAAAGCTTCAACTAGCTAGAGAGCGACAACCATCTTACCACAAAACTGAGTGAGCTAAGGTCTCATAGCCCTTAAGTTCTACTACCTTGGCAATGATATATGTGTGAACCAACCCCGACATCCAAGTGCATGAACACCTCTAACAACTAGGGAAGAGGGTATTCTAGGTGCTAAAGCCCAATTATGTCATAATTTGAAACGAAATATTTTGAAACCTTGCCTTGAATGCCATGGAAAGAAACTATACACACAAATATTCACAAAACAATAATACTCAAGAATGCATATACAATTGTGCAATATGAAAGCATGATCAATCAAAACTACATATACCAAAAGTCAACTCAATAAGGCGCTCATGGCCATCCAAACATAGAAAACCAATCTCAATAATAGACTTTGGCAAGTATGGGAGAAATAAATCAAGCAATCATGAGACTATGGATTAAGAAACCACCAAGAGATATAGATAACCCCCCAAGCTAGCGAATAGCTACTCCCCCAAGATAGAATGGAGCATTGTCCTCAATGCTCAAAATAAAGGCACACAGGGTGGGAGGGAGGGGAAGAAAGAAAACACATCCACACAACAAATCATAATTCATTCAATCCACATGCATTTAAGAAAGAAAATTTAAGATGAGGGAAGAAGGAAAGAGTAAACCAAATGTGAGGTGGGTGTTGAAGCCCGCAATTGAGCACATTGTCCACATTTTCATCTAATTCCTCGTCTTTGTTGCTTTTCCAAATGCAAGCAATCATTGGTGTGCTTCTTTTCAAGAATTTCAATAAAAAATCCTTTCACATGAGTATATGCATCAAGTACCTATACACATAGACAAGAGAGTAAACAAAAATGAGAAACGTAAAAGAAAGAAAAAGAAAGCAATAAAACACGGGTTATTTCCCGGGAAAGGCTTGCTTAACGTCCAAGCATGACCAATCTAGTAAATAACCCGACAAAGAACGCAAAAGTTTGTCATATGCACCAGCAAACATATCAAGAAATAGAGCATATGCGATGCTCATATGACAAACAAACATAAAGTACAAGGAGACTTTATGCTTGGGAGAAGCGAGAAAAGAAAAAGTAAAAGAATCAAAAGAAAAATCAATAAAATAAGAATTAGAAAAATCAAAATTAGAACTAGGAAGAGAAAAAGGAGGAGTAAGCTCATTTTGTTGCATTTTTGGAGGTGTAATCACATCATTGAATTCAAAAGAGGGATAATGGGGAGCTAAACAGATTAGGGGCCCCTCAATTGGTGGAACTTTGAGGATATATGGAAGTGAGATAGGGTAAGAAGGAAGGTTGGTAAGTGTAGGGAATATTTCAAGCATTATCCCTAGCTTGAACCCCACTGTGATCATACACTAAAGTACGGTGGCGTCCAAAGAGAAAGAAGATAGAGCAAAAGAGTCGCCAACAAGTTTTAGGAACTTGTAAACCGTTCACGAGGTGAAGGTTATACCCCTTAACGATCTAGGAGATCGCCAACTCCAATAGGTCTGGAAGCATGACTGGTAGTTCGGGGATGAAGGTACAAATCCAACCTAAACGAGATTGAACCTGCCCTAATAATTATTTTGATCGTATTCATGTGCGCTTTCTGACTAACATGCAATCAATAGGATTATCCCTAAACCTTTTTATCTATGTTGGTTGAATATTAATGCACAAATAAAATTATTATTGGCGATCACTTGAATTATAATCACATTAACCCTAAACAAGATTATTAATTATCTTATTAAGCGTGATTACAAGTACAAATTCCCTTTAAACATGCATAAAAGGCGTGAGCAAGCAATAACAATAAATATAATCAAGCAACATAATAATAATCATAACAATAATAATCATAACAATTATAATAATTAAAATAATCATGTTAAAGCACAATAATAGCAAGATCCTAGGCATGATACTAACAAGATTAATAACAAACCCTAGCATGTCACTAAACATTAAAAATCAAAGCTTTAGCCCTAACATGATACTAACATCATAAATATTAGGAAGAAACATAAAAGGCATCATACCTTTAATCATACTTGATATTAGGATTTTTTAGTTGTTACCCTAAACATGATACTAGGAAGATCAAAATACCCTAACATGACGCTAGGAATCATAATACAACCTAAGCATGATTTCTACATCATAATATCAATAAAAACCATTAAAGCACTTACTTGGATGCCTCGTACCTCTTTATAATAATAAAAATACACACGTTAGTAATTTCAAGGAAAATAATAAACAATTAAATTAAATAATTGAAATAGAGATTAGAAACTAAACCCTCAGAAATTAAAACCTTTCACGTCTAGGGCGAAGGCAAATTCGAATGATGCTAGGTGTTTCTTGGTCTTGTGAATGCGGAATTTTGTGTATAAAATTAGAGAGAAAAGAATTCTTAAAAAGCTAGAGAGAATACGAAAACTAGAGAATATAAGAGAATTAGAGAGAATTGATGATTGTTGGTGATAATATGGTGATAAAAATCGGAGATTTTAGGAGGCTATTTATAGAGAAAATCAACCAAAAAGATAGAAAAACGAATCAGAGTTTCGACGAGGAAAAAATAAGTTAGCGCCAGGCGATGAAAATTAGCGCCAGGCGCTAACGCTAGCCCTAGGCGCCAGGCTTAGCGCCAGGCACTAATGTCTGGCGTTAGGCGCTAATAAATTTTTCACGTGTTTTCTAAATTCAGAAAAAATTTAGCCGTACAGAAGGGAAAAATCATATTTTCCTTAAAAACACTTTTATTCTGATTAAAACTGTAAAAAGTCAACAAAAGTAAATTTATCAATGCTAATTGAATTCGAAATGAAAAGAACATTCTATAAGAATCTAAAAGACTAAAACCATTCCTAATTCCATTAGGAATGATAAATCCATATTAGGCCCTCCTCTAGATCATTGGGCCGCATATAAGGCTCAAACCGGGCCCAATTTAGTAATTTGGCCATAACTTCCTCATTACTCATCGAAATTGGGCTTATAATATATCGTTGGAAAGATCTTTTCAAGCCCCATCCAACTACACCATTTATTGGACCCATACTATGGACCAACCAAACTGGATTGACTGTTTTCTTAAAATAGGTTTTCAAAAACAGAGAGAAAAGAAAATAAAACTATCCGTAACACTAGATTTTCCACACTTTCACTTCATTCGATTATGATTCGACGTGAAAAGTACTTATCACCGAGTTTGGTTTTGGGGAGACATAAATGGGTGTCTACAGAAGCCCCCACTTTGACTGAGTTTGGAGACACACAAGTTTCGAATACAAAAGTCAAAGTATCGATAGGGACGGAGAATGATTCAGAACGTTCTGTGATCCTAAATCACTCTTGTAATGTCGATACCTGCAAACTAGCGTTAGTTAAACAAATAAAAGAGTTAAGAAACGCGTATCTTGAACCGTCGAGCACACGTCTCCGAAAGTAATCGATTTGCTTCCGTACTATTGTATTTCTGTATTTTTGTATTTTTGACGACCTCCTGCAAGCTAGAGAATGCCGCCTGAAGACTGATACGCTTGTAACTACCTCCAATTCCGCCATGATAGACTTCTGCAAGCTAGAGAAACCCCATCAAAGATTTCTTTGCTTGAAACCACCTTCTAGTACTTTGTGACCATCTTACACAAGCCAGGGAACACGATCGAAGACAACTTCGCTTGAAATCACCTTCAGTTGTTTGTGAAAACTCTCCGCAAGCTAGGGAACGCTGCTGAAGATATCCTTGCTTGAAGCTATCTTCATTTGTTGTGATAATATTTCGAGGAAAATTACCGAAGACCCACGCTTGTCGATCTTTTAAAAGCTCGCTTGAACTTTCCTTCCGCTATTTCTGTACGTCGGCGTTTTTGCTGCTTTTGAACCTGTATGTCGATGCTTTTTGCTGAATTTTGAACCTGTATGTCGGTGCCTTTTGCTGAATGAACCAATATGTCGGTGCCTTGCGATAAGCCAATGCTTAGGTGCTTTAAGCTAAGTGAGACGATCATTCATCAGGTCGATCACTTTATGTAATTATAATCAAGCCGATTACTAAATCATGTCAAATTGCTTAGTGGGGCTAACTTGCGTACCAAGGAACCCAAAAAATATTTCAAGAGGTTGGAAAAACCGCAGTGAGTGGCTGGACAGTTTGTCGCCGCTGATATAATGCTAACGCCGCATATTTGGCTCTAGCGCCACACGCTAGCACTAGCGCCACACGCTAAGCTTTAACGTCTGGCACCAAGGCCTGTCGCTTGACGCTAGAGTCGGGTTTTCCATAAATACCCCTTTCTTCTTCATTTCCGTTGCTGCTGCTCTTTTTTTGCTCGAGAATTCGCTCAGAACTTCAATTTGCTCGTTTTTGCTTGTTTCTCAACCGAATTTGCTCAAATTTGTTGCAAATCAAAACTTATTCCATCCATTTTCCCGATCTATGTAAGTTTTCTTCAAACTCACTCCGGTTTCCATGAATTTCTTTGAAATTCATAACTTAAATTGCTTAATTCACTTTGTTTGTCAAATTTTATGCCATAAAATTGCTTGATTATGTTTATATATTGCCTTGGGAGTAATTTGAGACTTGTTTGACTCAATTTGGTGAAGAAATGAACAAATCACCATTGTTGGACCTCTTAAGGTCGGGAAGACAATGTGGCTTGTTCTTGATGTTTTTGCTAGCGATTCTTGTCCAATTTGTCACAATAATTACTATAGTATTACAAGAAATTTTTTGAATGCTTGATAAATGCCGTATATGCTTAATTTTAATTTGTGCTCTGTTTTAGTACTACGTACTTTGTTTTTTTTTTTTTGCGAACATAGTATCATGCGGCTAAGAGAACCTTAAATACTATAGAACCTTAATTTATGATGATTTTGCACAATGTAGCATGGCTAGACAGCGAGGTTCGAGTTCACGGTCCCGAGACGTTCGACGGGAGCACGAGCCCGTAGAGGACGACGCCGACCCCTCAACTTCTCTCGGCCCTCTCCCAGAGTGGGATGAGCGGACTCTATGATTCTTTCCCGTCCACCACATTTTTGAGAGGGTGCGACGGGGGATCACGGTTGGTAGGACGCGTTTCTATGGTTCAGGTTGCGACACTTTGGGCCACCTATACAAGATGTATATCGGCAATGATGGAGAGGTGAAACTCCTCTGGGAGTCTTGTGGACTAACTGCGCTTTTTGAGACCTCAGAGGCTATGATTGCCTCCAGCGGGGGTCATCACGTGGTTCGTGCTCTGGTGGAGTTATTTTGGGACACCACCAACACTTTCCACTTTCCTTGGGGTGAGATGATGGTCACCCTAACCGACTTTAGTCTTATTACGAGAATGGAGTTTAGCTCTGTTGCGCTGCCGTTCGACAATGAGATCGGCGTCTTTTCTCCCGAGGTTGAGGAGCTGTTGGGTCCGATTGTTGTTCAGGCTCGTGCTGAGGTAGAGTCGACTCAGTTCAGCGCGAAGGGGATTCGCTGTTCGACTCTAGCAGCGGCTTTTGATGATGATGCGACCACCCGAGAGTAGCGGGTGCGCATCTTTGTGCTTATCTTGCTGTCAGGGACGTTCTCTCCTGACAACAGTAGTAGAGTGTTGCTTTACTACCTACTTGCAGTCCGTGATCTACATTTAATCGGGACTTATGACTAGGCCAGCTTGGCCTATGCTGACTTCATTCGAGCGTTACGAGACTTGTGTCGACACCGGTCCTTCACGGGGAACGTCGCTCTATCCGTCTTTTGGAGGGTCGTAGAGGTATACTTTATCTCCCTTAAAGTTTAACTCTAAGCTTCGATTAGCACTTGTTGATAATTTTTACCTTTTGTAGATCTGGTTCTACGAGTACTTTCCCTCGGTTGCGCCGGTGAGACGTTGTCGCGCAGGTTTCCAGTGAGTGCCTCCTAGGGAAGCTGCCGTGCTGGGATGTCTACTACTTATGTCCAAGATTGGATCATCTCGGTATGGTTCGTTTATATATTTGATCACTTTCGCATTACCTTCGATGGATTCTTATCTGACAAGCATTCTTTGTAGGAGCTTGACGTGCTGTACCGGCCGTGGGTTGGCTTAGTTGTCCCTGGGTTAGCCGCGTAGTATACTACTGAGTGTCTCTACTTCTTGGGGACATATGGATTGATCGCGTATCTTGGAGAGAGGGTTGCTATTCTGCATTCCTCGGACACTTTTGTCGTTTCTGCTCCTCCACCGCGTCACATGTTCAACGCCGCGAGGTTGGTGAGCATGTCAGAGAGAGATGGTACCCCTTGGCGATCTTATACGATCCCTGGGCGGTGCTATGAGGAGGAGCTGCTGCCGTTGTTAGCTCCAGTCCCTGTACTGGTTGAGGAGGTGGCGGTATGATTTTCTGCTTTTACCTTTCGTTAAGTAGCCCTCAAGTAATGTTTTACTGACTTTGATTTGCTTTTTTCAGGCTGGACCTACTGAGTTCGTGCCACCTCATATGTCCATCCATTATCAGGGGACATACGGGCCGATCGAGGAGATGATTCCTCCAGCTCCTGAGGGTGAGCGCTTCGTGGAGCGGTCGATCCCTCGTCACCAAACTCGGGTAAGCTTATTTATTTGCAACTTTTGTCCATATATGTTATGCATCATTACTGACTTTATTTCCTTGACAGTTCTTGCGCGAGATGGTCACGGCGATGGAACGGTGCATAGATGCCTTCTAGAGCTAGCTTGTTAGGATGAGGAACGTGGCTACATGTCGTCGCGACGACGCCGTTCAGGAGGTAGTTTCCCTTCTTATTTTTGCATTATGTTTCTATTTTGCTTTTTTCTGATTTAATTTCATTTGTAGGGTTAGCCCATTCCTTCTCGTACTCGTACGAGACCTGAGGTGCGGAGAGAGCCGGCAAGGTCTAGCTCGAGACGTCGCCGCATGGGTTCTGGCAGTCGGGGTGGTCGTTCTGAGGCTGCCCGCACCGAGGCGGTGGAGGGGTCAAGCTCTTCATTTGAGGGTGCACATGCTGCGCCGGTAGGCCAAGGAGAGGCTACCTCGGCTCTTAAAGGTGGTGGGATGTACGAGGTCGGCTCGTCATCGCAGCAGCCTCCGCAGCCTCAGCCTTAGGTTGATCTTGGGTGGACAGGTCTGGTGCTGAGTTTTCCACCCGTTGAGGAGACTGGAGCTGGAGCTGGAGCTAGTGGAGAGGTAACTTCTCGTACGACGCAGTTTTATGACATGATAGGTGTACGTCCCCCGACACCGTAGTTTATTCCTGTGCTTTTTTATTTTTTTGACTTTGTATAGACGTTTGCCTTTATCTAGACTCATTATTTTAAACTTATTTGTATATACATACTATTATAAGTTTATTTAATATTTAGTTATTATTATTTATCATTTTTTCATTTTTTAATTTTATGTGCATGTTTGTGTGTGCAAAGAATTGTGATAATTAATTTTGCACAAAAATTCCGTCATTTTTATTATTGATGGAGGGTATCCGACTTTCTCCCCCAAAAGAAAAAATTAAAATAATAAGAGTAAAAATATTGGATTTATAAAAAACTTTAAAAGTTAATTCTAGATAGAATCCAAAAAATAATATAATTAATATACTGGTTATTTATATTAATTAAGAAGAAGGAAAAAATAATTTAGAAAAAAGTATAAAAAGAATAAAAAAAACAGTAAAGTCATTGGTCAGACTCGAATCAGGCCAAAAAAACACGGTTTTGAAAAGCTCATATGTTATATACGTCAGCGCCACCTGGCGCCACGCGTTTTGGGTTAGCGCCAGGCGCTAACCCTTAGCGCTTGGCACCAGGCTCTGGCGTCTGGCGCCAATGTCTGGCGTCTGGCGTCTGGCGCTGATGAGCGCTGACTACGAATCCTTTCCGGATTAAAACTGCGCCGATTTTGTGCATAAATAGCCCCCTGCCCAGCCGATTTTCTTCATAATTTCAGCAGATTAAATATATCCTTAGCTTTTGAAAAAATAACAATCATGTCTCTAGTCTCTAAAAGTTTTACCAACTTCACTCATGAATTGTGTCGGTCTCTAACTGCCAAGGAGAGAAAAGAGTTAGATGTTTTTCATATGGGGGGTATTTATGGTGTCAAAGGGGTAAATCTTGATGTAGACTTTATTCATACCGCCCTAGAATATTGGGATGTCAATACTGATGTGTCTATTTTATATAGTATTTTACCCCCGTCCTTTGGTCATAATTAGTAGTGTTTTTTGCTCTTTAGAGCCACTTTTATTACTAATTGGTGTTTTCTAGTGTTTTCGTAGATTTGGTTGACTTTTGCAGGGATTTACACTTATGGAGTATTTTCCCGAGATATTTTGGAGCAATCACGAGCACTGGAGAAGCACGACCAGATTTTATAGCCCAGGACCGGTTAGAGCCATCGAACCGGTGATTAAGGGCTTGGTATAGGTGATACCGGGGCATTTGGACCAAGTATTAAAGACCGGAAGAGGAAACCCAAATTGGCCCAAAGAATTGGAGCCCAATCGTAGTCCAATTAGTGGCCCAAGAGAGCCGCCCGGCCAAAGAGGCTGGCGCCCAGAGGCGCGCTCGGCTGGGCGGGAGAAGCTAAGGTTGGCGCCCAGTGACGCGCTCGGCCGGGCGCAAGATTAGTACTGAAGAGAAAAAAGGCGCGCCCGATCGTTCTTTGAGCAAAAAGGCGCGAGATTAGTACTGAAGAGCAAAAAGGCGTTAGTTCTTTGAGGCAAATCTCATATTTGCTTTTAGTTTTTTTTTATTTATGCCTAGGTGTTCCAGATCAGGGTAGATCCCATTCGATCCTGAGATCGAACGTTCCTTCCATAGACAGAAAAATCTCTACAAGAAAATCCTGGCGGATTCTGGTGATAATAATAATCACCACGATCCTCTAACTGGTTCTAGCGATTCAGAGGTATCATCAGACGCAAAATCAGAGATGGCGGCTCCAAAGAAGCTTAGTGATTACTCACAACCAAAGCTTACAGATTTTCCACATCTCACCCCTACTCCGGCTCTTGATGAGGTTCAATTTGAAATTAAACCTCAATTTATAACGATGATAGAGAGGAAGCAATTTAGTGGAGCCAAGGGTGAAGACCCAAATCTTCACATTGCCGACTATTGTCAATATTGTAATACCATCAGGCAAGCCGGGGTCACTCAAGACCAAATCAGGGAGATTCTTTTTCCCTTTTCTTTAACTGGAAAAGCTAAATTGTGGTTTAATGGCTTAAATAGAACTGCACTTGGTATAACTGACAGGGAAACTCTTGTTTTGAATTTTTATAACAAGTATTATCCTACAGAGAGAACAACCGTACTACAGAGTGCGATTCAGAACTTTGCCCAAGAAGCCTATGAATCCTTATATGAGGCTTGGGAGAGGTTCAAGAACCTACAAAGAGAATGCCCTCATCATAATTTAGCACAATGGCAGTTAATCCAAGCCTTTTATAATGGCATTGGAAATTCTTCTAGAATAATTGTAGATTCTGCAGCTAGTGGGAGATTTATGAATCTTAATGTTGATGATGCAGGCCAGGTTATTGAAGATATGGCGATACACCCCAATATGGGAATCCTAGAGGATTTGCTAACAAGGGGAAGCATAGCGTCGACTCTGTATCCTTTTTGCAAGCTCAACTGACCTTTATATGCCAAAAATTAGATAATCTTAGCACTGCTAATGTAGCTAATGTTTCTGCAATTAATAATAATTCTAATGAGGCTTTCTGTGAAAATTGTGGTATTTTAAGTCATTGGGAACAAGATTGAAGGAGTTCCGTGGAGCAAGTTAATGCCTTTCAAGCTTATAGGCAAAATAACCCATACTCCAACACCTACAATCCTGGGTATCGGAACCATCCGTACCTTTCCTACCGGAGTACTAATGTTCAAAATCCACCACCACAAGAACCAGAGGCGCCACAGCAATAGCAACAGAAATATTACCATCCCAATGCTGGCCAGAAAAACCAACCACAACAATCCTCCTCATCTCCTGACCCTTCTTTGGTGGAAATTAAAGCAATGTTGGTTAATATGCAAAAGCACATGGAGAGTAGAGATGCGACAATTGATCAAATTCTAGCACATAATAAAATTATAGATAATCAAATTGCGCAATTCTCTGCTACTCTACAAGCCCGCCAACAGGGAGCTCTGCCGGCACAGCCGACCAGGCCTACGGATCAAGCATATGAAATTACTCTAAGGAGTGGTTTAAACTATGAAGGGCCCCCTATGCCCAGAGTTGATGAACCTGTTTTATTAAATAAGGCTAATCTTGATTCCGTTAAATCTGACAATGTAGTTAATAGCCCTGCAAGGCTAAAGAATAATACTAACACATATAATTCTACATTGCAGGATACGACTCCAGAGAAGGTGGATACTCTAGATAAGAGCAACAATGCTCCAATGCCAATTATCAAACTTCCATTCCCCAATCGTCACTTGAAGACAAATTTTGATAAGCAGTTTGGTAAGTTTCTGGAGATGGTAAAAGATTTAAAGGTAACAGTTCCCTTCAGTGAATTAATCACACAAATTCCCTCATATGCAAAATTTATGAATGAAATATTGACTAGGAAAAGGTCTATTAGTGAGGTAGACACAGTAGCTTTCACTGCGGAGTGTAGTGCCGTACTTCAAAATAAAGATCCGGGTAGTTTTTCTATCCCTTGTCATATAGGCAATCTAATAATTGATAATGCATTGTGTGATTTTGGTGCTAGCGTTAGTGTCATGCCATTATCTGTGTGTTCAAGTTGAATATGGGTAAATTAAAAGCTACCAATATAACTCTACAAATGGCCGACCGTTCTTTCAAATACCCCTTAAGTGTTTTAGAGGATGTCTCCGTTAGAGTAGGTAAATTTTATATACCTGTTGATTTTGTTGTTCTTGATATGGCTAAGGACATGAAAACCTCAATTATTTTGGGTAGACCATTCATTAACACTGCAGGAGCAATCATAGATGTGAGAAGTGGTAAGTTAACACTATCAGTAGGGGGATAATAAAGTTATTTTTAATCTTAATAACACCCCTAAAAGCTCCATGACTGAGGAGAAATGTTTAAGTGTTAATGTGGTTGAGAATTATTCTAACAAGCCCCAAGCTCTTGAAAAAGATCCCTTGGAGGTGGTAACTTGTGTTGCATCCCTTTCAGATGAGATAGACAAATGGCAGAAGGAAGTTGATGCAATAGAAAGAGCCCTCTACACTGTTGGTCTTGGTTTCGAGGATGAAAAGGTGGAACCGATCAAGCAAGTTATGCGATTTGAGCCTACGGTAAGTGTTCCGCCAGATTGAGTTGCAAGTGTTGAATGCAATGACAATTTGAAGCAACCTTCGATCAAAGAAGGATCTTTAGTGCGTAGCATTGAAGACCTCCCAGTCCAAGTCAAGGAGGATCCACCAGATAAGGTGAATTGGCGTCCCACAGGGCATGTCAAGAAGTCGCGTCGCAGCCGAAACACCGCTAGACCGGGTGAGAAACCACCCAATAAAGCGTTAGGCCAAGGGTCCTAGTTATTATACTTGGTAAGAAGGTCGTGCGGGACCTAGATAAACTAGCGCTATGCGGGAGGCAACCCGTATTTTAATGCTTTTTTGACTAGTTTTTCTTTCCTTTTTCTTATCAGAGGAGAGATGTGGGAAGTTAATGAGTTTTATGAGTACTTATACAGGTTTGAAGGAAAAGAGTTAGCCAAAAATTAAAGAACAGAAGAAAACAAGTGAAATCGTCAATTAGCCTCGGGCCCGATCGGGCAAAGCTCGCCCGACCAGGCGCGAGAGCTAGTCTTCAGAATCAAGTATTTTCGCCCGACCGGGCGCGAAACTCATCGTATACGGACAACTTTGCCCGCCCGATCGGGCAAGCCTCGCCCGACCGGGCGCAAGAAGGGGCGAAATTTAAAGCGATAGATCGCCAGACCGGGCGAAGGGCGCCCGACCGGGCGAAGGGCGCCCGACCGGGCGCGAGAATTGAAGGATTTCGGGCATTTAGATCGCCCGATCGGGCGAATGCCGCCCGACCGGGCGCGAGAGCACAACGTAATATACAAATTAGATCGCCCGACCGGGCGAGCCCTCGCCCGACTGGGCGCGACGGACCTGACGCCCTTTCTTCTTCTTTTTTCGTTCCTTTTTCTCATTTCACTCTTATTTCTCCATAACTTTCTCTCTCTAAAACTCAAATTCTCTCTACCTTCTCTCTAAGATTTCTCCTCAATCCCTCAACCAAATTGATGAGTGACATTTATGTCACTCTTAGGGGTAGCATTTAGGTCTTTTTCCTCTTATTTTTCTTACTTTTTTCCATCTCATTTATCCTCTTATGGCTTCTTTATGTATTGATGAAAAGTAATGCTTATTTGCGCTTATTTTGATAATCTTTATGCATTATTTTATCATCCCCATGCTCTCGTGAACTTTGGTATCTTCTACAGGTTCCATGACGGTCCTATGCACGGTGGGAGGCCCCTTGGCCAAGTATGGAAGCCATGGACAAAGGCAAGAGGAGCAAAAGGGAAGGAGAGGAAGCAAGAAAAGGAAGTGCAAGAGGAGGTGTGGCCGAACCTCTGAAAGGTCCGGTCGAACCTAGGTGTGGTCAAACTTTTGAAAAGTTTGACCGAACCTCCTAGGTGCAGTGAAGGCAGTGTCAAACTAGTTTTCAGCAATTTTGCAGGAGAGGTCGAACCTCAAAAGTTCGACCAAACAAGGATCAGGGAGGTTCGACCGAACCTACACAGAGTTCGACCGAACCTACCCTGAGTCCGACCGAACCTACCCAGAGTTCGGTCGGACCTTTTCCCGATCTCAACCAATTTTGTACGGACTATTTAAGGTCCTTTTTGAGATCGTTTTTCGGGGGGAGAGAAGAAAAACAGTAGAATAGTTTTCAGCAAAAAAGATACTCTCTCTTAGTTAGCAACTTCATTAAATTAGTTGATTTAGTTTTAGAAACTCTCAAATCTAATCATTGTAGAAGCAAATTTCAAGATTTATCTCAAGAATTTCAGCAATTATCCAACATTTTTGAAGCTTCAATAGTAACTTCTTTCATTTGTCCTTCATTATTTTCTGATTTTATTTTTTGTTTTGTAAGCCACTTGATTTTCTCTCAATCTTGATATATTGTTGTTGCATGTTAGCTTTGTCCATAGATAATCACTTGTTTTTCCAAATCTTAGAATCGCTTATAATCCAAACTTGGAATTTGCATGTACTCACAATGAATTGTGAGTAGTCCTCTTGGCTAGGGGTTGGGTGAAACTCAACCTATTGGTGATTATGTGAGTTTGGGAGTGATTTTGATGATGGATTGCGACTAAACTTGATTATATGGGATTGCTTGTTAGTTCTTCATGATAGGAGTAATTAACCTAGATTATTGAACTTGATGGCATGAAATGTTTGGTTCGACATGGAAATGTGAGTTGAATGTTTCATTACCTATTGCAATATGATTATGTATCTTTTGTTGCTAAGTTAATGAGGGATCTAAGCTTAGTAATCTGAGTTGTTTTCATATCGTTTGATGTTGATCTTACATGTGGTCTTTGCTATTCCATTACCCTCATTCCTCCCTATTTGTCTAATTGCTATTGGTTGAGTGAATCCCATTCCCCTAGTGTTTTAATCCCTTGAATTCAACCTTTAGTTGTAGTTTGTTAGTTAATCACCACTTATACCTTGATTTCGATTTAGCTTGAGCATTAAGATTATTTAGCATTTGATTCCCGATCTCCGTGGACCGAACCTTTGCTTGCCATTGTACTTGTTTGAGTGAGGTGTTTGTTATAAATGTGTTTGAATGAGCCTAAATTGTGCGACCGATTTAGCGCTCGTCAAAATGGCGCCGTTGCCAGGGACCGGTGTTGTTGATTGCTATTTGATTGCTTGAGTCTAATTCACCTTTAAAAAAAAACACAAAAAGAGTTGTTTTCCTTTTTGGCTACGCTTGTAGCCTTGCTACTAATTGTGTTTGTTGAGTGCGTATGCGTAGGACTCAACATCGTGAGTTGGTGCCTTACGATCCCGAGATTGAGCAAACCCTTAGAAGAAGAAGGAGATCTCGTTCGCGGTCCTCCACTTCCCCAAGAAGAGAATCCAACCCGGAACCACAAAGAAATCCAATGGGTGACAACCCACCACCACCACCTCCAAGACCTTTGAAGGAGATGGGAACTCCGGGAGCTTATAGAGCTTCAAGTGGGATCGCTCCCCCAAACACCCCGGCCAATGACTTCGAGATTAGGCCCGCAATGATAAATTTGATTGAGAGGAGACAATTTAGTGGAGCAAAACAAGAGAGCCCTCTTGCACATTTGAACGAGTTTGAGAAATATTGCAACACGATCAAGGTGAATGGGGTCACTCAAGAGTTTGTGACACTAAAACTATTTCCTTTCTCCTTAATAGGAAAGGCTCTCGAATGGCTTGAGAAGGAGGTGAGACCCAATTCTTTGAGGACTTGGGATAAGGTCACCACGGCTTTCTTAGGGAGATTCTACTCTCAAAAGAAGACGGCCGAGGCAAGAGCTCTAATTCAAGGATTTCGGCAAAGGGCTAGTGAGACTATCTATGAAGCTTGGGAGAGGTACAAGGAGTACCAAAGAGAGTGCCCTCACCATGGAATCCTAACATACCAAGTTTTACAAATCTTCTATGGAGGCTTGAGTTCTCAAGGCAAAACAAGCTTGGATGCGGGAGCCGGTGGGCCAATCATGAATAAAACCGAAGATCAAGTGATTGAGATCATTGAAGATGTGGTAAGGCACCACATGGATTGGCAAGAAAATGAAAGAGGATCCACAAGAAAGAGTGGGGGGGGGGCGGCTTATTCGGTAGATCACCTCAATGCTATAAACAACTTGACATCCCAAATTACAAATCTTGGAAAGGAGATGACATCGATCAAAGCTAAGCTTGAGTCCTCCACTTCGCGCCAAGACTTTTCCTCCCAATCTAAGGGGAGAGGTATGAGTTCTAACCCTTCTACTTCTACATCTAATAACATGCCCAGTGGATGCTTATTTTGTGATAATTGTGCGTCTTATGACCATGATACATCTTCTTGTAATTTTGATTCCCAATCCCAACCCCTTAATGATGATGGTAATGAGTATGAAAATGAACATGTCAATGCCTTGTCTTATGATAATAGACCTAGGAATGACAACCAACGATACTTACCACCCAATCAAAGAGGGCAAGGGAATAATTTCAATCAAAGAGGAAATGATTATGATTACCACAACCACAACCAATGGGGTGGTAGAAACCAAAGGGACCAAAATCCCCAAGGTAATTACAACCAACAAAGTGGTTATGGTAACCATAATCATAACAATCAAGGAAACTATGGAAATCAAGGCCAATACCACCAAGGGGGAGTTCTAATAACCGGAACAATTGGAATAATAATGGTAATAGAGGCTTTAACAACCAAAATGCTAATTCCAATGTGAGAGGTCCTAGAGCACAACAAGACAATTGTTACACTCAACCACCTCCACAAAAGTCTAGCCTAGAAGAGATGATGGAAAGCCAAGCCAAGCCAAAATGTTCAACACTTTCATGGCCACTAGTGATAAGAAGTTTAATGAAGTAATGACCCATAACAAAATGCTTGAAACACAAATTTCTCAATTGGCCAATGCTTTAAAAGAGGGAGCTAGCACTTCTAAACTTCCACCCCAAGGACTTGGCCCCAAGAAACCGGTGAATTCTATATCAACTAGGAGTGGGAAAGTGTTGGAAGAGAGTGTCCCTAAGGAAAACAATGAGAAAGTGAACATGAGTGAGCCTCCCCTTGAGAGTGATTTTGAGCATGAAGAAGAGAAAGCCTCTGAGAATGAAAAAGAAAAAGAGAATGAAAAAGAAAAAGAGAGTGAAAAAGAAACTAAACAATTGCAAAGACTTCCATATCCCCATAAATTTGTGAGACACAAATTAGATGTGCAATTCGGAAAATTCCTTGAAACACTGAAGCTAATTCACCTTTCAATCCCTTTTACCGATGCTATCAAGCAAATGCCTAACTATTCTAGGTTTTTAAAAGATATTTTGAGTGGAAGGAGAAAGTGTGATGTGGTGGAAATGGTGAATCTCACCGAGAATTGTACTGCTATTATCATGAATAAGATGCCACCAAAGTTAAAAGATCCCGGTAACTTTTCAATCCCTTGTGCAATATATAAAATGCAAATTGATAATGCCTTGTGTGACCTTGGGGCTAGCGTTAGCCTTATGCCATATTCGGTATATCAAAGACTTGAGATAGGGGAACTTCTACCCACTAACATTACCTTACAATTGGCCGATCGATCCATTAAATTTCCAAAGGGTAAGGTAGAGGATATTCCCCTAAGAGTGGGAAAGTTTGTAATTCCGGTGGATTTTGTTGTGTTAGAGATGGATGAAGATGTTAACATTCCAATAATTCTAGGAAGACCTTTTCTTGCTACTTCGGGTGCTTTAATAGATGTTCAAAGTGCTAAAATTTCACTAAAAGTAGGAGATGAGGTGATAGAATTTGATTTGAATGAGAGCATGAAATATCCAAGCTCTAGTCTTGATAATTGCATGATGATTGATACTATTGATTCTATTGTAACTTCTATGCATGAGCACTTGCTCACTACTAACGATGCCCTTGAGAATGTCCTTTTGAACAAGGAAAAGATAGGTGACCAAAGCAAAGAGATGGCATTGTATGAAGAAATGCTTGAAGGAAGTACAGAATCAAGCAATGAGCAAGTGTGCATGGGAATCACAACGGATGATGCATTAGAAGTAGCTACCTCAAGAGAAGGTAAGGGTGTTCCAATGGTAGATTTGAAACCTCTACCATCACACCTAAGGTATGAGTTTTTGGGCCCCAATTCAACTTTTCCGGTTATTGTGAATTCTTCTTTGAACGAGTGCCAAACTCAAATGTTATGTGTTGTTTTGAGAGATCACCAAGGTGCTTTAGGCTATACCATAGATAACCTCAAAGGTATTAGCCCCGCTTTATGTATGCACCACATAACACTTGAGGAGGGTGCTAAGCCTTCCATTAAGAGGCAAAGGAAACTCAATCCTCAAATGGGGGAGGTGGTGAAGAAAGAAATCACCAAACTCCTTGATGCCGACATCATCTTCCCCATTTCGAGTTTTAGATGGGTTTCCCCCGTTCATGTGGTCCCTAAAAAGGGAGGAATGACCGTAGTTGAAAATGAGAATGGTAATCTCATTTCTACTAGAACGGTGACTGGTTGGAGGATGTGCATAGACTATAGACGTCTAAATGCATCCACCAACAAGGATCATTTTCCTCTCCCTTTTATCGACCAAATGCTTGAAAGACTAACCAAGCACAAGTATTATTGCTTTCTTGATGGTTATTCGGGTTTCTTTCAAATCCCTATAAACCCGGATGAGCAAGAGAAAACAACTTTTACTTGTCCCTATGGAAATTTTGCATATAGGAGGATGCCCTTCGGGCTTTGCAACGCACCGGCAACCTTCCAAAGATGCATGATGAGTATTTTTGGGGACATGCTTGAAGCCGAAATGGAAGTTTTCATGGATGATTTCTCGGTAGGGGGCCTTTCGTTCGAGGATTGTTTGTCCAACTTGGGCAAGTGCTTGACAAGATGTGAGAAGGTCAATTTGGTTTTGAATTGGGAGAAATGCCACTTTATGGTGGAAGAGGGAATTGTCCTTGGTCACAAGATTTCAAACAAAGGGATTGAGGTTGACAAGGCCAAAGTTGAAGTGATAGAAAAGCTTCCGCCACCAATCAATGTGAGAGGAGTAAGGTCATTTTTGGGGCATGCCGGGTTCTATAGGAGATTCATCAAGGATTTCTCACAAATTGCTAGACCCCTAAATGCTCTTCTTCAAAAAGATGCCATCTTTATTTTTGATGAAGAGTGTCTCCAAGCTTTCAACAAATTAAAGGAGGCTTTAATCTCAACTCCAATTGTGCAAGGGCCAAGATGGGATTTGCCATTTGAACTTATGTGCGATGCAAGTGATGTTGCGATTGGAGGAGTATTGGGGCAAAGGGTAGAGAAGAGGCTTCACGTGATTTACTACATGTCTAAGACCTTGAATGAAGCTCAACGGAACTACACCACAATGGAGAAAGAGTTTCTTGCCGTGGCTCATGCTTTTGAGAAGTTTTGGAACTACCTCATTGGTTCCAAAACTATTGTCTACACTGATCATGCGGCTATTAGGTACCTTGTGGCAAAGAAAGAGTCCAAGCCTCGTCTTCTTCGTTGGGTGCTATCACTTCAACAATTCGATGTAGAGATTCGGGACAAAAAGGGGGCCGAAAATGTGGTTGCGGATCATCTATCCCGGTTAGAGAACGTGCAAGATAATGATGATGGGGTCCCAATTTGTGATGAGTTAAAAGATGATGTGCTTTACTTGTTGGCCGAGAAAGATCTTCCTTGGTTTGCGGATTTGGTGAACTATTTGGCTTGTGGGGAGTTTCCTCCAAATGCTTCAAGGAACCAGAAGAAGAAGTTGAAAAGGGAAGCAAGGCATTACATATGGGATGATCCAATCCTTTTCAAAAGAGGAGTAGATGGTTTACTCCGTAGATGTGTGCCAAATGATGAAGTGAAGAGTGTTTTGAAGATGTGCCACTCCGATCCTTGTGGAGGGCACATGGGTGCCAACAAAACAGCCTTGAAAGTACTACAAAGAGGGTTATGGTGGCCTCATATCTTCAAAGATTCATGGGGTTTTGTGAAAACATGTGACTCTTGCCAAAGAACCGATAATGTTTCGAAGAGAAATGAAATGCCTCAACAACCGATTCTTGAACTTGAGGTGTTTGATGTGTGGGGCATTGATTTCATGGGACCTTTTCCCTCATCTAATGGAAATCAATACATCCTTATGGCGGTTGATTATGTTTCTAAATGGGTTGAAGCCATTGCCTCCCCAACTAATGACCACAAGGTAGTGATGAAGATGTTCAAAAAGGTGATATTTCCAAGATTTGGGATCCCTAGAGCAGTGGTTAGCGATAATGGTTCTCATTTTATTCATAATGTGTTTCAAAAGATGCTGAGAAAGAATGGGGTCCATCAACGCTTTGGCACGACTTATCACCCACAAACAAGTGGGCAATCGGAGGTTTCCAATCGCCAAATCAAGGTAATTCTTGAGAAAACAGTGGCTAGGAATAGGAAAGATTGGTCGGACAAGCTAGATGATGCCCTTTGGGCCTATAGAACCGCTTTCAAAACCCCCATCTGCACTACCCCCTACCGGCTTGTATATGGTAAGTCTTGTCACCTTCCGGTTGAACTTCAACACCATGCTCAATGGGCTATAAAAAAGATCAACTTTGATTTGGCGAGTGCGGGTGAACAAAGGTGGCTAGACTTGCATGAGTTAGAGGAACTACGGATGGATGCTTATGATTGTGCAAGATTGTACAAAACCCGGTCAAAGGAGTGGCATGACCGGCAAATTGAAAAGAAGACCTTCAATGTTGGAGATAAGGTGTTGCTTTACAATTCAAGGATGAAACTATTTCCCGGAAAACTCACGTCAAGGTGGAGTGGTCCATTCACCGTTAAGGAGGTGTTCCCCCATGGAGCCGTTGAGCTAAATGATTTGGATGGATCGAGGTCATTCAAGGTCAATGGGCATCGCCTCAAGCTTTATTATGAGGATGCTCATGTTGGTTTGATTGAGTCAATGCAATGCAATCTCATCTTTTGAGTGTGTGAAGTACGTCAAGGTGCGCGGCTGTGCTGTTACGCGTGGCTGATGCGCGTGTGGGTGCTCGGGTGCTGCTGCGCGTGGCAGCTTGGGCAGCGTGGATAGCTGCTCGGGCTCGCTGCCTTGATGCTCGTGATCGCCACCTTGGAACTCGTACTTGCGGGCCTTGCTTGGTTTGGCTTGACTTGCATGCTTGGCTTCCCGAACTTGGCTTTGTTGACTTCCTTGAATGCGCTTGAGCTTCGTATGTAATGATGAAATCTCGGGAAACTCGACACACCTATAAACAAGTCAAAGAAACGGAGAAGCGAGAGAAAAATCCGAGAAATGAATAAAATAAAAATAAAACCATTAAAAACAGGTATTTCCCTAAACTTACACACAAACACGCAATTCAAGTATTAATAACTAAAAAAATGACATAAAAGACTAAAGACGAGCATAAAAATAAGAAGAAAACCTAGCCTAAGAGTGCCATAAATGGCACTCATCAAAGTCCCCCAAGCTAAACCTTTTCTCGTCCTCGAGCAAAACAAAATCCAACCCAAGGCAAAAATGATGAAATTATTCACGTAAAGAAAGAAACAAGAAAAGAAGAGAGGATGGGAAGAAAGAAACAAAATCCAACTCACTTTCATAGGAATCACGGTTCATTTTATCAACTAAAGACAAGCCATTTAAACCCCTTGATTGCCTTAGAGGACGAGTGATGCTCTCGTAAAGGTTTCCTAAGAGATAAACCTAGAACTCTCGTAATAATACAAATAAGGCAAAGCATGAAAAAGAAACAAAAATACATGAAAAGCAAACAAATGTTTATGAAAGGACTTTTCCAAATGTACATGAACAAATGAATAGAAATCTTTCTAAATAAGTAAGGGAGTGCACGGTCCAAGATACCCGAGGTTGATTGAAACTTAAATATTCTAAGTATAATAACTAGTTTTCGCTATCCACTTTCATCCCAGACGGTCTTACCGCGTTCTCTCTACTAGTCTCATATATTCCCCTAGTGAGAATCTCAAAAGTTCCACGAAGGAACCGGAAAAAAATATAATTTTTGGCTACTCGACGCCGTGACAATGCATCCCCTTTCCTTAGGCTTTAACTCATAATGCTCTCCCTCGGTATATGACTCAACCATTAGGTCAAAAAGACTTTCCCAAAGGATGTAACTTAAGGGCAAAAGGTAGAGGGTAAGCTTAAAATTTAGAATTTGGTGGTATTCCTAATTAGTGAAGCAAAGGGTGATCAATCCTCAACACCATAATCAAGTATCACCAATCAAAAAGATACCAACAACACCAAGCTTATTCAAAGCTGTACTCACAAAAGTATACACAAAAAGCATGAGAACGCTTCCCCCTAAGCTTAAATGGAGCATTGTCCTCAATGCTCTAAATGGGGAGAAGGATACTCACATCAATTTTGTTTTGCATATTTTAATTTTTTTTTTTCTTTTCCTTGCCTTTTTTTAACTTTGGATGGCTTTTTCACATTTGCACTTGCTTTTTCCTTGCTTTTTTTCACTTTGGACGACTTTTTCATTTATTCATTTGTCATTGTTTGCACAAAAATCACAACACAAACTTGCTTTCAAGAGAACCAAATATCCAAACTCTTCCACCACAAACTCCAACAATAATGATCAATTTCTTCACAAAAACAAAGAATGGAAACAAAAATGAAACAAAAGGCTCAAGATCTAAAGATGTCACTTGAAAAGAAAGGAAAAGGCTCAAATGGTTAGTAAATAGGAAAATGTAAACCCAAAAACCAAAGATAAGAAAACAATCCTAGAAAAGAAAAATTACCACCCCGAAAAGATGCCTTTGTCCTCCCTAGATGGTTCGGTCTCGAGTTTGAGAATTATGAGTCAAGATTCTAGATTAGGTCCGCAATAGTCTAGGATCCATGCCGCTCATGTAAATACATGTTGAAGGCTTGAAAAAAAATCCGATTTCATAGTCCCACTAGTTCTAGCTAACTACCTTAGCATGCTTTAACCTAGAATCAACCAAGCATACTCTCAAACTGTGCACACCATTACCATTTAAGAAGATAAGAATTAAACTATACGAGTCCAAAAGTATTATGTCCAAAGAAAGAACAAAACAAATCACATTTCAAATTTGCCTTGATAGAAACAAAAATCTTTTTGGAGTTTTTTTTTTCAAAATAAAGAACATGGAAATGCATATAAAAATGTGCATGGCATATATGAATCAAAATTCCACCAAACATGCTAGAATACCCTCCCCCAAGCTTGAATGAGACAACATGCTCAAACATAAATCAAATATTCCACGGGAGGGGAAAACAAAGAGATCAATCCAACAATACCAAAACATGTCTAACAAGGTATCAACTATTAGAGAAGGAGCAAAGAAAGATATTACCGGATTTTAGGTGGGTGCAAATACCTGCAAATGACCCAATTCAACATTTTAAAGCCGATTTCCTAAAGAAGCGACGCAAATACACTATAAATGAGTGACGCAAATATACTACAAATGAGCATTGGGTTCCTGCTCGATTTTGGCTGATTTGATGTGTAACCACCCGCGTTGCTTGCTGAGGTGCTAAGTGCGCGACTGTGCTACTGCGCATGGCTAATGCGCGCGTGGCTGATCGGGTGCTGTTGTGCGTGGCAGCGTGGCTAGGTGCTCAGGCTCGCTGCCTTGATGCTCGGGATCACTACCTTGGAACTCGTGCTTGCGGGGCTTGCTTGGTTTGGCTTGACTTGCATGCTTGGCTTCCTGAACTTGGTTCCGTTGGATTCCTTTAATGGGCTTGAGCTTCCTCCTTGATGATTAAATCTCGAGAAACCCGACACACCTACAAAACAAGTCAAAGAAATGGAGAAGCGAGAGAAAAAGATGAGAAATGAATAAAATAATAACAAAACCATTAAAAGCACCCATTTCCTTAAACTTACACACAAACACATAATTCAAGCATTAATACCTAAAAAAACGACATAAAAGACTAAAGACAAGCATAAAAATAAGAAGAAAACCTAGCCTATAAGTGCCATAAATGGCACATATCAGGGTTAAAAGAAACATGGTGTAATGACTAAAGGAGAAACTATTGATAGTAAAATTGTGTTCAGATCTTTTGAGGGATCCTTATTGGTGAAAGAGATGGATGATGAAGATGAGGAGGACAAGAATTGAAAAAGGGCTAAAAGGAGAAGACAGATTAGAGCATTGCTTTTACTTTTACTTTTACTTTTTTATTTTTAAGTTAATTTTATTTCCATGCATTTATTTTAATTCCATGAATAATGTAATTTTACTTTTATTAATGCAACTTTCATCTTTTTAAATTAAATAAACTTTTCATTGAATATTTTTGTTAAAGCATTGAAAACGACTTGAGTTAATTAATTGTTCAAGTACGTAAGTTGAAAATTTCCCGAAATATACCGAAATTTTCCTAGATTTTCAAAAATGAATGGGCACTAGAAATTTGAATTCATCGCGGTGCAACAAACCTGTTACGGCGCGATGTCTTTGTCGTTGTGCGACAGATCTTGTCACGGTGTGCTGGACTTGAATTTTGTGCATCGTTCGCTCTGTGTTGCCACCGTATCCTTTCCTTAGGATTTAGGCCAAACGAGCTCTTTTAAGTATGTTACTCAAGTCATCATGAGTAGAATTTCTTAAGTTAGTCAAGATTCATCATATTACAATCCATATTAGTTAGTTTTACGGCACCTCCTGATAGGATAGTTTTGACAATATATGGTCTGGACTAGTTAGGCCTAAATTTCCCTCTTAGGTGTAGAAAAATTTTCCTTAATGATTTTAACACCAAGTTTCCTACTTTGATGTTTCTTTTCTTAACCTTTTTATTAAAGTGTCTAGCCATGCGAGTTTAGTAGCATTGAGTATGGAAGGTATTTCCAATTCTACAGGTTGTATGACATCCATTCCATAGACTAAAGAAAATGACGTATTTCCAGTTGATGAACGAATTGACAAGCGGTAACCCCAAAGACCGAAATGGATTTTGTTAGGCTAATCCTTGTAATTTTCTGTCATTTTTTCGATGATAGTTTTTAAATTCTAATTGGTTGCCTGTAGTGCGCCATTTGCTTGAGGCTTGTATGGGGAAGAGTGATGATGTTGAATGCCATATTTTTGAAGTAGTTCTTCACATTCTGCTTGAAAGTGAGTTCCATTGTCACTTATCATTTCATTTGGGACTCCATATCGACAGATGCTGTTCCTTTCGATAAAGAGTGCTACATGATTTATGGTGAGTTTTTCATATGATGCTACTTCAACCCATTTTTTGAAATAATCAATTGCCACTAGGATGTATTTATGGCCTCCTTTCCCAAGAGGAGTGATTTTTCTAATAATATCTATTCCCCATGTTGAGAATGGCCACAGTGATGTATAAGTGTAAAGAAGTGATGGAGGAACGTGTTGTAGATTAGCGTAAATTTGGCATTTAAGGAATCTTTTTACATATTGATGGAAATACTTATTCATGGTAGTCCAATAGTATCCTAGGCGCATTACTTTTTGGGCTAGCATTTTGCCATTCGTGTGAGTTCCACATACTTCTTCGTAGATTATTCTCATTGCTCTTTGAGCTTCCTTTTTAGATACATATAGGAGAGCTCTACCTTTTGGTACCCTTTTATGTAGCTCGTAATTTATGAGTACATATTAGGAAGCCAAAAGTCTTAGTGCTCGTTTCGCTCTCTTGTCAGTGTGAAGTGGGTATACTCTTTTGCTGACATAGTTGAGGATGTTAGTTTACCAAGGTTCTTCCTCCTCTTCTTTTTCTCCTTGAACTACTTCATCATCTTCTATGGCTTGTATATAAGCTCTTATGCCTTGCGTAGATGGAGACAAGTCTTTGTCTCTTATTCCTAGCATCCTCGGAGTTCAAAGTGGGAAAACATTGATCACTGACCCATTATCTACAAGAGTCTTTGAGACATTAATTCTCTTGTAGATTACTGTGAGGTTTAAGGCTTATTGTGCTTACCTCCTTCTGGAGGTAAGTCCTTGTAAGAAAAGGTGATTAGATTAATGGGGCTACGGAGATCACTCGTAAGGAAGTTAGCAAACCCCTCAGGAGTGGTTATCGCGACTCTATGCTCACGGGATGTGGCTAGTAGTTTCCATACATTCATCTTGACCTTAGCCTTTTTAAGTTGTTTGACAACATCATTGTCTTCTATGATTGGTATGGGAACTTGTTGAGTAGTAGGATTTGGTTGTGTTGTGATAGGAGGTTGCATTCTCTCTGATCTTGTGAGGACATCGATAGGAGAATCCTCTTCATCCCAAATATCATCGATCGGATATATTGAGGAAAGTGGAGTGTCTTCTATATATTTGAGGTAATCATCCTCATCATCATTGTCCCACACCCCATTAACAAATTTTGAAATACCACTTTATCTGGTCGAATTTGAACCAATTTCTTCATGTCAATTAATCCTTGGACTAGGTACTTGAATTTAAAACAGTGCACCATGGTATGTCCTACTGATTGATGATAGGGACAATGGAATATATCTTTCCATTTTAGTAATTCAAATGGCCATGGCTCTTCCGATTTAATCTTCCCATTCTCGAAGAGCTTTTGAAATATGTTTGCATTAAAGGTGCCAATAGGTGTATATGACTTGTTACTCCTTCTGGCTGTTTCGACTACTTTGAGAGAAAAGGGTTTTCTTCTGGTAGTCTTATTGGGTATCATCATTTCAGCCATGCGTCTTTTCCCATCTCCTTAACTTATTCGAAGGTATAGTAAATTTGGGTCATCACTGCCCTAATTATGTTTATCAACACCCATGTATCTTCCTTAGAATCTAATTCTTTATTTGGAGGAAAATCACTCATGGCATCCAACAAGAAAATGTCCTCCTCTTCTTCACTGACATGAGTTTCTTTAATTGGTTTAATGAGGAGTGAAGGGTCAGCGTTACCTTCCTCATCAGAAATGGGCAAGGAATCCGAAAGTGGAGCATTATTGATACTTGGCTTCTTGCTTGCAGGAGGTAATGGATGTTTATTGCTATCAATTAGATCCTAAATTGCTTCCTTTAACTTCTAGTAGTTTTATGTAGGGTGAACCTTGCCACGATGGTATTTACAATTGATGGGTGTCATAAATGGCACCCATTTGGTAAGCATGTAGGTTGTTTTCTTCCTCTTTTCTTAGCTTTCATGCTCAATGAATGCTTAGTTTTATGCTTTTGGTCTTAGTCTTACCTTTCCTCTCTTATTTTGTAGCTTTTGTGCATTTCTATGGTTTTTCCAGTATTTTTTCTTTTATTTGCTCTATTTTCGTGGTTGTAGGTATTGTACGAGGTCCGGGTCTTGATATTGGTGATTTACTAAGGTGGAGGAAGCTTTTGGAGCAAGCTCAAGGCAATTAAAAAGCTCAAGATGCAAGGAAGTGGATTCTCCAAGTTCTAGCTCTTGCGCTCTCAAGTTGCGCTCTCATGAATATGGGGTGTTAAACCCACAAACATGTGCTTTTGGGACTGCCTCACTTAGTGTTCATCATCATCAAGAATGTGCGTTCATTCGAAGACCTTAGTGAACGCAAGAAGCCGCGAGAAGATCGAAGAAACCCAAAGATGCGTGGGCGCGCCACCCCTACAGCGCGGGCGCGCCTCCCCTATAGCGCGAGTGCGCGTTCCAGGGTATTTGTTTGCTCAGTTTTTGTTTTCACGCCTCTATAAGTACCTTTGTAAACTCGGTTTTTGGGGCAAGTTTAGAGTAAGCTTCATTTCACATTTTTGATCATTTTTCTCACCTTAGTGGGGAGCTTCTCTCACTAGTTTTAGGGTTAGTTTAGGAGTATATTTTAGAGAGAGAAAGTGAGGAATTTCAATGGTGATTGAGATATTGAAGATTCAATGGTGACAATTGTGTTGGAGATCTTCTCTATTATCAATGAGCATTCTTAACTCTATCTCATTTTATTGCTTTTTTTTATTTCATATTTGTTTAGTTTGATTTTGATGTTTGATTGATGATTAGTGTAATTGTTCTTCATATATGGTTGATTCTTGTTTTATTTAGTTGTTTGTTGATTAGATGATGATGTTAGAGTAGTTGTTTGCTAGGGATTAGGTGAAACTTGTATGACTGATTGATTGTGCTTAATTTTGGGATTGTGTTTATTAATTGTTGAGATTAAAGTGATTAATGGAAGTTTGCATGTGTGTAGTTTGATTAGGCCTTGAGAATTATGCTAGATTGCATTGTAGTTTCTAATGATACATACCATTGATTTAGGAATTGCAATTGTCGATTGAGCTTGATTAGTGATGCTCCTAGTTAGAGTCTCTCGTAGTTGGCGCTATTTTGAACTCTAGGAGATAACTTGTTGACTCTTTTGATTGAGCTTACCATTAGTCTTCACAACCATTGATTTTCATATTGTTCCCGAGTTGCTACAATTGTCATGATTACTTGTTGAACCCTGTTCCTAGTGCTTTGTTTGTTTGGTTTCTTTGTTTGTTAGTTGTTAGTGTTCTCTCTTTATCTTTGTCTTCGACCTAGCTTAGGCACATAATTGAGAGCTCTTGAACATTACTGTTCCTTTGGATTCGATCCTTGACTTGCCTCTATAATTGTATATATATTTTTTAAGTGTTTACAAATTTTGTTTGACCGAGGGAGGATTAGTTTCAATGATCTAGTTCCACCCTTCGTCAACAATGTGCATTGGGATTCCAATTAGCCTTCCTCCTTTTAACCGGTAGACCTCCAAATGGTCCAATAGGATTTTTGAGTCCTTTTTCATGAAGACAATCAAATGTTGTGTCATAACTCATGCCAATAGGTGTGAAGTTTTTCCTAAATGGCTTCTTTTGTCCTTGATTATTTATAGTTAGGACCTCATTCAAATTAAAGGTGTTAACATTATTTGAGTGGGTAGTTTTGGAAGAAGAAGTATTGTTCTTCTTCTTTCCTTTCCAGCCACTGTTGGAAGTGTTAGCAGCTTTATGTTTTGCAAGGTCGTCCTCAATGTTGATTCCTATGTCGTAGACGGTCTTGAAAGTACTCAAATTGCTTTTGTATTTGAGATGTTTGGAGTACTTTTTGTGGAGGTTCTTGATGAACATCTTTACAGATTATTTTTCTGTAGGAACCTCAACGATTTTGGGAAAAGTTTCCCTCCATTTGTTAAAGAAGGATGTGAATCCTTCATTCTCCTTTTGCTTCAGCATCTCAAGTTCTCTATTGTCAGTTTTGACTTGAATGTTGCATTTGTATCTATCTATTAAAAGGTTCGTTAATGAATCCCAAGAACAGATCTTCTCTTTATTAAGAGAAAAGAACCATTGTTGACAAATGGTTTCTAAATATATTGAAAACAATGAAAGTAAAGCTTTCCTTTCAATCCCCTTCATTATTGTTTCAAAAGCACTTAAGTGGTAATACGGATTGTCAGTAGGCTTGAGTCTTGGGATGTCATTGGCATTGAATTTATGTGGAAGAAATTACATGTCCACCTAGACCCCTTGTGAGCTAATCCACTATAACTTTTCATCCAAACTTGCTCAAGCTTTCTTCCATTCGCTCCATCTGTTGTAGTTTCGCAGGGTCATTGAGTTGCAGAACAATGGTCTTCATCATCTTAGTTAAACTAGCAAGGTTTTGCCTAATTTCATTGACTTCTTCCCGAGTTGCCATTTTCTTCTTCTTGGATTTTCTCTTTTCTCAAATTGATTTATCAAATACTAAAACTTAGATGAAAGCGTTGTCCTTGATTAGTCGCCCTTCCTTTCTTGACCAAGAACTGTAAATTAAACCATATTTGACTTAAATTGACTTTGATTTTATTGGTTTTAAAGGCAAAAAAGCAAAAAAAAAGGGTGTATATTTTTGTGAATCAAGTATATGTTCAAAAAACATTGTTAAACATGGTTATGTTTGGAGGATTAATATCCGAATTACCCCCTATAAAAAATGACGGAATTCATGTGCACACAAGACTCTCTAGACATAGTCTTGGACTCATGGTGTACCTATTTATAAAGTGTGTGCTTAGGAAAGTAAGTGAAAGTGACACGTCTAAACACTTGTGTAAGACCATGGAAATATGTTCTTAGACTCAAACAAGGACTACATACAGCTTCTGATGTTAATAAATTGGGTTAACTAGACTCAACATGAAGACTGAAGTAGAGAACTAGACCGTCGCCAAAGCAAAGGAACTGTCGTGAAATGCTAGGGGCCATCGCAACACGATATGGTTATCGCCTCGCAATGGATACTTTCGTGTCGCGCCACAAGTTCAACCTTTGTGTCTTTACTGATACGTCGGTCTGGGCCTGAATCTAGTGTTCTACTTTAAAAGGACAAGCCTAAAGTCATACTAAGTCGAATTAATCAATTTATTATACTTTAATCATTGATATTAATTAATTAAGTAAAGTCCTATATAGTAATTAATTAGTTTATTTAAACTCTTGAACAGGTCAAAAAAGGTAAAATATGCACAAGCAAAGATGCAAAAGTAGTCAAGTAAGCACAATATGACGCAATGTGTTTGCAACCTAACCATGGCTCTTGTTCTCTAAATTCCAAGGATAAGGATTAGTGATGTGTCTAATTTATATAGTATTTTACCCCCATCCCTTGGTCATAATTATTAGTGTTTTTGGCCCTTTAGAGCCACTTTTATTACTAATTGGTGTTTTCTAGTGTTTTTGTAGTTTTGCTTGAGTTTTGTAGGAAATTACACTTATGGAGCATTTTCCCGGTTTTTCATGAAAAAACTAAGGACATTGGAGGAGCACGACCAATTTTGAAGCCCAAGGCCGGTTAGAGTCATCAAGCCGGTGATTAAGGGCTCAGTATCTGTAATACCAGGGCATTTGGAACAAGTATTCAAGACCCGAAGAGAAAATCCGGATCGGGCCCGATCGGGCAAGCATACGCTCGATCGGGCAGGCACGCAACTATGTGATGCTAGCAAGGCGCGCCCGATCGGGTGAGCATTAGCTCGATCGGGCGCAGCTGGTTAGAAGAGGATGTGAAGAAAAAGGCAGGCCCGATCGGGGGTGTGTTTCTTGAGAGACTTCTTCGCCGAATTCTTAGTTTCTAATTAGGAGTGCTTTTAGAGTTTTTTTAAGTACGATTTAGTACTATATTTTTTATATACTTCTTTTCTTACACTTTCTCTCTCTACTTAGATTACTTCTCTCTCTAGATTTCTCTCAACTTTTACTCTTTTTCTTGACTCAATTTTATAGTTCCATTGATTTTGGTAACAATTTCTTCTTTATTAATTTCAGCAATTTTATTCCTTTATTCTCCTATGACTTGTTTAATTGCTATATTTTGTTTTGATTTAATAATGTGTGAGTAGTTTTTTTTTTTCTAGGGTTTATGGAGATACAATAAATAATTTGAAGGGGTAATTTATGATTGTTGATTGTCAATGCTTAATTATTTTCCTATTGATTGATTTAATGCTATGTAATTAGATTAGGTGTGGTTTAACTATATGAGTTTAGCAATGTTGATTCGAGATTCGAGAAATGAGAATTGATGTATAGGCTTAGTTTCAATAGACGGACTAATTTATAAATGGTTAAGTCGAGATTCGAGAGATGAGATTTAATACCGGTAAACTAACTATGTGATTGTAATAAGTAGCTAAAACCTTTTATGATATGATTAATTGATGCATTAATGATTGATTGTAATGTTTTACCCTGGAATATTGTTTAGTGAACCTATACCCTAGGCTTTTATTTCACTTATTTTCTTCCTACTTTTATTCCTTCCCACTTTTACTCTTAGTAGTTTAGTTCCCTTTTATAATAACAATTTGGTTACTTGATAATTTAGATTATTTTTATTAATTAGGAATAAATTAACTCGTTTCCCTGTGGTTCGACCCTTCTTCCCTATCTACATAGTTAGAGGATTTAGGTATTAATTTTAATTGGGTGATTACGACTATAGCCTGTCAAAATTTGGCGGCATTGCCAGGGAAACGGTTTTATTTTTATTTTTTGATTATTTTTGTAGTCTAGATTATCCCCTCTTGTCTCAAAGAACTTAGTTCTTTGAGGCAATTCTCATATTTGTCTTTTAGTTCTTTGTTTATGCCTAGGTGTTCCAGATCAGGTTACATTCCATTCGATCCTGAGATCAAGTGCTCGTTCCATAGACAAAAGAATCTCTACAGTCAAATCCTGGCGGGCTCTAAGGAAGATAATAATCGTAGAGACCCTCCAAATGTTTCCAGTGACTCAGAAATTCCTTCAGATCCAGAATTAGAGATAGCGGTACCTAAGAAGTTCAGTGATTACTTGCAGCCAAAGCTTACAGATTTTCCACACCTTACTCCTACTCCGGCCCTTGATGAAGTGCAATTTGAAATCAAACCCCAATTTATCACAATGATAGAGAGGAAGCAATTAAGTGGGGCAAAGGTTAATATCCTAATCTTCACATTGCATATTTCTGCCAGTATTGCAACACCATTAGACAAGCAAGGATCACGCAAGACCAAATCAAGGAGATTTTTTTTCCCTTTTCATTATTTGGAAAAGCTAAATTATGGTTTAATGGTTTGAATAGAACTGCACTTGGTATTACTGACTGGGAAACTCTTGCCTTGAATTTTTATAATAAATATTATCTTTCAGAGAGAACAACTGTACTAAGGAGTGCTATTCAGAACATTGCCCAAGAGGACAATGAAACTTTATATGAGGCTTGGGAAAGGTTCAAGGATCTACAGAGAGAATGCCCCAACCATAATCTAGCACAATGGCAATTAATCCAAGACTTTTACAACGGACATGGAAATTCATCTAGATCAGTTCTAGATTCTGCAGCTAGTGGGAGATTCATGAATCTTAATGTGGAAGATGCAGGACATCTTATCGAAGATATGGCAATACACAATTCCCAATATGGAAATCCGTGAGGGTTTGCTAACAAAGGAAAGCATAATGTTTATTTTGTATCCATTTTGCAAGCTCAGTTAACATCTATTTGTCAGAAAGTAGATAGTCTTACTATTTCTCCAAACTTTGTAGCTAATGTTTCTTTTGTTGCTAAAATTGTGGAATTGTAGGGCATTGGGAACAAGATTGTAGGAGTTCCACGGAGCAAGTTAATGCCTTTTCAAACCTATAGGCAAAATAACCCATACTCTAACTCTTACAATCCTGGCCTTCAGAACCATCCATATATTTCTTACTGGAGTACCAATGTACAAAACCCTCCACCTTCACAACAAACATAACAGCAACCTCCACCACAACAGAAATATTACCATTCTAATTCTAGCCAGAAAAACCAAGCACAATCCTCCTCATCTTTTAACCCTGCTATGACAGAAATTAGAGCAATGCTTACTAACATGCAAAAGCATATGGAGATTACGGATGCATAAATTAATTCAATTATAGCTCAAAATAAAATCATGGATAATCAAATTGCGCAAATTTCATCTACCCTATAAACCCTTCAGCAGGGAGCTCTACCAACATAACCAATCCATCCCAAAGATCATGCCAATGCAATCACTCTAAGGAGTAGTGCACATTATGATGGACCTCCTATGCTAAAGGATGATGGACCTGTTCCTGATCCTGTTTCCTCTATACCAAACGCTAATCATGTTAACCCTGCAGGGCTACAAAAAGATACTAACCCTTCTAATAATGTTTCTTTGCAGGGTAAATCTAAGGATAAGGGAGGAGATGTGTAGAGCTCAATTATCAAACTACCATTCCTCAATAGACAATTGAAGAGAAAGTTTGATAAACAATTCAGTAAGTTTATGGAGGTTGTGAAAAATTTGAAGGTAACAGTTCCTTTCACTGATTTAATCACTCAGGTTCTTGCATATGCTAGCTTTATGAAAGATATTTTTACTAGGAAAAGAGCCTTTGATAAGGTGGAAACTGTAGCTTTTACAGAGGAATGTAGTGCTTTATTTCAAAATAAATCCCCTACTAAGTTAAAAGATCCTGATAGTTTTTCTATCCCTTGTCATGTAGGTAATGTCTTCATTGATAAAGCTTTGTGTGATTTGGGTGCTAATGTCAGTGTTATGCCAACGTCTGTTTATGCTGAGCTTAATATGGGTGATTTAAAAGTTACTAATATAACTTTGTAAATGACATATCGTTCTGTTAAGTACCCTTTAGGTATTTTAGAGGATGTCCCTATGAGAGTTGGTAAAATTTTTATCCCTGTTGATTTTGTTATTTTAGACATGGCTGAGGATACAGAAATTCCCATTATTTTAGGTAGACCTTTTCTCCATACTGCAGGAGCCATTATTGATGTCAAAAATGGTAAACTAACCCTTTCTGTTGGTGATGATAATGTTACTTTTAATTTAGGGAAAGTTTTGAAAGGACCTATGCAAGAGGAAAATTGTTGTTTAATTGATGTGATTGATATAATGGATGATATGTGTGATGATAGCTTACCACAGGTTCTTGCAAGGGATCCCTTGAAGGAAATTCTTTATGGAGATTTATCTGCAGATAATGCAAGCGTTTGGGGTATAAAGTAAATGCCATTGAAAAAGCTCTTTCCCTAGAAGAGCTACACTTCAAAGAGACCATGAAGGTAGTGAATTTAGTTCAGGAATCAAAACCTAAAGTGCTTCAGAAAGCTAAACTAAAACCTTTCCCTTCTCATTTAAAATATATTTTTCTTGATGAGCAGGAACTATACCCTGTGATCATCAGTACCGCACTTGATGACCTACAAACTTCCTTACTTCTAGAGGTTCTTAGAACCCATAAAAGAGAAATTGGGTAAAGTATTGATGATCTTAAGGTTATTAGCCTTGATTTTTGTATGCACAAGATACATTTAGAGGACAACTATAAACCATGCATTGAACCCCAGAGAAGGTTGAATCCTAATATGCAAGAAGTAGTCAAGTAAGAGGTTATGAAATTACTTGATACAGGTATTATCTGTACTATTCTAACTCTAAATAAGTAAGTCATGTACAGGTGGTTCCTAAAAAGGGTGGGATGACTGTGATTAAAAACGAGAAAAATGAAATGATTCCCACTAGAACTGTTATAGGGTGGCGTATGTGCATTGATTATCGTAGATTAAATATCGCCACTAAAAAGGACCACTTCCCCTTTCCCTTTATAGATCAAATGCTTGAAAGGTTGGCTAATCTTAAAATCTTTTGTAATTTGGATGGGTATTTGAGATTTTTCCAAATTCCGATTCACTCTGAAGATCAGGAAAATACTACATTTACATGTCCCTATGGTACTTTTCATATCGTAGGATGCCCTTTGGTTTATGTAATTCCCCAGCTACCTTTCAAAGTTGCATGATGAGCATTTTTTCTGATTTCATAGAGTCTATTATTAAAGTCTTTATGGATGATTTTAGCGTGTATGGTTCTTCATTTGATGAATGTCTAGTAAATCTCGCTAAAATTTTGAAACGATGTGAAGAATGCAATTTGGTTCTAAACTGGGAGAAATGTCACTTTATGGTCACAAAGGGAGTAGTTCTGGGTCATATTGTATTTGATAAGGTTATACAAGTAGAAAAAGCTAAGATTTCAGTGATTGAGCAATTACCTCCTCAAGTTAATGTTAAGGGATTTAGAAGTTTCTTAGGTCATGCTGGGTTTTATTGTCGCTTTATCAAAGTTTTTTCTAAAATTGCTAAACCACTAACTTAGCTTTTACTCAAGGATGCCCTTTTTATTTTTACTGATGAGTGTCTTGAGGCTTTTAACAGGATAAAGCAGGCTTTGTTATCGGCACCCATCATATGTGCCCCTGATTGGAATCTTCCTTTCAAGATTATGTGTGATGCAAGTGACTTTGCACTAGGAGCCGTGCTCGGACATAGAAAGAACAAATTTGTTATCCCTTTTGACAGAGAAAGAACAAAGTTTTGCATGCTATCTATTATGCAAGTAAAACTTTGGATGAATCCAAGTCAACTATGCCACCACGGAGAAGGAGTTTCTTGTTGTGATTTATGCTTTAGAAAAATTTAGATCATATCTTGTTGGTTCTAAAGTTATTGTTTTTACTAAGTATGCAGCTTTGAAGTACTTGATAGCGAAGGCGGAATCAAAGTCTCGGCTACTCCGTTGGTTTCTTCTGCTCCAGGATTTCAATATTGAGATAAAGGACAAAAAGGGTGCAGAGAACGTAGTTACAGACCACTTGTCACGTATCAGGTATGATGAGGGTAAGGATTCTCTTCCTATAGAAGATTATTTCCCTGATGACAACCTGTATGCAGTTGTAGAGCAAAACCCTTGATACGCTGAGCTTGCAAATTATTTAGTGGGTTGTACTCTACCTCCTTACTTGTCCTACAAACAGAAAAAGAAATTCCTTTCTGATGTTAAACATTATTTTTGGGAAGATCCTTTTTTGTTTCGTGAGTGTGCAGATGGATTATTTCGCAGGTGTGTTCCCGAATGGGAAGTTCACGGCGTACTTACTAGTTTCCACACCTCACCTTATGGAGGACACCATGGCCCTACCAAAACGGTAGCCAAGATTAATGAGTCGGGTTTTCTATTGGCCCACCATGTTTAAGGACGCTAACACTTTTGTGCAGGCTTGTGATTTTTTCTACAGCACTGGTAACATCTCGCGGCGACATGAGATGCCTCAAATTAGGATTCTAGAAGTTGAAATTTTAGATGTTTATGGTGTTGATTACATGGGACCGTTCCCTTCTTCAAATAGGAATCACTATACACTTGTCGTCGTTGACTATGTATCCAAGTGGGTTGAGGCCATTGCCACTTCTACTAATGATGCCAAGGTGGTCCATAGACTTTTCAAGAAGACCATCTTTCCAAGATTTGGAGTTCCTAGAGCTATAATCACTGATGGAGGATCCCACTTTCATGAGCGGTAGTTAGATACCCTCCTCAAAAAGTATGGTGTTTACCATAGGACAGGTTTAGCCTACCATCCCCAAACTAGTGGCCAAGTTGAAGTTTCTAACCGTGAGATCAAGGCCATTCTAGAGAAGGTGGTGGAAAAATCAAGGAATGATTGGAGCGATAAGTTGGGTGACGCCCTTTGGGCATACATAACTGCATTTAAGACCCCAATAGGTACTACTCCATATAGACTTGTGTACGGTAAAGCATGTCATATTCCGGTGGAATTAGAATACAAGGCATATTGGGCTATTAGGAGCTCAATTTGGATGCTAAACTAGCGGGAGAAAAGAGGTTACTTCAACTTAACTAACTTGATGAGTTTAGGTTGACGGCCTATGATAGTGCACTTGTCTACAAGGAAAAGACCAAGAGATGGCACGACAAGATGATCCTTCCTAGAGAGTTCAAAGAGGGTGATAAGGTTTTGTTGTTTAACTCTAGACTTAAACTATTCCTAGGAAAGTTAAAGAAGGTAGTCGGGTCCTTTTATTGTCAAAAGGGCTAACAAATTTTGTTATGTGGAATTATTCGATGAGCATGGTAATGAGTTCAAGGTTAATGGACAAAGACTTAAGATATATCATGAGGGGGCTACGATTGGTGCGGTTGAACTACTTCACCTAAGCGGTTCCGGTTCATCTTGAGCTACAATGTGGTAAGAGTGTCGTGCAGGACCTAGATAAACCAGTGCTTTGCGGGAGGCAACTCGTACTTCTTGCTTTCTAGTCTAGTTTTTCTTTTTTTTTAAATTTTTTTTAGAGAGGTGAGAAGAGTGCAATTTTACTTTTTTTCGTAGTGTTTTTGTATAGGTATTGAATAACCAAGTAAGGAGGTTTAAAGAGAAAAAAAATAAGTACGAGAATTTGGGTACTCCGACTGGGCACGTGCCCGATCGGGCGTGCAAGCAAGGTTCGAAATCGAGCAAAAATACGCCCGATCGGGCAAGGAGTCCCGATCGGGTGCGCAATTGAAGAATATTCGGAGCTTTATTTCGCCTGATCAGACACGCATGTGAGGAATGAAATTCAAGGGAAATTCTCCCAACGCCCCACCGAGTGAAGGAATGAGAAATGTCGGGCGAGGCTCGCCCGATCGGGAGAATCCAAGGGAAAAAATTTCTTTGAGTTCGCGCCTAATCGGGCGAAGGTCGCCCGATCGGGCGCGCAAAGGCAATATCCAAAATCATTTCTTTCGCCCGATTGTGCGCGCCTATTTCAGCCGACCTACTTCTTTCTTTTTCTCCTCCCTTCTTTTCTTTTCCTCCTTATTTCATCTTCTTCATTAACACATTCTTTCTCTAAAACCTCCATTTTCATACCTCCAACATCACTTTCTTTCCAAGATCTCCTCATCCATTAAAACTAAAACATTTCTTCATATTCTTCATCCTTTCACCTTCCTCTACATTCTCTACCAAATTTATACCACTTTCTCTCAAAAATTTTCAAAACCCTAAGAGAGAGAAAGCTTCAAAATCCTTAATTTCATACTCAAATGGCTTCCAAGAGATCTAGGCAACAAAAGGGTGAAAGTTCGAGGCAACAAAAACAACCAATGGTTAACTCGAAACTCAAAATTCTGGGGTGGAGCGAAGTGGTGATCACCTCAACCGAACAAAGGACTAGGATGCTTAACCTCATTGAGAGGCAGGTAATTTCTACACGCTTTGTACATCACCCTACATTGTCTAGATTAGAACTTGATAAACTGGTAGAAAAATTATTCAACGGTATTGAAATAAGTGGCTTTTTTCAAATGCTTTATGAAACTTATGATTATTTGACTTTGGAATTTATTTCTAGTTTCAATGTGATTGAAATTAATGCTTTGATTACTCATGTTTAATTCCGATTTCTTAACAATGATGTGCGTATGACTTTGAAAGAATTTGGTAAATTGTTTGACCTAAAATCGAATGAACCCATTGAACCTTCCCATGACCATATTGCCGTGGTATATAGAAAACACATAGGGGAAGGTTTAACTAACCTTCGACATGCCAAGGGGACGTGGATTCAGCATCCCGTGTAAAAATTTTGGCAACGGCTTGTTGGCCTCGCCATCGTTGGGAGGCATGGGCCGGCTAATTTAAGGAGGGACGATCTAGAGTTGTTGGCCTCCTATATGATTCCTAGCGCCGAATAATGGAACATACCGCATAGGATATCCCAACACTTCCAAAGGGCGGCCAATGCGGCCGAGGGGGGTAAGTCTAGGACACCTATCTATTTTGGGGGGTTGGTTACCCACATTGGGGTAAAACATCTAGGTTTAACCCAGACCGACCATAGGAAAGTAGATGGTTCTACCCTTATGGATCTTGCTTACCTAGGAGGCCTTAATTGGGTCCAACCCATTGGTGGAGATACATGGTGCATAGTCCACCGAGAGTCGCGTAGGAGAGACCAAGCTTTTAAGCTACCCAACCCCACCTTGACTAAATTTGAGAAGGGAAAGTCTTCCTACACTTTTGAGTTAGATGGTCAAGGAGAAGCTGAAGCAACTCACCATACACAAACTCACCCACCACTTCAATTCCAACCACCACCTAAACCCTACACATATGACATCCCTACCTCTTCCGTTGATTAAAACATTGACCCTCGTGCCGCATATGACTTTTCGGCTTTTAGGAGCGAACTCGATAGGATTGAGAGGGGACAGGGGAAAGAAGAGGGTTTGGTGCAAAACCTGTGCTCTACAATAGGTTCTCTAAATAGAAGGGTTGGGTAAGTGGACAGAAACCTCAAGAGGGATTTATACCCCATGTACGATGATTATGCACGCCGAGGGGCTATTCTTCCCAAGGCTCTTGTTCCCAACTGGTTTCAATACCCCCAAGGAGGGTATTTGACCCCCGGTGCCTATAGTAGTTCTGGCACTATTCTTCGGTTCATGGTTATGGGGCCGATGCTCCTTTTGGTGGGATGGGGGGGAATGCGGACCCTAACTACTTTGCAGGTAGTTCGGGTTATGGTGGCGTTGGTATGAGCCATGGTGTTGCCGGCTCTATCCATAGAGATGGATACTGGAGTATGGATGAGGATAATAATGAGGAGTAGCTACATACTCATAGCTACACCCCCAAGTCAATGAGGACATTGCTTAATTTGGCTTGGGGAGAGATAATCTTGAACATATGGTAACTCTCTCTCTCTTTTCTGTATTTCTCGCTTTCTAGTATAGATTTAATTGCTTTCTAATGTAGTTTTTTTTGCTTTCCTTTATGAAAAGTACAAAAAAATTGAAAAAAAAATCCAAAAATATGTTTCAATGAATTGTAAATCATGCTTCCCTGTGTCCCATGCTTGAAAAATATTGTTCTAATTCTTGGTATATGATAATGAGCATTGTGAATTTGTTAATCATGATTTGAAGTTTAATTGTTCGGATGCCTAAACATGCGTCAATTTTGCCAACTGTTTGTGAATATAGTGCTTAACTAGTTGAATTGATTAGGAATTGTGTGATAGTTCCTAGGATTGGGAGGAATTTGAGTATTGGTTTGAAACTATTAGTAATGTTTGTATGGCCCAATATTATGCACATTGAGGAGGACGAAGGCATTTGTTCTTTTAGGTAGCCTTCAGACTATATTAGATACATTTGTTCCCTTCTTGCTACCCATGTTGTTGCTTGTGCCCATTTTATTGGTTATTTATCCTCATTACAAGCCTATATGAGCCTCATTGGTTACTAGTCCCAAGCATTGCTTGGGGGAGCTATTAGTCGGTGAGGTGAGGGAGTTGTGATGTACACTTTATTTGCACAATGTGGGTATAAAAGAAGAGTCATTGATCTTTTGATATTGTAATTGGAAAAATGTTGATAGTTTGTGTTTCAAAGTTGAAAATTCCAATGTGAGATAAAAAGAAAAAAAAAGAGTAAAAAGAAAAAAATTGTTTCAAATGTTCAAATGTTCTTTGTGAAGGTTGCTCAAGAAAAAAAAAAAAGAGAAAAAAAATTCATGAAAAAAAAGAAGTTCAAACTTGAAGAGAAAAAAAAAAAAAAAAAAAAAATATTGAGTTCAAAGTTTGTTTTAATTCACTCTAATTTTTTATTATCATATTTTTGTGAGTGAATGTGTATGTTTTGGGATTGTTGTTATTTATGAGATTGTTTGCTGAACTTTTGTGGAGTTAAGTTATGATTGGAGATGTTTTGGTCATTGTTTATTTTGACCTCGAGTTTTATTAGGATATGGCTCCCTTAAGCATGACTTTTCTCTCACATTTTCCTAAATTTATCCTACCCTTTACCCTAGCCTTAGATTACAAGCTTTAAAGACCTTTCTACCGTTGTGCATGGAGTTGTATGAATATGAAAGTTTTGTATATCAATGCAAGTTATGATTTGACATATTTCGAGTCGACTAGTAGGTTGAGTGTACATCTTTTTAAACGCACGAGAGTGTGATAGTGTTAGTTATGAATTTGACCTATTTTGAGTCAACTAGTCGACTAATTTATATAATATTTTACCCCCATCCCTTAGTCATAATTAGTAGTGTTTTTGGCTCTTTAGAGCCACTTTTTTTACTAATTGGTGTTTTCTAGTGTTTTTTTTAGTTTTGCTTGAGTTTTTTAGGAAATTGCACTTTTGGAGCATTTTCTCGGGTTTTCATGGAGCAACTACGGACATTGGAGGAGCACGACCGTTTTTGAAGCCCAAGGAAGGTTAGAGTCATCAAGCCGGTGATTAAGGGCTCGATATATGTGATACCGGGGCATTAAGACCAAGTATTCAAGATCTCAAGAGAAAATCCAGATTGGGCCGAATAATCAAAGCCCAATCAAATTCCAAGTCTCGAGGTGGTATCAGGCCCGATCGGGCAGGCATACGCTCGATCGGGTGGGCGTGCAACTATGTGCTGCTAGCAAGGCGCGCCCGATCGGGTGAGCATTAACTCAATCGGGCGCGGCTGCTTAGAAGAGTATGTGAAAAAAATGGCCCGATCAGGCGTCCCTTCGCCTGATTAGGCGCGTATTTCTGGGGAGACTGCTTCGCCGAATTCTTAGTTTCTAATTAGGAGTTTTTTTAGAGTTTGTTTAAGTACAATTTAGTACAATATTTTTTATTTACTTATTTTCTTAGACTTTCTCTCTCTACTTAGATTATTTCTCTTTCTAGATTTCTCTCAACTTTTACTCTTGTTCTTTACACAACTTTGTAGTTCCATTGATTTTGTTAACGATTTCTTCTGTATTAATTTTAGCAATTTTATTCCTTTATTCTCTTATGACTTATTTAATTGATTTATTTAGCTTAGATTTAATTATGTGTGAGTAGTTTTATTTCTAGGGTTTATGGGGATTCAATAAATAATATGAAAGGGTAATTTATGATTGTTGATTGTCAATGCTTAATAATTTTTCTATTGATTGATTTAATGCTATGCAATTAGATTAGTCCTGTTTTAATTGTTTTAGTTTAGCAATATAGATTCGAGATTCGAGAGATGAGAATTGATGTTTAGGCTTAGATTTAATAGGCGGACTAATTTGTAAAAGGTTAAATCGAGATTTGAGAGATGAGATTTAATAGGCGGACTAATTGTTGTTTAGGCTTAGTTTTAATAGGCGGACTTGTAAATTACCTATGTGATTGTAATACGTGGAAGAAGCCCTTTATGATCTGATCAGTTGATGCATTGATGATTGATTGTTATGTTTTACCCTGGAATATTGTTTATTGGTGAACCCATATCCTAGGCTTTTATTTCACTGATATTTTTCCTAATTTTATTCCTTCCCACTTTTACTCTTCGTAGTTTAGTTCCCTTTAAATAATAACAATTTGGTTAGTTGATAATTTATATTATTTTGATTAATTAGGAATAAATTAATTCGTTTCCCTGTGGTTGGACCCTTCTTCCCTATCTACATAGTTAGTGGATTTAGGTATTATTTTTGATTGGGTAATTACGATTTAGCCTGTCAATTAGTCAAAGAGGGTCCATGGTTATGAGTCCGGACGCATCTCGCATAAGCATTACCTTTGAAAGGGTTGGCGCGTATGGATGGTATTTATGGTAAAAAAATACCCCAAGTACGTGGTCCAATCCCACGATGACACGTGGCCCAAGTACGTGATACAATACCATGATGACAAACGAAAGAAAATCTGGGTATCTAATGACCTAGAAACCAATTCAAAGAACCCAAAGATGTACGAACTGCAGTATGATTTCAACAAGGATTCTTACTCGTTTGATGGAGATCAAGGATAAATTCAAATTTGAGAAGCCCACGCCGATGAGGGGCTCGATCCAGTACAGAAACAAAAATAAAAATTTCCATTACCACAAGGATGTGGGGTATGATACAAACGAGTGCAGATATTTGAAGAGGTTTCTAGAAAAACTTGTCGCGAAGGGCATGCGTAATTCGTACCTGAGGAAAAGACAATAAGTGTGAGAAGAAAAAGCAAAATGTAAAGGAAAAAGATGAAAACATCACGGACTCTGGTTTTGTGGCTGTCATATCAGGCGATTTTGCCGCAGGCGGCCAACCATGAGAGGAATCAAGCAGGACGCGTGCAATTTTATAAAAGAAGTAATGCATGCCGAAGGGGTTAAGGTAGAGCCTTTCTAAGAGCTAACAATGAGTGAGGGCGAACGAGGAGAGGTCAAGGCAATGCACAATGATCCTATGGTATTTATTCTGAAGATAACCAACCTGAAGGTAAAGAGGATAATAATTGATATGGGCAGCGCATCCAACATCATCAGCCTCGCCTGTCTAAAAAATCTAAGGTTTCCGGAAGATTCTCTAAAGGACGTCTCTCACCCGTTGGTTGGGCTTGGAGAGAGAGTTATCCACCCGGCCGGGCAGATTGACTTGCCAGTCCGGCTGAGGAAAAAAGGGGCAGGAAGGGACATGGTTGTCCGCTTCCTAGTGCTAAAAGAGCTAACTGGAAATATTATCATACTCGGCCGCCCCACTCTGACCGCAGCCAAGGCAGTCATAGTGTCGCACCTTATGTTGTTGATGTTTGAATGATCGGACGAGCTTATTAGCTCGATCCAAGGAAATTAGAAAATGGAGAAAGAATGTAATCAATTAGCTATGAAGCCGACTATTCGTGGTCGAGCAAAGTTTTCCGAACCAAACTCAGATGAAGGGTCACTCCAAACATACCAGGTCGTCTAAAAGAGAAAGGTGGCCAAGCATGAGCAGACATAGAAAGTTGGCCAACAATCACCAGGATGTAGTGCTGGATCTTGATAAACCTAATCGGACGGTCATGGTAGGCACTACAGCCATGTGACTGCTTGGAGACGACTTAGTTAAGTTGCTAAGAGAGTTCAAAGATGTGTTTGCATTTGAAGTGAGTGAAATTCCAAGTATTAGCCTAGACCTAGCCGTGCATAAGCTAGCTGTTAATCCACTTGTTAAGCTTCTCCGTTAGAAGAAACGGAATCCGGGGAAGAAAGGAATCTAGCGGCCACAACCAAAGTACAAAAGCTGCTGGATGCTGGTTTCATTCGGCAATGTTACTACCCAGATTGGGTAGCCAATGCAGTTCTTCTTAAGCTGCCGAATGGAACTTGGAGAATGTGCGTTGATTATATAGATCTCAACAAGGCATATCCGAAGGATAACTTTCCTTTGTCTAGACCGACTGGTCGACTTTACAGCCGGACATGCTCTTATGAGTTTTACGGACGCATACTCCGGATTCCACCAAATCCCACTGTGGGTGGAAGATCAAGAAAAAACAACTTGTGTGACTGAGCAAGGACTTTACTGCTATAAAGTCATGTCATTCGATCTCAAGAATTCCACTGCTACTTTTTATAGACTTGTCAATACAGTTTTTAAAGATCATGTCGGCCGGAATATGAAAGCATATATTGATGACATGATCGTCAAGTGAAAGGAGCCGAACGTCCATCTAAAAGATCTTTGAGAAACGTTTACCAAACTCAGGCGACATAAGATGATGCTAAATCCAAAGAAATGTGTCTTTGGTGTCGAGTCCGGCAAATTTCTCGGATTTTTATCGATCAACGAGGAATAGAGGCCAACCCTGAAAAAATTCAAATTGCTTTAGACATGAAGTTGCGAGGACAATAAAATAAGTACAAAGATTGACTGGCTGCCTAGCTGCACTTTGCCAATTTTTGTTAAAATCAGGGGATAAGTGCCGATACTTTTTCCAGATCATGTAGAAGAAAAATATGTTTGAGTGGACAAAAGAAGCTGAAAAAGCCTTCATACAGCTGAAAAGCCATTTGCATACACTGCCATGACTCGTCACTCCACTCAAGGATGAAAAGCTATACATGTATCTTACCATTTTAGACCATTCCTTAAGCGTCGTCCTTCTTGTTGAAAAGGACGGCAATCAGATCCCTGTCTATTTAATCAGCCATGTACTGCGCAATATCAAGCTTAGGTATCAATCCATAGAGAAGTTTGGTCTGATCTTGTTTATGGAATCCAAGAAGCTACAGTCGTATTTCCTTGCCCACTCAATTGTGGGTTATACTGATCAGCCGCTTAAGAAGCCGTTTGCAACTTTGGAAGCAAGTGGTTGAATGCTTAAGTGGGCTTTGGAGCTTAGGGGTTTTGACATCGCATTCTTACCTAGAAAAAAGATCAAGGGGAAAGCCTTTGGTGATTTATTGGTAGAAATGACTAGGCCGGACTTACAGCCGGCCAAGGATCATATATGGAAGGTATTTGTGGACGGAAGCACAACAACAACCAGATGCGGTGCTGGAATTATTTTTCAGTCTCTTGAAGGATGCAAGTTTAAGTATTCGTTGAGATTTCAATTTCAAGCTGCTAACAACGAGTTTGAGTATGAAGCTCTCCTAGCCGGCCTTAGAATGTGTAAGCCGACATGGGAAACAAAGATTGATGTGAGCTTGGATTCATGGCCGAATGATGTATTAATCCAAACGGCCACCAACAATGTAAAAATTTTGAGAAATATTAATGAAAAGTCAAGCATCGTTGTTAATTTTATTATTCTTATTGTTTTTCATAATTGTAGAAAGCTAAATGCTGAATGAAATTGAAAACATGGTTGCTCACATATATGCTAGTCGGCCACCAGAAAAATAAGCCTAGCGGCCGCCTGAAAAGAGAAACCAATGTTGACTAAATATGGAAACTCGGTCTTCCCAAAATAGGGCATGAAGTGTGGGCCAAGTAGGACCTCGATGAGAGTCTAACATAATAGATTGGCTCGGCCACACTGAATTAAACGATGATTTGCATCAACCGAGTGAAAATCCTCACAGTAAATACTCGACCAAAAGTCCTGTGTTGGCTGAGTAGAGTGTTAAGGAAGGGCATCCTTAGCTAAACCACTCGGCCGCACCCTAATAAAATGTCGACTACCAAATGTAAGAAGGGCATACTTTGATTAACCACTCGACCAATAATCCTAAGGGCCAGTCTAACCGTTCGACCACATTAGGACGAACAGTAGACCAAAAGAAAATAGGAAAATTGCCTAAGGGATAAATTACCATCTAAGGGCAAAGATTTTCTAAGGCCAATGAGCCCAATGAATGGAAATTCACATGATAAGACCATAATTGGAATTTATTGTGTCCGTCCGAGCGATACCTTCAACGGACAACTCAACCAAAGCCAACAAAAGCCGTATACTTAAAAGTTAATTTGGCATTCACCTAGTCCAAGGGCAATCATTATATATGATTTTATTAACTTACTAGTAGTCATACCCTTCAAGGCATAAAATCTACTATGTTAATCAAACCACTCGAAATTTGGACAAGGCAAATGCCTAATAAAGAGGCATACCCCCATTACTCGTACGAAAAAGCAGCAAGCATAAAAAATATGAATAACAAAAAATTGCTATGTATGAAATTTAGAAAACCGCTCAAAGGTGGTAAAAACCTTACAACAGTCGCTCAAAAGAGGCAAAAAAAAAAATTTGTTCAAAGATAGCAGACATAAAATAAAAAGTTGAAGACATAAAGCTTAAAGCAAGCTGCAGAAGAGGCTCCTCACTCGGCTGCATCATTTTCCCCACCATAAGCATTTGCCGCCTTAGCATTGGCTGCCTCGACATCAGCCGCATTTTCCGCAAGGGGTCCCATCCTCGGCTGGCACTTCAACGTCGCCCTTTGCTTCACCATCGTTGTAGCCGGGAGCTTCGAAAAAAGGAGAGAAGGGAAGACCAACAGCTTCATACTCTTCCTTCCTGATTAGGATGTCTAGCCTGATGGTGAACTGTTCATAATAATAAGCAAGTTCTTCCGGTTCCGCCATCATGGCGAAGGCGTCCTCAAAACGGTTTTTGAGGCGAGTGAGTGCCGACTGCTCGATGCGGACAACCTGAGCTGAAGGAATAGGCCTTCGAGCACTTAGCTGATTTTTAAGCTCTTTTACCTCCTTCCTTAGACGCCACACCTCTTGGTTGCTCTCGTCCGTAGCCTAGAGAGATGCTTTCAAATATTCTCGGCTAGTGTCCATCTCAGTCCTCAACTAGTCCTAGGCCTCGGCTGCCTCCAGTCTGCTGGCCGCAAGAGCGATTGCCTCGTCCCTCTCCTTTGTGAAAGCCTTGTTCGCCAGCCTCTCCAGTTTAAGAGCATCGCCAGTTTTGATGATGTATTCAGTTTGCCAAGCAGCTTTCTCAGACAAGGCATTCATCGCCGTTTAATGGCGAGCTTTCTCCATGGCTAGCAGGCCGGTGTTCTCATCCTGCGGCTTATGCAGATCCGCGAAGGCCAATTCAAGCTCGCGTCTCTGTCTCGGACGCCAGTCTTAGAAGGCAAAGAGCGTAAGGAGAAGATGCAAACGAACAGGGAAAATAAGGAAAGGAAAACAAAATAGAAAAACTTGGCTAAGTGTTAGCCAAACAGCCAGAATACTACCTCAACGCAGATATTGATCATTGGACCGAGCTGCCCATCATGGATACCCCCGTATTTGTCCTGTGTCTCGGATGGGGGTCCTGGACAGTCTTGCGTTTGGCCCTAGTTAGACAAGAACTTGAGGGATGAACGTCCAAATCTTCAGAAGGTTCTACAAGATAAAGACAAATTAGAATTCTAAAGAAAAGAAAAAGTTGGAAGGAAAAAGACGAAGAAGTATAGGTACCTTATGAGAGATTAGCAAAGCGCGGACGCCCCTCAAGAGGAGGTGTCAATTGAGGTTGCTCGGCCGCCTTAGGCGGAGAAGGAAGCTCCCCTTCAGCTTGGGAACCATAAGGCTTAGTTCCCAAAAACTTAACACACAGAGTTGAGTTTGGCCGACCGTATTGTCCAAGGTCGGCATCTCCCCTCCGTCCTTTTGGATGGGCTTATTTTGGGCCACCTCATACAAAGGTGGCTCCGAGGGCTTTAAGTCCCCACTAAGTACCAGCTGGGATTGCTCTCCTTGAGGTTGCGTCAATGCAACCCGCGACCTTGGCCTGGCTCTGGACGCCGAAACCTTGCGAGCTATGGACGACTCATCATCTTTCGAAGCTGGCGCCAATCGATTCCTCGCAGGTCTAGGGGTAGCTGACTTAAAAGACAAGAAAAAGTTCAGTTAGAAACCTCTGTTCGATTAGCATTGAAGGAAAGAAGCATGAACAAAAATTCACTTGGCATAATTGTTTAAGATCTTTCTGAGTAGACTTGTTTAAGAAACATACAATTAAAGTTCACTCAGCCGGGTGACTACGGGTGTATACTAGGTCGTTGGAATAATCTTCCCTAGGCCAAACAAAATTTTTAATCACTTAACACACCCTTATAACTAGCATAGGAGTAAGTCGAGGGTCGAACCACTATGAATGGGAGGTGGTCATTATTGCTAGAGTTAAGCTATTTTGAAGAAGTGAAGTAAGGTGTATGTACTCTAAAATAATTAAAAAAAATGAGATTAAAAATAAATATATCAAATACTAGGATTTAGGATCCATATATACATGAAATGGACATAACTAATCAATATTTGAATTGACTAAGTCGAGTGTTGCGAGGGAAAATCAATTAAGCAATCAAGAGAGTATGATAGGCTCTTCTCCTATAGGTAAAACTAGCGTCAACTACGAGAGACTCTAGCTAGGAACTTCACAAACCAAATCAATCGACAAATGAAAGCCACAAATAAATTGTCAAGATAATTCACATGCAATTAGAAGAATCATGATCATTCTTTCCACATAAATCACAAACCAAACATTCTATAATCATGCAAAAAGAAGCGAAAGGGGGTTAGAGTAAGAAGATGTACCTCTCCCCGGAAATTGGGAGGGAAGAGTTTGTGCTTGTGATGAAGCATTCTCAAGCTTATCCTTGATAGAAACCACCTCTCTTCCTAAGTACGAAAGTAGTGTGGTCAAATTATTGATGGCGTTGAGTTGATCAATCGAGCCATTTTCGCTTGTCGAGTCCATCTCAACTTCTTGCGAATCCGTGTAATTCCTCAATACATCATCTATCACATTCACAACCTCTTCCACCTTCTTGTTCATGATTGGTCCTCCGGCTTTGGCATCAAGACTTGACCTCCCTTAAGGACTCAAACCACCATAAAAGATTTGAATGATTTGGTAAGTCGGAGTTCCATGGTCGGGACACTCTCTTTTATAATCCTTGTACCTCTCCCATGATTCATAGAGGCTTTCACTAGTCCTTTGCTTGAAACTTTGAATGAAAGGTTTAGTCTCCGCCGTTTTCTGTCGAGGGAAAAAACGGGAAAGAAATTTTTTTGTATCCTTCGTCCCAAGTTTTCAAGAAAATAGGCTTCACTAATTTGTCTATCCACTCTTAAGCTCTTCCAATTAGACAAAAGGGAAATAGCTTTAGCTTTATGAATTCTTGCGCTACTCCGCTCACCTTAATCGTGTTACAATATTTCTCAAATTCCTTAAGATGATTATACGGGCTTTCATTTGTTCCTCAACTATATTGTCGCCTTTCAATCAAAGTTATCATTGTCGGCTTGATTTCAAAATCACTATCTGGGATTAATAATGGAGCAATACCACTCTCATACTTGAAATCACCCAGAGTGCCCGACTCCTTCAATGTAAGCCTTGGGACTTCTCCCATGTTAACTTGCATGCATAAACTCAAAAAGAAATTATTAGTAGAACGGTTACAATTGTAGCCTAAAACAGAAAAATATTTTTGTATTTTAGGAATAAGGTGAAATAGACTAAACAACAATAGCAAACAACTTCGCCATTCCCCGGCAACGACGCCATTTTGACTACGGTTGGAGACTAGGTCATTGAACTAATCTTCCCTAGGCCAAACAAAATTTGTAATCACTTAACACACCCTTATAACTAGCATAGGAGTAAGTCGAGGGTCAAACCACTCGAAATGGGAGGTGGTCACTATTGCTAGAGGAAAGCTATTTCGAAGAAGTGAAGTAAGGTGTGTGTACTCTAAAACAACTATTGCTGGAGTAAAGCTATTCTCCTAGAGGTCAAACAAGCGTTAACTACGAGAAACTCTAGCTAGGAACTTAACAAACCAACTCAAACGAAAATTGTAAGCCACAAATCAAATGTCCGTATCAATGTGAACTTACAATGCAATCTAGTGCAACGATCAAAGTTAGCTATTCTTCAATCAATCACACACATGCACATAATCAATCAACCAATTTTAATCACTACATCTATCAACTCCATCAATTTCCCCCAATTAGCATCAAATCATTACTCATATATGCTTCACCATTCCCCTCACAAGAAAATAACTCACAAACCATGGAAATCAAGATCAAAACTAAGCTAAACAACAAATTCATCATCATCACATTAATCAAAATAATTCAATCACAAATCAATCAAACTAGAATAATCAACAAAACAAGTGAAATCAAAAGCTAGAGATTGCATTAAAGTAAAAGAAATCCTTATAAACTTGCTTAAAATCAATGTAGGAAATACTTAGAATAATCAATCTTTCAATCATCAATCAAGAACTTCTCTCTCTACAACCTCGAGTTTCTCTCTCTTCAAAATGATCTAAAAATTCTATTCTAATTCTATTCTCTCTCTAAAAATAGAAGGAAAGTCTATATATAGTAAACCTAACAAAAAGAAATTAGTTAGATCGTCAAAAATAGACCAGTACAGGCGTGGCCATCTTCAAGGGGGAGCGCGGCCACCCAAAACAGGGTACGGAACAAAGACCCTGAGAATCGCGCCCGCGCCCTGCAAGGCGCGTTCGCACTACCAGGCTCTGCGGCTGCGCCATGGTCGCGCGCGCCCGCGCTTGGGGCAGGGCAGCCTCCTTCACCTTCGACTTTGCTCTTCCTCGTGCGCTCCACTTGATTATGTTGATGAACACGGAAGGAGTCAGTCCTTAAATAGCCTCTACAGTGGGTTCAACACCAAGAATGGTGTACCCACCACTTGCATGAATGAGGTAGAAGACTTGGACTTTACACTCCTTCGAACTTGAACTTCAAATGGTAGGCAAGAGGCATCTCAAATGATGTAAAACTTGGGAAGGAGACATGGGAATCCTCGTATTATGATCATAACCTGAAAAATGAACGAAAACAAGCAAATAAAAGAGAAAATAACAAAATAAACCAAGCGCGGGGAAAACTAAAGAAAATAAAGAGTAAAATTAAGGAAAAACTAATAAAAAAGATCTATAAAATAGCATGAATTCCACCGTAAAGGGAACCAAATTAGTGCCATAAATGACACTCATCACCAGGGTTAAGTGTTAGTTAATTTACTAGCTAATCGAGTATGATTGTAGTAAGAGACCAACAATATAAATTCACTCGGCCAGGAGAAGTACATGCAGCGACCGACTCAAATTAAAAGTGTTGTCCTTGGAAGCATAGCAAGTCGAACGCAATAAAAAAAGAGAAAAAAGTTCAAGGAAAAGAGAAAAGTCGTATCATCTTTTCCACCTCATATTGAGCCCGCATGAGCTTGTAGCGCTCCATGTTGAACTCGTTCATTTCCATCTCACCTTTCTGAGCTGGATCAAGCTGAGACATGGATTGCTTTGCTACAAACAAAAGAAAAGGAGTTAGAACAATTTTCTAAGATAAAACATAGTCAATGATTCATGACGCAAAATTCAAACTTGAGGATAGTTTCGGAGCAGGCTGAATGAGGACATGAATAAGGGATCCCTTAACCAATTCACCAAGGGTATCCACTTTAGAATAAAAATGGTACCCGACGCCCCTCTCTTAATTCTCGCTTGACCTTGAAATAGTCAAGCTGATCAACATGGTCCGGGTGAATTGGGGGGCGAGTCACCGCTTATTACCTCTTCCAAGCTGAACGGTAGAGGAGTTGAAATTTTTCATCTTTTTGTTGAACTCCTTGTCTCCCATCTTTATGAGGTAGAACCTCTGCTTCCAGCCACGCCACTTGGACGACTTAGGAATGCACACCATGTATTCTGGCCGGGTGCTCAAGACAAACCACTCGTCCGAGTTGGCGTCCACCTTCACCATGTTGTGCATGGCATAGAAGATTGGGAAATTAGGGGTGAAGCCTATCCTTAGACAGGTCACCAAGTATCCAATATTATTGGCCTAGTTGTTCGGCGCAAGCTACACCATCGCAATTTGATATATTCGTCCAGCAGCTCCTGGACGAATTGTTGAAGAGGGAAGTGGAGACCACCCTCAAGGGCCGCCCTATATACATTAAATCCTTGGCGGATGATCCTATGGTTGTCCGAGGCAGCAACAGACCCAGAGGTTCGAGGAGGACTTATCCGAAAGCCCACCTCAGTATGAGTAACTCCCTACATTCCTCAAACCGCTTGTTGAGGTAACCCAGGATTACGTCCCCAATCATACAGCCATAGGGGTCGTTAAAATCATTTTCTTCTTCCACTGCTCTTGTGGCAGCTTAGGTTCAGGGGCTCTCGTTGAACCAAAGTCTTGAGATAAGACCCTGTCCAGCTCGTCCACCTCAGCGCAACTTCCTCAAACCGAGCCTTGCCTTAGCTCGGCCAGTCTTGGTTCCTCAGGTACTAAAGGGGCCTTTCCCTTATCTTTTACTCCAACCCAAGAACTGTAACTTCCAAATGGAATGGGGTGGGGGGAGTCGGTGGGTTAAACGATTACTATGGTGACCCTTGGTCTTGCTAACCTCAAAGCTTAGAAGTAGGGAGGAGCAAGAGTTAGCCCGACCTCATGAGAAGGGCCTAGATAATTTTGGTATTGTGCCTGAGCAGCCGCAGAAGACTGTGGCCAACTTCGGTCAGATTGAATACGGCGGTGGTGCAATGAATGCTCAAGCTGATTTTAAGCAGGTTGACATGTGATCGTTCAAGGTGGAGAGCAGGGCAAAGAAGTCGGTAACTTTTCCACTCTAAGAATCGAGTTAGAAAATAAATCGCGGGTTACATTTGGACTCCTCTTAGAAGTAGAGGTGCCCAATTGATTCTGGTGTTCTTCAAAAGAGGTGGTCACTTCAACCACTGAGCACGCACTACCATTAATAGTAGTGGTGGTGTATGTGTTTGTGTTTGAAGTGTTGGTCTCTAAGTCTATGTTGTTTGGATCATAAGAGGCCAAAGGTTGAACAAGACTACCATCAAGACTTTTGACAGCATGAAGGTCGTGCGTTTGCCTCATACGCACCATGTTAAGCTGTAGGGACACAGAAGAATAGGTGGGGGTGAGTTAGTACGCACTAGAAATGGACCCACTCCATAAAGATGACAACTCGTTCCCGTCCACTCTAGATTCCTCAGTCCCAAGCGAACAGACGGCCTCATGAGGAGAAACAAATGAGGCCGAGCGTTGATCTAGGTTGTTTAAAAAAGTTAAACAAAAAAAGGAAAGAAAATTAAAGAAGAAAGGAAGAGTATTCGGTTATATTCGTCCGAGTAGAAGGTTAAAAAACTTGAAAGTGTTTAGGAGATCTTGGAAGAAGAAAGGCCGGAAAACTCAAAGTCTTGAACGGAAAACATAAACAGGCGGCAGAGCTCTCGAACATTCCGAGAAGAAGTAACTTTGTCTTTCTAGAAGCTCTGACTTTTCTCTAGAAAGTAAGAAAATCCAAAGTAAAAAATGCAGGTTAAACCCTTTCTTTTTATAGACAAAATTTGGAGGGGTAAAATGGTAAAAAGTTGTTCCCGCCTAAAGAATACCAAAGGGTTAAAATTCAAAGAATTTAACCTAGAAGTCAAATGGTTAAACCCTTCCTTTTGGCCGAATCCGTGTAAATATCATCCCATTTATGACAGAACTCGGACATCCATCATAAACACCCGTAACTCTCTACATGTACCTCGGAAAATGAACCACTTTCTTGGAAAGTGGAACGCCGTTGAATGTCAGCGAAAAGTCCCTTCGGCCTCGACTAACCGATCGACCATTTTGCAACGCTATTTAAAACGCCAAGACAAGTTAATCAAGGCATTTAGCCAAATTCAAGGCTATTCGGCCCAATATGTCCTATTAAAATGACTTGGTCAAGCTCCTAGAGAACGTTAGGCTACTTGGACAAGGCTTTCAGCCCAATAAGGCGGACGGATGATCCTGTGCGGCTGTTGCTAACAATTTGTAGGCATCTACTTTTGGCCTCCCGTCCCGACCGAAAATGCAATGACGATAAATAAAACCATCTTTTTGTTGGATCGAAATAAAGAAAGCTTATAGATGACAAGCTAAACCGCAAAGACATAAAAAGACTAGCCTAACCCAAAACAAATGTAAAACAAGGTCCAATTTACTAAACCCGATCATAATTAGGCTTAGGCCCGTGCTTAGGACCCAATATTTACGGATTTAGAGGCGCCTAGGTTAAAATTAAAGCTGAAGTAGAAAAATTCGTGCGCATCACAAAGAGTCACGCTAGTCGGGCGCGTGCAACTAATTCAGTTGCGCGCAACACCCAACACAATTTCTAGAGATGCGCTCGCGGAAGATTAAGTTTTTTTTAAATATGGAATCGAATCTTACCATAAAACCGCACGCAAGAAATTCAGTTGCGCTACCCGTAGCAGCGTAACTAAATCACTTGCTCTGGGATGTCGCGCGCAACTCATCCAGCAGCACGCGACACCTGCCGCAGCAGAATACTTAAATCCCTAATTGCACCCATTCCCTATAAATAGGAGTTTAATAAGAGGCTTAAAGACAAAGAAATTAACCTAAAATCCTGGCATAACTCCTATGAACTTGTGCTTCAAAACCCTTTTGTCCTACACACTCACCCCTCTTAATCTTTGTTACTACAATGGAGGTTCATGAACAAATAGGAGTCATAAGTGTTTTAAACGGAGATCTAGCATAGAGAAGTGGTAGATTCCTAAGCACTTAGATAAATCACAATTACTTTTCTTGTTTAAAAGAACTTTAATCAATTAAATAGTGTTGTTTGACCACTTTAAAAGGACATTTAATTAATCGATTCCATGTAGTATCTTGTGTTAATAAGATTAGATTTGAATAATTAATTTATTGATTGATTACCTAAGCCAAGGCAAATCTTGTTTATTTTTGCTCCTTTCACGAATTCGAATTAAATAAAGAATAACGACTTTGCAATGTAATTCCTACGTGATTAATTCTTGTAAATAAAATCAACTAACTTAGTTTTAGGTATCGCGTTGCATATATTGTTTGGTGATGAAATTGTAAAAAAGGAAGAGCTAGTAGAGGCCGCAGTGGGGCTAGAATGGCGATTCTCCTACGTTATTTTAGTACCCACGATCCCGGACTCATTTCTGGTTTAAGTAGACCAATTTGGGCATGGGTAAACTTATGATTTGTGCTAAATATCCCATGAACTCCACATGGGAGAAAGGCATGAACGAGGTTTATGGATTTTCCCAAAACTCATTGACAACTCCTATTTGTTTCTTACAAATAAGCGTGATGATAGAATCAATTCTAATTCAAGGTCCCCCAAACAGTCAAGAATTCAAATCCTAATACACCCTAACATGTGTAAAGTCCTAGGCTTTTAAATAGCCATGGGCATCTAAGGAAGGACCCTCTACGATAGGATCTCCCTCCTTACAGTAGCGACTCCACTAGGGACTTAGAGGTTACCAAAATTTGTTCAGCCTATGGACTGTAATGAGAACTAACTTGAATAAATTTAGTTAGAGAACGAGACTCGAACGCATAATATCTTCCTTTTTCACAAAAGTTAAAATCAAACAGGCAATATTGCATCATGCATAATCATAGCACAATTTAACCATTGGGGATTAACTCATTGACTAGGGGTTACAACACTAGGCTTCTATCCCAAAATAAATAACAATCATCCTACCCATATCACCAACAAAATATTGGGAGGGCTATGTCATGGGTCAACACGTTGAGTGATTGATTCATGCATCGTCCCTTAAGATATGGTACCTTTGGACACCCAAGCCTTGACCTTAGAAGGGCATTGTATACTTTGACGGTTCCTTTTATGTGTATGTGAATACATGAATATGTGCTTCATGTCTAATCTATCTAATTACAACTTGTTACCTAGAGATATATATAAAAAAAAAATTCACAAAAATTATGGTTTGAAAAAAAAAAAAAAAAAAAACTGGTTTTAACCGTTATTTTTGCATTTTCGCAAAAAAAAAAACATCATTGGCAAACCTACCTGGTGGCACGCGTAACTGTCAAAGTTGCGCGCGCCCTCCAAGCGCAAGTTCAGAAGTCGCAGGCGGCACCTCCGCGCAACTCTGTGTCATGCGCGCGGCCACTGTTCAACGTTGACTTTGACTCGTTACGAGAAATATCATACAGAGAAAACGATATTACCACTTCAAGTTTAATCCGTTAAGTAGATGCTAAAAATATCTCTTTTACAAACAACGTCGTCTAACTTAGTTACCTTTACTTTGATCATCATTTTCGTTTGTTTAAAAAAAATCGAAAAAATGTTTTTTTATCGTTCCTTTTGTGTTTTTGCAAAAAAAAAAATCGAAAAAATGTTTTTTTTATCATTCTTTTTGTGTTTTCACAAAAAAAATTTTTTTAAAAAATAAATATAAAAAAAATTCGCATGTGGTAGATGCTACTCTTGAAGAAACACTTTCCACCTTAGCAAAAGACGGAAAATTGTGCACGATATTATTTTTTATTATAACGATTCATTTACGTACTTCATAATCGAACCATTGACATAACTTATGAGGTTCGTCATTAGAAGTTCGCATCCCTTAATAGGACGTCATCAGTATGTTTATTCTTAAACGTGCCTATTTCGTGTTCATCATGTTTTAATTGTAATTGATCAACCTTGATTTAAGAGTATAATTTGTTTACACCTTCTATGGTTTAGAAAGAAAATACCGAGAACCTTACTTAGGATTTTTGCCTCACACACAAAAAGAAAAAAAAAAGAGAGAGAGAAATAGAACGAAAAAAAAAATGTTCTTTAAAAAAATTTAGATACCAAAAAAAATTATTATAATTCTCAAAAAAAAAAGAAAAAAAAAAGAAGATAATGAATAATAAAACCGAGAAAATAATATAGTTATTTTTTGGATTTTACATTCTGAGGCCATCATTCTTTTTAAGCAAATAGAAAATATTTTCCTTTAATGATGAGCAATATGAGAATCATAATTGAAAAAAAAATGATATAGATCTCTATTGCAATCTAAGTGATCAACAAATATCATAGTATATTTGATCATTTTAAGGAGTATGTTTGGGTTTATTAATACTCCTAAACTTTGATGAGCATTTTAAATCCAACTTTCTTGTCTTTCTCTTCTACCTTATTCGAAAACAATTCATTTTAAGTAACATCCTTAAATGATTACCTTGTTGAAGTCAACACAAATCATGACATTCCATTAATGATTGTTAGTGAATTGTTTTTGACAGTTTTCATCAACAAACTTGCTTAAGGTGAATTCGTATTACAAGGATTAAAAAAAAAAAGAAATAAAACAATCATTTTTACTTTGATTCGTTGTATGAATGCTTGGCGTAAAAGGTTTAAGTGAACACGCTAAATTTCTCGTGACACACATTACTAGATCATCTTCCACATTCACATAGTAGTATAATCATAGGTGACAAACCTAAAGGCCCTACGAGAAGAAGAAGCTGAAATGAAGGCTAATAAAAAAGCAGAAAAGGCTAAAATAAAAACAGAGAAAGAAAAAGTAAATATTCTGTAAGAAAAAAAATGAGCCGAAAGACTAGAGGCCTTGGAGAAACTTGTCCTTCGAGCTAGCTCAGGAACTAAGTACTTCAATTATGAGCTTGCAACACAACCTAGTGGAAAGACTCTTCCAAAAAAGTTCTTAACTACGGATTTACCAACCCTTAAGGTTACAGACAATCCTGGTTCTCAATTAATGAGCTTTATCGGAATTATAGCATTGAAAGGGGTTGAGCAAAGACTATATGCATGTACTTTTCCTCTTTCTTTGGACCCAACTGCTAGATCATGGTTTTATAACCTCGATGCATAACAAACATCCACTTGGAGTCACGTTGTAAAAGCGTTTTTAACCCAATATGGAGATAACATCGAGCTCACATCTACCTTGCGCGATCTTGAATTGCTTAAGCAAGGGGGAGAAGAAGGCTTCATTGGCCTATTTTTCAGGTGGCGATTAAAGGTTTCTCTTCTCTCATAAAGACCTCCGAATCATAATCTTGTTCCAAAATTCATAGACAATATGTTTCCACCATACAAGTGTCATTTACAATACCTTGGTTTAGACACATTTCAAAAGGTCTATACCGTGGGAACATTAATTGAAAGGGACTTGATAAATGAAACCATGAATCATATAGATGTACTTGATTTTTAGAGAGGATTTCACCTACATCGGAAACGGACAAAGCTCAAAGACGCAATCTCAAGAAGTTGTCAACAATTAAAGGTGCAGCACCCTAGGTCTTGTTTTGTTTCTTTCCTTTATGTGTTTATGATAGACTAAGAGATTCATGCTGTCGAATCTACCTATTTTGTACTCTTATTATTTAAAGAATAAAAAAAATATTTTCAAGTATGTCTATCTTGTTCTTGTGATACAAACGTGATAAATGTCCGGCTTTTCTTCTTTTTTCACGTCCACTGCAAATAGAAAGGCGTCATCATGCAGTGTAAAAATGCAAGGCGTTATCATACAGCGTAAAATTGTATAGCGTAGGTGTTGCGTAAAATTTCACTTCTTCCCCAGCTTTGCAAGATCTACTTCTCGGAACTAAAAGGTAGAGATTTACTTTACTTTAGACGTTAGCTATCGAGTCGACAGGCACGCCGAACCATTTAAGAACATACACTTCTTGATTGGAAGCAAATACGGTAGTTAGTGCGCTTACTAGCTTAGCGAACATTTAGGGTATCGTCCACCCCTGTATAAAGAGCGACGAGACAATCGCACCTATGTAGTCACGTGCCCCGAGTCCTGAGACTCGTGTACTCATCTTGTGAAAAAAATTGCTGAGAGAGTTGCCGATTTTCTTCTCTACCACTAGATTTGGATATATGCCTCCGGTCCTAAGACATGTATTTCTATCTTATTGACATAAAGTATTGCTTTTTGACGAGCGAATTGTCAAGAACACTATTCCGGCTACGAAAGCAGAAATATTTAGGTTACAAAAGCCGAAAGGTTGCGAAAGCCTAAAGGTTGCGAAAGCCGAACGACTGCAAAAGCTGAAACATTCTTTTTATCATCTTTTTAAATTTATTAAATCGGGCTAAACACTAGTGAAAAAAATGTTATTTGTAACAAGCTATTCGTAACGATCATATGATTTCCCGTTACAATTGCATCATTTGTAACGGGCAAATTCAATGTTCGTTACAAAAAATCTGTGACTTAAGCAGTAAAAGATATATTTGTAACGGGCAGATTGGTGCCCGTTACGAATAAATAGTTATTTGTAACGGGCATTATTCCGCCTGTTACAAATAACCAACTAGTCGTAACCAACAAATCTTTCCCGTTACGAATAACCAACTAGTCGTAACTAACAAGTCTTGCCCGTTATGAATAAGTTTCAAAGTAAACCCTAACTTTTAATTTCCCCTTTCTCACTCTCTCCCTCAAAATATTATTTCCCTTTCTCTCTGCATTATTGAAAACCTCAGCTCCTCAACTTCATTGAAGCAGCTCGATCGTCTTCCTCAGCTCCTCAACTCAATTGAAGCAGCTCGGTCGTCATCAAACTCCGGTGGTCCTCAAGCTCGGTGGTCCTTAAGCTCCGGTGGTCGTCAATTGCTCTTTCTCGCGACTCCTTCTCTTACTCCCAAGCTCTCTCCATTTAAGGATCCTGAAAACTCCGTGGTAAGGATTTTATGCTTCAGATCTTAGGATTTATAAGAATTGGGTTCATGGAATCCGACTTCTCCATGAAAATCAGCCACATGTAAAATTGTTTTTTAGGGTTTTATTTGTAATTTGGGTTTTTTTTGGTTCATAAATCTTGGTTGCTATAAATTTATTAATATGTTTCTATTTAAGGTCTAATTGAGTTTGACACTCGATTACATGTTGCTGTTGTTTAGGGTTAAAATGCCCTAAGACAGGTGGACCAATGAGAGGAGGCCATGTGGCGAGTTAAGGATGGCCCAAGTGGCCTAATATCCTCTTGGCACGTGGCCCCCTTAGATAAACCTCTGAAATGGCGGCCTTCCCCAGAAGCGTCGTTAAATGGCGCAGTCCACTAAAATCTAGGTCAAGTGACCTAGATAAGGGCACATTCTCCAACGACCCTATAAATAGGGAGATATTTCCACATTTTGGGAACACATTAAATCATTTATTACACCTACTTTCTCTTTCATCAGAGAAACACCTGAGCTTGGAATCCAAGCAGATCCCCACCTAAATTTCCGCAGTCTTTATTCTTTTTCAAGTTACTAACTTGATCGTTTGAGGCGGAGCTCCACCATACGGAGTCTCCGATGTTTTTGTACGTATAGCTTAGCCGGACCAATCTTTTTGTTGTAACTATCCCGAGGGACAAAACACCCAAAACATTTGGCGCCGTCTGTGGGGAGAGTACTTGAAGGATGGCTCAAGTGTTTGTACCACCTCCAGAGCGTCCGGTCTACGAACCGAAAGTCTTCACTGACTAAGAGGATGAAGATCTTCAAGTTGAAACTTATATTTTCGATGATGGCTCCTTGATAACCGAGCGCATTCGGCCCTGAGACACTCTAGAGCGGGGTGCCAGCCAGGCGGGTATAAAACGACCCCCTTGACAGCCGGAAAGGGGAAACCCATACAGCTAGTGGATCAGCTCCCGTCACTGGAGACGGACTCAAGAAGTTCATGACAAGTTTCAAGGGTGAAATTAAAGATCTGATCACGAAGAGTCGGGCTGGCCCAAGTAGGGGTCAGTCGGCAAAAAAGACTCCTCTGGATAAGGGGAAGTCAGTCAAAGATCGGCAGCCAACTCCTCATCCAAAGAAGAAGGCAGCCGGGACCATTGATTTGTCCAAGATTGTTCTGCCTAAGAGGAATGTCAACAATCCCCGCCGGACTCAATAGCTGGTGGGAAGAAGAAAAAATCAACTTTTGACGCTCGGGAGATCATTACCCGCAAGAGAAATAAGCAGTTGTCTGAGTCGGCTTCTACGTCGAGCTTTCTAAACAGTTTCAAGAACACATCTGCAGGGAATGTACCTTCCTTGCAAAAGAGCCAAACATGTGGTAATACCGTCCATTCTGGTCCTCAGATGATTGGAACTGCACCGTATGTACCTTCTCAGATCTACGGACCGTATTCTCCCTATTTCATACAGTCGGCCCTCTTCGGAGGTCAGGCGGCATACAATAATGTCCAGCTATTGGACAGGCAGCTTTGTCTGCTCCGCCTGGGATAACAACCTTCTACGTTCATCCGGGAGATAACCGAGGCGGTACAGCCTACCAAGGTTAAAAATGTGTTGGTAGGCACCTATTACGGTACCTCCAACCCGGAAGATCACCTCATGGCTAACACTCATGTACTTACAAGGGTTGGATGATGCCACATGGTGTCGATGCTTCCCGGCTACATTGAAGGGAATTGCCCAACAACGGTTTGACAACTTGCCAGCCGGGTCCATCGATTGTTTCAGGAAGATTGCCTTCCTGTTTGCTTCCAACTTCTCGATGAACACCCCTGCGAAGAAAACAAGTCTTAACTTGAGCACCATTAAGCAGGGAGAGAGAGAAGGAGTGCGCTCCTATGTCAGGTGGTTCAATCTGACCAGAATTCAGCTTTAAGGACTGTCTGATGAGGTAGCTTTTACAAACTTTTTCAAGTGTCTGAGAGACGGGTCGAATTTTAAGTTCGACCTAGTCAGAAAAGGGGCTTTCACTTTACCGGTGGCCCTGAGGGAGGCGGAAAGCTATATTCAAGTAACCGACCTCTGCTCGCCTGGTAACCATCCAAGAAAAAAGAGAGAGCAAGAATAGAATAAGAAGAAGAAAGAATTTAAACCATACGTTCCTAGGTACGAGTTTAACAAGGACTGCAAACCCATCCTTATGGAGACAAGGACCGGCTGTCTCTAGAGAAGCCGAATCCAATGAAAAGTTCCATTCAATCAAGGAACAAAAATAAATTCTGCCAATACCATCAGGAGGTTGGCCATGACACTAAAAAATGCTTCAGCCTTCAACGGGCGTTGGACCGTCTGGCTGACAAGGGGATGTTAAAGTCCTATATCTCTAAGTCCAAAGGGACTAATAAGAAGAACCCGGGGCAGTCGTCTAAGACACCCCATCCTACTAGTCCTACCATCCGGTGTTTGGACAAGGGGATGTTTGGACACTGATAAGGAGTCGGTCTACACCATAGCAGGCGGGTTCTCATGCGGTGGCCCTACCATCCGGCGCACCAAGAGCCATCTTCAAAAGATGGACAATGATGATGATGATGATCAGGCAGGAAGTTCCTCCTTCCCAGACGTTCTAATCACTGATAAGGATAGGGGCACTATCCGGCGTCCGCATGATGACCCGGTTGTCATTGAATGCAAGGTCGCCAACCAGCTGGTTGGACGAATCCTAATTGACACATGCAGCTCGTCAGACCGGTGCTTGCAAAAGCTGAAATACAACTTTAGGAGCATGCATCCGGTTACCCACCCCTTGGTTGGTTTTAGGGGTGGGATGGCTTACCCAGTCAATAGGATTGATCTACCAATCCGACTGGGTGAATAAGGGTAAGGACGGCATCTGGTCGTCAAGTTCTTGGTCGTTAAGGAACTAACTGCCTAAAACATCATCTTAGGCTGTCCAACCCTCAACGAAGCCAAGGCTCTTATCATCCCTTCTCTCATGCTCATCAAGTATGAGAGGGAAGATGGCACTGTTGGTTCTTTGAATGGGGATCAAAAGACGGCCCGGGAGTGTTACCTCTTAGCCTTCAAAGATACGGTAGCCCCAGCAGACGGGCAAGCCCCGAAACCAATAGTTCTTGACAATGTCAAGGATGTAAACCCAGCCCCACCAAAAGCCGAAAAGAAAAGAAAAGCTCCCCTGCTGGTGGAGGTTAAAAAAGAGAAAAAATAGCAATCACTGACAAGGGAGCGGTCAGCTGAGCTCTGTCCCTAGCCAGCTGGAAACCATATTGATATACCAGTGGACGATAGCCGTTGGAGCGTATTGTTAAGGTTGGGACGGCTGCTCATGCTGAGTTAGGTGCAGATCTGCACCCCATACTGAAAGAATTCAAAGACATTTTTGCCTTTGAAGTGGATGAGATGCCAGGTGTTAGCCCGGATCTTGCTGTCCACAAAATCGCTGTGGATCCTAAAAAGAAGCCCATCCGGCAGAAGAAAAGAAATCACGGCAAGAAGAGAAGTCAGGCGACAATTGCCGAAGTAAAAAAGTTGTTAGACGCTGGGTTCATTCGGCCATGTAATTTTCCCGACTGGGTGGCGAATGTTGTGCATGTAAAGAAGCCGAATGGTACCTGGCGTATGTGTGTTGATTACACAGACCTTAACAAGGCATGTCCCAAGGACAGTTACCCACTTCCAAAGATCGATAGTCTGGTGGATTCGACAGCCGGGCATGCCTTGATGAGTTTCATGGATGTCTACTCCGGATTTCATCAGATACCCCTATGGAAAAAAGATCAAGAGAAAACGACCTTCGTCACTGATCAGGAGTTATTCTATTACACTGTGATGTCGTTTGGCTTGAAAAATGCGCCAGCTATATTCCAACGGATGATTAATACGGTCTTCATTAATCAAATCAGGAGGAATGTGGAGGCGTACATTGATGACATGATAGTCAAATCGAAGCACCAGGCGGATCACCTTGTTGATCTCCGAGAGACCTTCACCACACTCAGGCGGCATAAGGTTATGTTAAACCCTAAGAAACGCGTCTTTGGTGTTGAGTCTGGGAAGTTTCTCGGGTTCCTGATTGATCCAAGGGGGATAGAGGCTAACCCCGAGAAGATACAGGCGGTAATTGACATGAATTCACCCCGCACTGTCAATGAAGCACAATGACTAACCGGTTGCCTGGCGGCTTAGGGGAGGTTCCTCAGCCGGTCATTGTGACAAATGCCTTTACTTATTCCAAGCAAATAGGAAGAAGACCAGAATTGAATGGGGGAGATGATGCTGAGGCGGCCTATAAAAAGCAGAAAGAACACTTGCACTATTTGCCAAGGCTTGTAAGCCCTCTGCCCAAAGAGTCGTTATATATGTACCTAGCCGTCTCATATCATGCCCTCAGTGATGTTCTACTTGCTGAGAGAGACGACATTCAATTCCCGGTCTATTTCAATAGCCATATTCTAAAATATGTTGAACTCTAGTATCCCATGGTTGAAAAATTTGGCCTTGCCCTATATATGGTCTTCAAGAAATTGAAGCCGTACTTTCTAGCTCATACGGTGGTAATTTACACCGATTAGCCCCTCAAGCGACCAATGTCTACCTTCGAATCATCCGGCAGAATGCTGAAATGGGCTATTGAAATGCAAAGTCTTGAAATCACTTTTGAACCTAGAAAGGCAGTGAAAGGTCAGGCGTTTGCCGACTTCATTGTTGAAATGACACGACCGGTTCAACCAGATAACATTGATCAGGTTTGGAAGGTGTATGTAGACGGGAGCTCGATGAAGAACGACTGGGGTGTAGGAATTATAAATAAGTCCCCTGAGGGGAAAAGTTTTGATTATGCACTGCGGTTTAAGTTTCAAGCTTCAAATAACGAGGCGGAATATGAAGCCATACTAGCTGGAATTCGCATGTGTAAGGCTACAGGGGCAGCAAAAATTGACGCCTACTCTGATTCACAGTTGGTCGTAAGCCAGTATGAGGCAAAAATATAAAGTAGCTCATTCGGATATGACCAAGTACCTTCAGGCAGTCAAAGAAGAGGCTAGGCACTTGAGGTATTCCGTCTGAGTCAAGTGCCCAAGTCAGATAACAACAAGGCGGATACATTGTCAAAATTGGCATCATCCGCCAGTTGTGATACGCCTCGATCAGTCTTTTAGGATGTTCTTGAAAAAAGAAGTATATATGAAGAGCCCATTGGAATCCTGGACCGAAGCTCTACCTGGATCGATGGCATCCGGGCATATTGAAAAGACGTCACACTTCTTGATTCACCACAGGAGGCAGCCGTCATGAAGAAGCGAGCAGCAAACTTCGAGATGAGAAATGGAGTGCTCTTCAAGGCGGGTTTCCTTAAACCTCTATTGAAGTATGTTACCCCGGAAAAGGGTAAAGAAGTTCTTGAAGATTGCATGCTGGATACTGTGCCTCTCATATAGACGACAGGACCCTAGCGGTCAGAGCCAGGCGGCATTACTTTTGGCCTACTCTTGAAGCAGACGCTAAAGAGTTGGTGAAGAGATGTGACAAATGCCAGAGGTTTGGGAAGCTTATTCACCGCCTAGCTACTGGTCTAACGGCAATCCACAGCTCAGTCCTGTTTGCTAAGTCGGGCATGGACATCTTGGGTCCTTATACGCCTGTTCTAGGCGTAAAACGTTATATTTTGGTGGTTGTGGATTATTTTACCAAATGGGTAGAAGCATAGCCGGTCAAGAACATCAAGACAAAGGATGTCATCTCTTTCATTTGGAAGAACATCATCACTCGGTTCGGGGTACCTATGCCTCACCTTAAGACTTGGTTGGGAGATCAGGGTATCTCACATTGTTTTGCATCAGTTGGCTGACCCCAAGCAAACGGCCAAGTTAAAGCTTTCAACAAGCTCATCTCAGACGACATAAAAAAGAAAATTGAAAGAGTCGATGGCTTATGGGCAGAAGAGGACGACTGCCCAAATCCCCAGAAGCGCCGTAAAACGGCGCAGCCTACTAAAATCTAGGTCAAGTGATCTAGATAGGGGCACATTCTCCAACGACCCTATAAATAGGGAGATATTTCCCCATTTTGGGAACACATTATATCATTTATTACACCTACTTTCTCTCTCATCAGAGAAACACCTGAGCTTGGAATCTAAGCGGATCTCCACCTAAATTTCCGCACTCTTTACTCTCTTTCAAGTTACTAACTTGATATTTGGAGGCGGAGCTCCACAATCTGGAGTCTCCGTTATTTTTGCAGGTACAGCTCAGCCGGAGTTATCTTTGTGACGTAACTCTCCCGAGGGACAAAAACACCCAAAACAGCTGTTTCTACCTTTGATTTGTTTCAATGGAGTTGTCTAGTTTGGACCTTCCGATAATGTATCAATTGCTCGCTAATTCTCTTAGAGGCGACCAAACTGTTCGGAAACGGCAGAAAATGCGCTTTCTCAATCCTAAAGTCGGCTTGTTTTCTGCTTTCTATTATTGGTATGTATATACTTTTCTTTTTCTGATTGTTAATTTGATTTTTTGTTCAATTTTGTGGGTTTTTGTTGTTGTAGGGAATATTTCAAGCGTTATCCCTAGCTTGAACCCCACTGTGATCATACACTTAAGCATGGTGGCGTCCAAAGGGAAAGAAGATAGAGCAAAAGAGTTGCCAACAAGTTTTAGGAACTGGTAACCGTTCACGAGGTGAAGGTTACACCCCTTAACGATCAAAGAGATCGTCAACTCTAATAGGTCTGAAACCATAAATGGTAGTTCGGGGATGAAGGTACAAATCATAACTAAAAGAGATTGAACCTGCCCTAATAATAGGCTTCTACTTTATTCTGATCGTATTTATGTGCGCTTTCTGATTAACATGCAATCGGTAGGATTAACCCTAAACCTGTTTATCTATGTAGGTTGAATATTAATGCACAAATAAAACTATTATTGGAGATCACTTGAAAAATAATCAAATTAACCACAAACAAGATTATTAATTTTTCTATTAAGCGTGATTACAAGTACTAATTCCCTTTAAACATGCATAAAAGGCGTGATCAATCAATAACAATAAAAATATAATCATGCAAGATAATAATAACCATAATAATAATAACAATTATAAATATTAATAAATAAATAATCATGTTAAAGCACAATAATAGCAAGATCCTAGGCATGATACTAACAAGATTAATAACAAACCCTAGCATGTCACTAAACATTGAAAATAAAATATTTAGCCCTAACATGATACTAAAATCATAAATATTAGGAAAGAACATAAAAGGCATCAAACTTTTAATCATACTTGATATTAGGATTTTTTATTTGTTACCCTAAGCATGATAATAAGAAGATAAAAGCACCCTAACATGACGCTATGAATCATAATAACAATCTAAGCGTGATTTCTACATTATAATATTAATAAAAACCATCAAAGCACTTACTTCATGGAAAATAATAAACAATACAATTAAATTAAATAATTGAAATAGAGATTAGGGACCAAACCCTCAGAAATTAAAACCTTTCACGTCTAGAGCGAAGGCAACTTCGAACTTGGCTAGATGTTTCTTGATCTTGTGAATGGGGAATTTTATGTATAAAATTAGTGAGAAAAGAATTCTTAAAAACTAGAAAGAATAAGAAAACTAGAGAATATAAGAGAATTAGAGAGAATTGATGATTGTTGGTGATCTTTGGTGATGAAAAATGGAGATTTTAGGAGGCGATTTATAGAGAAAAATCAACCAAAAAGATAGAAAAACGAATCAGAGTTTCGACGGGGAAAAAATTAATTTAGCATCAGGCGCGGAACATTAGCGCCAGGCGCTAACACTAGCGCCAGGCGCTAATGTCTGGCGTTAGGTGCTAATTAACTTTTTCACGCGTTTTCTAAATTCAGAAAAAATTTAACCGTACAAAAGGGAAAAATCATATTTTCCTTAAAAACACTCTTTTATTCTGATTAAAACTCTAAAAAGTTAACAAAAGTCAATTTATAAATGCTAATTGAATTATGAATGAAAAAAACCTTCTAGAAGAATATATAAGACTAAAACCATTCCTAATTGCATTAGGAATGATAAATCCATATTAGGACCCCCACTAGATCATTAGGCCGCATATAAGGCTTAAATCGGGCCCAGTTTAGTAATTTTCCCATAACTTCCTCATTATTCCTCAGACTTGGGCTTATAATATATTGTTGGAAAGCTCTTTTCAAACCTCATCAAACTACACCATTATTGGACCCATATCATGGACTAACCAAACTGGATTGACTGTTTTCTTAAAATAGGTTTTCAAAAACAAAGAGAAAAGAAAAGAAATTAAAACTATTCGCACCACTAAACTTCCCACACTTTCACTTCATTCGATTGTGATTCATCGTGAAAGGTACTCATCACAGGGTTTGGTTTTGGGGAGACACAAATGGGTGTCTACAGAAGCCCCCACTTTGTCTGAGTTTGGAGAAACGCAAGTTTCGAAAACAAAAGTCAAAGTAACGATAGGGACAGAGAATGATTCTGAATATTCTGCGATCCTAAATCACTCTTGTAACGCCGATACCTGCAAACTAGCATTAGTTAAACAGATTAAAGAGTTAAGAAACGCGTATCTTGCACCGTCGATCACACGTCTCTGAAAGTAACCGTTTTACTGCTGCATCGCTGTATTCCTGTATTTTTGACGACCTCCTACTGGCTAGAGAATGCTGCCTGAAGACTGCTACGCTTGTAACTTCCTCCAATTCCGCTATGATAGACTTTTGCAAGCTAGAGAACCCCATCGAAGATTGCTTCGCTTGAAACGACCTTGTAACACTTTGTGACCATCTTCCACAAGCCAAGGAACACGATCGAAGACAACTTCGCTTGAAATCACCTTTAGTTGTTTGTGACAACTCTCCGCAAGCTAGGGAACGCTGCTGAAGATATCCTCGCTTGAAGCCATCCTCATTTGTTGCGATAGTGTTCCAAGGAAAATTACCGAAGACCCACGCTTGTCGATCTTGAAAAGCTCGCTTGAACTTTGCTTCTGTTATAACTGTACGTTGACGCTTTTCCTGAATTTTGAATAAATAAGTCGGTGCTTTCTGCTGTATGAACCATGTCGGTGCCTTGCGATGAGCCAATGCTTAGGTTCTTTAAGCTAACTGAGACGATCATTCATCAGGTCGATTACTAAATCATGTCAAATTTCTTAGAGGGGCTAACTGGCATACCAAGGAACCCAAAATATATTGCAAGAGGTTGGAACAACCGCACTAAGTGGCTGAACAGTATGTCGCCGCTGAAATAATGCTAGCGCCGCATATAAGGCTCTAGCGCCATACGATGGCACTAGCGCCAGGCGCTAAGCCTCATCGTTTGGCGCCAAGGCCTGTCTCTTGGCGCTAGAGTCGGGTTTTCCATAAATACCCCTTTCTTCTTCATTTCCGCTGTTGATGCTCTTGTTTTTGCTCGAGAATCGCTCAAAACGTCAATTTGCTCGTTCTTGCTCATTTTTCAATCGAATTCGCTCAAATTTGTTGCAAATCAAAGCTTATTCCATCCATTTTCCCGATCTACGTAATTTTTCTTCAAACCCACTCCGGTTTTAATGAATTTTGCATAAGTTTGTTCATGAATTTCATGAAAATTCAAAACTTAAATTGCTTAATTCTCTTTGTTTGTCAAATTTTATGCCCTGAAATTGCTTTATTATGTTTATATATTACCCTGGGAGTAATTTGAGACTTGTTTGACTCAATTTGGTGAAGAAACGAACAAATCACCATTGTTGGACCTCTTAAGGTCGGGAAAACAATGTGGCTTGTTCTTGATCTTTTTGCTAGCAATTCTTGTCCAATTTATCACAATAATTACTATAGTATTGCAAGAATTATTTTGAATTCTTGAAAAATGTCGTATATGCTCAATTTAAATTTGTGCTCTGTTTTAGTACTACATACTTTGTTTTTTTCGAACATAGTATCATGCTGCTAGGTGAACCTTATATACTATAAATATTTTAATTTATGATAATTTTTCACAATGTAGCATGGCTAGACAGTGAGGTTCGGGTTAACGGTCCCGATACGGTCGACGGGAGCAAGAGCCCGTAGAGGACGACGCCAACTCGTCCACTTCTCTCGGTCCTCTCCTAGAGTGGGATGAGCGGACTCTGTACTTCTATCCCGTCCACCACATTTCTGAGAGGTTGTGACACCTTGGGCGACCTGTACAAGATGTATATCGACAATGATGGAGAGGTGAGACTCCTCTGGGAGTCTTGCGGGCTGACTGCGCTTTTTGAGACCTCAGAGGCTATGATTTCCTCTAGCGAGGGTCATCACGTGGTTCGTTACCTGAACACTTTCCACTTTCCTTGGAGAGAGATGATGGTCACCCCGACCGACTTTAGTCTTATTACGGGACTAGAGTTTAGCTTTGTTGCGCTGCCGTTTGACAACAAGATCAACGTCTTTTCCCCTGAGGTCGAGGAGTTGTTGGGTCCGATTGCTGTTCGGGCTCGTGCTGAGGTAGAGTCGACTCAGTTCAGCGCAAAGGGGATTCACCGTTCGACTCTAGCAGCAGCTTTTGATGATGATGGGACCACCCGAGAGTAGCGGGTGCGCATCTTTGTGCTTATTTTGCTGTCAGAGACGTTCTCCCCTACCAAGGGTAGTAGAGTGCTGCTTTACTACCTACCTGCAGTCTGTGATCTACACTTGATCAGGAATTATGACCGGGCCAGCTTGGCCTATGTTGACTTCATTCGAGCGTTACGAGAGTCGTGTCGACACCAGTCCTTCACGGGGAACGTCGCTCTATCCGAATTTTGGAGGGTCGTAGAGGTATACTTTATCTCTCTTTTAAAGTTTAGCTATAAGATTTGATTAGCACTTGCTGATAATTGTTGCCTTTTGTAGATCTGGTTCTACGAGTACTTTCCCTTGGTTGCGCCGGCGAGACCGTCGCCGCGCAGGTTTCCAGTGAGTGCCTAATGGGGAAGCCACCGTGTTGGGATGTCTACTGCTTATGTCCGAGATTGGATCGTCTCGGTATGGTTCTTTTATATATTTGAACACTTTAAATTACCTTCTATGGATTCTTATCTAATAGGCATTCTTTACAAGAGCCTAACGTGTTGTACCGGTCGTGGATCGGCTTGGTTGTCCCTGGGTTAGCCGCGCAGTATACTGCTGAGCGTCGCTACTTCTTGGGGACATATGGAGTGATCGAGTATCTTGGAGAGAGGGTTGCTATTCAGCATTCCTCAGACACCTTCGTGGTTCCTACTCCTCCACCGCGTCACATGTTCAACGCCGCGAGGTTTGTGAGCATGTCCGAGAGAGCTGGTACCCCTTGGCGATCTTATTTGATCCCTGGGCGGTCCAATAAGGAGGAGCAACTTCCGTTGTTAGCTCCAGTCCTTGTACTTGCTGACGAGGTGGCGGTATGATTTTTCAGCTTTTACCTTTCGTTAAGTAGCCCCCAAGTAATGTTTTACTGACTTTGATTTGGTTTTTCCAGGCTGGACCTACTGAGTTCGTGCCACCTTGTATGTCCATCCATCATCAGGGGACATACGGTCCGATTGAGGAGATGATTCCTCCATCTCCTAAGGGTGAGCGCTTCGTGTAGTAGTCGATCCCTCTTCACTAGACTCGGGTAAGCTTTATTTATTTGCAACTTTTTTCTATATGTTATGCCTCATTACTGACTTCATTTCCTTGACATTTCTCGCGCGAGGTGATCACGGCGATGGCACGGTGCATAGATGCCTTCCGGAGTCAGCTCGTTTGGATGAAGAATGTGGCTACATGTCGTCGCGCCGACGCCGTTCAGGAGGTAGTTTCCCTTCTTATTTTTGCATTACCGCTTCTATTTTGCTTGTTTCTGATTTAGTTTCTTTTGCAGAGTCAGCCCATTCCTTCTCATACTCGTACGATATTTGAGTTGCGGAGAGAGCCGACGAGGTCTATCACGAGACGTCGTCGCACGGGTTTTGGCGGTCGGGATGGTCGTTATGAGGCTGCCTGCACCGAGGCGGTGGAGGGGTCAAGCTCTTCAACTGAGGGTGCACATGCCGCGCCGGTAGGCCAGGGAGAGGCTACCTCGGCTCTTAGAGGTGGTGGGATATACGAGGTCGACTCGTCATCGCAGCAGCCTCTGCAGCCTCAGCCTAAGGTTGATCTTGGGTGGACAGGTCCTGTGCTGAGTTTTTCACCTCCCAAGGAGACTGAAGCTGGAGCTGGAGCTAGTGGAGAGGTTACTCCTCGTACGGCACAGTTCTATAAGATGATGGGTGTACGTCCACCGGCGCCGTAGTTTATTCCTGTGCTTTTTTTTTATATATTTTTTTATTATTTTTTTTTACTTTGTATAGAACTTTGCCTTTGTTTAAACTTATTATATAGACATATTTGTATATACATACTATTATGAGTTTATTCAATATTTACATATTATTATTATTTTTTTTATTTTTTTTTTATTTTTTATGTGCATGTTTGTGTGTGCAAAGAATTATGATAATTAATTTGGCGCAAAAAATTCCTTCATTTTTATTATTGATGGAGGGTATCCGACTTTCTCCCCAAAAAGAAAAAATGAAAAAATTAAAGTAAAAATATCGGATTTATAAAAGAACTTAAAAGTTAAGTCTAAATAGAATCCAAAAAATAATATTATTAATATGATTGATATATTAATTAAGAAGAAGAAAATAATATAATTAGAAAAAGGATATAAAAAGAATGAAAGACCGTAAAGTCATTGGTCAGACTCGAATCACGAAAAAAAAACGCGGTTTTGAAAAGCTCATATGATAATAAAAGTCAGCACCACCTGGCGCCACGTGTTTTGGGTTAGCGCCAGGCGCTACTCTTAGCGTTTGACGCCAGGCTCTGGCATCTAGCGTTGATGAGCGCTGACTTCGAATCCTTTCCAGATTAAAACTGCGCCGATTTTGTGCATAAATAGCATCCTGCCCATCCGATTTTCTTTATAATATCAGCAGATTAAATATATCCGTAGCTTTTGAAAAAAATAATAATCATGTCTCTAGTCTCTACAAGTTTTACCAACTTCACTCATGAATGGTGTCGGTCTCTAACTGCCAAAGAGAGAAAAGAGTTAGATGTTTTTCATATGGGGGGTATTTATGGTGTCAAGGGGGTAGATCTTGATGTAGACTTTATTCATACCGCCTTAGAATATTGGGATGTGGACACTCATTGTTTTAGATTAGGGTATGATGAAATTAGCCCTTTGCTAGAAGAATTCGGTGCTATCTTAGGCTTCCCTGCATTAGATCTTTTTTAGTAATCCCTAGAATAAATGAATATTATTATAAGGATTTTAAGCGCTTCTTTAATTTAAAAGACAAAGATCTAACAAATATAGTAGATGGTAGCGTATTTAATTTGAAAGAATTTGCTCGCCATTATTTTGATAGACCTTATTCTGAGTGTTTTCATGTTTATAGAAGAAGGGCTTTTCTTTTTTGCATGCTTAACCAATATCTTCTCACTAGTGGTAGAACTAATGAGGGTCAAGCAATCATATCAAATGTTTTGGAGCAGATTGAATCTGGGAGAAATCCAATGCCATTAATTGTTGGAGAGACTATGCTTAGTCTTGATGAATTAAAGAAAAATCCAAAAGCGCCTTTTCGGGGCTCTCCAATTCTATTGCAGGTAGAAAAATAATATTTTTAATTACAGAAATCAAAAACATATTTTTGTACAGTAATATAAATTTATTTGCAGTGAATTTTTTTACAGATGTGGCTAATGGAAGGACTAGAGTTAATTAGTCCTCCAGACAATATTGAAAAGTATACTCCAAACTGCTTTGTGAGAAGGAAGAAACGCTTCTCTAAGATGGGGCGCCATGAATGGAAGAAGGTCTTCGGCTCTTGTAATTTTACCATCAAGTGGGTCATCCCTTGGTGGAAAATAGAAAAGATGGTTGGTGTCAACAAGCAACCATTCTGCCGTCTTCCAAGCTTGTCCCGAATGACTTTTTATTATCCCTGCACGGTAAAAAGACAGTATGACCTACTTCAAACAATTCCTTCCGGGGATCTTCGTCGTCCCTATGAATTTCCTGTATCTCAAGAAGTAGACAAATTTGATGCTTATTGGAGCGTTAGACCTTTATGGGAAGTGATTAGCCAAAAGGTTCCTCCTTCCTTGCCCAATGATGTGAAGAAGTGGCTACTGAAGAAAACCTTCAAGGGACATGAAAGAGTCGTCTAGGTAACAAAGTGATTCCCGTTCAGGAACGCTTGGGTGAAAGAGTTGAGTTCAAAACACCTACAATGCCTAAGAAGAAAAGCTCTTCGAAGGATAAAAGAAAGAGAAAAGCTGACAATTCAGAGAAGAAGGCTTGGGTAGAAAAAAAGCATGGAGTCCTAGCTAAGGGAGAAACTATTTACTCCAAAATTGAATGTAGGTCCTCTAAAGGATGCCTACTAGCATAATTAATTAACGAAGAAGAGGATGCAGATAAAAATTGGAAGAGAGCAAAGAAAGAGAAAAAAGATTAAAGCATTGCTTAACTTTCAATTATTAGACTTAGTTTTAAATTTAAAGGTAGTTTATTGATGCTTTATTTAAATTCCATCAATAATGTAATTGTAAGTTTATTTTATTAATGAAATTCCAGGTTTTTTTAATTAAATTATTTCCTTTAAATTTAATTTATTAAAGAAATGAAAACTGAAAATTGAATTTTTCCAGAAACTTTTTCGAGTACGGATGTCGAAATTTTTTCGATAAACACCGAAATATTCCCAAGTACTTTGCAGAAAATTGGCGTTGCGCTTTTACGACTGGCGCCAGCTGCGGCAGTCTGGCATCAGGCGACAGGGGTTGTCGTCTGGGGCTAAGGTCCATCGGTTGGCGCCAGGATTTTTTCTATGACGCTGATGTTTCGTCGATTTTCTGTCAAATTTTTTATTAAGTCTGGGATGCGAGGTTTGAAAAAAATAAAGTGGCCGCACCCGTAAAGGGTTGCCTACGTATCCTTTCTTACGGAATCAGGCCAAACGTAGCTCTTTTGAGTGTCCTACTCAAGTGATTATTGGTAGTACTTTTTAAGTTGGTCAAGATTTGTCATGTTCTAGAACTCATTGCCATCCACATTGGTTAATTTTGATGTACCTGCTGATAGGATTGTTTTGACAATGTAGGGTCCAGACCAATTAGGCCTAAATTTTCCCCTTGGATCTAAAACATTTTTTCTTAATGCTTTTAACACCAAATCTTCTACTTTGATGTTTCTTGTCTTGACCTTCTTATTAAAATTCCTAGCCATACGAGTTTTATAGCATTGAGTATGATGTAGAGCTTCTAGTCGTTTTTCATCAAGTAGAATTAGCTCCTCATATCTCGCCCTAGTTCATTCAATTTCATTGACTTTGCTTTCTAATGCGATGCATAGAAATGGTATCTCTAGCTCTGCAGGTTGTACGACATCCATTCCGTACACCAAGGAAAATGGCGTATTTCCTGTTGATGTGCAAATTGATGTGCGATAACCCCATGATGCGAAGTGGAGTTTGTCAGGCCAATCCTTGTAATTTTCCATCATTTTCTTGATGATAGTCTTTAAATTTTTATTAGCTGCTTCAACTACTCCGTTTGCCTGAGGTCTATAAGGAGAAGAATGATGATGTTGAATACCATATTTTTGTAGCAATTCTTCACACTCAGCTTGAAAGTGAGTTCCATTGTAACTTATCATTTCATGTGGGACTCCACTTCGACAAAAAATATTTCTTTCGATAAAGAGTGCTACATGTTTTGCAGTGAGTTTAGCGTATGAATGTGCTTCGAACCACTTTGCGAAGTAATCAATTGCCACTAAGATATATTCGTGACCTCCTGTTCCTGCTGGGGGAGCGATTTTGCAAATAATGTCAATTCCCCATGTAGAGAATGGCCATGGAAAAGTCTAGGTGTAGAGTAGAGATGGAGGAACATGTTGTAAATTAGCGTAAATTTAGCACTTAGGGCATCTTTTTACGTATTGATGACAATCCCTATTCATGGTAGCCAAGTAGTATCCTTCTCGCATTATCTTTTGGACTAGCATTTTGCCATTAACAAGAGTTCCACAAATTTCTTCGTGGACTATCTTTATTACTCTTTGAGCATCCTTTTTCCTACACATAAGAGAGCTTGACCCTTAGGTACCCTTTTGTGTAACTCGTTGTCTATGAGCACGTATTGGGAAGCCAAGAATCTTAATGCTCGCTTTGCTCTTTTCTCAGCATGGAAAGGGTATTCTCCTTCGGTGACATAGTTGAGTATATCTGTATAACACGGTTCTTCTTCTTCTTCTTCTTCTTCTTCTTCTTCTTCTTTATCTTGGATCACTTCATCATCTTCTATAGCTTGAATATAAGTTGGTTTATGCCTTTTTTCTATAGTTAGAGGCATTTGCTCGATTTCTGTAGGAATCCTAACCATTGAGGCTAGTCTTGCCAAGGCATCAACAAATTGATTTTCTTCTCTAGGTAGATATGTGTATTCCACCTTCTCTAACTGAGTAGTGAGAGTTTCCAGATAAGTTTGGTAAGGGGCTAGACTTTCGCTCCTTACTTTAATCTTTTAGAGATTTGATTGATGATCAATGAAGAGTCCTCGAATATCCGTAATTTTTACACTCCCAATGACAAAGCTGTTTCGAGGCCTACCACGCATGCTTCGTATTCAGCAGCGTTGTTGGTAACGTCAAAATCAAGCTTTATGGAGATTGGAACATGCTCTTCTTTAGGTGATACTAGTAATACTCCAACACCACATCCCTTTTGGTTTGAGGCTCTGTCGAAGTATAAGGTCCAAGTATTGTTTAGGGTAAAAATTACCCATGACAAATGTACCAATCCGGACCTGCCACGTGTCCACCACGTGGGCCAATCAGCGTCCGCCATTTGTCACCCTAAGAGGTCCAACATGGCCATGCCATATGCCAAATAGGCAAAATGGCCACCAAGGCCCAAAGTCCGAGAGAAGCCTAATTTGCCCTGGTTAACCTAAACCTAAAATTGGCACGCTTCTCAAGACTATAAATACTTAATTAATCCTCATTAAAGGGGATTCAGCAATTGATGACTCTCACCTAGAGAAGTCTAAACACATTGATCACTCCTCCCCTAGAGGAACCAGATCTCCCACCTTTACTTTCCGCATTTATTACTCCTCAAACAAGTACTAACTTGACCGTTGGAGGCGGAGCTCCCACCACAAGGAGTCTTCGTTGTTTTGCAGGTACAGGCGCAAGGATACCAGTCCCAGAATTGTAACTCTCCCGCAGGACATCAGAAAACCCCGAAACATTTTGGCGCCGTCTGTAGGGAGAGTACTTTCGAGATGGCATCACAGTCTGTACCGAGTCTAAGTGACAAGCGTCCCATGGACGACCCCCTGGTTCAGTCGGACCAGGACACCGACAATGAAATCGATGTCGAGACTCACACGACCCCCGACGGGTCCCTTAGAGCTCGACGTACCCGTCCCACTGCCCGAGCATCAACAGGCGATCGAGGGGTCTGCTCCTGTTACCACGAACGAACTCATGTCTTTCATGAGAGGTTTCAAGGGAGAAATCCAGGAGCTAATCAAAAAGAGAACGCCTGTTCCCGCAAAAGAACAGTCGGCCAGAACGTCCTCCCACCCCGGGAGAACTAGACTTGTTAAGGATCGTATGGCGACCCCCTAGCCAAAGCCTGGGGTAAGGCAGTCGCCAGTGATCGACTAAACGAAGTATCACTTCCCTTCACAAGGGAAGAGAAAGCCCATCCGTTATGTTCAACCGGACGAGTCAAAGAGAACATTCTCTAATGCTCGAATGTTGCTGGAGCAGAAGAAGAATGACCAACTATCAGAGTCGGCCTCTACGTCTGATTTTTAGGACAGTCTCCACCATACCTCCATGAGGTATTCAAAATCTAACCGTGAGAGTCAGACAGGCGGCACTCACCCTCACAAAAGTGTGCTAACACTCACAGGGTACAGCCGACATAGTTCTTGCCCATGCTAAATTAATAGACCAGGCGGCAATATAAGCAGTCGACCAGGTCTAACAAACCCCGATTAAAGTTACATGCGCCTAGCATGACACTCAATGGGTACAGCCGTAGAAGACCAGCCTCTGAGCATCCGGCCAGGCGGCCAAGTACTGCATGCGTCATACGAACAAATGGTGGGAGTCGGATGGTCAAGCTTGTAGGCTGGTATAATTATTAAATCATTATTATGATTTTACAAAAAAAAATAAAAAATAAAAGAAGGTATGCAAAGTTAGGCCGCCTAATACCACCTTGTATATGTATACAACGTAGGTAAACATGGAATCAAGCGCTGACTACTTCATATCATTACGTGAGAAGCACATTGCTAGCCACACGTCACTTAGACCAACTAGGTGGCAAAGTCCCATGTGATCATAACAAGGAGGCGGCTCTTCAAGTGACAAGGCACAATACCGAGGGTATATAAACCAAGGCATGTGTCGTATAACATGGAGACCAAACAAGACTTACATGATCATAACCGTCGCCCACTAAACACTCAGCTTTTGAAACGATTCGCAAATGCTAGGTGGAGTAATGGCCCTTATGCTTCTTGAACAAACCGACACCCAGGCTTCGTTCTTCAAAGCTAGTAGGCGGCAATCGGCTCCAACTCAGCCACAAAGCAGTCGGCCTACTAGCTCTAAAATAGCCGGAACTCTTTAATGAGGGCCATAGACGCTAGCAAACAATCGACTCTCAAAACGTTGTGAGCATTACACCCTTGAAGCCGAAAATGGATACTTAAGGCACCTCTCTTAGTTCTCAAACTAATCAAAGTATCATCAAACATCACCTTTGCTAAACCTTTCTTGACATAGCACAAGCAATCGACATCAAGATGGTATTTTTAACTAGCCGGCCAATATATGTTGTTGCTATGGTTGAATATGCGCATGCTACTACTGCTCTTCATACTTGCACTGGTAGTGGAAAGCTTGCCTAAACATGCAAATTTGGTGAACACGATGCCAGCTACTAACACGAATGGTTTCGATGCAAGTGTGGTATGAGCAGGCGGCAAGTGGGAGAACAACAGTTGCTCATATAAAGAAACAAGAACACCCCATGAGCAGTCGGTTGGTGCAACGCATCCGGCTATGCTAACGATGAAATGCAAACTAACGGCAATCTATGCAGCTGCTAAACATTCGGTCCTTCACTATTAAACCTGAACGTTACGGAACATCCGGCCTTCACAATGGTTTTGTTAAATGCATCTAGTCGCTAAAAACAGCCGGCCTAGTATCAGCCAACTAGGCGGCAGTAATGATTAAATCAGGTGGCCCTTGCAACCAAAGCAATGATTAAACGGCTAGTCATGTAAAAACAAGCGGCACCCTATTGAGGATTGTCAATTTTTTCCGTTGCAATTACCGTGAGGAAGCTCTTACCCAAGGTGAATCTTAATTACTGAGTAAATTCTGGAAGAAGTCGTTTGTGAGCTTCTAACCAGGCGGACTTCTCCTCATGCCAAGCATCTGTTTGATATAGGCGGCATCAAAGGCTGCAAGCAATACATCCGGCCAGCTCCATATATGCTCACCCAAAATTTATAATGCCATATGTATTTCAATTCAAATGAAACTTTTTCCAGCTTGCATCATATGCGGGTCAACTAGTGGGTCTTGGTCTGGCTGAAACAAAACCGAAAACCAGCCGTAAAAAACAAGAGTTAGGTGCATGAATAGCAGCCAGCCATCTCTACGCAACATTAGTTAGCTCTTGATAAAACATCCGGCACTCTCAACATTTGAGAGCAGGCGACATTATAGAGTTAGTCGGCATTCGGTCAGCCAAACAGCCGGTGCTCGTCGAGGGTAGCCTTGAAAAACCGACTATATGTATTTAAAGCAAGAATGCCGTGAATAATTACACAATCACAAGTGCTCCTCCAGATTACAGTCGGCCATACCCAAAAAAACCATTGTGCTCGGTTTACTTGAGGTTCAAAAACGGCCCCGGCATGCGAGCATCTATGATCTTTGCTATTGTGATAAGACCAGCCTGCTCTATATGATGTTTTATCATGGTATAACCGCATGGTTTTTGCTCAAAAATATCATGCCAAGTATACTTGATACAAATGAGTTTGGTTCCAGCTTGATCTTCCAAAAGTAAACAGCCAACATACTCGCACATATAAACCTCAAATCTCACGGCCTGCCGAGAGGAGTAGCGCTTGGCTCGTAGTAATATAATCGGCCATGAGAGTGAATGCTTAAACTTGTTCATGTGCTAATTCTCTTATTGTGAAAGCTGGGCATTGGCGTCTCTCCCAAGAAAGCAGGCGGCAAATGGCAGCCGGCCTAGTCCCAGCCACGAAGTAGCAGGTGGTAGCCACGTTCAACTTTAACCATGCGTCCGACACTTCGATGTTGGGCATGAGTTACATTGCCGAGTGTGTGAGCATGTAGCCTCGAACTTAGGCCTTGATTATAAGCGAGAGCTTGATGACTCCTACCTCAAATGCACACAAGCATTAAAATCAAGACACTCGAATGGTTCATAACAATCGGCACCTCATAACAAAACCAGTCGGCCCCTTAGACCATTCAAAAGAGCAAGGCGGAGTAGGAGCGCCTATGTTTGAACAACCGGCTCCCAAGCTTCGTTCCAAGAATAATATGGGCCACACCCATATCTCATTTTGTATATACATGACCGCTAGCATGTCCAAGAAATCACAAAAGCCCACTTGGTATCCGAGCCTTCTTCACCAAGCGCCTCATGTTGATAGCAAAATCAAGGAGGCGGCTCTTGGGTAAAACAACAAGTTTAAGTAATAGCTTCGAACTTGAGCATGAAAACAAGCGGCTACCTGAACAATCGCATGAACAATTCGGTCATTTAAAGCCGAACCTTAAAATGCGAGATATTTAGCTTGATATTCCGGAAACATTTAATCACAAGGCGTTCATGGGTATCGAGCATCGTGGTCTCAAAGTTGAGGATTGGAGGTCTTGCCTAAGGAAAACTAGCGGCATACCGAATGGAATTATTTATCGTGGGTTTGCAGCCTTGTTTTAGGCTACCATCATCACTATTATGATTGAAAAAAAAAATAAATAAATAAATAAAAAAATAAAAAATGATGCCTAACAGTATGGCTAATTGTCATTCTCATGCATGAGAATAAGACAAAAATATAAGATCCTCTCAAAAAATATTGCCTAAGTCTATCAAGCACGAGAGGCGGCATGAATAGTAGTCGGCCCCCTATACGACGAAGTCTCGTAGCTATGAAAGCAGTCGACCCTCATTAATTTCACTAAGGGGCTAAAGACCGGCGGCAAATGTGTAGGCCGAGCAGCGAGGTCGCAAACCACATTAACAAGTTTAGCACGACCACCTGTCCCCATTCGAAGAAAGTAGAGTCATCAATTCTCCATGGAAGGGAGCTAAGTTATCTATCTACTCTAACACTTGAAATTATTTCAATACTTGATACTAATTTAGAGGGGCATGCCGCCTGTACCTTTACAGTCGGCTACTCTCCATTGATTATATCACTATATCATCAGAGGGGAATGCCGCTGTACCTTTACAGTCGGCTACTCTCCATTGAGTATAGCAGCGGTACCTCTATAGTCGGCTACTCTCTGCTTTGATTATTTTACTCTATCACTAGAGGGGCATGCCGTCTGGACATATAGTCGGCTACTCTCCATAGAAGAGGGCCGACTGGTTCCAAAGCACACAACCACCCCCCTTATACTTAGCTAAAAAAGATTAGGGCCAGGCCGACCATGTGCCTAAACAAGCGGCTGCCCTCTTCTTACTTAGCACCTACGTTCGCCAAGAACTAACCAAGGCCACAGGATCGATGATCAGCCCAGGCGCCAAGCCAACTGATCCAATTTTTAAACTAATACGGCATGTCCCAACATCATAGCAGGCGTCCGACGGCATCCCTCCGGATGAAATTCGTCGCAGAGAGCAGCTCCCTTTTGGGTGGAACATTGCTCTATAAACTAATTACACGACACCTATACGACTGTCCGCAAGGGCAACCACGTAGCCGTTTTTGAGACAAGGATAACTCTATCACTAACCGAACCAGTGGTAGCAGTTCACATCTGAGTCGGATGACCCTCTGTATTACTTGGGATAAATTCAGGGGGTACCTCTTGAGTTAATAGCCAACAAACATTGGCGAATCAAAAGGTTCAGCCGGCCTCCGCCGCCTGGTACCTTTACTACTCAAGCAGGAGTGACGGCGACTGAGTAACACCAAAGTCAACTCATAGGCACTCCCTCAAACTTGGTATGGAACCTAAAAGGTTTGAGTAGACCGCCTGTTTTTTGGCAAACAGGGGCACTCAAACCCCTATTCCTACTAGGTAACCACTCCTTGGGCTAATAGCCAACAAACATTGGCGAATCAAGGGGATCAGCCGGCCTCCGCCGCCTGGTACCTCTACTACTCAAGCTAGAGAGTGACGGAGACTGAGTAACTCCCATGTTAACTCATAGTCACTCTCTCAAACTTAGTATGGAGCCTAAAAGGTATGAGTCGCCCGCCTGTTTTTAGCAAACAGGGGCTCTCAACCACTACTCCTGCTAGGTTAACAACCTTTGAGTTAATAGCCAAGAAAAACTTGGCGAATCAAGGGGACTATCCGGCCCCCGCCGCCTGGTTTCCCTACCACTCAAACAAAATAGGCAGTGATTGACTAACCGCAAGGTTAACTAGTCGCCCTCCTTAGTACGGAACCTAAAAGGTATGAGGAGTCCGCCTGTTTTTTGGTAAACAGAGGTACTCGACCACTATTCTTACTAGGTTGGCTATACTTAAAGTTGTCGTCTGTAACCCAACAGGCGTAGCTACTTTGGTTGGACGTCCTGTCTGACGCCTGCTTCTATGCAGCCACCAAAGCAGACGACCAGCCATCCCCAACGAAAAAAACTAAGTACCAAACTTTGTATATTGAATCAAAAGAGGCCAATGGCCGAATAATGCTAAACGCTTACCCCTTATGCAATAGTTGGCAGTCCACCTGAACAGGGGCTATCTGCATAGTGGGGCAAAGAATCGGCATCTGTCTAGTTCGGCGGCAATCATTATTATGATTGATTAACTTTGAAAATGTCATACTGCCCAAGGTATCAAAATTTTCTAAGTTAATCAAGTCCATCTCTCATTAGAACTAGACAAGATGCCGACCTAGCAAAACTTCGAGGGTCTAACTTTCGAACGGAGCAATCGACTCCTGGAAAGAAAAATTACTCCTTCCGAGGGGCAAATGTTTAGGGTAAAAATTACCCATGACAAATGGACCAATCCGGACCTGCCACGTGTCCACGACGTGGGCCAATCAGCGTCCGCCATTTGTCACCCTAAGAGGTCCAACATGGACTAATCAGGCCACGCCACGTGGCCCCCCATATGCCAAATAGGCAAAATGGCCACCAAGGCCCAAAGTCCGAGAGAAGCCCAATTTGCCCTGGTTAAACTAAACCTATAATTGGCACGCTTCTCAAGACTATAAATACTTAATTAATCCTCATTAAAGGGGATTCAGCAATTGATGACTCTTTCCTAGAGAAGTCTAAACACATTGATCACTCCTCCACTAGAGGAACCAGATCTCCCACCTTTACTTTCCGCATTTATTACACCTCAAACAAGTACTAACTTGACCGTTGGAGGCGGAGCTCCCACCACAAGGAGTCTCCGTTGTTTTGCAGGTACAGGCGCAAGGATACCAGTCCCGGAATTGTAACTCTCCCGCAGGACATCAGAAAACCCCGAAACAAGTATCATCCTCGGTGACCATCAAGTCTTCGTCTGGAAATTCATTATCGTGTATTGGCGTTAAATCTTCTATTGGAAAGTCTGCTAGAAAATCTGAAACCACAGATCCTTTGATAGCTTTTTGAGGCAAGAACCTTACATCGAATTGGGCTAAGATGACTATCCATCTTGATATGCGCCCATTAAGTGTAGATTTCTCGAATAAATACTTAAGTGGATCTAATCGAGAAACTACAAAGACTGTATGCACGAGCATGTAATGTCTTAACTTGGTTGTGGCCCACACCAATGCGAGGCACAATTTCTCAAGTGGTGTATAGCGTACTTCATACTCGAGCATCATTTTGATTAGATAGTAGATCGCATTTTCTTTGCCTTCTACTTCTTGCGCTAGCATGGCTCCCATTGTCTCTTTGGTGACTATTAAGTACAACTTAAGAGGTATTCTTGGAAGTGCTGGTGCTAATACGGGAGGATTTGCCCAAGATAAGATTTGATATTTTCAAAGGCTTTTTGACACTCAATATCCCATATTACTGGTACATTATTTTTTCGCTTTTTGAAAATTGGTTCTCATATTGTTGTCAAATTTGTTACAACCGGCAAATAAATCGTCGAATTTGCTTCTCGGTTTTGGCAGTGGCATCGACATGATTGCCTTGATCTTGGTTGGGTCTATCTCTATTCCTCTAGAGCTTCTAACATAACCAAAAAGCTTGCCTGAGGTGACTCTGAAAGAACACTTTGATGGATTCAACCTCATTTTGTATTTTCTTAGCCTTTCGAAGAATTTTCTCAAGGCTATTTGATGGCCTGAACGATCTTTTGGTTTCACAATCATATCGTCTACATATACCTCAACTTCTTTATGCATCATGTCATGGAGCAAGGCAGTCGCTGCTCATTGGTAAGTAGCACTCGCTTTTTCAACCCGAATGGCATTACCGTGTAGCAGTAAGTACCCCATGGAGTTATGAAGGTTGTTTTCTCCATGTCTTCTTCCGCCATGAGAATCTGATTATAGCCCGTGTATCCATCCATGAACGAGAGAAGTGCATGACTCGTTGTGTTATCTACCAAAATATCAATGTGTGGTAAAGAAAAGTCGTCCTTTAGACTTGCCTTCTTTAAATCTCGATAGTCGACACACATTCTTACCCTTCCATCCTTCTTCGGAACTGGGACGACGTTGGCGACCCATTCAGGGTATTTGGATACCTTGATAAAACCTGCATTTATTTGTTTTTGAACTTCTTCTTTTATTTTAAGAGCTACGTTGGATTTCATTCGACGCAACTTTTGTTTTACAGGTTTCATTCCTGGGATTAGCGGTATCGTGTGTTGAGCAAGTTCATTAAATTGGTTCTTTCTTCTTCATTAAGTGTTAATTCGATTTTATCTTCTATTTTATTGGTTGAATCATTTGAGATATCAACCGTCTCAGTTTCCTCAATTATCGGTGTTTTCTTTTCAAGTGTTTCCATTTCTTTAATAAGTTCTTTGTCCATTTCGTTGTTTATTAAGCAATGCTTGTCATCTTGGGTTAAAGAAGAACACAAGGAGTAAGGAGAAGAAGACATGTTATTAAATTCAGAAAACATTACATCAAAGAGGGATATGTCCTCAGGGACTTGATCACTAACTATCCTAGGGGAGGAGATAAAAGGAGGGGGCGCTACAACTAAAGACTTAGATGACTCTATAGGGAGAGACTCTGATTCTGGCTCTGACTCTGACTCTGACTTAGACGACTCTTCAAACATCGGTCCTTGCCCCGTTGTGATGGAGATTTTCTTTCCGCTTGGAGTAGTCACCTTGACGGTCTTACGCCACCCTTGTAGTGATCCTTCCGCTGGAGTGACGGGCTTTTAGGGATCAAAGCTTTCGCTTTGTAGGACTGTTTGGATGAGCGAGGAATTATCCTCTTTGTATGTTGGCTCATCTTTTTCTCGCCCAAATAGTAATCCCATGACATTAAAGTCAAAGAATGGGAGTGCTTTCTCCTTGTGGACAGGGGTTGGGATTTCATCTATGACGTAGCAATCTAGGAAAATCTCAAATCCCAGTTGCCTTATGCCATTTACGACAAACGGTTCGGGAAATTCGTAGCATGGATAGTCCTCTCCTTCTTTTATGAATTGTCCATTGAGGGTAAGAGGATATTGATCCATTGGGATTGCTTTCTTTTGGATGCAAGCGTCCTTACATGCTTTTGACTTTTCCTGGGCTCGCTTGAGATCTTCCTGAGTCGGTTCGAAACCAAGTCCGAAAGTGTCTGATTTAGGGAGGCCAGGTGATTCCAGCGGTTTTGCTATTCCTTTCTTCTTTCCTTGGGTCATCCCTGGAAAATGTCCTTGCTTTTTCAGAATAGCGTTCACTATCATATTAGAGTGGGGGTCGTGGCAGAGAGGGGTCCTTTCATCCTCCTCAATTAAGGAGACCTCTTCATTAAAGCCCCATAAATCTTCATCATCTTCATCGTGCTCTACATTCATTATTGGATTTTCTATGGCTTTAATCCTCATGGGTGAAGCATCAATTGTAATGGGAATTCCTCCAACTATGGCCTTTACCTGTTGGTGGAGAGATGAAGGGACGGTCTTTAGGTCATGAAGCCAAGGGACTTCTAACAATAAATTGAACGAAGCCTTAATGTCTACTACTTGAAATGTACTAGCGTGTTCTATTGCTCCAGCTGTTATATTCATAGTGGTCTTTCCAAGAGCCCGACGACGAGTGTTATTATCGTAAGCTTTTATTCCTTGTGTTGACAGGGTTAAGTCCTCATCCCTTATGCCTAGCATCCTCGCAATTCTGAGTGGACAGACATTAATGGCCGATCCATTGTCTACAAGAGTTATAGGGACGTATATTCTCTTGCAAACTACAGTGAGGTTTAATGCCTTATAATGCTTGTCACCTTCTGGAGGTAAGTCCTTGTCGGAAAAATTGATCAAGTTGATAGGACTAGGGAGATCACTCGTAAGGAATGTAGCCAACCCCTCAGGAGTGGTGTCAAAATCTATCCCTATCTTATTCAAGGCATTCATTACTGCCAACCTATGCTCTCGAGATGTTGCTAGAAGTTTCCATACATTCATTTTAACTTTAGTTTTCTTGAACTGTTTGACAATATCATTGTCTTTTATGATAGGTATGGGAACTTGCTGCGTGGTTGGCATAGGTTGTGCCAAAATAAGAGGTTGCATTCTCCCGAATCTTGAGAGGACGTCTATTGATGAATCTTCTTCAACCCAGAAGTCATCCATGGCATATGACACTGAAAGTGGAGGTCCTACCATGTCTTTTAAGTAAATGTCTTCTTCATCACTATCCCAAAATCAATTAATGCTTATGTGTTCCTCTTGTGGAATTTGGACTAGCCTTTTGTAATCAATCATTTTCTAAATTAAATCCTTAAATATAAAACAGTTTTCAATAGTGTGACCCCCTGATTGATGGTATTGACAATAAAACCTCTCTGTCCTTTTCAATGATTTAAATGGTTCTCGATTCGAGAGGTTCGACCTCGCCACTCTCGAAGAGCATTTAGAACATTTGATCATATGGAATCCCAATTGGAGTATAAAGTCTATTACTCTTCTTGGGTTTATCAATTACTTGTAGAGAAAAGTGTTTCTTCGTTTTCTCGCTAGCTAGAGGCAATGGGATCTTGTTTGCTTCCATGAGATTTTGAATGAGGTTTCGAAACCTGTAGCATTCATTCGTGGTATGACTGTTCCCTCGATGGTACTTGCAATAGGAATTGGGATCCCATCGTGAAGATCTCTTTTCTGGTGTTGGATCCTAGGTAGGGCCAATAGGTTTGATTAGTCCTTGATTATAGAGACGATCAAAAGTAGCATCATAGGTCATTCCCATGGGTGTGAACTCTATCTTGGGTTTATTTTTCGTGGGTGGAACCTCGTCACACTTTTTCTGAAGCTCGTCTAATTGTTTCTTCGCAAATTCAAGAGCTTCAGGTAGCAAGTTCGATCCCTCTAACAGGCTAGTTCTGGAATGTTTTCCATGGCATCGAAAAAGATCTCCTCCTCTTCTTTGATAGTATGGATTTCATTGATAGGCCTGATAAGAGATGAGGGATCAACCTCGTTTTCTTCATCAAATATGGCTAAGGAGTGAGCAAGAGGCGCACTATCAATGCTCGGCTTCTTACTGGCTGTAGGCAATGGCAGTTTTTTTGTTGTCGATTAAGTCTTGGATAGCTTCCTTAAGCTTCTAACAAATTTTGGTAAGATAGCCCCTACCTTGGTGGTACTTTCAATGTGCATTGGGGTTCCAATTAGCCGTTCTCTTCTCGACCGGTGGGTCCCCAAATGGTCCAATAGGAGTTATGAGACCTTTTGCATTTAATCGGTCAAATGCGGTGTCATAACTCATACCAATAGGAGTAAAGTTCCTCCTAAATGGTTTCTTTTGTCCTTGATTATTCATAGCAAGGACTTCACTTAAGTTAAAGGTGCTAACATTGTTTGAGTGGGTGGTTTTGGAAGAAGAAAGATTGTCGTTCTTCTTGCCTTTCCAGCCACTGTTGAAGTTATTGTTAGCAGCTTTCAGCTTAGTCAGGTCGTCTTCAATATTGATTCCAATGTCATAGAGGGCCTTGAAGGTATGGAGATTATTTTGGTATTTGAGATTCTTGGAATACTTCTCTTGAAGGTTCTTGACGAATAACCTCACAGATTCTTTTTCGCTTGATACCTCGATCATCTTAGCTGAGGTTTCTCTCCATTTGTTAAAGAAAGAGGTGAAACTTTCATTCTCTTTCTGCTTGAGGATTTCAAGTTCCCTATAGTCAGTCTCAACTTGAATATTGCATTTATATCTATTAATGAAAGTGTTTACTATAGATTCCCAAGTAGAGGTTCTTTCTTTCTCAAGAGAAAAGAACCATTATTGGCAAACGGTTTCGAGAGATGGTGAAAACAAGGAGGGAAACACCTTCTTGTCAATACCCTTAATACTCATTATTGTTTCGAAGGCTCTTAAATGAAAGTAAGGGTTGTCAGTCACTCTGAATTTCGGGATGTCGTTGGCATTGAACTTCTGCGGAAGAAGATCCTGGTCCACCGAGACCCCTTGTGAGCTAATTCCTTGAAATTTATAGTCACTAGACAGTTTGCTCAGACTCTCTTGCAATAGGTCCATCAGTTGTTGTTTCACAGGATCATCAATCTTGAGGGTTAAAACCTTTAAAGCCTCAGTCACGGTAACCAATTGGTTCCTGAGCTTATTAACTTCCTCTTGAGTTGTCATTATTGTCTTAGCTTTCCTTTTACGAGCAATCGGTTTGTCAAAAAGTTGGACTTGAATAAAAAGGTTGTCGTTGATCAAACGCCCTTCCTTTCTTGACCACGCACTGTAAATTAAACCAATTTTGTTTTATTACTAGACTCAAATTGACCTTGACGGTTTGAAAAAGAAAAAAAGCAAAACTAGGTGCATATCTTTCGCAAAAAATAAGGTATATATTTTTGGCAGTTAAATATAGGGTTCAAACAAGTGGTTTAATTGGAGGATTAATATCCGACTTACCCCCCCCCCCCAAAATAATGACGGAAAATACGCGCATACAAGACTCCCTTAGACATGGTCAAAGTGTACATTAGTGTGTGCTTTATGTGGTGAGTGTAAGTGACATGCTTTGACTCTTGTGTAAGACCATAGTGCTTAGACTCGATTAATGACTTCACAAGATACTATTACTAGTAAAAATTAGCTTAATTGACTAGAAAACTGATCAACTAGACATAAGGTGATGACTCGAGCAATAAACCGAAGTGTCGCCAAAACGACAGGACTGACACCACTCTTTTTGCAGTGCAGTGCCAAACAATAGGACTGTCGCTAGGCGCTCTGCTCCACAGAGTGGCGCTGTAGTTTAAATCTTGGCGCCATTGCTGGGACGTCGTTCTGGAACTGCTTTAGGTATTATTACTCTACAAGGTATGCCTAAAGTCGTACTAAGTCAACTCTGATTAAATTATTAAACTTTAATTACTCAAATAATTAATTAGGCAAAGTTCTTTTATTCATAAATAAGTTAATTTAATCTTAGCAAAAGTCAAACAAACGGTTATGAAAACCACATAGAAGATGCACAACCAATAATGCACAATTAGTCAACTAGGCATAACATGATGCAATGAGTTTGCAACCTAACCATGGCTCTAGTTCTCTAAACTTCGGGATATGGGTTAGTCAATAGAGGGTCCGTGGTGAATTGTCTGGATGCACTACGCGGAAGCCTAACCGTGAAGGGTTGGCGCGAGTGCATGGGACACCGCGAATTTAGAAAAACTCACTTCAAAGGTTTAGTGGATTCAACATTCTCGGATGTACCCTTTGTTGCTCAGAGCGTTCAATCAGTTAGATGGAGCATGAATTCCCAAAGGGTTATGTCCATATGTTAAACACATATGGGTTTCAGAAAAGTGAGAAAAACTCTATCTGGAAGTAGGATCGAGCAAACAATGCTAAAAACTTGTCGAAATTAGACCGCATATTTCTTGCTCGGTGTTGGAAGAACTTTGCGCCAGGAAACAGAGTCCAGCGCCACCTTTTGGCTTAAGCGCCCGTCAACTAAAGCTATCGCCTGGCGCTAACGTCAAATTATTGGCGCTAGTCTTTGTTCCCAGACGCTAGTTCCTACATGCCTCAACAGCTTTTTGTGCTCGATAAAATCTTCCAGCTTTACGCAGCATTATTTCGAACCTTGATGTGAAAGATATTCCTCAAATTTCCTACGTGTAAAAATCCTATGTTTTAACTCATTACGGATGGTCTTTGCAATGAAATCTTTTTTATCCATATGACAATAATATTAATAAAAATTACGCACATGAAATACTTAGAACTTTTCGAGTCTCATCCACACATTCTAAATCATTGCCGAAATAAATTTTTGGAATTAAAATAGAAATCCCTCCCCAGCGGAGTCGCCAAAAACTGTAGGGAATATTTCAAACGTTATCCCTAGCTTGAACCCCACTGTGATCATACACTTAAGCAGGGTGGCGTCCGAAAGGGAAATAAGATAGAGCAAAAGAGTAGCCAAAAAGTTTTATGAACTTATAAACCGTTCACGAGGTGAAGATTACACCCCTTAACGATCCAAGAGATCGTCAACTCTAATAGGTCTGGAACCATGAATGGTAGTACAGGGATGAAAGTACAAATCCAACCTAAAAGAGATTGAACCTGCCCTAATAATAAACCTCTACTTTATTCTGATCGTATTCATGTGCGCTTTCTGACAAACAAGCAATCAGTAGGATTAACCCTAAACATGTTTATCTATGTTGGTTGAATATTAATGCACAAAGAAAACTATTTTTGGCGATCACTTGAATTAGAATCAAATTAACCCTAAACAAGATTATTAATTATCTTGTTAAGCGTGATTACAAGTACTAATTCCCTTTAAAATGCATAAAAGGTGTAATCAAGCAATAACAATAAAAATATAATCAAGCAACATAATAATAACCATAATAATAATAACAATTATAAATATTAATAATTAAATAATCCTGTTAAAGCACAATAATAGCAAGATCCTAGGCAAGATACTAACAAGATTAATAACAAACCCTATCATGTCACTAAACATTAAAAATAAAATATTTAGCCCTAACATGATACTAACATCATAAATATTAGGAAAGAACATAAAAGGCATCATAATTTTAATCATACTTGATATTAGGATTTTCTGAACATGATACTAGGAATATCAAAGCACCCTAAGATGACGCTAGGAATCATAATTACAACCTAAGCATGATTTCTACATCATATTATCAATAAAAACCATTAAAGCACTTACTTGGATGCCTCGTACCTCTTTCTAATAACAAAATACACGCGTTAGTAACTGCAAGGAAAATAATAAACGAAACAATTAAATTAAATAATTGAAATAGAGATTAGGGACCAAACCCTCAGAAATTAAAACCTTTCACGTCTAGGGCGAAGGCAACTTTGAACATGGCTAGATGTTTCTTGGTCTTGTGAATGCGGAATTTTGTGCATAAAATTAGAGAGAAAAATATTCTTAAAAACTATAGAGAATAAGAAAACTAGAGAATATAAGAGAATTAGAGAAAATTAATGATTGTTGGTGATCTTTGGTGATGAAAAATTGAAATTTTTGGACGCTATTTATAGAGAAAATCAGCAAAAAAGATAGAAAAACGAATCAAAGTTTCGACGAGGAAAAAATAAGTTAGCGCCAGGCGCTGAACATTAGCGCCAGGCGCTGAACATTAGCGCCAGGCGCTGAACATTAGCGCCAGGCGCTAACGCTAGCGTCAGGCGCTAATGTCTGGCGTTAGGCGCTAATTAACTTTTTCTCGCGTTTTCTAAATTTAGATAAAATGTAACCATATAGAAGGGCAAAATCGTGTTTTCCTTAAAAACACTCTTTTATTTTGATTAAAACTCTAATAAGTTAACAAAAGTCAATTTATCAATGCTAATTGAATTAGGAATGAAAAAAACCTTCTACAAGAATCTAAAAGACTAAAACCATTCCTAGCTACATTAGGAATTATAAATTCATATTAGGCCCTTCTCTAGATCATTGGGCCGCATATAAGCCTCAAATCGGGTCTAGTTTAGTAATTTGGCCATAAGTTCCTCATTATTCATCAGAATTAGGCTTATAATATATCGTTGAAAAGCTCTTTTCAAACCCTATCCAACTACACAATTATTGGACCCATACCATGGAACAACCAAATTGGATTGGCTATTTTTCTTAAAATAGGTTTTCAAAAACAGAGAGAAAACAAAAGAAATTAAAACTATCCGCAACACTAAGCTTCCCACACTTTCACTTCATTCGATTATGATTCGACGTGAAAGGTACTCATCACCGGGTTTTGTTTTTGGGAGACACAAATAGGTGTCTACAGTTTTCTATAAATGTTTGTTTAATTTGCTTAGTCATGGAAATTTGGTTACATGAAGTAAAGTTTTGCGTGATTGTATTGTGTGTAATGTAGGAGGTGATTGCTGCTCAAGATTTAGCAGCTTGGGTTGATGTTTATTTGATGGCTACTGTTTATTTTAAGAAAAATATTAATTGGTATTGGCACAAACTAGAGTATTATTTGATTGTGGTTGTTTTTGTTTGTAATGATATTGATTTTGCTTCTTGGATTTGAAAAAGATCTCGAAAAGATGCTATTTTTGTTTTTGTTGGTGAATTGATTGGTATGATAGTTGATTTCTCTTTTTTCTTTGTGTATTAATTGAGTTTCTGTGTATTAGAATGAATTTTTAGAGTTGCTCTTTGTTTCCTTTGCTTTAATTTTCTATTTTTTAGAGTTCATGTTATCAGGTTTATGTAGCTACTATAACAAACTTATGTAGGTGTTTGGTCTAAGATGAGCACTAAACTATTTATAGAGATATCACACGTGAATGAAAGAACATTATTATCTATCATTCTGCCGGTTGAATTTTATGGTCAATGGATACTTGTAAATACAATGCTTTATTGGTTTATACTTTAACAAACTTATGTAGATGTTTGGTCTAAGATGATCACTAAACTAATTCAGTTACGCGCAACACCTAGCGCAATTTCTAGAGATGCGCTCGCGGAAGATTCAAAATTTTATAAAACTTGAATCGAATCTTACCATAAAACCGCGCGCAAGCCATTCAGTTGCGCTACCATAGCAGCGCAACTAAATCACTTGCACTAAGATGTCGCGCGCGACACCTGTTGCCACAGAATGCTTAAAAACCTTATTGCACCTATTCCCAATAAATAAGGGCTTAATACGAGGCTTAAACACAAAGAAATTAACCTAAAATCCAAACATAAACTCTTGTGAACTTGTGCTTCCAAACCCTCCTGTTCTAAACACTCACCCCACTTAATCTTTGTTACTACGGTAGAGGTTCCCGAATAAGAAGGAGTCCATAAGTGTTCTAAACAAAGATCTAGCAAAGAGAAGTGGTAAATTCCCGAGCACTTAGATAAATCACAATTACTTTTCTTGTTTAAAAGAACTTTAATGAATAAAAGTGTTGTTTGACCACTTTAAAAGGACATTTAAATAATTGATTCCACGTAGTATCTTGTGTTAAATAAGATTAGAATTGAATAATTAATTGATTGATTGATCACCTAAGACAAGGCGAATCTTGTTTATTTTTGCTCCTTTCATGAATTTGAATTAAGTAAAGAATAACGACTTTGCAATGTAATTCTTACGTGATTAATGCTTGTAAATAAAATCAACTAACTTAGTTTTAGGTATCGCGTTGCATATATTGTTTGGTGATGAAATTGTAAAAAAGAAAGAGCTAGTAGAGGTCGCGTTAGGGCTAGAATGGCGATTCTCCTTTAAAGGGAACGTTATTTTAGTACCCTCGCTCCCAAACTCATTTCTGGTTTATGTAGACCAATTTGGGCATATGTAAACTTGTGATTTGTGCAAAATATCCCATGAAGTCCACATGGGAGAAAGACATGAACGAGGTTTATGGATTTTTCCAAAACTCATTGGCGACTCCTACTTCTTTCTTATAATAAATGTGATGATTTCTTTCTTACTTGTTTCTTAAAGGTCCCCTAAACAGTTAGGAATTCAAATCCTAATACACCCTAACAAGTGAAAAGTCCTAGGCTTTTAAATGGCCTTGGGCATTTAAGGAAGGACTCCCTACGATGGGATCTCCCTCCTTACACAATTCGAAATGCTTTAATTGCGCCCAAAGTACTCGAATGAGTGAAGATTAGAGGAGGCGGCCCAGTTGGGACGAGACACCCCCTTTGAGTGGCAAATGTTTAGGGTAAAAAACGTACCCCAAGTACGTGGTCCAATCCCATAATGACTCGTGGCTCAATAATTGGGCAATACGCGTCACCATAGGAAGATGACACGTACTAAAAGCCAGAGATCAACTTAAAACAAATATGTCATAAATGCCTCCTTACATCACGAGGCTCAAAATACTAGAATGCCGCAAAACGGCGCCCCTTGAGGACACGTGTCCTTCAATGATTGTGTAACCAATCAATGGCCCTAAATTCTAGGTCAGTTACCCTAAAGGGCACAAATCCCCACCCCTATAAATACCCCAGTCATTGATGATGGGAAGAGAGGGTTGTGACAGAACATTCAATAGAACACTAAAAGCTCCAACTTCTCTCTACATTTATTCTGTTTTCGGTCACTAATTTGATCGTCGGAGGCAAACTCTGATCACTAGAGATTCCTGTTTATGCAGGTGTCCGATTCCCGTTCCCAGTCAGAGCGTGACCAGTATCCCTAGGGATTCCAAAAAACCCCGAATCAAATGGGACCCCACCAAAAATTAAACTTGTTTTCATGGTTTAGTGAAATCACAAACTCGAATGTACCATTTTTTGAAATGAGCGTTTGATTGGGTAGACGAATTATGAATCCCAGAGGGTTATGTCCATATTTAGAACATATTTGGGTTCGGAATAGTGAGAAATATTCAATTAGGAAAAAAAATCGAGCAAACAGTACTAGAATCAGTAAAAGTAAGAACGCAGATTTCTTGCTCGGTATTGGAAGAACGTAGCGCGAGACAACAGGGTCCATCGCGAGACAATAGCCCTGTCGCGCCAAAATATTACTATCGCGTCGTGACAGAACCATTGTAGTGCGATGGGCACTGTTCCTTAGTGCCAGTTCCTACATGCCTCAGTAGCTTTCTTTTGTTCTTAGAATTCCCAATTTTTTCAGCGCTTTTTCGATTCTTGTTGTAAAAGATATTTCGCAAATTTTTCTACATGTAAAAATCCTATGTTTTATACGTAATACGGATGGTCTATCCAATGCGGACCTTTTTTATGCTTATGTTGATAATGTCAATAAAGATTACGCACATGAACACTTAGAATGTTTCGCATCTCATCAACTCATTTTAAATTATTGCCAAAATAAATTTTAGTAATTAAAATAGAAATCCTCCCTAGTAAAGTTGCAAAAAACTTTAGGGAATTATTTCAAGTATCCCACAGTTAAGCCCCAATTTGATCATAAACTTAAGTATGTTGGCGTTCAAAGGGAAGGAAGCTAGAGCAAAAGAGCTGCCAACAAGTCTTAGGAACTTGAAAACCTTTACAGGGTGAAGGTTACAACCCTTAAAGATCCTAGAGATCACTAACTCCATGGTGGTATGGAACCATGACAAGATATTTGGGGATGAAGGTACAAATCAAACCTAAAAGAGATTGAATGTGCCCTAAAAAAAGGCCTCTACTTTATTTTTCTCATATTCATGTGCGCTTTCTAACTAACATACAATCATTATATTAATCCAAAACTTGTTTAATCTATGTTGGTTAAATGTTAATTCACAAACAAATATGTTATTAGCGATCACTTGAATTAAAATCATATTAGCCTAAATAAAATTATCAATTATCTTATTAAGCGTAATTACATGGCGAGACAACAGGGACCATCGCTAACTCCATTGGGGTCAATTATTAATTATTGAATATCACAAACAAATCTGTTCTTGGAGATCACTTGAATTTAAATATATCCTGCAGGAGAGGGTGTGATCAAGAAATACCAACAACATATCAAGAAACAATAATATTAATATAACAAATTATCATCATAAAAATGTATTCATTTTTAAAATAACCACCTGTTTATTTTTTATTTTTATTTTACCACCCCTTAAATTAAAAATTTACTTAGATTCCCACCCATTTTAAAATTTCGGTGGAATTCTGTTATGAGGACCCACCTAACGGCTAGGTACGGCTATGTCTAAGCATTACAATCAACCTTGTTTTCACTCCACCTCCCCCTTAAACTAGTTTATTGAGTACAAGACAACCTAAAACCAAAAGAAAACAACTAAAAAAACCAAAAGCTTGCCGTCTAAATTGCCACTACTATTGATGATCTTACTCCGGTCACCACTAAGAGTCGTTGGGTTGGGCCCACATATGAAAAATCCACCGGAACTTTAAAATGGGTGGTCATTTGAGTAGTTTTTTAATTTAAGGAGTGGTAATATAAAATAAAAAAATTAAAACAAGTGGTTATTTTAAAATGGATACATTTTTGGGTGGTAATTTAAAAAATTTCCTGAAAAAATTATTCAATCTCAAAGAATAATAATATCAGCAAGATCCTAGGAATGATACTAATAAGATTAATAACAACTCCTAGCATGTCACTAAACAATTAAGATCAAAGCTTTATCCTAACATGATACTAACATGATAGAAGAAATATGAAGCAACCAAACCACGATACTAGATACATACATGATATTCATAAAATTAGTTAATACCCTAAACATGATACTAAGAATCATAAAGACATCCTAACATGATACTAGGAATTAAAATAATCTAAGCATGATCCCTATAGATATAGTAATAAAACAACTTACTTTGTTGCCTCGTATTTCTTTCTATTAAAACAATACACACGTTAGTAATTTCAAGGAAAATATTAAAATAGTAAATCTAATAATATAATAGAATTAATATTTGGGATAAAACCCTTAGAAATTATCAACCTTTCACATCTAGGGCAAAGGCAAATTCGAGCTTGGCTAGGTGTGTCTACAAATCGTGAATGCCGTATTGTGTTTGTAAAAAGGCTAGGCTAGAAAGAGGGAAAAAGAACAAGCTATTACTTAAGAGAGAGAAGAGAATTAGATGATTGTTGATGATTAAAAACGGGGAATAACGACCCTATTTATAGAGAAAATAGTCTCAAAATGATCAGAAAAAGAACGAATTCGATTCGGAGTAAAAATGCTTCCATAGCGGCGTGATGAGATAGTTTTTTACGGATTTTGATTTTATCATATATTTTGATCCAAAAGTAGAAAAAAGTCATAAAATATGTCGTTAGATAGACTTTGAAGTCTAATTTCCAATATAATTAGAATCAGATTAAAATAATATATAAAATAAAAAATTTGGCCAAAGTAGTAGAAGGGTGTCAGCTTTGGATAGAGTTTCGTATTTCTTTCATATCTTTTGGTTATATCTCAAAATTAATATTATAATATATCATTGGAAATATAATTTCAATATCTATCCAACCATACACGATTTGGATAAAGATTATGAGGCACAAATATACTATATGACTTTGATTGAACATCTTTGATATCGAATAGAATTAGGACTTAAAAAAGGAAAGTTTAATTCCATTTAAACTCTTTAATATTATCTTTTAAAAAAGTATAATTAAGATTAGTGGACTCCCTACATGATTATTGGGTCACACATAAAACTCGTTTTTGGCCCAGTTTAGTATTTTGACCCTATCTTCCTTGTTATGACTCAGAATTGAATTTATAATATATCGTCGAAAATGTATTTTCAATCCACATCCAACAATACATTTATTGGACCCTGATTATTGAATGTACTAAACTTGATTGGACGTTTTTCATAAATAGAGTATGAAAAGAATTATTTTTGAAAACAGAAAGAAGATTTTTTATATAAAATGATCGAATTACAATACTTTTCATATTTCACCTTGTTTGATAATTAAATGTTGTGAAAGATATTCATCACAGGGTTTGGTTTTTGGGGAGATACAATTAGGTGTCTACAGGTTGCAAACGTTATGCTTGTAAACAAGCTGAATGGTACCAGGCGCATGCCTGTAGATTACATTGACTTGAACAAGGCATGTACAAAGGACAATTACCCGCTTCCTAAGATTGACAGGTTGGTCGACTCTAAATCCGGGCGTTCCTTGATTAGTTTTATGGATGCCTACTTAGGCTTCCATCAGAAACCCCTGTGAAAAAAAGATTAAAAGAAGACGACTTTCGTCTTTAATTAGGGGTTATTCTATTTTACTGTGATGTCACTTAGCTTGAAAAATACGCCTGCTACTTTCCAATGGATGATTAATATTGTCTTCATTAATCAAATTAGGAGGAATTTAGAGGCGTACATTGACGACATGATAGTCAAATCCAAGCAATAGGCGGGTCATTTTGCTACCTCCGAGAAACCTTCACCACACTCTAGCGGCAAAAGGTCATGCTTAATCCTAATAAGTGTGTCTTTAGTGTTGATTCTGGGAAGTTTCTCGGATGCCTGATTAATCAAAGTGGGATAGAGAATAACTTGCAGAAGATATAGGCGATGATAGACATGAAGTCACCTCGTACTGTAAGGGATGTCGAGAAATTTACCAGTTATCAGGCGGATTTGGGAGCTTCTTCAGCCGGTCATGTAACAAGTGCTTCTATTTCTTCCGGGCGATCAGAACTAAAACAAGGTTTGAATTGGAAGATCATGCTAAGGAAGCATTTTAGAAATTGAAAGAACATTTACGCTCTTTACCAAGGCTTGTTAGCCCTCTTCTCAAAGATACGCTTTACATATACTTAGCCGTTTCAGATCATGCCCTCAGTTCTGTTCTCCCTACTGAAAGAGACGAAATTTAGTCCCCGATCTATTTCATTAGCCATGTACCCAGAAATGCTGAACTATGGTACCCCATGATTAAAAAACTTGGCCTTGCTCTTTACATGGCTGTCAAGAATTAAAACCCTACTTCTTTGCACATCCGGTTGTAGTTTGTACACACCTACCTCTCAATCGGCCAATGACAACTTGGAGTCATCCAGTAGGATGCTCAAATAGGCAATGAAGAATCAGGTGTTTGACAACTTCATTATTTAAATGATAAGGCTTGTTGCATCGGACAATCTTCATCAGGTTTAGAAATTCTATGTAGACGGGAGCTCTACCAAGAACGGTTGCGGTGCAAGCATAATTTATTAGTCTCCTAAGAGGGACAAGTATGAGTATGTACTACGGTTCAAGTTTAAGGCCTCAAAATACAAGGTAGAATATGAAGTCGTGTTGGCAAGTATCCGCATGTGTAAGGCGACAGGGGCAACAAAAATTGATGTCTGCTCTGATTTAAAGTTGGTCGTAAGCCACTACTGTTTTGGGGTTTTCTAATGTCCTGCGGGAGAGTTACAGTTCCGAGATTGGATGACAAATAAGCGGGTGCCACGTGGCAAGCCCTGACAGTTCCAATTGAGGGACACTTGGCAGGACCTGATTGGCCCACGTGGCGCATTCCGATTGGTGGGAGAAAAATACCCTAATCATTTGCCCCTCACAGGTGGCACGTGACTGGTCACGTGTTACCTGTGACAGGTGTCGCACTGTACCAGGCGACGGCCTGCTACAGGTGTCACTCGGCGAAAGGCCGAGAGATTCTCCCGCCCAAATTATGAATTCTGGAAGTGACCCTTCGCCTTCTCACTTCGCCTATATATAAGGGAGTGTTGACTTCAGTCATTCACACTTGAGAACTTTGTGAGAGAACATTCGGACCCCTGAACTTGCTCTGACATTTTGGACTCTTTCTGCCTACCGCCTGCTCTGACAAGCCGACTGCAAAGGATTTTCAGAACTTCATCAACCGTCACTCGTTCAGGTAACCGTCGGTTCTCTTACTCTTAATTTTCTCTTTATTCTTTTTTGAAATGGCACCACGGAAGCACACGACACGACCTAGGTTAGTGATCAGCCGGTCACCGGGGACGGCTGAATCTAGGACTAGGAGTGCCGCCTGCCCTTTTCTGGACCCATCTTTGCCCTTTATACAAAGTCCGACTGTATCTGTGTCTATGCAGAGCATGATGGCCAGAACAAAAAAGACTCTCAGGATCTCAAATTCAGACGGCTCCTCCCACAAGGTGCCAATTAGTGAAACATCTGACCAGGCGCCAGATGCGAAAGTGAAACAAATCCGGCAGTTCTTAGGGAGGAGTCAAAGTGACCCCTTCCCTTTTTACAGTTGACAATTCTTCATTCTCTCCTGCTCCTTTTAAAGGAGAGGAGGCGGGCCCCTCCGGGAGAGGGGAGGAGTCGTCCTCTTCGGACTCGTCAGAGGACGATTCCGAGTCTAGCTCTTCTGGCCATGCTTCTTTGGACACAGAAGAGAAAAACAGTCGCCTGCAAGAGGCGAGGCTTTCTCACGCAATTGAGAAGGGGGACGATTGGGCGGAGCCATCCGCCTCTTACCGAGAGCAAAATACCCCCTACTACTGCACGGTACCTCGGGGCCGGATCACGACCATGCAAGAGAAAGTGGAGAGCTTTATCGCAAACCACATAATGGGCCCCGACTTTTTAGTGTTTGTGCCGGATCCAGAAGACACAGTCGTCTGGCCGGCTGGTACCAGATATGATAGCGCCTGCTCTGGCTGCTACGAGGCGGCCATCAAGGCTGGGCTGCGCTTCCCACTACATCCGGCTGTTCAGCGGATCTTGGCAGTTAGCCCTGAACTCCTGGGTCAATGTACTCGCCTATGTGGCCGGGTGCGAACTGCACGGGGTGGAGCCGAGCTTCGAGGCTTTCGCCCACATGAACTACCTCAGCCGGACCCCTAAGGTAGGCGGTACCGGCTGGTATCAATTGACGAGCCACAGGGGCTACCTCATGACGAGAGGTAAAGCAAACAAATGGAAGGACTGGCGGAGCACCTTCCTCATCATTGAGAGTTCAGACACAGAGCTAAACAAGCGCTTCAACAGGTGGAACAGGAATCCGCCCCTTCTTGCGAGCGGCTGCAGCATGTCGCTTGTTCCCCCCAAGGCTAAGAAAGAGATCCTAGATAAAGGACTCTTCAAAGTAGAGTCGAAGGTGAACTCTACTTCAGGGGTACGAGAGCAAGTACCCATGCACTGCGTCCCGAGCTTCGAATAGCTCTACGACGAGTACTTTTTGGCCGCCTGTGGCCTCAGCAGTCGGTGCTCAAGAGGTAGCCGACCTGTCGAATACTCTGTTGTTCCATGCATTTCTTGTTATGACTTTTATTAAATTTGCTATTTGTTTTTGCAGCGGACGCCATGAGCAAAATTACCGCCTCCAAGACTGCGGCGGCCATGTTGCGGGCCTCCATCATGCAACAAGCTTCAACCGACTCCCCCAACAAGGGGGCACCCTTGGTGGGCTTCGAACCTTTCACCCTCTTTTTGGAGTTGTTTATGCATATACTGACTTCTTCTTTTTTAGACGGGCGCTCCAAGAGCTTCTTCTTCCCAACAGCCGGACCCTAAGTCCCGGAGGACGACTGTTACGAGCTCTCCTTGTTCTGCCAGGAAACATGCGGCGGCTGAGAAACAGCCGGCCACTTCTTCTAAAACTCCAGCTGGGCCGCCTAGAAGTATGAAGTTGTCCTTGTAAATTTTAGACTTGCTCCCTTTTTTACTAGGTCGAATCCGTTTGTTTATGCTTGATGCAGCCGGCCCTCAGGGGCCTGACTTGGTCGAGGTGGCCAAGTCTATGATCAAGGTCGTTCCTCCAGCTGAAAGGGAGGCGGTCAGGGGTGTCGGCACCCTTGACCTAGACGGGATTGCAGGGGTCCTTACTGAGGTATACTTAGCATATTTTTGAGTATTTGAATTCCAAGACGCCTGTTTTCTTTTTTGTTTGGAAACTGACGCCTGTTCCCCTTTTTACTTAGGCCCTGCTCCGAGTGAACGGCCTTCGCAAGCCGCTTGACCGGAAGAACAAAGAGGTAAAGGCTGCAAAAGCTATGGCCGCCTCTGACTGTGATAAGGCAATGTTTCAAATTGCCCAAAATGAAGTTCTGACCATTGATATTCTTTATTATCAGGCGCAGGCTACCGCCGCTACCCGGGCTCAGTTAGAGGCGGCCTAGAAGAGGAATAGCGAGCTGGAGGCGACCATCAACAATCTCAAGGCCGAGCTGAGACCTCTTCGCCAAAAGATGTCCTCATACGAAACCTTGGAGAAATCCTTGGCGAGCGTAAAGGTACGCCTGGTGACCCAGGAGAAGAGTCTTACTCAGGAGCTCTCGGAAAAGGCCGAGCAAGAAAAGAAAGAGCTGGTCCGGGAGATGATGAAAGACTCTGCTCAAACCCAGCGCATGACTTGGGGCCGCCTCTTCCCCAATGCCGACTTTCCCTCATGGGAAAAAACGTACCGCCAGTGTTCTGATATATATAATCAAGAGATCCTGGCGGCTGCTGAGGAAGAGGCGTTGGAGAGAGGAGGAGGAGCCGGTAGTGGCGCTTGTGCCGCTTGGGGGTAATGCATCAAAAAAGGATGCAGCTGAAGCCGAGTCCAGCAAGAAGAGTGTTGACCAGGCGGCAGCTGCTAATATTGAAGATCTGCCCCCTTCTTAAGTTTTATGTCTTCTTTCCACGGCCTGCGTGCCGTTTGCTTTGTATTTACCCGGCTAGGGGGCCGGGGCTCTGAATATTTTGTCGGTCTTTAATGACCGACTTCTTTTTAATGATTTTTTTGTTTTGCTTCAAATTTGTTCAAGTATTCTGATATCCAATTGTACACTATACCGACTGTTTTACATGGCCGATAGTTGTAGATAGGTACGGATAGTTAGTCACGCCGCCTATGCCCCTAGACGACTGGTTGTCTGTTTCCAGGCTAGACGATCATTCGACCATTTATCCAATCGGTATTCGAACCATTTTAAAGACTGGATCCCCTTTAGGCAGGCGGTCCTGTCATTTGTAAAATTAACCAAGTAAGAAAGTGGTTTGACCAAGTAAACATGATTGTTACCTAGTCGCCAAGTAACTGAGTAGTAGAGGTATCAAGCGGTGGGTACCGGTTGTTCCCCTTTATTCGCCAATGTTTGTTGGCTTTTAACTCATAGGTTGTTAACCTAGCAGGAGTAGTGGTTGAGAGCCCCTGTTTGCTAAAAACAGGCGGACGACTCATACCTTTTAGGCTCCATACTAAGTTTGAGAGAGTGACTATGAGTTAACTTTGGTGTTACTCAGTCGTCGTCACTCCTGCTTGAGTAGTAAAGGTACCAGGCGGCGGAGGCCGATTGAACCTTTTGATTCGCCAATGTTTGTTGGCTATTAACTCAAGAGGTACCCCCTGCATTTATCCCAAGTAATACAGGCGGTCATTTGACTCAGATGTCAACTGCTACCACTGGTTTGGTTAGTGATAAGAGTTATCCTTGTCTCATAAACGGCTACGTGGTTGCCCTTGGGGACAGTCGTATAGGTGTCGTGTAATTAGTTTATAGAGCAATGTTCCACCCAAAAGGGAGCTGCTCTCTGCGACGAATTTCATCCGGAGGGATGCCGCCGGACGCCTGCTATGATGTTGGGACAGGTCGTATTAGTTTTGAAGATTTGATTAGTTGGCTTGGCGCCTGGTCTGATCATTCGGCCTGTGGCCTTGGTTAGTTCTTGGTGAACGTAGGTGCTAAGTAGAAGGAGGGTAGCCGCCTGTTAGGCACAGGGTCGGCAAGGCCCTGATCATTTTTAGTTAAGGGGGGTGGCCGTGTGTTTGGAACCAGTCGGCCCCCTTTTATGGAGAGTAGCCGACTATATGTCCAGACGGCATGCCCCTATGGAGAGTAAAAAACTCAATGGAGAGTAGCCGACTGTAAAGGTACAGACGACATGCCCCTCTGAAGATAGAGTAAAATACTCTATGGAGAGTAGCCGACTGTAAAGGTACAGACGGCATGCCCCTCTGAAGATAGAGTAAAATACTCTATGGAGAGTAGCCGACTGTAAAGGTACAGACGGCATGCCCCTCTGAAGATAGAGTAAAATACTCTATGGAGAGTAGCCGATTGTAAAGGTACAGACGGCATGCCCCTCTGAAGAGAAAATTAAACATGGAGAGTAGCCGACTGTTTGTTAGTAGGTGTGCCCCTCTTAGTACAAAATTGAATATTAAGTACGCAAACTTTTATTAAGTAGCCCTTGACTATTTACATTATTCAAAAGAAATATTTCTTAAGATTATCTACATTCCAAGTTCGAGGCAACGGTTGTCCGTCTGGTGTTCCCAGACGGTAGGTACCGTCCCTGACCTCTTCACAGATTCGGTAGGGTCCTTCCCAGTTGGGAGTTAGTTTTCCAGACTCATTAGCCCTTCCAACTGCTTCCATTTTTCTAAGTACAAAGTCCCCACTTTGAGTGGACGCCTGTGTACTTTTTTGTTGTATTTTCTAGTCATTCTCAGGCGGTAAATTTCATGGCGCAAGACAGCATTGCCCCTCCTTTCAGGAAGTGAGTCTAATGCCAGGCGCATGGCTTCCCAGTTTGCCTCTTCGTCATATAGCATTACTCGAAGAGTCGGCTCGTAGTGTTCTATTGGAAGAACAGCTTCCGCACCATAAGTTAGGAGGAATGGAGTTTCTCCAGTCGCCCCTTTTTCAGTCGTCCTAATGGCCCAGAGAACATGTGGTAATTCATCTGCCCATAGGCCGCCTGCTCGTTCAATCTTTTTCTTGAGACCGTCTGAGATGATTTTATTAAAGGCTTCTACCTGGCCGTTTGCTTGTGGACGGCCGACAGATGCAAAGTAGTTTGCAATTCCTTGGTCACCCAACCAGCTTTTGAGAACAAGCGTCTTAAATTGGGGACCATTATCAAAAACCATAGACATGGGAACCCCGAACCGAGTGATGACATTTTTCCAAATGAATGAAATTACATCCTTCGTCTTGATTCCCTTTACAGCCTCCGCCTCTACCCATTTAGTGAAGTAGTCGACGGCAACAAGTATGTACCTCCTTCCGCCTGTAGCAGGCGTATATGGACCCAGAATATCCATGCCCCACTTAGCAAACGGTAGTAGGCTATGAATGGTAGTGAGGTAAGTAGCCGGACGGTGAATTAGCTTGCCAAACCTTTGGCACTTGTCACATTTTTTCACCATCTCCATTGCATATGCTTCTAAAGTAGGCCAAAAGTAGCCCTGCCGCCTTGCCCGTTGAGCAAGCGTCCTACCGCCTATATGGGAAGCATAGTAACCAGAGTGAAGATCGTCTAGTATCTCTCGTCCCTTTTCTGGAGTAACACACTTTAAGAAGGGTTGAAGGTACCCCCTTTTGTGAAGTTCTCCCTTTATTATTTCAAAACTGGTTGCTCGTTTTTTCAGTGCTGCCGCCTGTTGATCATCCGGCAGGGTACCATTTGCCAGATATGCCCTGATTGGATCCATCCAGGTTGAGCTTCTGTCTAGGATTCCAATAGGGTCTTCCTCGATGCTTCTCTTCTCCATTACTTCCCAAAAAAACAGTTCGAGGAGTATCAGAGGAGGCGGATGATGCTAATTTTGACAGTGCATCCGCCTGGTTGTTTTCTGATCTCGGCACTTGGATCAGATGGAAATCCTCAAGGGAGCCGACTGCTTGTCGGACCGCCTGTAAATACTTGATCATGGCCGGATGGGTTGCTTCGTATTCGCCATTGTACTGACTCACTAACAATTGTGAATCGGAACAGGCGTCTATTTTTCTTGCCCCCGCCGCCTTGCACTTGCGGATTCCGGCTAGTAAAGCTTCATATTCTGCCTCATTGTTTGAGGCCTGAAAACTGAAGCGTAGAGCATACTCGTACCTGTCGCCCTCCGGCGACTGACATATGACGCCTGCTCCACAACCATTTGAAGTAGAGCTTCCGTCCACATATACCTTCCAGACTTGGTCTGGAACTTGAGAGTTAGGGGGACGAGTCATCTCAACAATAATGTCATCAAAGGCTTGCCCCTTCACTGCTTTTCTAGGCTCGAAAGTAACTTCGAGGCTCTGAATTTCTATGGCCCATTTGATCATTCGGTCTGACAACTCCATGATGGTCAGTGGCCGCTTGATAGGTTGGTCTGTATACACGACGACTGCATGTGCCAAAAAGTAGGGCTTCAATTTTTTAACAGCCATGAAGAGTGCAAGACAAAATTTCTCCATTAAGGGATACCTCAACTAGGCATTTTTCAGTACGTGACTAACAAAGTAGACCGGGAGCTGACAACCGTCTCTTTTAGCAAGGAGAACAGCGCTTAACGCATGATCAGAGACGACCAGGTACATGTAGAGTACTTCTTTGGGCAAAGGGCTGACCAGCCTCGGCAAGGAATTCAATTTCTGGAAGGCTGCCTCAGCATCCGGCCCCCATTCAAACCTTGCCTTTTTCTTAATTGCCTGGAAAAAGTATAGGCATTTGTCGCCTGATCGGCTTAGAAATCTTCCCAAGGCCGCCAGACAACCTGTTAACTTCTGAACCTCTCGGATGGTACGAGGCGACTGCATGTCAATGACCGCCTGCACCTTCTCAGGGTTCTCCTCTATTCCTCTCTAATTGATAAGGAATCCGAGAAATTTCCCGGACTCAACTCCAAAGACACATTTCTTGGGATTGAACATGACATGGTGCCGCCTGAGTGTGGCGAAAGTTTCTCGGAGGTCCGACAGATGATCTTTCTGAAGTTTAGTCTTGACAATAATATCATCAATGTATGCCTCGACGTTTCTCCCAATCTGATCAAAGAACACAGTGTTTATCATTCGTTGGAAGGTAGCCGGGGCATTCTTAAGACCAAACGACATGACCGTGTAACAGTATAACCCCTGATCAGTGACGAAGGCCGTCTTCTCCTGATCTTTCTTCCATAAAGGAATTTGATGGAAACCAGAGTAGGCGTCCATAAAGCTCATCAAAGCATGGTCGGCTGTTGAGTCGACCAGGTTATCAATTTTAGGCAGAAGGTAACTGTCTTTGGGGCACGCCTTGTTTAAGTCTGTGTAGTCTACACACATTCGCCAGGTGCCATTCGGCTTATTAACAAGCACCACATTTGCAACCCAGTCTGGGAAGTAACATTGCCGAATGAACCCTACATCAAGTAATTTTTCTACTTCGGCAGCTGCCGCCTGACTTCTTTCTTCGCCATGGTTCCGCTTCTTCTGCTGTACCAGCTTCTTTTTCGGATCCACGGCCAGTTTATTTACCGCCAGATCAGGACTAATGCCTGGCATTTCATGGACTTCGAATGCAAAGATGTCCTTGTATTCTTTCAATAGTTTGTGAAAGTCGTCACCTAGGACTCTCAGAGCAGTCGTCCCAACTTTGACTGTTCGGTCAGGACGCGAGTCGTCTAGGATCAGATCAGTATGTTCACCAGCCGGCTGAGGGCGGAATTCATCCGACCGCTCCTCTGCCAATGATTGCTATTTTTTGTCCTTTCGTGCGGCCCCTGTCTGGGATGCCTTCCTCTTCTTGCCGCCTGCTTCTTGAACAGGCGCACTCTCCTTGACATTGTCAAGGTCTGTTTTTCCACCACTTGACCCAGTGGCCATAACAGTGGGCTTGACATCCGAGAGATAGCACTCTCGGGCCATCCTCTGATCTCCCCTTAAGGACCCGACTGTTCCATTATCCCTCTCAAACTTGAGCAACATAAGAGATGGGATTATAACAGCCTTGAAACTATTCAGGGTTGGTCGTCCCAGAATCATGTTGTAAGCCGAGAGTTCTTCTACTACCAGGAACCGGACTACCATGTGTCGTCCTTCCCCTTTTTCGCCTAGGCGGATGGGTAAATCCACTCATCCCACTGGGTGGACGACTCCTCCTCCAAACCCTACTAAAGGGTGGGAGGCCGGATGTATGCAATCAGTATGATATTTTAGTTTCGACAGACATTTGCTACTGATGAGATCTGAGGAGCTTCCGGTATCTATGAGGATTCGGCCAACTCTCTGGTTGGCCACTTTACATTCAATAACGATAGGGTCGTCATGCAGCCCTCTTACCCCTCCTAGATCTTCTTCAGTGATGACAATCTCAGGAAATGAATATTTGGAGGGCCGTTCTTGGTGAACGGAATTTACATCGAGCCGTCTGATATTGTCTTTGTTGCCCCTAATAGTGGGGCCGCCTCCTGAGAAGCCGCCTGCAATGGTGTAGACGACTGCATCATCTGTATCGGAGCTGTCAGCCTGTTGATTCTTTTTGGTCGACTGCTTTTTTGAGGAAGTGTTCCTCGTAGATTTCTTGACATAAGTGTCAAGATCACCTTGTTCAGCTAGGCGGTCCAGATACCGCATGAGACTGATGCATTCATTGGTGTGATGACCAACATCTTCATGATAAGCACATAATTTATCTTGGTTCCGGTTGTTTGCAGAACCCTTCATGGGGACCGGCTTCTCAATTGAGATCCGTCCCTTGATTTCCTTTAGGATAAACTGGCTATCCATGTTAAACGCATACTTTGGGGAGTATGGTTTGAATTCTTTTTTCTTTTTCTGGGCCGGCTGTTTAGAGGAATCAGCCGCCCAGACCTCTTTTCTTTTCTCGTCTTTGTTTGACGACTGTTTCTGTCGTCCTTCTCTTTTGTCGAACCTTTTCCCGTCCGACTGTTTTCCCGTACTACAAAGATCAATCGCCTGTATATAGGCTTCCGCTTCAATCAAGGCCTCTTGAAGAGTCGCCACCCTCTTTCGGACCAAATCAAATTTGATGGTCGACCCGTCTTTGAGACCTATGAAAAAGTCAGTATAGGCTACTTCATCCGGTAACCCTTGAATCTGTATTCTCATCAGGTTAAACCGCCTAATGTAAGAACGAAGCCCCTCCTTCTCGCCCTGTTGAATTGTTCCTAAATCAAGGGTCGTCTTCTTCGCAGGGATGTTCATGGCGAAGTTGGAGGTGAATAAGTAAGCAAGCGTCCTGAAGTTATTTACACAACCAGTCGGCAGGTTGCCGAACCATTGTTGTGCGATTCCTCTGAGAGTCGCTGGGAAACACTTGCACCAGGTGGGATCATCCAACCCTTGAAGGTACATCAGGTTGGTGAATGCCATCAGATGGTCTTCTGGGTTAGTAGTGCCGTCATAGGCGCCTACTAATACATTTTTCACTTTGGCCGGCTGAGCGGCTTCAGTAATTTCCTTGGAGAAGGCCGACGGCTGTTCACCAAGTCTAAGCAACCGTAGCTGCCAGTCCATAGGTTGGACATTTTTTGCTGCATGTCCACCAAACGGAGGTGGCTGTAAGAAATATTGTTGTTGCGGTACAAACGGTAAGTTTGGTACCGCCTGGTCGCTATGATAACCGGACTGACGGGAGGTGCCGCCTGACTGACTCTCATGATACGACTGAGTATGCCTCATCGAGGTATTTCGCAGACTGTCTTGGAAGTTTGAAGTAGAGGCCGACTCTGACAATCGGTCACTCTTCTTCTGCTCTAGCAGTAGCCGAGCGTCTGTGTATGTTTTTCTCGACCCGTCCGCCTGAATATGACGAACAGGTTTCCTAGTTCCTGGAGTAGGAAAACGGTATTTTGTGAAATCAAGGGCAGTCGGCTCCCGCTTCCTACATTTAGGATGAGGAGTCGCCTTTCGCCCTTGAACTGGCTTCCTCTTCTGTGAAGTGGAGGGTTTCTTAGCCGACTGCTCCTTGTCCAGAGCAGGCGGCTTCTGTTTGATCAACTCTTGAATTTCTCCCTTGAAGTCCCTCATGAAGGTCATGAGTTCGTTCCTTGTGATGGGAGCAGACCCATCAGTCGGCTGCTGCCGAACAGGCGGTGCGCCTGCTGGCTCACTTCCAGTTTGAAGATGTTCCCGTTCTCTCCTTTCGGTCTGACGGGTACGTCGGGCCCTTAGGGTCCCGTCTGAAGCTGTGTGAGCTTCAACTTCAAATTCATTCTCAGTGTCGTGGTCCGACTGAACTTGAGGGTCGTCTAGGGGACGCCTCTCTTCAGGAGTCGGTACAAACGTGGATGCCATCTCAGAAGTACTCTCCCCACAGACGGCGCCAAATGTTTTGGGGTTTTCTAATGTCCTGCGGGAGAGTTACAATTCCGAGACTGGAACCGGACGCCTGTACCTGCAAAACAACGGAGACTCCTGGTGGTGGGAGCTCCGCCTACAATGGTCAAGTTAGTACTTGATTATGGAGTAATTAATGCGGAAATTAAAGTGATTGGGTCTTTCTAGGTGAGAGTGTTTAATGTAGGTAATCTGCTTTTTTAGCGTGATCAGCCTGTTATTCATGTAATCTCCCTTAATGAGGATTAAGGGAGGTATTTATAACCTTGGGAAACGTGCTAATCCTAGGTTTAGGTTAACCTAGGGCTGATTGGGCTTCCCTCGGAAGTTGGGCCTGGGTGGCCGGTTTCTCCATTAGGCATGGAGTATGCCACGTGTCATGACATAATAGGTCCAAGGTGGACAAATAAGCGGGTGCCACGTGGCAAGCCCTGACAGTTCCAACTGAGGGACACTTGGCAGGACCTTATTGGCCCACGTGGCGCATTCCGATTGGTGGGAGAAAAATCCCCTAATCAAATACCATGGTGGGTATGAAGCCACCCGTTCGTCTATGATCAAGTACCTTCAGCAAGTCAAAACTAAAGCTAGGGAACTTGAAGAATTTCACCTGAGTCAAGTGCCCAGATCTGAAAACAATCAGGCGTATGCACTGTCAAAATTGGCATCCTCCGCCTCCTGTGATATGCCTTGGTCAGCTTTATGAAAGTTATAGATTAACAAAGTATTACTAAAGAATAGCCTATTAGAGTACTTTACCGAGCTCCACCTGAATGGATGGCATCTGGGCTTACCTCCATGACAACACGGTGCCTGACTCACCACTAGAAGCGTTTATCTAGAAGAAACAAGCTGCAAACTTCAGGATAGGAAACGAAGAACTCTTGAAGACAAGTTTCTTAAAGACTTTGTTAAAGTGTGTTACCCCAGAGACGGGGCAAGGAGTTCTCAAAGAATTACATACAGGATACTGCGCCTCTCACATGGGCGGCAAATCCTTGGCTATTTGGGCTGGACGACAGGGTTATTTCTGGCCCACTCTTAAGTTAGAAGGCATGAATATGGTAAAAAAAAATGTGACAAATTTCAAAGGTTTGACAAGCTCATCTATCAATCGGCCAATAACCGGAAAGCAATTCATAGGCAAGTCCCGTTTGCTAAATGGGGCATGGACATCTTGGGATCATATACGCATGCACTAGGCGCGCAAAATGATACATTCTGGTGGATGTGGATTATTCCACTCAGTGGGTTGAGGCAGGGGCGGTTAAAAATATTAAGACTAAGGGTGTCATCTCTTTCATTTGGAAGAAAATCATCTCCCGGTTTGAGGTACTTATGTTTTTCGTTTTTTTCACAATAGCCCTTACTTCAAAACGCCTCAGCTCAAAACTTAGTTGGGAGATCAAGGGATCTTGCATTATTTTCCATCAGTCGACCGATCCCAAGAAAATGGCAAATTTCAAGCCTTTAACAAACTCATCTCAACCAGCATTAAAATAAAATAGAAAGAGCTGGTGGTTTATGGGTAGAAGAGTTATTTCACGACCTATGGGACATCCGGACAACTAAAGGGGCAATCGGTGAAACGCCATTTCTCGTGGTAAAAAATGCTAAAGTCGTCTTTCCCATCGAGCATTATGAACCGAATCTATGAGTCATGCTATACGATGAAGAGGCAAATTGGGAGGCCATGTCGCTAGCAATGGACTTACTTACGAAACACAGGGGCAATGCCGCCTTACGTCATGAGATTTACTGTCTTAGATTGACCCCTACCTACAACAAAAGGGTTCACAAATGGCCCCTGAAAGAGGGTGACTTAGTGTTACAGAAAATGGAGGTAGGCCCAATTCCGTTGAATAATGAGGAAGTTATGGCCCAAATATTAAATGAGTTTTATGGGAGACCTAATGATCAATTGGAGGGTCCATTAATTATCAATTTTAAAGTCATTAAGAATTACTTTAATTTTCTAGAATAGTCTAGAAGGTTATTATAAGTTTTAAAGAGATTAGGATTAATAATTGTATTTTTATATATTTTAAGAAAAAATAAAGAATTTTAGTTGAAATAAAACAAGTGTTTTAAAGAGATTTAGACTGATTTAATTTTTAATGATAAAGTACGGACTCTAATTATCCAATTATATTGGAAAAAGGACTTCGTATGACAAAACATTGTCCCACAACTATAGGCGTCGTTTAAAGTGCGCCTACGTTAAATCATGTTGTGAATATGCTTGGCACTCAAAGGAAGTGGGAATTGACATTATACAATCAGGGACAAGGAAAGATGGGATACAACAACAAGTTTTAAGGAACTTGTAAACCATTCACGGAACATAAAAGGCAACCATGATAAACGGACAACGATGGGCAACAACAATTGACCCGTGAAGGTTACACCCCATTCATAATCCATGAGATTACTAACTCCATATGGTTCTTAACAACAAAAGGAGGATCGGGGATGATGGTACGAAGTGAGTCATGATGTCACATTCGCCCGTATTGGCCTCTACTCGATTCTTATAGTGAAAAGTGATTCATGCGATCTCAAAGGCATGCAAACAAAATATTTAATTTGCTCAAAACTATTATTATGATAAATTGGTTGAATATTAGTGCAACATATAATTCTAAAATATTATTATCACTTGGTTAAATAACAAGATTAAAAAAGAACCTAAATCGGTCATCCAAATTCTTATGATGCGTGAGTTTCAATTACATATTCCCTTTAAACATGCAATATGGTGATCAATAAATTTGATAATATAATAAACATCATATTAGAAGCAATTTAGCAAAAAATTGTTAGTCAAATCAAATATAAATAAACCTAATCATGATACTAGCAACAAGAATAAAAATAAGAGTAATTAAGTGATTAATTACTTACTTTCAACGTTTCCTTGAATTACTACATCATGAATAAACTATTAGTAACTTCAATAAATATATAAATCAAATTGAAACAATTAAATTAATTAAAAAGTACTCCCTCTATCCATAAATTACATTCATGGTTTCTATTTTAGGTATTCCAAAACTACATTCCTCCTTTCCAATTTCAGTCAGTTTTTTTTTTTTCAAAATATCCCAAATCAACTCTCTTTTTCTGTTGTATATTTAATGTTTTCTCACTCTTACTATCCTAATCGCTCTCTTATTATTTCTCTCCATCATTTTTCTCAAGTTTGTACTTCCCATACCTAATGAATTTGCATGATTAGTTCTTAATTTTTAATTAAAAGCATGTTATCAGTCCTCTTTTTTTGCAAAGGATTGATGACATGGAATCATTAATCTATCTTTGTTTTACTCAAATACATCATTTAATGTTTTGTATTTCCCAATAAAATATTTCATTATTGTTATTTGTCTTATTGTTTCCTCTTTAATTCCCGTGTAATTTTCCAAACAAGAATGTAATTTAGGGACGGAGGGAGTAGAGTTGATTTGGTCCAAACCCTAAGTTAATTATACCTTTCTCGCCTTTGTTTAAGGTCAGAACCTCGGGTTAAGTATGGACTCTTTGGAGTGCTTAGGGGAAATATTATGGAATAATAGGGAGGCTAGTTGATAATTGAAAAAGGTGCTTAGGGGAAAGAAGAGAATGATTTTTCGGTCAAGCTTGTTGATAATTGAAAAAGGTGTGATATGAACTCTTATTATAATGAAAAAAGAAGGGTCGAAAAATTAAGAAAATATAAGAATTCGAATCGGAATAAAACTCTTGCGATAGAAAATAATTTTTGCGTTTTTTTATCATATTTTTTTTTCCAGAAACTGGAATAACATAAATAATATGTCATTGGAAAGCTCTTAAAATATAATTTCTAACATATTAAAATTATATTAAAATATTTTTTAGAATAAAAGATATGGACGAAAAAGTGAGACGGTGCCAGTTTTGGATAGAGTTTGGTATTTCATTCATATCTTTTTTGTTATAGTTCAAATTAATATTATAATGTATCATTGGAATTATAACTTCAAGGGCTATCCAACCATCTAAAATTTGGATAAAACTATGAGGCAAAAAAAATTATATCTTACTATCTTTGAACGTCTTTCAATTTGAAAAGAATTAGGACTTTCAAAAAGAAAAGTTTTATTCAATTTCAAACTCTTTATTCTTATCTTTTAAAAAAATAATTAAGATCTTTTAGAAACTGATAGTAGCTTCCAATTAATCCTAATTGGTTTAGGAATGGGATTAAAGATTTTGGACCCTCCACATGATCATTGGGTCGTAGGTAAGATGTGCTTATGTTCGGTTTGGGCTCAATTTAGTATTTTGGCCATAACTTATTCGTTATAACACAGATTTGGGCTTATAATATATAGTTGGAAAGCTCTTTTCAAGTCTTTTCAAGACCCATCAAACTTTCCAATCATTGGACTCCGATTATGGACCAAAATAAACTGGAATAAAGTTCTTATAAAAAGGACACGAAATGAATGATTTTAAAGGATATGAAATGAATTATTGTGGGTTTAAAGGCACGAAAAGAGGAAAATAAGTTATGGTTTGGGGAAATAGGCTAGGAATTGGGTTGGTTATGAAATGTATTAGGATTAAATATGGATTTAAGCACTCAAAAGATTAAATACTCAACCCGACCAATAATGGCGGTGAAAGGTTATTTATCATCGGGCTAAGTTTTGGGGAGACATTTTTAGGTGTCTATAGAAGCCCCCACTTTGACTGGTTTTGTGGAAACGTTAGTTTCTAAAATGATAGTCAATGTAGTCGATAGGGACGGAGTATGATTTAAGACGTTTTGCGATCCTAAATCACTCTGTATACGCTGATACCTATTGAAAAAATGTTAGTCCCACAGATAAAAGAGCAAAGGGATAAATTGCGTATCTGACACAAGTTTATCGGTGACAAATGATTTTTGTAGATTCCTATAATTGAAAGAATCCACTGAATGACATTTTATTGAGATACTTTCCATGCCTGAGGAAAGTTGATTGATAAGTTTGGTAGCTTTCTATGCTTGAAGAAATCTATCGGATGATACATTCCATGCTTGAGGAAAGTCGATATATGAATTTGGCGGCTTTCTATGATTGAAGAAATCAACCAGATAATACTTTCCATGCTTGAGGAAAGTCAACAGATGATTTTGGCATTTTTCTATGTTTGAAGAAATCCACTGAATAATACTTTTCATGCTTAAGGAAAGTAGATAAATGATTTTGGCGGTTTTCTATGCTTGAAGAAACCCACTGGTTGAGATACTTTCCATGCTTGAGAAAAGTCGATAGATGATATAATCGCAGACTTCTTTGTCAGGAGAGGTGGCAACGGCCGACAATTTTCCATGCTTGAGGAAAAACTTGTCTAATGATGAGATTGCAAGTCTCTATGTAACGAGAACCTTAAACCGTGAATCCTCTTCTCTTGGGAGATGATCACTAAAATGATGATGGTTCGATTATCCCCGAACGTGGGCTGTAGATGGTTCGCTTGTTCCAAAACGTGGGCTGTAGATGGTACGCTTGTCCCCGGACGTGGGATGTAGATGGTTCGCTTTTCCCCAAACGTGGGCTGTAGATAGTTCGCTTGTCCCCGAACGTGGGCTGTAGATGGTTCGCTTGTCCCCAAACGTTGGTTGTAGATGGTTTGCTAGTCCTCGAACGTGGGCTATCATTGAGAACTGCAAAATAAAATTTTCCAAGGGACTCGTGTGTACTATTACTGACTTGACCAACTAACTTGACCAAGCTTGACTTGACATGAGACGACATGTGTATAACTTGTGGTTGTGAGTGTATATGGTGTGTGTGTGTAAACACAAGCAACACAAAATGCAAATGCAAAAATTTTCCGTCTTTTTTGTCATGAGATGCGTGGAAGGTACCGATTTTCTGCCGAAAAAGAAAGATGTGAAAAATGAAGTTTTGTATTCAAACTTCCCTTGATAAAAAAATTTGAATAAGTTTTTGAACTTGCCCAAAAGAAAGAGATGAAAATGGGAAGAAGTTTTGAACTTCCTCCTTGAGCAAGACGAAATGAATCGTATTGATTGAATTGCTTGTCTTGAAAATAATGTATGCATGATTCATGTTCTAAGGCTAAGAAGTTAAGGACAATTACATCATATGACACGATATATGAATGAACTTAATTCATGGAGCTAAGAATCATATAAGGTGTAAAGAATTGATCTTGAACGTCACTTAGGTTTAGAAACTAACCACGTATGTAGATGAAGTGATTAATTAGTATTGCATAATGAATGTTGCATTGGTCAAGGAGATAAGCACGATATGCGGTGCATGAAACAATGAATATTTCTCAGGTTAGGAAGCTAAGCAAGTATACAACATTTCTTCTAATGAATGTTGTCTTGAAAGATGATGAAGCATGCGCTGTAGAGAAACACAATTTCATGATAAAGGGTTCCTAAGAGAAAGATGATATGGCTATGTATGTGTGAAAGAAGTGTGTGAAAGTGATACTAAGGTGAGGCTGAAAAGGCTATGGTGACGGAAAGAGATGTGAGAAAAGTCGGGATGGTGACTCTTTAGGCTAGGTAGCCCCCAAATCTAGCTCTAGATGGATAGGGGTAAGCATTGGATATTCTTTGACTCGATCAAGTATGGATATGAATATAAATGTGAATATGAATGTGGTCGCACCTCGATGTTAGGTTGCCTACGTATCCGTTAGGAATTAGGCCGAATGTAGCTCTAGCCGAACATTGCACAAGTGTATATACACCTCAAAGAGGTCTTTCAAGGGTTGTAATATGGTTCAGTTGATGGTTTAAAGAAGAAAAGGGTACAAGGCTCAAGACACGAAAGAATCCCCAAGATGTGTAATTGTGAATTTGAAAATTTTTTATTTTACAAGTCTATTTTCAACAAATTTTTTTTTTTTGCTTTGAGTTTTTTTTTCATTCTTTTAATTCAATTTGGTCAATCTCTAATCATGCACTCCATCACTCACTTAGAATTCATGTTTCCCATGCACGGTACTAAGTACGCGATGAGAGACACAATTTGAGACATGTTCATATCAAAGAAATTGGAACACTTGGCCTTAGACATTGTTTTATTGTTGCTTCGTTGCTTTTTTTTTACTTGCTTTTGAATTTTATACAAATTACACACCTTGCCATCCAAGGTTTAAGTGAATGTGGGTTGAAGAAAAGAAGGCCAAACTTTAGACGAGGCATAAAGTGATTGATGAAGAAATGAATATGTGATTAAATGGTTAATGGGGAATGAATGGGTTGCAAAGGTTTCTCAAATCATTGGTATACCTTGTGTTCGGTTCGGCAATTGATTTTTTATTTGTTTTTTCTAATCACATGATCGAATGTATGAAAGAGATGCTCACTGATGAAGAAGGTAAGAAACGTGACACATAGACGCATGGATAAAGAGAACCTATGCTAGACATTTTTAGGGGGGAGGGTTTGAAACACAAGAAGAAGAAAACATGAAATCTTGGTGAGAAGCTTGCACCGTGCTTTATATTATTGGCTTTTTTTAAGTTACTTCTTGCCGCCAGGTGAGGGAAAATGTTTTTTTGTTGTTGATGTTCCCCTTATTCTTCAAGCTATTGTTTGGTGATTTCAGACTCAAGTACTGTGTAAAGATGAACTCACTTAATACATTCACTCAATACTCGGATTGTAAAGGAAGAGTGTATGAAACAATTTTTATATCTAATGGGAAATACTCCACTCAGCTCATTCCTATTACGATGAAAAACGACGCATGCATGGTCCTAGTATACGATCATAAACAATATAGTGCATTACTCGAAAACAAAGTGTGTGCAATGACTCAACGTGTGAGATTAGGTGAGTTTATTAAGACTCGTGGTATGATCGCATGGATAGATATGAGGACGTTGCAAGAAACAAAGGACCCAATGACCAAATAGCATGGAAGACTAAAAGACAAATTAACTTGATTAATTATGTCCAATTTTAATGTTTATGCTATTTACTAGGTGAAAACGGTCCATTGGAAATCGTTAGTCATAAATAAGATCAATCAAAATCAAAGACAAAGAACACATGTTAAGGTCAGCACAAAAAATCATAACAAACTAGGAAGAGGACTAGAATTCTAGAAAAGTTAGGACTCATGGATATAAAAAATAAATAAATAAATAAAAATAAAAATCTTTAATCCCATGTTATACGAGTTTACACGAATTAAAGGACTTGGCTAAGACTAGCTTGACAAGAAAATATAAAAAAAAAAGTTGACGCTAGAAAGATACCTAAACTAGATAGGCTACAGTATATCAGTTATAACTTTTTATCTACGACTCTGATTTGAACAAAACCAACTTCAAATGAAAGATAAAACTCGGGACTACAGATTCATAGTTAGCACAACACGTAACTCTTTTTATAACTCCGGCTATGACATAAATAAGTTGACTCTTTTGCAGGATACGAGAATAAAAATCCGGGTTGATTCAAATTAAAAACAAAATTTATGAATTGACTCTAAAAAAATTAAAAGGGTTTGATAAGAAAAAAAAATTAAAAAAAAACATTTAATAAAAAAATGCACACATAAGCACATCGTCAAGCATGATGCAATGAAGTTCGTAACCTAAAGTCAAGATCTATGTTCCACTATGGTCAAGCTTTTGGGTGTCAAAGAGTACCATGGTTAAGAGTTTGGACGCGCTAGCAAAGCAACCTCTCTTGTGGGTGTATGCTAACGGGCGGCTCAACGAGTTTATGATAAAATTGAACTCGACTCCATTGTTTAGGTGGATTTAAAAACTCAAATGAACCCTTATTGCCATGAGTGTTTTCGGGTTGATAGAGGTTAAATCCCCAGGGTAGCCACGTACGTAGAACACGTACCATTGTGAAAAAATAGGTAACCTAAAAAGCATATATATCCTTATGTGACAATGCAAATTAAACCGCAGGAATAAAATTCAAGAATCTTTCAAGTCTTATCCACTCATCTTAATTAAATATCGATCACTGAAATCGATAAATAACCAAGAATCCTCCCTAGTGGAGTTGCAAAATTGTTGGCCTCGTTTAAAGTGTGCCTATGTTAAAGCATATTGTGAATATTCTTGGCACTCATAGGAAGTGGGAATTGGCATTATACGATTAGGGACAAGGAAAGTAGGGAGCCGCCAAAAAGTTTTAAGGAACTTGTAAACCGTTCACGGATCATAAAAGGCAACCATAACATAGGGACAACGATAGGCAACAACGATTGACCTGTGAAGGCTACACCTCATACATAATCCATGACATTAGTAACTTCATATGGTTCGGAACCACAAAAGGAGGATCGGGGATGATGGTACAAAGTGAGTCATGGAGTCACATTTGCCCGTATCGATCTCTACTCAATTCTTATAATGAAAAGTGATTTGTGCGATCTCAAAGGCATACAAACAAAAATTCAATTTGCTCCAAACTATTATTATGCTAAATTGGTTGAATATTAATGAAACATATAATTCTAAAACATTAGTGATCACTTGATTTAATAAAAAGATTAGAAAGGAAACTAAACCGGTCGACCAAATTATCTTATTAGGAGTGATTTTCAATTACATATTCCTTTTAAACATGCAATATGAATCAATAAATATGATAATAGAATAACATTAAATTAGAAGAAATTAAGCAATAAATTGTTAGTCAAATCAAATATAAATAAACCTAATCATTATTCTAGCAACATGATTAATAATATGAGTAATTAAGTGATTAATTACTTACTTTCCGCGCTTCCTTGAATTGCTACATGATGAATAAACTATTAGTAACTCCAATTAATATATAAAATAAATTGAAACAATTATTAAATAAAAATTAGAGTTGATTTTGTCTAAACCCTAAGTTATTTATACCTTTATCACCTTTGTTTAAAGACGGAACCTCGTGTTAAGTATGGACTTCATGGAGTGCTTAGGGGAAATAATATGGAAGAATAGGGAGGCTAGTGTTTAGGCTAAAGAAGGAGAAGAGAATGATTTTGCGATCAATATTTTTGATTTTTGAAAAAGGTGTGATATGACTCTAATTATAATGAAAAAATAAAGGTCGAAGAATTAAACAAAGATAAGAATTTGAATCGAAATAAAACTCTTCCGATAGACAACAGTTTTTACGGTTTTTGTTTTTATCATATCTTTTGATCTAGAATTTGGAATAAGATAAATACTATTTCGTTAGAAAGCTCTTGAAATATTATTTCTAAACAAATTAAAATCAGATAAAAATATTTTGTAGAATAAAAGTTATGGCCGAAATTGTGAGACATTGTTTTGGATAGAGTTTGGTATTTCTTTCATATCTTTTTCGTTATAGCTCGGAATTAATATTATAATATATCATTGGAAAGATAATTTCAATGGCTATCCAACCATCTAAAATTTGGATAAAAACTATATGGCACAAAAATAATATCAGAATTCCCCGAGAAAACCGACTGTTAAGAGCAAATGCAGCTAGCACAGTAATGCTAGCTAGCATGCTAGCACATGAAGCAGCTAGTAGCATTAGCGCGCGCGCACAAGATAGCATTATGCTTGCTTACTAGAATTAGGACTCGGCAAGAATCCCGCATATGTATGTAGCTTGCTGGGCTAAGGCTTAGATCAGCCCGCATGCACGAAGCGCACGCAGCAGGCCCAACCACCCTCTAGGCTGTTAGCTCGGCACGCATTAGTGCACAAGGCTGGTGTCACGTGGTGCGGCGTTGCTTGGTCCGTGTGGCATGAGTGTGGCGATTTAGGGAAGCTTGGGGATGAAAAAATGGTCCCCTCCCCTTGTGTGCGTTAACTAGCCTCTCACTCCATGTTGTCTTATTGCCTCGACATTTTCTTTTATTTTTGATTTCAAAATAAAATGAGAAATTGATTTTACCTATTCTTTCACATTGATAGGATAGTGGAATCCTCATATGATGTTCTCTATAAATACCCACCTTGGGAATTGGAGAACTTTGCTTGAGTTGGAACTCAAAAACGCATCTCCATAGTTGTGAGAAAACCTTTTTCACATAAAATTCGAGTTGTTGTTTTTGTACCAAACTCATCTAAATTCCGAGTTAGAGACTGTTCGGTTCAGGGTTTTGGGTGGACTATTGGTACAAGTCTATGCGCTTTTGATACTTGGCTTTTGAAGTAATAGCTCATCGAACGAGCGAAGCACGAGTCAAGGGTAAGATGGTCTTTTATCTCTATCTTGTTATTTTCGTCTTTTAGTTATATTAATTTAAAGCTGGTCTTGGGGTCGGTTTTTGTTCCGCAAAATTCGGACTTTCCAAAACCCAACAACTAACGTGTGGATTGTTTTGATAGAAAGAGATACGAGGCAACAAAGTGAGTAATATATTTCATTAGAAAGCATGATTAGAAAATTTTATTAATTCCTATATCATGTTAGGATGTCTCTATGATTCCTAGTATCATGTTTAGGGTAATAACTAATATTTCTAATATCATGTATGTTTCTAGTATCATGCTTAGGTTGCTCCCTTTTTCTTATATCATGTTAGTATCATGTTAGGAGTAAATTTTTGATCTTTATTTCTTAGTGACATGCTAGGATTTGTTATTAATCATGTTAGTATCATGCCTAGGATCTTGCTAACATTATTATGCTTTGATGAGATTATGATGCTGATGATGATGATGATTTGTTGTATTAATATTATTATGTTTCTTGATATTATTGTATTACTTAATCACATCATCTATTGCAGATTTCAAGGGAATTTATACTTGAAATCACGTTTAATAAGATAATTAATAATTTTTTTAGGCTAATAGATTTTGATTAAGTGAACAACAATAATAGATTTATTTGTTCATTAATAATTTACCAACATGGATTAAACAGGTTTAAGGTTAATATATTTATTATATCTTGATTGGGAAGCGCACATGAATACGAAAGTACAACCCTATTTGAGGTAGGTTCAAACTCTTTTAGGTTGGTTTTGTACCTTCATCCCTGAAGATCCAGTCATGGTTCAGGAGCACTATGGAGGTAGCGATCTCTAGGATCGTGAAGGGGTGTAACTTTCTCCTTGTGAATGGTTTACAAGTTCCTAAACTTGTTGGCGATTCTTTTGCTCTAGCTTCCTTCCCTTTAGACGCCACCATGCTTAAGTGTATGATCATTGTGGGGCTCAAGTGTGGGATGTTTGAAATATTCCACACAGCTTTTTGGCGACTCTACTAGGGAGGTGTTCTTTTTAAATTCTTAAAATTTATTTTTGCAAAAATTTGAAAGAGTATGTGAGACTCAAAACATTCTAAGTATTCATGTGCGTTATTTTGATTGACATTATTAACATAAGCATAAAAAAGTTCCACATTGGAAAGACCATCCGTAATGTGTAAAATACATAAGATTTTTACACGTAGGAAATTTGGGAAATATATTTCACTACTAGAATAGAAAAAACACTGCGAAAAGTGAAAAATTCTAAGAACACAAAAGACATCCAAGGCTTGTAGGAACCGTCGTTGAGAGAACAGAGCCTAACGTAGTGCGATTGCTTTGTCACGACGCGATAGCAACATTGTAGTGTGACAGGGCCATCTCCTCGCGATTGTCCTTGTTTTCTCGTGCCATGTTCTTCTAGTACCGAGCAAAACGTCTGCCTTCTTGCTTTGACCGGTTCTAGTATTGTTTGGCTGATTTAACTTTCTGGTTCAGGTTTTCTCTTTTCTGAAATCCATATGTGTTTTACATATGGATATAACCTCCTGGGAACTTACACTTCATCTACCTAATCGAACGCTCATTGCAACGAAGGGTACATCCGAGTTTGTGAATTCACCGAACCATGGAAACAAGTTTAACTTCTGGGGTCCTATCTATATGCATCAACCCTTCCAAAAGTAAGGCTTATGCGCGATGCATCTGGACTCATAACCATGGACCCTCTTTTAACTACCCTTATCCTTGAACTCTAAAGAACTAGAGGCATGGTTAGGTTGTAAGCTCATTGCATGATATTGTACTTATTCGACTACTTGTACGTGCCTCTCTTGTTTGTGCATTTGTTGTATGTGTTTACACTAACCGTTTGTTTGACTTGTGTATAAGTCTAAATAAACTGACTAATGACTATATAGGACTTTGCTTAATTAATTAATAAAAATGAATAATTAAAGTCTAATAAAACTGAATAAACATGACTTAGTAAGGAACATTAGAAAAAGGTTTAGACCAACGTTTCAGTAATGACACGGAGGTCTGGCCTGTGGTGCGACACGCTACTGTCCATCACGATGTGATAGCAATATAGCAATCCAGTTTTTTGTTTGTGTCTTCGCGTGTAATCTGGTTAATCACTTTATTAATGATCAAAGTCGTATTAAGTCCTTAATTCAGTATAGTCACATAGTACCATGGTCTTTACACAAGTGTCAATGATGCCACTTTTCAATCACTATTTAAAAGCATACACTTTATGTATGTTTTACTATGACCATGTATAGAGAGTCTTATGTGCGTTTGTTTTCTGTCATTTTTTTAGGAGGTAATTCGGATATTAATTCTCCCAACATAACCATGTTGTTGAAACCAATATGCTTAATTCCCAAAATGCACCCCCCAATTTCGCCTTTTGCCTTATAAAACTAATAAAAGTCAAAGTGAATTTGAGTCGAGTCATTAAAAAATCAATGGTTTAATATTACGGCGCCTGGTCAAAAAGAGAAGGACGGTTAATCAAGGACAACACTGTTGTATAAGTTCTACTCTACGACAAACCTATCAGACACAGAAAAAAGTTTGTAGTAATGGCTATCCAACAAGAAGTCGATGAGCTAAGGAAAAACATGAACAACTTGACTGAGATGTTGAAGACTATTACTCTTGAAGTCAACGATCCTGTCAAGCAAAAACAACTTGAGCGTATGAAGGAAAGCCTCAGCAAAATCTCCAACGACTATAAGTTTTAGGGAATTAGCTCTCAAGGGGTCTAAGTGGACAAGGAACTTCTTCTGCAGAACTTTAATGCCAATGACATCCCTAAGTTCAAGCCTAGCGATAATCCTTACTTTTATTTATGAGCTTTTGTGACTATAATGAGCATTAAGGCTATTGATATGAAGATCTTCCCTTCGGTATTCTCACTATCTCTTTAAATCGTTTGTTATTAACAATGGTTTTTCTTTTTAGAAAAGGAGAAGAACTCCTCCTAGGAATATATGAGAAACGCTTTTATTGATGGAGACAAGTGCAACATCAAAGCTGAGACTGACCACAGCGAGCTTGAGATGTTAAAGAAAAAGGAAAACGAAGGATTTACTTCCTTCTTCAACAAGTGGAGAGAAACTTCTGCTAAGATGGTAGAAGTTCAACTGAAAAGGAATTTGTGAGGATGTTCATTAAGAGCCTCAAAGAAAAATATTCAAAATATTTTAAATACTAAATCAGTTTGAATACTTTCAGGGCCAGCTATGACATAGGTATTGATATTGAAGATGACCTTACAAAATAAAAAGCTGCTAACAAAAGAAACAGTGGCGGGAAAGTCAAGAAAAACGACAATCCTTCTTCCAAAACCACTCACTTAAATAATGTTAGCACCTTTAATTTTAATGAGGTCCTTGCTATGAACAATCAAGGACAAAAGAAGCCATTAAGGAGAAATTTCACACTTATTGGCATAAGTTGTGATACAGCGTTCTGTCGAATCCACACTAAATGACTCATAACTATTGGACCGTTTGGAGATCTACTAGTCGAAAGGAGGACGACTAGTTTGAACCACAACTAACATTGCAAGTACCAACAAGGCAGGGGCCATCTCAGCGAGAATTGCTGGATGTTGAAAGAAGTTATTCAATACCTAAACGATAGCAATAAGCTTTCGTTGCCTCCTGCAAATAAAAAGCCAAGTATCAATAGCGCTCTACTTTAAGACGCTTTGGCTATTTTTGATGGGGAAAATCATGTTGATCCATCTTTCCTCATCAAACCAATTAAAGAAACTCATGCTACCAAAGAAGATAAGGAAACCTTTGTCGATGCCATGAGTGATTTTCCTCCAACCGAAGAATCTGCCTCCATAGAAGATGTATGGTGACATAGGGAAAAGTAGGTCGTTATCTAATCTTGCCTAGGGCCAAACAAATTTATAATCACTTACCAAGCCTAAATACGATTATAGAGGTAATTCAAGGGTTGAACCACTAGGAACAGTTTTGTTCAAGTATTTCCAATCTATGCCTAAGCTAGAGCTGAGTAAAGGGTAAAGAGGTAACACTAAACAAAAACTAAACAAGTTAAAAAAAATGAAACACTAGGGAATGGGGATCACCATATATTCATGACAATTGCAAAACTAGGGAAGAAAATGCCGATTAATGGTTGTGAAGACTAATGAAAAAATCTATCAATTGGAATAAAAGAGCTATTTCCTACAAGTCAAGCTAGGGGTTCACTACGAATAATTAACAAGGAGAATCAAAATCCAAACCAATCGATAATTGCAATTTCTAAATGAACGAGTCTTTTCATTGGCAATCGCAATGCAATCTAGCATAATTCTCAAGGACTAATCAAATTACAGACATGCAAACATTCATTAATCACTTTAATCACAACAATCAATGACCACAAATTACCAAATTCATCACAATCAATCAATCATAAAAGTTTCAACCAATACATAGCTAAACAACTACTCAAGAATTATCATCTAATCAACAAACAACAAAGATATCAAGAATCAACAAAATATGAAGAACAATTACACTAATGAATATTAAACATCAAAATCAAATCATACAAACATGAATTAAACAAAGAAATAAAATGAAATAGAGTTAGAAATCTTCATTGATTAATTATGGAGATCTTCATTACAATTTTCACCTTGAATCTTCAATCTCTCAAATCCCCAATAAAGTTCCTCACTTTCTCTTTCTAAATCTACTCTTAAAACTAACCCTAAATCTGAATAGAGAAGCTCTCAACCTAGCTAAAATAGGAGATCTACAATTGGATTCTAATTCCCTCCCATTTTTCCCGCAAAATGGGTATTTATATCTACAAGGTTAAAGGGAAAATAAAAGAGAAAGGAAAAAAAGAAAGATAAATAAATGAAAAAGAAATAAAAATAAATTAGAAACAAAAGTAAAAGAAAATAAAATGGGAAAAGAAAGAAAATTAAAAGAACTAAAACAAAATACCCGAATTCAACTCGGTTTTGGTTCGTCATTTGGGAATTATCCCATGTTTCGCACAGCACTGCAAATCACCATTATCATGGTTCGATCGTCACGCTTCATCAAAATCAAAGGCTTCTATTCGAACCCAGCTGTGCGCACACACTAGAGGGTCTTCACGCACACACTAGGAGATTGAATGGGCTGCCGGCGGTGTTTGCAGGGCTGCATGCTGTTGCGAGATGTTGGTGTTTCTATCGGAGCTGATTGGTGGTTTTGTTGGAGCTAATTAGTGGTTTTGCTAGGAGTTGGAGGTCAATGTTGGTGGAATTGGAGAGTGGCTGGAGCAGGGGAAAGTGGCGGTGTTACAGGGGGCAGCAGCTCGGTGTTTTCTTGGGTTTAGTTGGTGAACGGTGAAGAAGGGGCTGCTCTGTGGTTTCGGGTGACAGATTGATGTGAGCTGGTGGGGATTGGAGGTGAGTTGTGATGGCTTATTTGTGTGAGTTGGTGGAGTGAAGCGGTACGGCTCGTCTACGCTCTCGAGCATCAAGCTCGTGTGGTGCCCATCAGCAAGGCAGCCTCAAACTCCTAAATTTTGCATGTCACAAGAGCGTGACAGCTTAAACTTTTATTATTCACCTACAAAACACAAATAAAGCTAAGGGAGACAACAAAATAAAATAAACATAAACTAAAACAACGAATTAAGAACTAAAAAAATGAGTTACTCGTAAAAACTAATCGAGAACCAAAATGGGTCATTAAAATGTAAAATCAAAGAAAACTAAAAAAAATTCTATGTGAAAGAAAATATAGAAAAAGAACCTAAACCTTTTTCTTTTGAGCGCCATAAATGACACTCATCAAATTCCCCAAGCTAAACTTTTGCTCGTCCTCGAGCAAAACAAAATCAAACCTAAAGGAAAATGATGAATTTAATAAAAGTAAGAAAAGAAGAGGGGAAATGAGAATATACACTAACTCACTTTAGTAAGGATCACGGTCAATTTAGCAACTAAAGACAAGCCATTTAAACCCCTAAACCGCTCTAGAGGACGAGTGATGCTCTCGTAAGGGTTTTCTAAGAGATTAACCCGTAACTCTCACAAACAAAACAAATAAGGCAAAGCATAAAAAGGAAATCAAAAGAAAAGTAAAGAAAACATTTGTTCTTGATAGGAGTTTTGCAAATGAACAAGCACAAACGGATGCAATTCTTCCTAAATAATTAAGGTAGTGCACGTTTCAAGATATCCAAGGTTGATTGAAACATAGAATATGCTAAGCATAGAGGACTAATAAGACACAATTCACATCCATCTCAAAACATTTTACCACAATCTCCCAATTATTAGCTTCTAATCCACCTCTAGCGAGCATCTCAATGATTTCTCGAAGGAACCGGAAAAAGAACAAGATTTAAGACTACTCAACATCTCAACTATTGCACACAACCCTATAGGCTTGACTCACATCTCCTTCCACCGACTTGTGACTCAACAAAAAAGGTTTAAAGGTCTCTAAAAGGGTTGTAATGTAAGGGCGAAAAGGATGAAGGTAAGAAAAAATTTGAAATTTGGTGGTTATTTAAATTGTGAAGCAAAGGGTGATCATTTCTTAACACCATAATCGATCAATCACCTAACAAAAACATCAACACCACCAAGCTTATTCAAAGCAAAAATCACAAACATATATACAAATACTATAAGAATGCTTCTCCCCCAAGATTGAACAAAACATTGTTCTCAATGCTTAAAATAGGGAGAAAGACACTTACATTAAAATATTTTCAAGCATTTAATTTTTCTTATTTTTTTAACTTTTGCCAAAGCATTTTAATTTGCTTTGCTTTTTCTCATATTTTCATTTTTCTAATTTTAACTTTATTGTATTGTCCTCGCCTCTTTTAGCTATGGACGACTTTTTCAACTAGGCATTTTACTTTATGCACAAAAGATACACAAAACAAACTTGCTTACACTATAAGAACCAATATTCAATCTCATCCACCACAATCTCCAACAATTATGATCAACTGCTTCACAAAAACCAAGAATGAAAATAAGAATGTAACAAAAGGCTCAATATCTAAAGATATGGCTTAAAAAGAAAGTATATGTCTCAAATGGTTAGCAAGTAGGCAAATGTAAACCCAAAATAAAGAAATGAAATCTATCCTAGAAAAATAAAAATATCACCCCGAAGAGATGCCTTTGTCCTTCCGAAATGGTTTAGTCGTAATAACGGAAACAAGAGTCAGGTTCTAGAAAAAGCATGCAATAGTCAAGGATCCATGTGCCGCACATGCAAAAAGTGTAGAAGGCTAGAAAAGAAATAAACCTCACATGGTTGTAGCAACAACTCACGATTAGTTTCAAATTCACCAAAGGGGAAACACCTTCTTACCAAAAAGAATTACAATCCGGCTTCAAGGTCCCAAAAGTTCTAAACGACTACCTTAGTATACTCTATCTTAGAATCAACCAAACATACTCTCAAACCGTGCACACCGTTACCATTTAAGAAGAAAAGCATTCAACTATATAATTACAAAAGTATTATGTCCAAATCAAGAACAAAGCAAAACACAATGCAATTTGCCTTTAAAGAAACAAAAATCTTTTTGATGTTTTTCAAAAATAAAAGAACATGGAATTGCATATACAAATGTGCATGGCATATATGAATCAACATTCCACCAAACATGATAGAATACCCTTCCCCAAGCTTGAATGATACAACATGCTCAAACATAAATCAAATAATCCACGGGAGGGAAAAACAAAGAGATCAATCCAATAAACCAACACATGTCCACCAAGCCACCTACAGTTAGAGGAAGAGCAAGGAAAGATATTACTGGATTTAAAAGGTGTAAATACCCATTTAATGCCCAATTTAACCTTTCTAAGCCAATATCCTCTTAAATTGAATCTTGTTTTCCATGTGTAGCTAAAATAGGAGTCAAACTTCTTTGATTCTTGATTGAAACCAATGCACCAAAATATATCAAGTCATGTACCTAGCAAAAGGCACACAAACATTTTGTTGGGTTTCGATAAGTCCAACTCATCGCAGAAGAAAACCTGAGTCAAGACCACACTCACAATTAATGTAATCACAAGACATAATTAACTTAATTAACAAGAATTAAGGAATGATTAATTACCTTTGACGCGTGCTTCGCTCGTAACTCGAGCTCTTACTTGGGAAAGCTTTAGTCTCGCTCGTGCATAGACCTCCTACGGAAATCCACCCACAACTTGACCCTGACAGGGTCCAATGCTTATAGGTTAGCTAAGCCCGACATAATACTCGAGTAATTATATGTGTTTAAAGGTTTTCTCAATGGAGATGCCTTTTCTAACACATTAATCAAGTAAAAAATCCTAAGGTATGAGTAACCTAGATTCCGTTAAATGGTGGGAAGCCATTATACTTAGGTTAAATAACCTAAGAAGCACATGTCCCAATGCTCTATAAATAATGATCATTTACATCAGTTTAAGGGCAATTAATTCATCCTCTATGGGCAATGCTCCCAACAATTACTCTCCCTTCTCTCTACTTTTTCTCTTTAAAATACATTCTTTCGGTCACTAACTTGATCATCGGAGGTAGACCTCCACCCCTCCCCCCCACCCTACGGGGTCGTTGTTTTGTAGGTGACCAAGCCGTTTGAGTGTTACATTGCGGATCTCTCTTCCGCGGGGCATACACGCCATTCATTCAGGTACGTACAAAAATCCCCAAAACATTTGGCGCCGTCAGGGGGAGACACATCTGTAATGGCACAACAATGGATCACCGACTCAAGAGGGAGAGCCTCCTTTAGGAAAAAACAGGCGTCACAAGTCCGTATGTCAAGTACAATAGGCGTCATGAGGCCGAATGTCGTGAATCAGACGGTTAAAAAGGCATGTCAGACTAGGTCATGCATTTTTTATTCTCACAATGGAAGGTTAAAGGGCAATGACGTTTGATCTAAGTTGGGGGATGATATATTAGGGGTGAGACGGCTAAATTGGCCAACTCCACTATTTTAAACAGACTTAGTTAATGAGTCGGCCGCATGCTATGGATGATTGATAGTTTGATACTGTAGGGAATATTTCAAGCATTACCCAAAACTTGAACCCCACTGTGATCATACACTTAAGTACGGTGGCATCCAAAGGGAAGGAAGCTAGAGCAAAAGAGTCGCCTACAAGTTTTAGGAACTTGTAAACCGTTCATAGGGTGAAGGTTACACCCTTTAACGATCCAAGTGATCGTTAACACCAATAGATATTGAACCAAGACTGGAAGTTCGGGGATGAAGGTACAAATATAATCTAAAAGAGAAAGAACCTGCCTAATAATAGGCCTCTACTTTATTCTTCTCGTATTCATGTGCGCTTTCTGACTAACGTGCAATCAATAGGATTAACCCTAAACCTCTTTATTCTATGTTGGTTGGATATTAATGCACAAATAAAACTATTATTGGCGATCACTTATATTATAATCTAATTAACCCTAAACAAGATTATTAATTATCTTATTAATCGTGATTACAAGTACAAATTCCCTTTAAACATGCATAAAAGGCGTGATCAAGCAATAAAAATAAATAATCATAATAATCATAATTAAAATAATCATTATTACAATAATTATAACAATTAAAATCATAAATCATAAAAATAATCATAATCATATTAAAGCATAATAATATTTTCGCAAGATTCTAGGCATGATACTTACAAGATTAATAACAAACCCTAGCATGTCACTTAACAATAAAGATAAAAGTTTTAGCCCTAACATGATACTAACATAAAAATATTAGGAAAGAAATAGGAAGGATCACGGAAATCATAATTAATATAAGCAAATCACCCTAAATATGATACTAGGAAGCAATAAAACATCCTAACATGATACTAGGAATCAAAATAATAATCTAAGCATGGTCAAAAGATCAATAAAGTAGTTAAAGCACTTACTTGGATGCCTTGTATCTCTTGCTAATAACAGAATACACACGTTAGTAACTTCAAAGAAAATATTAAATCAAAGAATTAAATTAAATAAAGATTAGAAAGTTTAGACTAGATTTCGGACCAAATCCTTAGAAATATCAAACCTTTCACGTCTAAGGCAAAGGCAACTTCGAACTTGGATAGGTGTGTCTAGTGCTAATGTATGAGTTATTTTGTTTGTAAAAGGTTAGGCTAGAAATAGGGAGAGAGAATCAAGTAATTCTTGACAAGAGTTGATGACAATTGGTGAGAAGAATTGATGATTTAAAAATGGAGGTCTAAGGACGCTATTTACAAAGAAAATCATCTGAATATGATAAAAAAAGAATCAGAGTTTGAAGAGGAATAAATCACGACGCTGTTTCCAAACAACATGACCTGTCGCCAGCTGTCGCCAGCCGACAGGTTCTGTCGCTAGGCGACAGGTCTGTCGTCCGGCGCTGCAAGACAGTTTGTACGGATTTAGTTTTTATCATATCTTTTGATCCAGAAGTCCAAATAAGTCATATAATATGTCGTTGGAAAGATCTTGAAGTCTAATTTCCAACCCAATTGGAATAAATTAAAATCTTTGGTAGATAAAAAGATATAGCCGAAATAGTAGGACGGTGTCAGTGTTGGATAGAGTTTCATATTCTATTCATATCTTTTTCTTTATACCTCGAATTTAATATTATAATATATCATTCGAAAGATAATTTTAAGATCTATTCAACCATATAAAATTTGGATAAAGATTATGCGGCACGAAAATAATATCTTAATGTATTCCATCTCATACAAAACAAGGATTCTTAAAAAGAGTAATTTTATTCAACTTCAAAATCTTGGAAACATAATTATCAATCCTAACTCCATTAGGATTTAAGAGAACCTTCTAGAGTATTCTAGAAGACTATAATCAATCCTATTAGCTTTAGGAATGATAATTATTAATAGGCCCTCCTCTAGATCATTGGGCCGTATGTAAAAACCGGTTTGGGCCCAGTTTAACATTTTGGCCATAACTTCCTCATTATTCATCGCAATTGGGCTTATAATATATCGTTGGAAAGGTTTTTTCAAACCCCATCCAACTACAATATTATTGGACCCTTGTCATGGACTAAACTAAACAATAATGCACGTTTTTTCATAAATAGGGCAAGAAAAGAACTATTTTCAAAAACAGAAAGAAGAGATATTTAAATAAAAACATTTTCATCACTAGACTTTTAGCACTTTCATCTCGTTCGATAATCAAATGACGTGAAAGCTATTTATCACTGAGTTTGGTTTTGGGGAGACACATTTGGGTGTCTACAGAGACTATCAACATCATCATATATATTAAAAATTATATATGCATATGAATACTACACTCCAAAGCTTTTGATAGCACCTTGTTCATTAATTCACAAAAGCTAACTCTACTATTTAATTAACTAGTGGAACAAGCTTGTCTATTATTTTATTCATCTTCCATCTGCAAACGGCATCATCTTGTTGCCAGATCATCGTCACAAACAATTATTCATATTTAACGATATATGAAAAGCCACATGCATATAGCATTTGTGGGAGAGATCGGGAGTCGCTCATTCATGCAAAGTGAAGCTTCATCTCTAAAGCCGACACCTGATCATCTTGATGTCTCATCATTTTAAAATGAGCACAACCGGCCAAGATTCTTTCTTATGTTAGCATACACAAGCGGCCAGGCTTTTCCTTGTGGTAGCATACACAAGAGGAAGCTTCCTAGGAAGCCTCACGCTTGGTTTGGGTGTTCAAATGGCATAAATTGCCGTTAATGTAATCTGATGAGAGCAAGTTTGTATCTTGAAGCTTAGTTACCCGGCCTCCCATAGCCTCCTATATGTCAATATAAAAACATGAAAATGCTGTCACACATTCATCTTAACGGTTGAATACCAAGCTCCTCCTAGCCGGGAAATGATAGTATTTAAAGCAACAATGGAGACGGATCTTGTGCCGGTTGAACATCATCATTTAATTATGAGCGCAAGCTGGTTGGTGTTTTACACAAGTATACATAGACGACACTTAGTGAGTGAATACCGAGCTTGCTTTTAATCATAGACTCAGCACTTATCAGGGTCTTGCAACCGTTGTGGCACAACCGGGCATTGTGCCGAGAGCATGCACACAAGTGGCACGCAACCATATTCAGCCTAACTCATGTGTAACGCTAGCGGCATGGGGCAGCTTTGCTCCAATGGTCTCAATCGGTGGTCACTATCAATGGTGGCAGCCGGTCAGAGCTATCAATGGTGGCAATAGGAGCATCCCTGCTCACCAATTAGGTCCGGTTGCAGTGGTAGCTTTGCTCATCAAATAAGCTTGCTGTAAGGGCAGCCTTACTCATCAAGTAAGTCTGGTTGAAGTGGCACCTTCGCACGCCAATTAATCCCGGCTGTAGGGGCAGCTTTTCTTGTCAATTAAACCAGTTGTAGGGACATCCTTGCTCACCAATTAAGTCCGGCTGCAATGATTCTATATTCATCAATATTATAAACTAAAAAAAATTAAAAAACTTGATTGTTAGATTAGTCAGTCGAGCCGTATGATTAAGCACACAATGGCTGGGTACCCATTGTCGGTTATCTGTCGAAAAGCTTGATTGTTAATGTTTTGGGTAAAATTACCCTGTCCACGTGGACCAATCAGAGATGGCCACTTGTGAAGCCTAGGAAAGTTCAATTTGGGCCAATTGCCAATTGACACTTATCAGCCTCAGATGCTTCCTTATTACGGCCTTCAAGGCCCAATTTCCAAGAACGTCGTAAAATGGCGTAACCCACCAAATCTAGGTTAAATGACCTAGAAAGGAGCACGTCCTTCAATGACCCTATAATCGGGAGATATTCCCCAAATTTAGGGATACATTCAATCATTTATTACACCTACCCTATATCCACTCACATCAGAGAAACACCTGATCTCGGAATTCGAGAAGATCTCACTTTGTTTTCCGCACTTTCTCCTACTCATATTCATGTACTAACTTGACCGTCGGAGGCGGAGCTCTAAACACCCGGAGTCTTCGTTGTTTTGTAGGTAAAGGCGTAGTCGAATCAGTCCTCGAGCTGTGTAGGGAATAAATTCAAGCGTTAACCCCTTGCTCGAACCCCATTATAATCATACACTAAAATACGGTGGCGTCCAAAAGGGAAAAAGATAGAGCAAAAGAGTCGCCAACAAGTTTTTTAGGAACTTGTAAACCATTCACAAGGTGAAGGTTACACCCCTTAACGATCCAAGAGATCGTCAACTCCATAAGGTCTAGAACCAAATAAGGGTTCGGGGATGAAGGTACAAATCCAACCTAAAAGAGATTGAACCTGCCCTAATAATTGGCCTCTACTTTATTCTGATCGTATTCATGTGCGCTTTCTGACTAACATGCAATCAATAGGATTAACCCTAAACCCGTTTATCTATGTTGGTTGAATATTAATGCACAAATAAATCTATTATTGGCGATCACTTGAATTATAATCAAATTAATCCTAACAAGATTATTAATTATCTTATTAAGCGTGATTACAAGTATAAAATTCCCGTTAAGATGCATAAAGGCGTAATCAAGCAGTAAATAATAAATAAGCATCAAGCAACATAATAAATCAATCATCACAATAATTTTTAAATTATAATTAAAATAATCATGATAATCAAATTATAATCATAAAATAATCATCATAATAATAATCATATTAATCATATTCATGTTCATGTTAATATTAAAGCATAATAAAAATAAGATTAATAACAAACCCTACCATGTCACTAAACAATAAAAATCAAATCTTTAACCCTTACATGATACTAACAATCATAAATATTAGGAAGAACATAGGAAGCATCGTAACAATCATATTTAATATTAAAGTTACCCTAGATATGATACTAGGAATATCATAATAACAATGTAAACATAATTTCTACATCATAACATCAATAAAATCAATTAAAGCACTTACTTTGATGCCTCGTACCTCTTTTGAATAACAAAATACACACGTTAGTAACTTCAAGGAAAATAATAAACAAACAATTAAATTAAATAGTTGAAAGAGAGATTTGGAACCAAACCTTCAGAAATTGAACCTTTCACATCTAGGGCGAAGGCAACTTAGAATATGGCTAGGTGTTTTTAGATCTTGTGAATGCGGAATTTTGTATGTAATAAGCACTTTTAGAAAAGAGAAAGAGAGAAGGTTGAATGAATGATTAAGGAAATCTTGATGAGAATTAACGAATGATTAAAGAGAATGAGAGAGAATTGAAAACTGGTTGTAGGTGATTATATTTGAAAAACTGGTTGTGGATGAGAATTGGTGAATGAAAACGGAGTTTTTAATACGTTATTTATAGAGAAAATCAGCCAAAAAGATAAACTTACAAAACAGAGTCTTGGCGCAACTGAAACAGAGCTGGCGCCAACCCTGGCTAACAGGCGCCAGGCACCAACACTAGCGCCAGGCGATAATGGTTGGCGCCAGGCCTAGCTCCAGGTGTCAATGGCTGGAGTCAGGCGCCAGGCTTGTTTTTAACGCGTTTTCGAAAATCAGATAAAATTTGCCGTACTGGAGGATAAAATCGTATCTTTCCCTCAAAAATGCGTTTTGATTTTAATTAAAACTCTAAAAAGTCAACAAAAGTCAATTTATAAATGCCAATTGAATTAGGAATGAAAAGAACCTTCTAGAAGAATCTAGAAGACTAAAACCATTCCTAATTGCATTAGGAATGCTAAATCATATTAGGCCCTCCCCTAGATCATTGGGCCGCACATAAGGCTCAAACCAGGCCTAGTTTGGTAAATTCGCCATAACTTCCTCAATATTCATCGTAATTGGGCTTATAATATATCGTTGGAAAGCTCTTGTCAAGCCCTATCTAACTACACTATTATTGGACCCATATCATGGCCAACCATACTAGATTGACTGTTTTCTTAAAATAAGTTTTCAAAAACAAAGAGAAGAGAAAGGAAATTAAAACTATTCGCAACACTAGACTTTCCACACTTTCGCTTCATTCGTTTATGGTTCGACGTGAAAGGTACGCATCACTGGGTTTGGTTTTGGGCAGACACAAATGGGTGTTTACAGAAGCCCCCACTTTGACTGAGTTTGGAGAAACGCGAGTTTCGAAAGCAAAAGACAAAGTATCGGTAGGGACGAAGAATTATTCAGAATGTTCTGCGATCCTAAAGCATTCTTGCAACGCCTATACCTGCAAACTAACGTTTGTTAAACAGATAAAAGAGTTAAGAAACGCATATCTTGCACCGTCGAGCACACGTCTCTGAAAGTAACCGATTGTTGCTTTGACGACCTCCTGCAAGCTAGAGAATTCCATCCCGCTTGAAAACCGCTACGCGTGTAACTGCTTCCAATTTGGAAGATTGCTTCGCCTGAAACGATCCTCCACCGCTATGATAGTATTCCACGTCCAAGGGAATACCATCAAAGATTGCTTCTCTTGAAACAATCCTCAGTTGTCTGTGACAACTCTCCACAATCTAGGGAACGCCACCTTGCTGTTTTGATGTTCACTCGTCTCTAAACAAAGAGCTTCCTTTTGATATGCTTATGCGCTTCTGAACAAAGAGCTTCATTTCTTTTTTTTTGGATATGTTCACGCGCCTCTGAACAAAGAGCTTCTTTTTAATATGATCTTCTGAATGATGTGTCCACGCGTCTCTAAACGAAGAGCTTGATAATAGGGTGCCCACGCGTCTCTGAGCAAAAAAGCTTCAAAATAGGATATCTTTGATGATATGTCCACGCGTCTGTAAAAAAAAGAGCTTTCGAATGATATGCCCACGCGTCTCAAGAGCAAAAGAGCTTTGATGGAAATGTTCACGCATCTCTGAACAATAGAGCTTGAATGATATGCCCTCGCGTCTCTGGACAATAGACCTTGAATGGAATGTCCACGCGTCTCTGAACAAAAGAGCTTGAATTATATGCCCACGCGTCTGTGGAGCAAAAGAGCTTAATGGAAATGTTCACGAGTCTCTGAACAAAAGAGTTTTGATGATATGCCCACGCGTCTCTAGAGTAAAGAGATTTGATGAAATGTCCATGCGTCTCTGGAGCAAAGAGCTTTGATACTTGAGCGTTTGTTGCGATAATATTCTGAAGAAAAAATTTCTGAAGACCAACGTTTTTCGATCACTAAAGCTCGCCTGAACTTGTCTTCCACTAAAACCAGTATGTCGGTGTTTCCGTGATGAGCCAATTCTTAGGCGCTTTAAGCTAAGTGAGACGATCTTTCATCAGGTCGACCACTTATTGCAATTGTAATCAAATCGACTACTTAATCATGTTAAATTGCTTATAGGGGCTAATTGGCGTACGAAGGAGCCCAAAATTGCTGTTTGAGGTCGAAATCACCTTTATAAGAGGCTTCGTGCTCTGTCGCTGCTGAAATATCTCTGGCGCCAGGAATTGGAGTAGGGTCTTCCCTGTTCTGTTGCACCTGTATTTATTTTTGACTATAGAAATTTGTCAATCTCTTTAATTATTTTAGAGTTGACCTAAGGTTTAACGTCGCTTGACTCAAGGCATAAACTTGACTCGATATGATTAACTGGCTCGAAGTTGACTCGACTCGAAGTGTAATGACATATGTGTGCATAGTATTGACTCAACATGACTCAATATGAACATGACTCGTGTGTGCATTGTAATGTGATCGTGCGACTCAAAAATGCAAAAAAGCAAAAACGTTTTCGTCACTTTTGTGGAGGGTACCAACTTTCTCCCGAAAAAGAAAGGCGTGAAAAAGAATCAAAGTTTTCAAATGTATGGTGCATGAGCTTAGTCAAATGTGATTTGATACAATCTCTCAAGGTGCAAGGATTAATCCATCCTAGGCTATCTCAACTGTTGACTCCATGATGAAAGTATTTGGGTAACTTAGGCACGGAGGCTAAGTACTTCATACTTCGTGATGCAATGACAATTATGATTGATGAGTAATGTTGATATGGCAAGGCATGCTTCATCGTTTTGCTAAGATTCCATGACAAAGGGTTCTTAAGGGAAGGTATACTTGGTCATGTATCTGTGCGGTGTGTGGTAGTGATTCTAAAGCTAGGCAGCAAGAGCTAACTATGTAGAAAATATTGAAAAGAGTCAACTGGTGGTGACTCTTAGGCTAGGTAAGCTAATAATGTAGGGATCAAGCCCCCAAGTCTAGCTCTAAGTGAATAGGGATGAGCATAAGAGATCTCTTGATATGATCATGGTGTAAGTGTGGGAATGTGAATATGAGTGCATTTTATTACGGCCGCACCTCGATGTGAGGTTGCCTACGTATCCGTTAGGAATCAGGCCGAACGTAACTCTAGCCGAACCTCGCACAAGTGTGTATACCTCAAAAAGGTCTTTTAAGGGTTGTAACGTGGTTGGGCTAAAGGTTATAGAAGAAGGGGATAAAGGCTCAATACCCTAGATAAGCCCCCAAGGTGTACAACCTCGCTTTTGAATCTTTGTATTTTGTGCTTGAGTTCCTACTCTTTTTTAGCTCTTTTTGCTTTAGCAGTTATTTTATTTTAATAAGTGTGGGCAATCCCGATCATGAGGTCTATCACTCACTTGGCATTCATGTTTCTCAGGCACGGTATCAAGCACTCGATAAGAGACGCAATCTGAGACGTGTTCTTATCAAAGATATTTTCATATCAAAGACATTCGAAAACTTGCGCTTTTGTACACTTTTATTTATTTATTATTATTTTTTTATTGCTTTTTTTTGCTATTTTAATCTTTTGAATTTACTCAAGCCTTTTTAGAATTGCATAAGTTACACACCATCCCATCCCAAGGTTAGGTAGATGTAGGTTGAAAAAAGAAAGGTCTATGGTTAGATGAGGCTCAAAGTGGTTTATGAAGAAAGGATGTATATTTGAAGGGTGAAAGGCAATATGATGTGGCTACAAGGGGTGCCTTAAATCATTGGTATACCTTGTGCTTAGTTTGACATGGAATTTTTTTTTTTTTTTTCATTTTTTTTTTCAATGTAATGAAAGGATCATATGTAAGGAAATAAATGCTCATTTTATTAAAGGAAAATGTGTAATGATCCTACAAAATGAATACAAAATGAATCTAAGGAGAATAAAAAGGTGCCTATGCTAGACTTATTGGGGAGAGGGAAAAAATGAAAAAGAAATAAAAAAAAGGTCACGAAATCTTGTCGTTGAAGCTCGCCTCTGTCTTGTGTTGTTTGCTCCGACATCATCCGTTCTTCTTGCTAGCTAGAGGCAATGGAATCTTATTTGCCTCTATGAGATCTTAATGAGGTTCTGAAACCTGTAGCATTCATCAGTAGTATGACCACGCCCTCGATGGTACTTGCAATAGGAGTTTGGATTCCACCTCGAAGATCGATTTTCTGGTGTTAGATCCTCGGTAGGGCCAATAGGTTTGATTAATCCTCAATCATAGAGACGATCGAAAGCAGCATCGTAGGTCATTCCAATGGGTGTGAACTCTCGCCGAGGTTTCTTTTTAGATCCTTGATTTTCCATGGCTAAGACACCATTATGGTCAAAGGTACTAACACTATTACTAGAGTGGGCGTTTTCGGAAGAAGAGGGATTGTCGTTCTTCTTTCCTTTCCAGCCACCGTGGTTACTATTGTCAGTAGCTTTTTGCTTTGCGAGGTCATCTTCAATTTCAATTCCAATGTCATAAATGGCCTTTAAAGTATTCAAGTTGTGTTGATATTTTAAGTGCTTTGAATACTTTTCTTGGAGATTCTTGATGAACACTCTCACAGAATCCTTTACGGTGGGGACCTCAATCATCTTGGCGGAAGTTTCCCCTCCATTTATTAAAGAAAGAAGTAAAGCCTTCATTCTCTTTTTGTCTTAGTATCTCAAGTTGTCTATGGTCGGTTTCAACTTGGATATTGCACTTGTACCTATCAACGAAAGCATTTACTATTGATTCCCAAGTAGAGGTTTTCTCTTTGTCAAGGGAGAAGTACCATTGTTGGAAAACGGTCTCGAGAGATAGTGGGAACAGAGAGGGAAAAACCTTCTTATCGATACCCTTAATGCTCATTATGGTTTCAAAAGCTCTTATATGGAAGTAAGGGTTATCTGTTGCCTTGAATTTAGGGATGTCAGTGGCGTTGAACTTATGCGGAAGGAGTTCCTTGTCCAGCGAGACCCCTTGTGAACTCATGCCCTGAAATTTATAGTCACTACATAGCTTGCTTAGACTCTCTTGCATTAAGTTCATTTGTTGTTGCTTCACGGGATCATTGATATTGAGTGTGAGGAGCTTCAGTGTCTCAGTCACGGTAACCAATTGGTTCCTAAGTTCATTGACTTCCTCTTAAGTTGCCATTTTCTTTTTAGCCTTCCTCTTTTGACGAATCGTTTTATCAAAAAGTGAGACTTGAATAAAGATGTTGTCCTTGATTAATCGCCCTTCTCTCCTCGACCAAGTACTGTGGAAAAGGAATTTGGGGATACTTATTGTTAATTATTTGACTCAAACTCTTTTTATCATGCAATAGATGGAGGAAGTGAAGAAAAAAAAGAATAGAATGTGGAAAAGAATGATGGAGGTGGAGGGATATGAAAAATTAGGAATAGAATATACCCCCCAAATTAAATGACGGAAACACTGACTTATGCATGAACCTAAGACATGGCCATGGTGACATGTGTACTCAAAGTGTATGCTAAGACTAGTGAATGTAGGTGATATGTTAAGACTCGTGTCATGACCATGTCGCTAGACTATGTGACTTAGTATCTAAACTCAATTAATGACTCGACAAGGTGTTATTGACAGCGAAAATTAACCGAATTAATTAGCAAATGGATTAATTAGACACTAGGTGATGACTCGACCAATAATCCGAACTGTCGGCCAAGCGACAGGACTGGCGTCACACTGTGTAGCTTGGCGCCAGACGACAGAGCTGTCGCCAGGCGCCACACTCCACAGGGTGGCGCTACAGCTCAGATTTTGGCGCCAATGGTGGAGCTTCAATCTGAGACTCTTTTCGGTGTTATTAATCAAAAGGGGTATGCCTAAAGTCATACTAGGTCAATTCTGATTAAAATATTATACTTTATTTACTCAAATAAATAAATTAATTAATTAGGCAAAGTTCTTTAAGTCATTAATTTATTTAATCTCAAAACAAGTCAAACAAATGGTTAAGAGAAACATAGAATATATGCATAACAAATAATGCACAATTAGTCAAGTAGGCACAATATGATGCAATGAGTTTGCAAACTAACCATGGCTCTAGTTTTCTAAAGTTCGGGATGTGGTTTAATCAATAGAGGGTCCATGGTTAATTGTCCGGATGCACCCTGCGGAAGCCTAACCATGAAGGGTTGGCGCGAGTGGATGGGACACCGCGAGTTTTACAAAAACTCGCTTCCATGGTTTGGTGAATTCAACATTCTCGGATGTAACCTTTGTTGCGCAGAGCGTTCAATCGGGTAGATGGAGCATTAATTCCCAGAGGGTTATGTCCATATGTAGAACACATATGGGTTTCAGAAAAGTGAGAAAAAATTCAATCAGGAAGTAGGATCGAGCAAACAGTTTTTAACTGTAGCGCCTGGCGCCAATCCTGGCATCTGGCGCTACGGCTAAAAGTCTGGCGCCAAGCTCTGGCCTATGGCGCTACTTCCCACATGCCTCAGCAGCTCTCTGTGCTCGATAAAATTTTCCAGTTTTGCGCGGTGTTTTTTCAGTCCTAGTTGTGAAAGATATTTCTCAAATTTCCTACGTGTAAGTTGTTATGTTTTTAACTCATTACGGATGGTCTTTCCAATGAGATCATTTTTATGCATATGACAATAATGTTAATCAAAATTACGCAAATGAAATACTTAGAACTTTTAGAGTCTCATCCACTCATTCTAAATCATTGCCGAAACAAATTCAGGAATAAAAATAGAAATCCTCCCCAGCGGAGTCACCAAAAACTGTAAGGAATAAATTCAAGCGTTAACCCCTTGCTCGAACCCCACTGTGATCATACACTAAAGTACGGTGGCGTCCAAAAGGGAAGAAGATAGAGCAAAAGAGTCGCCAACAAGTTTTTAAGGAACTTGTAAACCATTCACAGGGTGAAGGTTACACCCCTTAACGATCCAAGAGATCGTCAACTCCATAAGGTCTGGAACCAACTAAGGGTTCGGGTATGAAGGTACAAATCTAACCTAAAAGAGATTGAACCTACCCTAATAATAGGCCTCTACTTTATTATGATCGTATTCATGTTTGCTTTCTGACTAACATGCAATCAATAGGATTAACCCTAAACCTGTTTATCTATGTTGGTTGAATATTAATGCAAAAATAAACCTGTTCATGTTAATATTAAAGCATAATAAAAATAGCAAGATCCTAGGCATGATACTAACAAGATTAATAACAAACCCTAGCATGTCACTAAGCAATAAAAATCAAATCTTTAACCCTAACATGATACTAACAATCATAAATATTAGGAAGAACATAGGAAGCATCGTAACAATCATATTTAATATTAAAGTTATCTTGGACATGATACTAGGAATATCATAATAACAATTTAAACATGATTTCTACACATAACATCAATAGAATCAATTAAAGCATTTACTTTGATGCCTCGTACCTCTTTCTAATAACAAAATATACACGTTAGTAACTTCACAGAAAATAATAAACAAACAATTAAATTAAATAATTGAAAGAGAGATTTGGGACCAAACCCTCAGAAATTAAACCTTTCACGCCTAGGGCGAAGGCAACTTCAAATATGGCTAGGTGTTTTTAGATCTTGTGAATGCGTAATTTTGTATGTAAAAAGCAATTTTAGAAAAGAGAAAGAGAGAAGGTTGAATGAATGATTAAGGAAATCTTGATGAGAATTAACGAATGATTAAAGAGAATGAGAGAGAATTGAAAACTGGTTGTTGATGAGAATTGGTGAATGAAAACGGAGTTTTTAATACGTTATTTATAGAGAAAATCAGCCAAAAAGATAAATTTACAAAACACTGTCCTGGCACAACTAAAAAAGAGCTGGCGCCAACCCTGGCTAACTGGCGCCAAGCACCAACACTAACGCCAGGCGCCAGGCCTAGCTCCAGGCGCCAATGCCTAGAGTCAGGCGCCAGGCCTGCTTTTGACGCGTTTTCAAAAATCAGATAAAATTTGCCGTAATGGAGGATAAAATCGTATCTTTTCCTCGAAAATGCTTTTTGATTTTAATTAAAACTCTGAAAATTTAACAAAAGTCAATTTATCAATACTAATTGAATTAGGAATGAAAAGAACCTTCAAGAATCTAGAAGACTAAATCCATTCCTATTTGCATTAGGAATGATAAATCATATTAGGCCCTCCCCTAGATCATTGGGCCGCACATAAGGCTTTAACCGGGCCTAGTTTGGTAAATTGGCCATAACTTCCTCAATATTCATCAGAATTGGGCTTATAATATATCGTTGGAAAGCTCTTGTCAAGCCCCATCCAACTACACTACTATTGCACTCATATCATGGACCAACCAAACTGAATTGGCTGTTTTTTTAAAATAAGTTTTCAAAAACAGAGAGAAGAGAAAAGAAATTAAAACTATCCGCAACACTAGACTTTCAACACTTTCGCTTCATTCGATTATGGTTCGACGTGAAATGTACACATCACTGGGTTTGGTTTTGGGGAGACACAAATGGGTGTCTATAGAAGCCCCCACTTTGACTGAGTTTGGAGAAATGCGAGTTTCGAAAACAAAAGTCAAAGTATCGGTAGGGATGGAGAATGATTCAGAACGTTCTGCGATCCTAAATCATTCTTGCAACACATATACCTTCAAAGTAACGTTAGTTAAACAGATAAAAGAGTTAAGAAACGCGTATCTTGCACTGTCGAGCTCACGTCTATGAAAGTAACCGATTGTTGCTTTGACGACCTCTTGCAAGCTAGAAAATGCCATCCCGCTTGAAAACTGCTACGCCTGTAACTACTTCCAATTTGGAAGATTGCTTCGCCTGAAACGATCCTCCTCCTCTATGATAGTATTCCACGTCCAAGGGAATACCATCAAAGATTGCTTCTCTTAAAACAATCCTCAGTTGTCTGTGACAACTCTCCATAATCTAGGGAACGCCACCTTGCTGTTTCGATGTTCACTCGTCTATGAATAAAGAGCTTCCTTTTGATATGTTCACGCGCCTCTGAACAAAGAGCTTCATTTCTTTTTTCTGGATATGTTCATCCGCCTCTGAACAAAGAGCTTCTTTTTCATATGATCTTCTGAATGATGTTTCCACGCGTCTCTGAACGAAGAGCTTGATAATAGGATACCAACTTTTGAATGAACATCCCTACAAAAAAGACAAATCTCGACTTGAGCACCATTCGACAAGGAAATAGAAAAGGGCTTCGCTCCTATGTCTGGCGGTTTAACTTGGTGAGAATCCAAATCCAAGGGCTGTCTGACGAGGTAGCCTATAAAGACTTTTTTAAGGGTCTGAAAGATGGGTCGACCTTAAAGTTTAACCTGGCCCGAAAAAGGGTATTCACCCTTCAAGAGGCGTTAATAGAGGCGGAGAGCATTATTCAGGCTACCGACCTCTGCTCGTCCATCCATCAGTTGGATTCCGAGAAGTTTGACAAGCAAAAAAAGAGTCGGTCTGCTCAGCCGGCTTAGAAAGACAAAGATAGCAAATAGAGAAAAGTAGCTTGGGCGTTTAAAGAACCTAACCAACCGTCCAAAAAGAAAAAGAATGAATTCAAATCGTATGTCTCACGGTATGAATTTAATAAAGACTATTACACAATCTTTAAAGAGACGAAGGACCGGCTGAATATTGAAAAGCCGAATCCTAAGAAGAGTTATGTTCAGTCGCTGAACAAAAATAAATTATGCCACTTCCACTAGTAGGTGGGCCATGACACCAACGACCGCTATAGTCTCAAGCGGACGTTGGACCGTCTAGCTAACAAGGGCTTGCTGAAGTCCTATGTCCGGAAGTCCAAAGCGACTTCTAAGACGAATCTGGGGTAGTAAAAAAAACTCTCTAGCCTACTAGTAGGTCGGATACTGATAAGGATATGCTCTACACTACATCAGACGGATTCGCAAGCGGTGGCCCGACCATCTAAGGCACCAAGGATCATCTGAAGAGGATGAACCTCTCAGTTGATGATGAACAGGCATCCACAAGTGGAACATTCCTAAACATCCTCAATACTAAGAAGGACCGCATGACGACCCAGTCGTCATTGAATGCAAGATTGCCAACCAGCTGGTTGGCCAGATCCTAATAGACACGGGTAGCTCCTCTAATGTCATCAGCTACAAGTGTGTGTCCTAGCTTAATTACAAGCGAGATGGTCTGCGCGACGTCTCCCACCCATTAGTTGGCTTTGGGGGAGGGGTTGTGCACCTAGTCAGACAAATTGACATACCCGCCCAGTTAAGGGAGAAGGGACAAGGGCGACAAATGGTTGTCCGATTCTTAGTGGTTAAAGAGCTGACCTCCTACAACATCATTCTTGGCCAACCCACTCTAAATGCGTGCAAGGCCATCATTATCCCATCTCTCATGTTTTTCAAGTATGAAAGGGATGATGACACTATTGGCTTCCTCAATGGGGATCAAAAGACGAGAAGGAAGTGCTATCTCTCAAACGCCAAGCCGACTGCTGCTGCAGCCGGTTAGCTAAAGCAGCTAATAGACCTCGACGATGTCAAGGACCCTGATTCTCCCCTCCATCAGCCACAAAGAAATGAAAAACTGAAAAGTTGGTGGAGGTGAAGAAGGAGAAGAAATAACAATCACTAAACGGGGAACGGTCAGATGATCTTCGTCCCCAGCCGACTGGTGAGCACATTAATATCCCTCTGGATGACAGCCGTCTAGAGCGAATTGTTCAGGTGGGGACGACTGCCTTTGAAAGGCTTGGTGCAGACTTGCACCTTTTGCTGAAAAAATTCAAAGATATCTTTGCCTTTGAAGTGGAGGAGATATCAGCCCAAATCTTGCTGTCCACTAACTCGCCTTGGACTAAAAAAAAAGCCCATCCGGCAAAAGAAAAGAAATCACGGCGAGGAAAGAAGTCAGGCGGCACCAGCCGAGGTCAAGAAGATGTTAGTTGCCAAGTTCATTCGACCATGTAACTTCCCTGATTGGGTTGCGAACTTGGTGCTTGTGAAGAAGCCGAATGGTACTTAGCGCATGTGTATAGACTACACTGACTTGAACAAGGCATGTCCAAAGGATAGTTACTCGCTTCCAAAGATCGACATCCTAGTCAACTCTATAGTCGGGCATGCCTTGATGAGCTTTCTGGATGCCTACTTCGGCTTTCATCAGATACCCCTGTGGAAAAAAGATCAAGAGAAGACGACCTTCGTCACTAATAAGGAGCTATTTTGTTATACGGTGATGCCATTTGGCTTGAAGAATATGTCGGCTACTTTCCAATGGATGATTAAAACAATCTATCTTAATCAAATTGGGAGGAATGTAGAGGCGTACAATGAGGACATGATAGTTAAATCCAAGCTACAGATGGATCAACTTGTTGATCTTAAAGAAACCTTCACCAAACTCAAGCGGCATAAGGTCATGTTAAATCCCAAAAAGTGTTTTTTTGGTGTTGAGTCTAAGAAGTTTCTCAGATTCCAGATTGATCAAAGAGGGATAGAGGCTAACCCCGAGAAGATACAGGCGGTGATTTACATGAAGTCACCCCGTACTGTCAAGGAAGCCCATAGGCTTACCGATTGTCTGGCTGCGCTTGGGAGATTCCTCAACTGGTCAGGTGAAAAATGCCTTTACTTCTTCCAACCATTAAAAACGAAGACTAGATTTGAATGGGGTGATGATGCTGAGGCGGCCTTTCAGAAGCTGAAAGAACATTTACACTCCTTGCCAAGTCTTGTTAGCCCTTTTCCAAAGGAGATGCTTTATATGTACTTATCCGTCTCATATCATGCCCTCAGTGCTATTCTCCTTGATGAGAGAGACGACAATTAGCTCCCTGTCTATTTCATTATCCATGTACAAAGAAATGTTGAACTCCGGTACCCCATGGTTGAAAATTTTGGCCTTTCTCTTGACATGGATGATAAGAAGTTAAAACCATACTTCTTGGCACATCCGGTAGTAATCTACACAAATCAACCCCTCAAGCGGCTAATGACAACTCTAGACTCATCCGGTAGAATTCTTAAATGGGCTATTGAAATGCAAAGTCTTGAAAATCAGCTACGAACCGAGAAAGGCAGTGAAGGGTCAGGCGTTTGCCAACTTCATTGTCGAAATGATAAGGGTGATTGCTCTGGACAACCTTGATCTTGTTTGGAAGGTGAATGTATAAGGGAGCTCTACTATGAACAGCTGTGGTGCAGGCATAATCTGTCAATCTACGGAAGGAGACTACTATGAGTATGCACTACGGTTTACGTTCCAGGCCTTAAACGCGGAATATGAAGCCTTGTAGCCGATATCCGCATGTGTAAGGTGGTAGGTTCAACAAAAATTGACGGCTGCTCTGATTCTAAGTTAGTCGTTTTCAATACCATGGTGAGTATGAAGCCACCCAACCGACTATGATCAAATATTTACAGGCAGTCAAGGCTGAAGCGGGGATACTTCAACAATTTCATCTGAGTCAAGTTCCCCGGTCTGAAAATAAACAGGCGGGTGCTCTATTAAAGTTGGCATCCTCCGCCTCCTGTGATACGCATCGATCAGTCTTTCGGGAAGTGATGGAAAAACGAAGTAAATCTGATGATAAGCCCATTGGAATTCTAGAACAAAGTTCTACTTGGATTGAAGGCATCTGGGCGTATCTAACAGACGGCACACTCCCTAATTTACCCCAGAAGGCAGCCGTGCTGAAGAAGCTTGAAGCAAACATCGAGATGAAAGAAGGAGAACTCTTCAAGGCGGGGTTTCTAAAGCCCTTACTGAAGTGTGTTACCCCAAAAATGGGGAGAGAAGTTCTCAAAGAGTTGCATACGAGACAATGTGCCTCTCATCCAGGCAGCAAATCCTAAGCCGTCAGAGCCCGGCGGCATTACTTCTGGCCCACTCTAGAGTTAGATGCCATGGAATTTGTTAAAAAATGTGACAAGTGTTAGATATTTGGAAAACTTATCCATCACCCGGCTACTGACCTGACATCAATCCACAGCCCAGTCCCGTTTGCTAAATGGGGCATGGACATTCTAGGTCCATATACGCCTGCACCAGGCCGAAAGCGCTATATTCTTGTGGCTGTGGACTATTCTTGCCCATCCAACATTATCATTCGACTCTACAAGTCATGCTATACGATAAAGAAGCAAACTGGGAGGCCATGCGGCTAGCATTAGACTCACTCCCGGAGTGCATGGGCCTTGCTTCTAGAGATCTACAATCTGATAATGACTCGTGCCTACAACAAGAGAGTGCACAAACGACACTTAAACGTTGGGGACTTTGAGTTACGAAAAATGGAGGCAACTATTAGGCCGATGAGCAGGGAAAGCTAACTCCTAATTGGGAGGGTCCCTACCGGATTTATGAAGAAGTAAGAAACGGCACCTAGCGGCTGCAAACTCCAGACGGCAGGCGGCTGCCTAGAACTTGGAATGTAGAAAACTTGAAAAAGTACTATTTCTAAGACTTGTAAATTTTTGTAAATAAAAAGCCTATTAATGAAAAAGTTGTCGTATATCAAAGACACAGGCGGTCCATTCAATATTGATCTAATTGCTATGTATACATACATGCGCAACCAACTGTTACCGTCTATCAATGACACATACGGTCCATGAAATAAATAAGCTAGGTTAAAGCTTAGCGGCTAGCCTAATATTTAAGTTGGTGGGCCTTCGCTTGTGCAATGCACAGGCTGCCCCCAAATAAATGATATTCTATCAAAGGCTAGTGACCGGATGCAAAATTATTTTTATAAATTCGTCTGCTCCTAATTGAGTATGGCGTCCGTTGACGCCCCTCCGGGTGTTATCGTCGCAAAGGGCACTCTATCGTTTGCTCTACCAGCATATGTAGACGATTGAACGACCAAATTGGTCAACTCATAGTTGTCTGAACAAAATAGTCTAAAAGAATGATTAAGCTTAAAATTGGTTTTCATGTGACATCAGTCGATAAATTAATAAAGTTCACTGTTATACTATTCAACAAAACTGTTCCAGTCACCCCAATGGGGCAAACGAGCAAGGTGCAATGGATTGCAGGTTTCCCAAACGACCTTTATGTTGTCTGGGATCCATTAGACAGGCGGACTATATGTCCCTTGTTCCATTGACTGTCAGGCGGAAATTACCCCCTGGCTCACCAAGAAGTTATACGCGAATACCCGGTTGGGTAAAATAGTTGTTGTTGACAGTTGTGTACTTGGTTTGGAGAAATCACTACTGTGATTGATTGACTTAGGAACATTTGAAACTCTTTAAAGTATCAAACATTCCAAAATGAATCAATCTAAGAAGTACTAAAACCAATTACACAGCCGCCAGGGCAAGAGTAGCCCGTATACTATTTGAATTGTCGCATGTTGTAAAACGTTACGCAAAAATTCTGAAAAAAAAAACTGTAAACCTTAAATGCAAAAATTAAAGTAAGAAAATTTATCATGCCGACTCAGCCAGCTACTTCATTTAAAGTCGGTCAAAAGCAGATAATAATGCTACCCGGATCTTTATCCGGGACAAAGAAAAGAAAATTGTCACCCGACTCCTTAGTCTGTAAAAGATACATAAATACTCGGCACGGAGACCAAAAAGAGGTAAAAGTTGGCATATAGCCGCTGAAATAAAAGAGCGAAGAAGGTGAATCACTACTGATGGTTCTTCTCTGGATGGTCATGACCGGTTGGGAGGCTTGCTGCAGTCTGAGCACCCGGAACCTGGCCATCTTGGACTTGATCATCTTTAACTTCGTCAGTCTGAACTTTATCATCCTGGCCTACAACCGGCTCCTCCTCGTCATCAGAGACCTCAAAGCCTTTCAAACAGCGTAGTCCTAGAAGGGAGGCGGGGCCTGCTTGTTGAGCTGCTATGCATCGTACACCTTAGTGGTGTAGTTGTATTGAAGCTTCAGCACATCAAAGTTAACCATGGGGTGGAGCAGACCCCATGCAATGCGCAGCCGGACCTCTGTGTCCCGCTCGTTCTCAAAAACCTGTTGTTTCTGCTCTTGGTCAATCTCGCCTTCGTGCTAGTTTCTAAGTTGGACGAGTTCGACCTCTAGGTGGCTGACGTCTGTCCTTAGCTAAGTGTTCTCCGTATCAGATCCATCCAAGGCCTTGAGATTTTACTGAGCAGTCTTTAGTCCCTCTTCAAGCTTGGCCACCCATTCATTTGCGGCGTCATTAGCAGCCGCCAAATTCCTAATCAGCTCCTCTAGTATAAACTCTACTTCTTAAATTTCAACATCACATTGTATTTTACTGTATTCAGTAGAGTTAAGAGCTTGAACGACCCTCTATTAAGTGTCAATTACATGTTCTCCCTTCTGTCTGAAGGGGACCCTAAGCTCGTCTATCTTCAGCATCCTTTGAAAGGACGGGGATAGGTGGTAAGCAGAGTAAGCTCAAGACTTTTAAAAGTGAAGTAAAAAAATAAAAGATTACCTTGCCAACATGCCTTAGACCTTGTCGAAATCCATAACCTGCAGATCTGGCATAGAGAGTTTCTCTGACCGGGTGAGAGTCCTCACCATCCTCTTAGAAAACACCTGCATGTCAGGCGGAGTAGAGGGGGTATTTGCACTAAAAGAATTACTTGGTGAGAAAGCAGCACAGGCGACACCCGACTCATGCCGACTGCTCATCGAACCTTTAGGCGGATTGACGCGAGTCTTGACTCGCATATAGTCAACTGGCCAAGGGAGTTCGATTCGTGTCTTACCTTGGACGTGGGGCTGAGGAGTTTTCCCTTTAGCCGCTACAGAGCCGTCTTTAGTAGTGAGTGGCTCGCCACTCAATGATGCCGTTGAGACATCATGCTTTTTCCTAGAAAATCGCCCCAAGCATTCGCTCAGAGCTTTCATCACAACTAGGGTTTTGCCCCCTGTTGTAGGACAATCTGTGTTGGCTGAAGAGGATGTAGAAGGGTTCTTTCTTCCTGTCTTAGACGGGGTCTTAGTCAGCTCATCCCCTGGCCGCTTATTCTCCCTAGCTGCTTTAACAACTTGGTGATTGAGCGGGGGATAGACTTGCTTCCTCTCTGCAAACAACATAATAAGATATACAAATGGAGTTATAATAGGAAATTCATGAGTTGAATAAAAGAGTTGCAGCCGGGTAATTCAAAAGTTGAACAAAAGGGGTACAGCTAGCGGCTTACCCCTCCCTTCTTGGCTTCCTTGGCCTCCAAAGCCGCCTTCTTCTCCAGTGTCTGCTTTTTCTTCAGAAGAGCAACCTATTTAGCAGACGTCATCTTTTGAGGCACCATGTTCTTCCCTTTGTCTGCAAAATATAAGGCAACATTGAGTCAAAAGATAAACAAAAAACAAATAAGATATCAATACATACGGCAATTTGCCGGGTGTGTTATAAGTGTACCCTGCTTGAACATAGGGCTAAGCCCACAGGCGGAGAGGAAGGCCTCGTTCTTAAAGAAGTCCGGATAGGGTATCCAGTTCCTAGGAACAATTATTTGACTCCAATCTTCTAAGAGAATGGTGGTGGTTTTAAAGAAGCCCGGCTCCATAATTTGCTCGTAAGCCCTAGAAGATATTCGGGGCAGGGCACACTTCTTCCCGAGCAGCTCCGGGTCCTGATTGTACCGACAAAGGAATCGTTTGTGCCCCAAAGTTGGAGAACATATCAAGTAAAATCTGTCCTTCCAGCCAGACCATTTGGACGGCTTGTCCAAGGTAATCAAGTATTCCGGGTGTGTGGTTAGAGTGTACCACGCACCATACCTGCATGGGGCCCGGCTCATATAGTGCATATTAGCAAATGCAGCAAAACTGGGCTAAATGTCTTGATACTTGCAGGTGGCAATGTAGCCTAGTATATTGATCCATGAGTTTAGGGTGAGTTGCCAAACTCCCACGTCATACCCCTTCAAAATTCTTTTAATCCCGTTGTGAAGGGGGAAGTGGAGGCCAGCTTTAATCACAGCCTAGCTGCTTTAACAGCTTGGTGATTGAGCGGGGGATAGACTTGCTTCCTCTCTGCAAACAACATAATAAGATATACAAATGGAGTTATAATAGGAAATTCATGAGTTGAATAAAAGAGTTGCAGCCGGGTAATTCAAAAGTTGAACAAAAGGGGTACAGCTAGCGGCTTACCCCTCCCTTCTTGGCTTCCTTGGCCTCCAAAGCCGCCTTCTTCTCCAGTGTCTGCTCTTTCTTCAGAAGAGCAACCTATTTAGCAGACGTCATCTTTTGAGGCACCATGTTCTTCCCTTTGTCTGCAAAAGATAAGGCAACATTGAGTCAAAAGATAAACAAAAAACAAATAAGATATCAATACATACGGCAATTTTCCGGGTGTGTTATAAGTGTACCCTGCTTGAACATAGGGCTAAGCCCACAGGCGGAGAGGAAGGCCTCGTTCTTAAAGAAGTCCGGATAGGGTATCCAGTTCCTAGGAACAATTATTTGACTCCAATCTTCTAAGAGAATGGTGGTGGTTTTAAAGAAGCCCGGCTCCATAATTTGCTCGTAAGCCCTAGAAGATATTCGGGGCAGGGCACACTTCTTCCTGAGCAGCTCCGGGTCCTGATTGTACCGACAAAGGAATCGTTTGTGCCCCAAAGTTGGAGAACAGATCAAGTAAAATCTGTCCTTCCAGCCAGACCATTTGGACGGCTTGTCCAAGGTAATCAAGTATTCCGGGTGTGTGGTTAGAGTGTACCACGCACCATACCTGCATGGGGCCCGGCTCATATAGTGCATATTAGCAAATGCAGCAAAACTGGGCTAAATGTCTTGATACTTGCAGGTGGCAATGTAGCCTAGTATATTGATCCATGAGTTTAGGGTGAGTTGCCAAACTCCCACGTCATACCCCTTCAAAATTCTTTTAATCCCGTTGTGAAGGGGGAAGTGGAGGCCAGCTTTAATCACAGCCTCATAGTAGCTGAAACAGTTGCCGACATTCTCAATGTAGTTCTTCCAGGAAATCGTTGCCTCAGGCGGGAGAACCTCTATTTTCCACCCCTCTTCTACTAGGTGTGCATCTGCAAAAGCCCTAAAGCTTCTTTGTACTATAGCTAATTCCCTAGTGTGCATTTTATTTGTTAAGGGATTTGGTTGAACTGGCCCCCTAGCCTTGCTGATACTTAGCCGCAATTTCCTCTTGATTAGAGACAAACGCCTCTAAGCCGGATATCTCGGCGGCTTCCTCGCCGCCTGACCCTCTTTCATTACACCCTAAGTCTGAGGCATCGTCGTCGCCATCTGCCCTATAAAATATTGTGTCACTAGGTGTTGAAGGGGTGCCACCCAGAGAAGAGCCCGCCTGCTCTTGCTCTTTTTCTCGCTCTTGCTCCTTCTCCGAATCCTTGTATTCCTCATCGGGTATAAATTCATCAGCGGACACTCTTCCAGCGCGCTACTTGCTCAGCTTAATAGCCGTTTTTTTACTCTATCATGGTCTCCTACATACACTAGTAGAAAAAGGATTATTTGCGTCGCACGTTTACAGTGTATTTGCGTCGCTTCTATGAGCAACGCAACTGCTCGCGAGGCAAATGACTTTTAAATGATTTGTGTCGCTCCTAGGCAAATGACTTTTAAATGATTTGTGTCGCTCCTAGGCGCAAATAAGAGTTATTTGCATCATTCCTTTATAAACAAGTTACGTAAATAAGAGTTATATGCGTCACTCCTTTATAAACAAGTGACAAAAAAAGTTGTTCTGAGCAACTTCTTGTTTTTTTTTGCGTCACTTGTTTGTATATGGGTGACGCAAATGACTTACTAGACAATACAAATGCGAGTTATTTTCGTCACTTGTTTGTTTAATGAGTGACGCAAATAATGTGATTTTTTTTTATTTTTAATTATAATAATTGCTTGTATATGTTTGTAGTACATGTTTCCCTTGGTAGTGGTATATCTGATAGGCTCAAGTCGTATTCACCTAATCAAAAATAAAACATAAATCCACTAACTATGTAGATAGGGAAGAAGGTTCAAACCACAGGGAAACAGGTCAATTTATTCCTAATTAATTAGAAGCAATCTAAATTATCAAGTAACCAAATTATTGTTAAAAGGTAATTAAACTACTAAAGGTTAGAGTAAGAAGGGAGTAAAATAGAGGTAAATCAATGAAGGAAAAACCTAGGGAATAGGTTCACTAATAAACAATATTCCAAAGTAAATCATAATAAGCAATCATCAATGCATCAATTAATCAGATTATAAAGGGCTTTCGCTACGTATTTTAATCACAGAGTTAATTTACCGGTATTAAATCTCATCTCTCGAATCTCGACTTAACCATTTATAAATTAGTTTGCCTATTGAAACTAAGCCTAAACATCAATTCTCATCTCTCGAATATCCAATCAATATTGCTAAACTCATACAATTAAATCTGGCCAAACCTAATTGCATAACATTAAATCAATCAATAGGAAAATAATCAAGCATTGATAATCAACAATCATAAATTACCCCTTCATATTATATATTAGATCCCCATAAACCCTAGAAATAAAATTAGTCAAGCATAATTAAATCTAAACTAATCAAAACAATAAAATAAGACATGATGAAAGAATTAAAAAAAATAACTGAAATTAAAAGAGAAGAAATTGTTACCAAAAGAAATCTAGATTAAGGAATAGAATTAAGAACAAAGTTGAGAGAATTTAAGAGAGAGAAAATATTCTAAGTAGAGAGAGTCTAAAAGAGAAGGCAATCAAAATTACGTACAAAAATCGTACTTAAAACATCCCTAAAACAAATCCTAATTGAAAACTAAAATCTCGGCTCCAAAAACACACGCCCGACCGTGCTCGCCTTTTTCTTCAGGACCCTCCTGCCCAGCCGCACCTGATCGAGCTAATGCTCACCCGATCGGGCGCGCCTTCATGCTGGTGCTCTCTTCTGCGCTCCCGCCTGATCGGGAGCAAGCTTGCCTAATCGGGCTCGGTCTATACTCGAGGCTTGGACTTCGATTGGACTTGATTCTTTGGCCCAATCCGGATTTCCTTGAATACTCGGTCCAAATGCCCCGGTATCACACACCGAGCCCTTAATCATCGGCTCTAACAGGTCTTGGGCTTCAAAAATGGTCGTGTCCTCCTAATGCTCGTAGTTGCTCCATGAAAAACCCGGAAAACGCTTCAAATGTGCAATTTCCTACAAAACTCAAGCAAAACTACAAAAACACTAGAAAACACCAATTAGTAATAAAAGTGGCTCTAAAGAGCCAAAAACACTACATATTATGACCAAAGGACGGGGGTAAAAACACTATATAAATTGTACACATCGAAGTCCCCCAAGCCAAACCTTTGCTTGTCTCTAAGCAAAGAGCTCATCAATGAACATATAAAACATGCTTTATCCCAAGTTAACAAAATCAAGCAAAAGCGATTCAAGATAAATCTAATGAACATGCTTCAATGTCAGTCAATCTCATTCATCTAATTATTCGTCCTCCCCAACAATTGACAAGTAGAGCAAACCACATGTGCTTATAGAATTCAAGACTAGTGCTCACACACTCAACTCTCATTTATGTGGCGAGTAAAAGATGTACTCGATCGCTCTCCAACCAACCCCTTTATATATGAACAATTCCCTCCCAACTCACACTCTCGTGTGTTTAAAGAAATGTGCGCACAACCTACTAGTCGACTCGAAATATGTCAAATCATAACTTGCATTGATAATCAACACTTTCACATTCATACAACTCTTATGCAAAAAGGTCGGAAGGTCTTTAAAGCTTGTAATGTAAGGCTAGGGTAAAGGGTAGGATAAATTTAGGAAAATGTGAGAGAAAAGCCATGCTTAAGGGAGCCATATCCTAAAAAAACCCAAGGTCAAAAACAAGTAATGACCCAAAATATCTCTAATCACAAATTAACTCGACAAAAATTCACCAAGCAATCCCATACATAACATCAATCCCAACACTTACATATTCACTCACAAAGTATGATAATAAGAACTAGAGTGAATTAAAACAAACTTGGATCTACTTATTCTTTTTCTTTTCTTTCTTTTGAATTTTTTCAAACTTGAACTTTTTTTTTTCTTCTTTTGAATTTTTTTTATATTCTTATATTTTTTTTATTTTTTTTAGCAGCCTTCGCATAGAACATTTGAACATTTAAAACAATTTTTTTCTTTGGTCTTTTTCTTTTTCTTTTTATCTCACATTGGAAATTTTCAACTTTGAAACACAAAACATCAATATTTTTCCAATCATAATACTAAAAGAACAATCACTCTTCTTTTATTCCCACATTGTGCAAATAATATGCACACCACAACTCCCTCACCTCGCCAACTAATAGCTCCCCCAAGCCAAGCTTGGGACTAGTAACCAATGGGGCTCATATAGGCTTGTAATGTAGCTAAACAATCAATAAAAAGGGCACAAGCAACAACATGGGTAGCAAGAAGGGAACAAATGTATCTAATATCATTGAAAGGCTACCGAAGAGAACAAATGCCTTGGTCCTCCTCAATGTGCATAATATTGAGTCATACAAACATTACTAATAGTTGTGAACCAATGCTCAAATTCCTTGACATACTAGGAACTATCACACAATTCCTAACCAAATCAACTAGTCAAGCACTATATTCACAAATAGTTGGCAAAATTGACGCATATTTAGGCATCCAAACAATTAAATTCAAATCATGATCGATAAATTCACAAAGCTCATTATCATATACCAAGAATCAAAACAATATTTTCCAAGTATAGGACACAGGGAAGCATGATTTACAATTTATTGGAACGTATTTTTGAATTTTTTATTTTCCAATTTTTTTGTATTTTTTCATAAAGGATAGCAATAAAAACTACACTAGAAAGCAATAAAATCAATACAGAAAAGCAATAAATAGATAAAAGAGAGGAAGAGTTACCATATGTACAAGAAATCTCCCCCCAAGCCAAATCAAGCAATGCCCTCATTGACTTCGGAGTGTAGCTAGGAGAAGCTACTCTTTGTCATCATCCTCGTCCATCCTCTGGTAGCCTCTTCCATAGCTCGAGCCGGCACAACCATGGCTCGTACCAACACCACCATAGCCCGAATCCACTAACTATGTAGATAGGGAAGAAGGGTCGAACCTCAGGTAAACAGGTCAATTTATTCCTTATTAATTAGAAGCAATCTAAATTACCAAGTAACCAAATTATTGTGAAAAGGTAATTAAATTGCTAAAGGTAAGAGTAGGAAGGGAGTAAAATAAGGGGTAAATCAATGAAGGAAAAATCTAGGGCATAGGTAAACTAATAAACAATATTCAAGGGTAAATAATAATAAGAAATCATCAATGCATCAATTAATTAGATTATAAAGGGCTTTCGCTACGTATTACAATCACAGAGTTAGTTTCCCGGTATTAAATCTCATCTCTCGATTCTCGACTTAACCATTTATAAATTAGCCCGCCTATTGAAAATAAGCCTAAACATCAATTTTTATCTCTCGAATCTTGAATCAATATTGCTAAACTCATACAATTAAATCTGGCCAAACCTAATTGCATAGCATTAAATCAATCAATAGGAAAATAATGAAGCATTGATAATCAACAATCATAAAATACCCCTTCATATTATTTATTAGATCCCTATAAACCCTATAAATAAAACTACTCAAGCATAATTAAATCTAAACTAATCAAAACAATAAAATAAGACATGATGAAAGAATTAAAGAAAATAACTTAAATTAAAAAGAGAAGAAATTGTTACCAAAAGAAATCTAGATTAAGGAATAGAATTAAGAACAAAGTTGAGAGAATTTAAGAGAGAGAAAATATTCTAAGTAGAGAGAGAAAGTCTAAAAGAGAAGGTAATCAAAATGACATACAAAAATCGTACTTAAAACATCCCTAAAACAAATCCTAATTGAAAACTAAAATCTCGACTCCAAAAACACGCGCCCGATCGTGCCCGCCTTTCTCTTTAGGACCCTCCTAGCCAGCCACGCTCAATCAAGCTAATGCTCAACTGATCGGGTGCACCTTCATGCTGGTGCTCTCTTCTGCGCGCCCGCTCGATCGAGCGCAAGCTTGCCCGATCGGGCCCGGTCTCTTCCTCGAGGTTTGGACTTTGATTGGGCTTGATTCTTTGGCCCAATCCGAATTTCCACTTCGGTTCTTGAATACTCGGTCCAAATGCCCCGGTTTCCTCTGGTAGTTGCTCCATGAAAAACCTAGAAGACGCTCTAAATGTGCAATATACTACAAAACTCAAGAAAAACTACAAAAACACTAGAAAACACCAATTAGTAATAAAAGTGGCTCTAAAGAGCCAAAAACACTGCTAATTATGACCAAGGGACGGGGGTAAAACACTATATAAATTGGACACATCAATTTATGTAATATGCTAACACCAATAATTAAAATAAAAATGCAATATTAATGAATGGAAATGTAAATTTTGTCAGAGTTTCCTTTGTATTTTGGCCTACCCATAAAATTGGGAATGACGGCATTATATTAACAACATGTCCAATAAGTTTACATCTCAATATCATTGACATTTTACTCATTATCCCAACAACAATTAACCAAATTCATTCATGTCCAGCCTATAATCCAAAATAAGAGTCCAATATTTGTTAAGTGTAAATCTAATGTTCAACATTAAATATTAAATACTTGGCCCAAATATCTCGAATCTGATTTATCTCCTCCTCGCTATACGGTGTAGTTCTTGAAAATTCCTATCAACACAACAAATATACAATAGCAAAGTTTAAATTCAAGATTGTAGCTAACATTCAATTGTATTTATAAAACAAAAATGAAATATTTGACAACTCATACCTTAATAAGATCCTCACTGTTATGATGATGTTCAAGGATTTCGTACATATAACGCATGACGTAGTAGTCACACTCATGTAGATTCTCTTTCTTGTGATAGAAAACAAGGCATACAATCAGCTACAAACGCAACATTGGAATGTTTCTCACTTTCTCAAGGGTATATACATGGAGCATATACTGGCAATCTGATAATACATATACCTGTGTTCTATATACAAGTATACAGACTAAAAACCTAATGAAAATATAAATAAATATGTGGTTAACATCATCCTAATCATGATATATAATCATACAATAAGACATAAATAAGATAGACTCAATGATTATAACTGCAGCTATTCTCAAAATTTCAAGCACGGAGAGGGTGTTTCAATCAGACACTTGATTGGAAAGCAATTGACAAACCAATGTAACTAATTTTACAAGTATTGCCCTACTATTATACATTAAACATTTTCAATGGAACAATGATGACTAAGTAATCAATTCATAATAGCTAACAGCAATAAAGCAGCGAGAACACAAATATGTGAGTTGTGACCTTGCACAAAAGCAGTTAATAAAGCAGGTAATTCTACATACTACAAAAAAATGACATCTAAAAGCTACTCAATCATCTAGCAAACTTTTCACCTTAATAATCGATGGTGGTATCAATGATAATCAGTTAATTTATACAAGGACAAGGAAAAACCAAGAGCAAAGCAGAGCAAAACTATCCTATATTGCTACAACTCAATATGTTTTACCTAAGTAGAGAACAAAATTTCAGACATAGGAAACTACATACATCAAAACATGCAGCTCATATGAGATATATAAGTGAAGTTAGTAAGATTGTGTTTCTTAGAAGTAAATTATATCTTAGATCTTTATAAGATTCACATTTTAAAAGTTCTACAATATTATACCAAATAACAAAAGATAAGCCATAAATTCTAGGGACTTTATATACAAGGATATATCTAAAAGTCAGTTAATAAAGTCAGGTTTTGTGAAGTGGTAAAGCTGGAAAGTCTGGTAAGCATGTTTTGCTTGTAAGGGTTGTTCTCCTTGAAGTTTAATACAATTTCTTAGCTTTGTTTTCTAAGTTTTGCTAACATATCTGTAGCGTATTTAAAGGCCTAAATTTATTAGTAATATTCAGTTTTTTAGTCCCCTTAAACCCCCACCCCAACAACTAAGCCTTAGAACTTGGATACAAGTTTATTAGACAGCTTAATTGCATTATATGAACAGATTTTGTAAAGATATTATAGCTGCTTACAATTTAATGCAAATCACTACAATAGTCTTTAAACATCTAACCAAAAAGATTCTAATATTATAAAATCAAATGATATAACCCATATAACATTAAGTTAATTTAAAGTAGCGAATAGAAAACGCATAAAACTAAAATATAAAAAAAAATCGTAAATATATAGAAGTAGGGGATATGCTATTAAGCACTCATTATAGATAGACAAATACATTAATCATTGACTCATATATTAAACAACATAAATTATTAAACAAGCAATAAACATACCTAATCAATGTCTTTTTCTCGGCCTCTTCTTTTTACAGGGAGTTCTTTAAGTGCTGCTTTAGAAACTTTCCCATAAACCTTATGCTTTAGAAACTTCAATGTACCTACCCCTTTCTTTCCATCGATTTCCTTCTTTATCAAATCTGTAAAGCATCACTTTTCTAATAACAATTCCAAAACACAAGCGATTTGAAATAATAAAACATCACAATAACCCAAGAAAGCCAAACATATCCCAAAGTTAGAGGCAAAATTCAAATATTATATCAATAAATGCATTGAAAACAACAATTGAAGAGCACCCAATAAAAAATAACACAAAACCCTAAAATAAGGGGAAAAAAACCTGGAATTGTGGCAAAATTCAGCCATTAAATCAACAAAAATCATAAAGAAAACAAGGGTTCATATTTTTTGGGGTTTTAGGTTTGAATTTCTGCTTGAATTGGGGGGTTTTTGGCTCAAAAATGTTCAATTTTTTTGGGGTTTCAGGGTTTGAAATTGCTGGGGGTTGAGGTTAGAATTTCTGCTCAAATTGGGGGGGTTTTGTCTAGAAAATGTTCGATTTTTTTGAAGTTTGCATGGTTCGAATTTGTTGGGGGTTTATACAGCGAACTTCTTCTCGAATTGGGGGGTTTTTGCTCAATTTTATAAGGTTTTTAGTGTTCGATTTTGCTGGGGGTTTTGGTTCGATTTTGTGCTACAAAATGAGAGATTATCGGCTTCGATCTTTCTATTTATTGAGGTTTTGATTTGGTCAAATTGCTATGTTGAATTCAGTTGTTGAAGGAAGCAACAAATGGGTAGCAAGAATATTTTTTTTGTGGGTATATCGAATTTGGAGGCAGAAGCAAATGGCGAGATGGGTAAAAAATTTAGAACTAATTACTAACCTATACTTATCTGCTTCTCTCAATAATTAAAGAAGTGACACAAATAACTTAAATGTAATGTAATGATGTGAATTAACTATTTGCGTCGCTCACTAATTAAAGAAGTGACGCAAATAACTCACAAATTCATTTGCGTCACTTTATCCTACAGGAGTGACGCAAATAAGATTGTTATTTGTGTCGTTCTAATAAATAAATGCGACGCAAATAACATAAAGCTGAAGCATATCAGGCTTTTATGTCGCTTCATAGCTAATGAGCGACACAAATAACTTATAATGAAACTAAAATATATCATTTGCTTCGCTGGTTTCTACGACTGACGCAAAAGAGACGACGCAAATGAAAGTTGGTGTTTGGGGATGAGAAAAGCAGGTCTGAATTTCAAGAAAAGGCACCCCCGATTCTAGATTCAGTCGTACTAGGAGACCGGCTGAATGACCTAGTCGGTGCCATGTGGGTTGATGGAGAGTCCTTTTTATTTTTGAAGCCTGACTACACAAGCGGAAAATTATAAAAATCTTGAAAGGAGTACGGGCGGTTACCGTTAACTTATCAATGGAAATATGAAAACTGCTACACGCGGTGAACGAATGTATTCCTCGAAAAGCAGCCGGGAAACGCGAAATCTCAGGCGAACGGATGTCGAGTTTCTCTCTCTTAACGCTATCTCTTTCTCTCTCTAAAAAGTCAGAATTTAGGTGTGAAATGTGTGGAAAGAAGGGTTAAACCCTTTGTAAACACCCATTTGTTTCTCCCCAAAACCAAACCCGGTGATGAATACTTTTCACGTCGAATCACAATCGAATGAAGTGAAAGTGTGGAAAGTATAGTATTGAGTTAGTTTTTATTACAATTCTCTTCTTTCTCTCTTTTTTCGGAAACCTATTTTATGAAAATAGCCAATATAATTTAGTTTGGTTTATGGAAAGGGTCCAATAATAGTGTAGTTGGATTGGGCTCAAAAAGAGCTTTCCAACAATATATTATAGGCCTAATTCTGATTAATAATGAGGAAGTTATGGCCAAAATACTAAACATTGGCCAAACCGTTTTTACCTGCGGCTCAATGATCATGTGGAGGGTCCAAAGGTCTAATCCTTTTCCTAAAATAATTAGGATTGATTAGAAGCTTATATAAGTTTCTAAAAGATCTTAATTATTCTTTTGGAAAAGATAAGATTAAAGAATTTGAGTTAAATAAAAACTTTCCTTTTATAAAAATTTTCCTTTCTATTAATCCTAATTCTATTCGAATTTAAAGATGTTCAAAGACACTCAGATATTATTTTCGTGCCTCATAATCTTTTCCAAATCTTATATGGTTGGATATATCTTGAAATTATCTTTCCAATGATATATTATAATATTAATTCCGAACAATAACGAAAAAGATATGAATGGAATATGAAACTCTATCCAAAACTGACACCCTTCCACTATCTCGGTCATATATTTTTATCTACAAAAGATTTTAAGCTAAATACAATTGGGTTGGAAAGTATACTTCAAGAACATTCCAACGATATATTATATTCCTTATTTGGACTTCTGGAACAAAATATATGATAAAAAAAAAATCCGAAAAAACTATCTTGCAGCGCCGGACAACAGGCCTATCGCGCGGCGACATACTCTGTCGCGCGGCGCTGCACCCTGTCGAGCGGCAACAGAGGAAGTTGCGGCGACATCGTTGAGTTTTATTCCTCTTCAAACTCTGCTTATTTTTTTATCAAATCCGAACTGATTTTCGTTATAAATAGGGTCCTTAGACCTCTATTTTTAATCATCATCACTCAACAAAAAACTCTCTAATTCTTTTCTCTCTCAAAGCTAATACTTATTCTCTCTCTCCCTCTTTTCTAAGCCTAACCTTTTACAAACACAATTCATCATACATTATCACTAGACATACCTAGCATTGTTCGAAGTTGCCTCGCCCTAGACGTGCAAGGTTGATTTCAGAGGATTTGGTCCCAAATCTAGTCTAAACTTTCTTAATCTCTATTTCAATTATTTGATTTAATTGTTTGATTATTATTTTCCTTGAAGTTACTAATGTATAAATTTTGTTATTAGAAAGAGATACGAGGCATCCAAGTAAGTGCTTTAATTGTTTTTATTGATATTATGATATATAAATCATGTTTAGGTTCCTATTTTGATTCCTAGTATCATGTTAGGATGTTTTCCTTGATTTGATGTTTTGAATGATAATAATGATTCCTAGTAAACCTGGGCACGGGCCGGGTTGGCCCGCGTGCCGCCCGGCACGGCCCGCCGTTCGGAGCAGCCCGGCACGGCCCGAAGTCAAGCACGGCACGGCACGAACGTCGACTTCCGTGCCACGGGCCGTGCCACGGACACGGTGGAGAATTCCCAGGCACGGCCCGGCACGAGCACGAGCAAGGCCCGCCGTGCTGGCCCGCAGGCACGGCCCGAAGGCACGGCCCGCAGGCACGGCCCGCAAGCACGGCCCGCGGGCCAACGGCTAGTTCAACGGCTAATTAACGGCTAGTTTTTTGCCAAAAATTCTATAAATACTCACCTCCATTTCATTCCCAAATCACAAAATCACAATCTCTTCTTCTTATCTCTTATATTCTCTAAATCTCTAATAATCCTTATTTTCTTAAATTCTCTAATTATTCTCTTAAATTCTCTAATTATTTTCCTAATATCGGAAAAAATTAAAAAGTTCGTAATCGTAATTAGTGGAGCGTTGAAGCACGGTTGTAAGATCTAAACTAATCTTAAATTTATTATTGTTTTATTGTTATTATTAGAATAATCTTGTTTAATTATTATTGTTGTTAATTGTTATTGTTGTTGTTATAATTGTTGTTATTAATTATTATTATTGTTACAATTGTTGTTATTATTTATTTTTGTTGTTATTGTTATTGTTATAGTTGTTGTTATTAATTATTATTATTGATATTTTTATTGTTAAAATTGTTGTTATTAATTATTATTATTATAGTTAACCACTTTTTATTAAAAAATTAATTGTTAATTATGGCATCGAACAACCCATCATCTAGGTCTAGGGGGAAAGGCCGACTTATCCGTAGTAGTAGTTCTAGGGAACCACCAAATACAACGAGCCCCCAAATTACGAGTCAAACCAATGACCCCATTTACTTCCCCCCGGGCTATGAGCCATATAATACGTCGGGATTTCCAGCACCACCACTAAACCAATTTCCACAACCACCATACCAATTTCCACCTAATTATATCGGTAATCAACAAAACTATTGTTCTAGCCAAGGTAGCCAAGAAAGTACCCGAATTCCCTCCGGTTCTACTACCCCTTCTACTGCCACTCCCACTAGTCCCCCTACTAACCAATACACACATCATGAATGGTTAACCGAAACTGAGATGCTACTTTTGAAAAACCGAAGGAGTGAGGTATGGCGTTATTTTGTCCTAAGTAAAGATGGTGAACAATGGGCAAAATGTAAAACATGTAATAGTGTATTCACGGCAGTTACCAAAAACGGGACGGGACACTTATCTAGACACATGAAAGCTTGTGCAAAACCAGCTAGTGATCCAACCCAGCCCAAAATTTCCCAATTCCATCCATACGGCTTTACATACAACTATGAGAGGGATAGGGATAAACTAGGAAAAATGATAGTACACGCTGAACAACCTTTTCTTTTCTCGGAAAGTGACGCATTCAACACCTACATTAACAAAGCACTACAACCCCAACATAAAAGAATCTCTAGGAAAACTGTTCGTTCCGCAGCAATGAAAAATTTCCTAGAGTACAAAGTCCGGTTACAAGCCGAATTGAGTAACCTTAACTGTAGAGTATCTTTAACAGCCGATTCTTGGGATAGTGGTTATAAATATCACTATTTATGTGTGACTTGCCATTGGGTAGATGATCAATGGATGTTACAAAAAAGAATAATACATTTCAAAATGCTGGAATACCCACACACCGGCATTAACATTGCTCACCATTTAATGCAAGCAATAGACGAATACAACCTTCGAGATAAAATGATGTCTATGACTTTTGATAATGCAACCTCTATGACATACACAGCTAATCTTATCAAACAAAACTTAACCGATGTACTATTAGACGGTGAAGCTCTTCATACTAGATGTGTTTGCCATGTACTTAACTTATGTGTACAGGATGGAGTTCGGGCAATTGGCCCATACTACAGCAAAATCAGAGATGCTATTATGTCTATTAATAGCTCTAACATGAGATACCAAGAATGGAAGAGTTTTCTAAAACAACAAAAGATAAGGGTAATAAAAATTAGAACCGATTGCCCAACTAGGTGGAATTCCACCTATGACATGTTAACAAAGGCAATTGAGTACAAGGGCCCGTTAACATTATTTTACAACCAAAAATTTCCACAAAATGCTTTGTATGATGATGATTGGAATAACTGTGAAAGATATATGCAATTTTTACAGTTATTATATAACATGACGTATTGTTTTTCTACTGTTTACAATCCTTGTGCTCAAAACTTTCTTTCTAATGCATGCTTACTCGCCCAACTTTTCGCTGATCATCGCGATCAAAGTGATTATGATCAGTATCTTCCAGCAATGGAAAAAAAGTGGCGTAAATATTATAGTGAGATTCCTTTGATTTATATTTTTGCTTCCATATTAGATCCTAGGCAAAAGTATGAAAACACATTTATGTTAGTTGACATTTACTTTCAATGCATGTTTCTTGACGATGATGTAGAAAACTATAAGACTAATGTGAAGGATCAGTTTTTTGCTTTATATAGAGTCTATGAAGCCAAATATGGCACCGTTCCTCGCTCAGGGCCTTCCCAACCATCTAAAAACGTAAGTAAGAAGGCCAAACATTTATTTTCACAAGCTACTAACTTGATTTCAAGGTTTTCAGGTGATTCATCAATCAGGAGAACGCAAAGCGACGTCTCGGAGTTGCAGATGTACCTGAGTTACGACTTCACCAAAGGCATGGACGACGATGAGATAAACAGCCTCGACCTCCTTGCATGGTGGAAACAACAAAGCTCGAAGCATCCAACTTTGGCGGCAATGGCACGAGACATTCTTGCTATCCAAGTTTCCTCCGTCGCCTCCGAACGAGCTTTCAGCGCATCCGGAAGGGTTTTAGACGATAGAAGAACAAGTCTAAAACCCGAAACACTAGAAATGTGCGTGTGTTTCAAAGATTGGTTGGATGCGGAAAATCGCTCACAAGACCGTTCTTACGACCACAACGACAACGAAGAAGGAACCTCCGCTTCCGGTTCGGGTTCGGCTAGTTCCCAATCTATGCAACTAGCCGATGACCTTGAAGGCGAAGGCGAAGACGAAGACGAAGACGAAGACGAAGACAAAGACGAGCAAGAAGAAGGAGAAGAAGAATAGACAATTATTGTATATTGTACGATTTTAAAAATATCAATTTTATCATTTTCCAATTTTTGTTTAATACCATCATTGTATGATTTTTATCATTGTTATCATTGTACAATTTTCTCAACTCAAGTAATAATAATATAAAGTACGCATTATTCACATCCAAAGTCCAATTTGCCTTTTTTTCCCCGTTTTGTTACAATTTGTAAATTCATATTAAAAAAAAATAAAATTATACCAATTACTAATAAATCATAAACATTAAATTTTAAAGTAATAGTATAAAGTAAATATATAAATATAAATATTGAATATACAAATTATAAAACATAAATATTCAACTTATAATTATAAAATTCATAACTTAATAACTTATAACTTATAAGTTATAAACTTATAAGTTACCTTATAAAACTTATAATTATAATTTTATAACTTATATACATTATAAACTTATTAATTAATAATGTTGTCATAAAAAAAAAAAAAAAAAAAAAAAAAAAAAAAAAAAAATAATAATTGGAAACTGCACCAGCCCGCGCGGGCCAGCCCGCAGCCCGGCACGTGGCCGGCACGGCACGAGCCCGCCAGGCACGAGGGCCGTGCCGTGCCGTGGGCTGGCTTGTGAAAATGGCCGGCACGGCACGGCACGAAATCCTGGGCCCGCCGGCACGACCGGCACGGCACGAACCAGCCCGCGGCCCGCCAGGCACGGCCCGCGGCGGCCCGGCACGGCACGGTGCCCAGGATTAATTCCTAGTATCATGTTTAGGGTAAAGGTTATAATATCAAATATGCTTATTATGATTTTTTGTGATGCTTCCTATTCTCTTTCCTAATATGCATGTTAGTATCATGTTAAGGCTAAAGTTTTGATCTTTAATGTTTAGTGACATGCTAGGGTTTGTTATAAATCTTGTTAGTATCATGCCTAGGATATTACTATTATTATGCTTTAACATTATTATTTGAATTATTATGATTATTATGTTTCTTCATATTTATTTATTGTTATTGCTTGATCACACCTTTAAGCATGTTTAAAGGAAATTGGTACTTGTAATCATGCTTATATAAGATAATTAATAATCTTTTTTAGGGATAATTTGATTATAATTCAAGTGATCACCAATAATAGTTTTTTTTGTGCATTAATAATCAACCAACATAGATTAAACAGGTTTAGGGTAAACCTAACGATTGCATGTTAGTTAGAAAGCGCACATGAATATGAGAACAATAAAGTAAAGGCCTATTATTAGGTAAGGTTAAATCTCTTTTAGGTTGGATTTGTACCTTCATCCCCGAACTTCCAGTCATGATTCCAGACCTATTGGAGTTAACGATCACCTGGATCGTTAAGGGGTGTAACCTTCACCCTGTGAACGGTTTACAAGTTCCTAAAACTTGTTGGCGACTCTTTTGCTCTAGTATCCTTCTCTTTGGACGCCACCGTACTTTAGTGTATGATCACAGTGGGGTTCAAGTTTGGGGTAATGCTTGAAATATTCCCTACAGTTTTTGGCGACTCCATTGGGGAGGATTTCTATTTTATTTCCTGGAATTTATTTCGGCAATGATTTAGAATGAGTGGATGAGACTCGAAAAGTTCTAAGTTTTTCATGTGCGTAATTTTGATTAACAATATTGTCATATGCATAAAAAAGATCTCATTGGAAAGACCATCTGTAGTGAGTTAAAAACATATGATTTTTACACGTAGGAAATTTGGAGAATATCTTTCACAACTAGGATCGAAATAATGCTGCGAAAAACTGGAAAATTTTATCGAACACAGAAAGTTGCTGATCCATGTAGGAACTAGCGTCTAGAGAACAAAGTTTGTCGTCGATGATATGACTCTGTCGTCGGGAGACACTCCTGTTGCCAAGCGACAGAGTTATATTGCGGCGAAGGCCTCTGTTCGCTGGCGCCAAGTTCTTCTAATACTGAGCAAGAAATATGAGTTCTAATTTGACCAGTTCTTGCACTGTTTGCTCAATTCTACTTCCTGATTGAGTTTTTCTCACTTTTCTAGAAACCCATATGTGTTCTACGTACGGAAATAACCCTCTGGGAATTCATGCTCCGTTTACCTAATTGAACTCTCTGTGCAACAAAGGGTACATCCGAGAATGTTGAATTCACCAAACCATGGATGCGAGTTTTTAACTCGGGTGTCCCATCCACTCGTGCCAACCCTTCAAAAGGTAGGACTTCCACGTGGTGCATCCAGACAAATAAACATGGACCCTCTTTTACTAACCCGTATCCGAAACTTTAGGAAACTAGAGCCATGGTTAGGTTGCAAACTCGTTGCATCATATTGTGCCTACTTGCCTAATTGTGCATTATTTGATGTGTATACTCTATGTGTTTTTCCTAACCGTTTGTTTCACTTTTGTTTAAGTCTAAATAAACTGATTAATGACTACAAGTACTTTCTCTAATTAACTAATTAATTAATTTGAGTAATTAAAGTCTAATAATTTAATCGGAATAGACTTAGTACGACTTTAGGCATGTCCCGTAGAGTAAAAATACTAAAAGTAGTCCTAGATTAATGCTCTAGTAATGGCGCCACGATTTGGGATGCAGCGCCACACGCTGCTGTGCAATGCCAGGTGACAACTCTATCGTCTACCGCTGCACTACAGTGTGTGGCGACAGTCCTGTTGCGTTGGCTACGGTTCATCATTTTACTCGAGTCAGCACGACGAGTCTAATTCAGCAGTTTGCTAATTAATTCGATTATTTTGTTATTAACAGTACCTTTGTTAAGTCCTTAAGTGAGTCTAGTCACAAAGTTTAGCCACATGGTCTCACACAAAAGTCTTAACATGTCACCTACGCTCACTAGTCTTAGCACACACTTTATATATGTCACCATGACCATGTCTTATGTTCATGCATGAGTCGGTTTTTTCCGTCATTTGAGTTGGGGGGTCTTAGCACACACTTTATATATGTCTCCACCTACATCATCTTTCCATGCTTTTTCCATATCACAACCTTCATTCTTCCTACCTTCTCTCATATATTGAATGTTGAATAGAGTTTGAGTCAAATAACTAACAATGAATATCCTTAATTTCCCTTTCCACATTACTTGGTCAAGGAGAGAAGGGCGATTAATCAAATACAACACCTTTATTCAAAATCAACTTTTTGATAAACCAGTGAGTCAAAAACAGAAAGCTAAGAAGATAATGGCAAGTCAAGAAGAAGTCAATGAACTTAAAGAGCAAAAGGTTGACGTGACGGAGGTGTTGACGTCAAGAAGAAGTCAATGAACTTAAGAAGATAATGTCCCTGTGAAGCAATAGGAAATGGAGCTTATGGAAGAAAGCTTGAGCAAGCTATCTAGTGATTACAAGTTCCAGGGCATTAGTTCACAAAGGGTCTCGGTGGACAAGGAACTTCATCCGTAGAAGTTCAATGCCACTGACATCCCTAAGTTCAAGGAAACAGATAATCCTTATTTTCACTTAAGAGCCTTTGAAACTATAATGAACATTAAAGGGAATTATAGGAAAGTCTTTCATTCCTTGTTTTCTTTATCTCTTGAAACCGTTTGTCAACAATGGTTGTTTTTCTCTTGATAAAGAGAAAACTTATACTTGGGATGCTACTGTAAACTTTTTCATTGATAGATATAAATGTAATATCCAAGTCAAAACTGATTATAGACAACTTGAGATGCTAAGATAAAAATAGAATGAAGGCTTTATTTGTTTCTTTAATAAGTGGAGGGAAACTTCTGCTAATATGATTGAGGTGCCCTCCAAAAAAGAATCTGTGACGATGTTTATCAAGAATCTCCAAGAGAAGTATTCGAAGCATTTAAAATATCAACATAATTTGAATACTTTCAAGTACGTCTATGATATCGGCATTGAAATCGAAGATGACCTCGTAAAGCAAAAAGATACTAACAATAATAACAGTGGCTGGAAAGGAAAGAAGAACGACAATCCTTCTTCTTCCGAAAACGCCCACTCTAGTAACAATGTTAGTACCTTTGACCATAACGCTATCTTAGCTATGGATAATCAAGGATATAAAAGGAAACCCAAGAGAGAGTTCACACCCATTAGAATGACCTATGATGGTGTTTTTGATCGCCTCTATGATCGAGGATTAATCAAACCTATTGTTGTTACCAAGGATCCAAAGCTAGAAAAGCGATCTTCAAGATGAGATCCCAATTCCTATTGCAAGTACCATCAAAGAAATGGTTATTCCACCGATGAATGCTACAAGTTTCAAAATCTCATTCAAGATCTCATAGAAGTAAACAAGATCCCATTGCCTCTAGTTAGCCAGAAGACTGGGTGATGATGAAGCAAACGACGCAAGACAAGACGCGAGCATCAACGACAAGATTTCATGACCTCTTTTTCTATTTCTGGTCCATTCTTCCTTTCCCCAATAAGTCTAGCATTGTCATTTTTCTTTTCCCTTAGATTTATTTTGTAAGTTTTTTCTTTTCCCCTTTAATAAAAATGAGCATTTATTTCCTTCCATATGATCATTTCATTACATTCCATTAAAAAATTAAATAAAAATGAAAATAAAATAAAAAAATTGTTGAGCTAAGCACAAGGTATACAAATGATTTGAGGCACCCCTTGTAGCCACATCATATAACCTTTCACCCTTCAAATATGCAATCCTTTTTTGGTAAACCACTTTCAGCCTCGTCTAACGATATACCCTTCATTTTTTAACCCATATCTACCAAACTTCGGGATGGGGTGGTGTGCAAATTATGCAATTTTCAATTTCATAAAAAGCTTGAGTGATTCCATAAGATTAAAATAGCAAAAAATAAGCAATAAAAAAATAAATAAAAGTGTACAAAAGGTCAAGTATTCAATGTCTTTAACATGAACATGTCTTTGATATGCACACGTCCCGGATTGCGTTTCTTATCGAGTGCTCGGTATCGTGCCTGAGAAACATGAATGCCAAGTGAGTGATAGACCGCATGATTGGGATTGCCCACACTTATAAAAATAAAATAAAAATAGAAAAAAAAAACAGCTAAAAAAAGAGTGAGAAACCTCAAGCATGAAAATACAAATATTCAAAAGCAAGGTTGCACACCTTGGGGGCTTATTTAGGGTGTTGAGCCTTTATCCCCTTCTTCTTCAAACCATTAGCCTAACCACCTTACAACCCTTAAAAATACCTTTTTGAGGTATACATACACTTGTGTGTGGTTCGGCTAGAGCTACGTTCGGCCTGATTTCTAATGGATACGTAGGCAACCTCACATCGAGGTGCGGCCATAATAAAATTTCATTCATTCATATCTACTTTCATAAATGATCATATCAAGGCTAGACTTTAGGGCTTGGTCCTACAATGTTAGCCTCCTACCCTGAGAGTCACCATTATTTGACTCTTCTAAAAATAATATCTTTCCACACATTTAGCTCTTGCGGCCTAACCTTAGTGTCACTTTCACACACTGCACATATACATGACCAAATATACTTTCCTTAGGAACTCTTTGTCATGAAATCTTAACACAACGTTGAAGCATACTTTGTCATAACAAAATCAATCATCAGTCATCATTGCATCAAAAAGAAGTGTTTAGCCTCTGTGTCTAAGTTACCCAAATAGTTTCATCGTTGAGTCAACAATTGAGATAGTCTAAGACGTTACAATCCTTGCACCTTGAGAGATAGTATCAAACAACATTTGACTAAGCTTATTCAACATACACCTTAAAAAACTTCGCTTCTTTCTCTTTTTGCGTCTTTCTTTTTCGGGTTAAAGTCGGTACCCTTCACAAAAATGACAAATTGTTTTTGCTTTTTCGCATTTTTTAGTCATACGATCACATTACAATGCACACACGAGTCATGTACACATTGAGTCATGTCGTGTTATTATATTGAGTCAACACTATGCACACACGAGTCATACGAAGTGAGTCATCATTAAGTCAAGCTCATACCTTGAGTCATGTCAAGTCAATGAGTCAAGTAACAATAAGTCTTAGGTCAACCCTAAATAAAAGAGCAAAGTCCTCTAGTCAAAAATATAAATGCAGGTGCATCCCAGCAAGCAAGAACATTCCCGCATTTTTTTCAGAAAAAACCGCGAATATGACACAAGAGATTCTTCCAAGATGAGAGAAGTTTGAGCAAAATTACATAGATAAGTAAATTAGAGATGAAGAGATTTAATTTAAAAAAGATTTGAGCGGATTTGGAAACAACCAAGCTCAAAGCTTGGAGCAAAACCGAGCAGCAGCAGCAGCAAGAACAAAATAGGGAAGACCCGAATGCAGCGCCATATGACAAGGTTGTCGCCTGACGGCAGAAGAAAAGCGCGGCCCCAGAGGCGTTGCAGTGGCGATAGAGCTTAAAGCCACTCATTGCGGTTATTTTGGCCTCTTACTGCAGTTTCGGGTTCCTTGGTATACCTGTTAGCCCCTATAAGCAAATGGAGTGGATTGATAGTCAGCTCGATTACAATCGCAGTAAGTGATTGATCTGACGACGACCGTCTCACTTAGGTTAAGTGCCTAAGCATTGGCTCATTACAAGCTCTAACGCAAGCACTTATATGACAATTTTTCCAAGATTGGATTGTCATCCCCAACTGAAAATATTCCCAAATATGGATTGTTGCGCATCTTCTTTTACGACAATTTTTCCAAGATTGGATTGGCATATCTGGCAAAGTATCCAAGCGCGGATTGTCGTGCTCTTTCTCTGTTTGGAAATTTTTCACAAGTTCGGATTGTCATCTCTGGCATGTTTTCCGAGATTGGATTATCATACATATAGTTCCCTATGGCAAAATTTCCCAAAGGATAGTCATAGGTCCTTACTCATCATAAATATCGGCAAAGGTTCCTCAACATGGATTTTCATTCATTTCAATAAGTGGAAAATTTTCCCGAAGTGGATTGTCGATCAACTGTTTTTTACAAATGTTCCAACACGTGGATTATCAATAGTGGCAATATTTTCCTAAAAAGATTGTCGCATAGCATAGGCAAATTTCCAAGGTGGATTGCTTTCAAGAGTTATATTCCAAGATGTGGATTGTCGATCGTAGCAAAGTTCTTATGACAGATTGTTACGGAGCATTGGAAACTTTTCCCAAAATTAGATTTTGGCAAGTTCTCAAAGATACGGATTGTCGCTTCAACGTAGCAACATTTCCAACGACGGATTGTTACGTAGCATTGACAACTTTCCCTAAATTGGATTTTCATACATCATACAAGAGTTGTGTTGGCAACTATTCCCAAAGAAAAGAGCATTATCATCACCAAAGCGTCAACAGCAAAATTCTAGAAGCATTAAGGAACAACAAGCAATGGTCTTTTGGAGCCTGTTACATCGAAAATTTGAGGCAGTTACAGGCGTAGCAGTCTTCGGGGGGTATCCCCTAGCTTTCGGAAGATCGTCAAAACAAAAAGCAGGATGGCATTTCCTAGCTTGTGGAAGGTTGTCACAATAGCAGTGCAACACAAATTGGTTACCGATACGCGTTTCTTAACTCTTTTATCTGTTTTAACTAATGTTAGTTTGCAGGTATCGGCGTTGCAAGAATGATTTAGGATTGGTGAACATTCTGAATCATTCTCCGTCCCTATCGATACTTTGACTTTTGTTTTTGAAACTTGCGTTTCTCCAAACTCAGTCAAAATGGGAGCTTCTATAGACGCCCATTTGTGTCTCCCAAAAACAAAACCCGGTGATGAATACATTTCACGTCGAATCACAATCAAATGAAGTGAAAGTGTGGAAAGTCTAGTATTGCAGTTAGTTTTTATTACAATTCTCTTCTTTCTCTCTTTTTTCGGAAACCTATTTTATGAAAATAGCCAATATAATTTAGTTTGGTTTATGGAAAGGGTCCAATAATAGTGTAGTTGGATTGGGCTCAAAAAGAGCTTTCCAACGATATATTATAGGCCTAATTCTGATTAATAATGAGGAAGTTATGGCCAAACTACTTAACTGGGCCCAAACCAGTTTTTACCTACGACCCAATGATCATGTGGAGGGTCCAAAGGTCTAATCCTATTCCTTAACTAATTAAAAATAATTAGAAGCTTATATAAGTTTCTAAAAAATCTTAATTATCTTTGGAAAAGAAAAGATTCAAGAATTTGATTTAAATAAAAACATTCCTTTTATAAAAACTTTCCTTTTTTTTAATCCTATATCTATTCAAATTTAAAGATATTCAAAGATAGTCAGATATTATTTTTGTGCCTCATAATCTTTGGTTGGAAAGTAGACTTCAAGAGCTTTTCAACAACATATTATATGCCTTATTTGGACTTCTGGAACAAAAGATATGATTAAAAGAAAATTCGCAAAAACTGTCTTGTAGCACTGGACGAGAGGCTTATCGCGCGGCGAAACGCTCTAACGCGCGACACCGCATTCTGTCGAGCGGTGACAGGGGCAATTGCGGCGACAACGTCGTGTTTTATTCCACTTCGAACTCTGATTCTTTTTTCTTATCAAATTCAGACTGATTTTCGTTATAAATAGCGTCCTCAAATCTCCGTTTTTAATGATCAAGTCTCAACCAAAAACTCTCTAATTCTCTTCTCTCTCTAAGCTAAAGATTATTCTCTCTCTTCCTCTTTCCTAAGACTAGTCTTTTACAAACACAATTCCTTATACATTAGCACTAGACATACCTAGCATTGTTCGAAGTTGCCTTCGCCCTAAACGTGAAAGGTTGATTTCTAAGGGTTTTGTCCCATATCTAGCCTAAACTTTCTTAATCTCTATTTCAATTATTTGATTTAGTTGTTTGATTATTATTTTCCTTGAAGTTACTAACTTATGTATTTTGTTATTAGAAAGAGATACGAGGCATCCAAGTAAGTGCTTTAATTGTTTTTATTGATATTATGATATAGAAATTAAGTCTAGGTTCCTATTTTGATTCCTAGTATCATGTTAGGAAGTTTTCCTTAATTTGATGTTTTAAATGATAACAATGATTCCTAGTATTATGTTTTGGGTAAAGGTTATAATATCAAATATACTTATTATAATTTTTGTGATGCTTTCTATTCTCTTTCCTAATACGCATGTTATTATCATGTTAGGGCTAAAGCTTTGATCTTTAATGTTTGTTGACATGCTAGGGTTTGTTATTAATCTTGTAATTATCATGTCTAGGATCTTGCTATTATTATGCTTTAACATGATTATTTTAATTATTATGATTGTTAATTTATTATGATTATTATGTTGCTTGATATATATTTATTGTTATTGCTAGATCACACCTTTTAAGCATGTTTAAAGGGAATTGCTACTTGTAATCACGCTTATATAAGATAATTAATAATCTTGTTTAGGGTTAATTTGATTATAATTCAAGTGATCACCAATAATAGTTTTGTTTGTGCATTAATATTCAACCAACATATATTAAACAGGTTAAGGTTAAACCTAATGATTGCATGTTAGTCAGGAAGCGCACATGAATACGAGAAGAATAAAGTAGAGGCCTATTATTAGGGATGGTTTAATCTGTTTTAGATTGGATTTGTACCATCATCCCTAAACTTTGAGTCATGGTTCCAGACCTATTGGAGTTAATGATCTCCTTGATCGTTAAGGGGTGTAAACTTTACCTTGTGAACAGTTTACAAGTTCTTAAAACTTGTTGGCGACTCTTTTTCTCTAGCTTCCTTCCCTTTGGATGCCACTATACTTTAGTGTATGATCACAGTGGGGTTCAAGTTTGGGGTAATGCTTGCTTTGTAAAACCCTAAAAGGTGAATAGTTTACTATTCACCGTTTGCTGACTGCCGCGTGTCACAGGCGTCACGTGGCCAGCCACGTGTCATCCGTGAGGGGCAAATGTTTTGGGTAAAATTACCCTATCCACATGGACCAATCAGAGAGAGCGACGTGTCAAGCCTAGGCAGGTCCATTTCGGTCCAATTGCCAGCTGACACGTGTCAGCCTCAGATGCTTCATGAATTGCGGCCTTCAAGGCCCTATTCCTAAGAGTGCCGTAAAACGGCGCTGCCCACCAAATCTAGGTCAAATGACCAAGAAAGAAGCACGTCTTTCAATGACCCTATAAATAGGGAGATATTCCCCAAATTTTGGGACACATTCAATCATTTATTACACCTACTATATATTCTCTCGCATCAGAGAGACACCTTATCTCGGAATCCGAGAAGTTCTCACTTTGTTATCCTTACTTTTTCCTACTCTTATTCGAGTATTAACTTGAGCGTTGGAGGCGGAGCTCCAAACACCCGGAGTCTTCGGTGTTTTGCATGTACAGGCGTTGTCGGATCAGTCCTCGAGATGTAACTCTCGCGAGGGACAATAACACCCATAACAGTTTAGCTGAACGACATAAAGGCATGGTATTAGCTACCCGACCTTATCACCGTTTGACATTAAAGAAAAACGCTTGATATCATGTAACAAAACTCCTTTTGAGAGAATTAGGTGGCAATCCACCATTATACTTCTCATTTGTTATTCTCATGCACGAGAACAATATACAACTCACTCAAGAAAGCTTGCTTGGAGTTTTATTGTGACGGACAAACGACATTGAAGCCGGTTGTGTGTATACATCATATTGGTAAAAAACAAAGGGGCATGCAACATATTAGCATATAAATAAATACATACAGCAGAAGAATGATTACTCCATCATTATACATCCTTTTCACTGAGTCGGCCATGTGTTAAACGACAATTATGAGGTTTTTAAATAAACATTTATATATGTATAAATATATAAGTGCCAAGGCTCAATATGTCTTCAAACAAGGTGATATAACTCATCAGCATGAGCCGGCCCCCAAGATTGTTCTAGCAGCAAACTTCCATCTTTGCTCATCTATCTAGCCCGGCTGTGTGGCTGCTTTGCTCTCAAATTAATGCCGGTTGCGTGGCTACTTTGTTCATCCTCAAAAGCCGGCTGAAGGGGTTGTCTATGGTCATATTTTTAGTCATAAATTTGAGGGTGAGCAAGGTAGTGAGTTGGTCCTCAATACCGGTTGTATCATCATTAAAGAACTTTAATAATGTGAGTTGCTTTAGGCAATACTGTATCAGTCTTGAACCTCACTACCTTGCAAAATTAGAAATAATTATTATGATTTTACTACTATATTGTAAAAAACAAAAACAGAGCCGGCTGGGAAGTGGGCTAGTAAGAGAGCTCGATTGTGAGGAGGTTCACGTGTTAGCCTGGTTGTAGCATTAGCTGGTAACCAATCTGGCCCGGCTGTGGCATCGACTCATTGAGCTCGATTAATAAATCAAGCCTCAGCCTTAATCCATATGTAAAACTTAAGCTCCGCAAATGGGAAAAGAGATGTTGAAAATCAAATGGTTGCCAAAGCTAACCAATCTTTGAGAACTTGCATCCTAGCTTGTATGTGTTAGCATAGGAGGCAAATGAAATTGAAAAAAAGCGGCAAGTGCCGCATGGCGCTCTAGCAAGAAGATGAAATATCTTCGGCTCCGAGTATTAAGCATTTACAGAGACTCCGAATCCGGCTGTGATTGCATATGTGAAGCTGCTCTCTCATATAAGTGATGCAACATCACCTCAAGAGTATCTTACTCTAACTGAAATAAGTATGAGAAACCGCATGTATTTATGGGAGATCGACTCTTTTGGAGAATAATGGTTAGGCGGCATAAGTGTCAAGCAACCTTTGTATTTGGTTAAGCTCGGCAACCAGCCTTCATAGTTCCTTCAAGGACTAAGCTACCCAATTACATGGGTTGAGCATCAAGCATTGAATATTTTGGGTAACAATTATTTATTCTCCTCTAAATAATGTTGATGCATTAAAATAAACTAAATAAAAAACTAAGTAGCTAAACTAACATGCAAGTGACGTGAGGCCAATGGCTAGATAATAAACCAAGTTAAAAACATAGTAGCTAAACTAACGTCCAAGGGACGTGAGGCTAATTGTCGGATGATAAAACTAAGTTAATAACGTAGTAGCTAAACTAATGTCTAAGTGACATGAGGCCAATGGACGGATGATAAGCTAAGTTAAAAAGACATGTGGCCAATGGTCGAATGTTAATATATTTTATAAATTCGTCTACTCCAACATGAGTAAGGCGTCTAGCGACGCCCCTCCAGATGTTATCTCTGCAGAGGAAATTCTATCGTTTGCTCTACAACCCATGCAGGCGCCAAAGATTGAACGATTGAATTAGTCAACTCATAGCCACCTGACCTGGGTAATTTAAAGATCGACTAAGTCTTCGGAACCGGATGTCTAAAAGACATCACCCGGTGACCGACCAAAGTTCTAACCTAGATTTACTTCCGAAATTATACGAGTCAACCCAATGGGGTTAAAGGACATTGAAAGTATAATTACAAACTCCCTGGAGGCCATTTGCCGCATGTCCTATCAGGCGTCCATTTGCCTCTTGTCCTTCCATGCGGCCATTTTCCTCCTACTCTATGAAATGTCAGGTGGCCATTTGCCTCCTATCCTATTAGGCTACAATTTTCCTCTTATCAGGCGGCTAATTGCCTCCTGCCCTATGAAATGTCAGGTGGCCATTTTCTTCCTGAAATGTCAGGCGGTCATTTTCTTTCTGCCCTATCAGGCGACTATTTGCATCCTGTCCTATCAGGCTGCCATTCGCCTCCTACCTTATGGAATATCAAATGTCTCAAAAATATTCTAAGTCACCAAAAGGTAATATGACAACCATAGTGGGTTTAAACGAAATGAAAGTTGTCATCTATCATGTTCAAGCGGCAATCATTATTATGATTCATTAACTTAGAAATTATTATGCACTTTAAGGTATCAAATTTTCCAAGGTAATCAATCTCTCTTTCATTGAACTAGACATATGCCGACCAAAGAGCTTTTTTACAAGAGGCAAATCAAGCCTTAATTTCGAAAGGAGCAATTCCTCTTGAAAGAGAAATTACCCCTTTATAAGGGCTAATGTTTAGGGTAAATTACCCACCATATGTGGACAAATTCTACCGAAACATGTGTCCACAAGCTCAGCGCTCAATGAGCCAATTAGAGTGTAATACATGTCACTTTATGATATAAGGGTGTAAACGGTGGGAAGCCTATCTACTTAGGTTAAATAACATAAAAAGCACATGTCACAATGCTTTAACAATACTAATTATTTACATCACTTAATCCTCCTAGGGAAATGCCCCCCACAATAACTCTCCCTTCTCTCTACTTTCTCTCTCTAAATTACATTCTTTCGGTCACTAACTTAATCGTCGGAGGCGGACTTTCGACCCCCGAGATATCCATTGTTTTTGTAGGTGACCAATCTGTTCGAGTGTTGCATTGCGGATTTGTCTCCTGCAGGACGTACACGCCCTCTATTTGAATAAGTACAAAAAACCCCAAAAAAAGGACCACTTCCTCACTTTCTCCCTAAGGCCACTCACATTCATTGTGAGCTAACCATATGCCACCCAACCTTGAGCCCCAAGGTGGGTTCGGTTGGGCCACCACTTTTTTAACCGCGTCCATAACCTTTCATCAGGGTCCCCACCAATTGCCACATGACATTGCCAACGTTGTGCGCCGCCATATGGCATGCCTCCACCGTGGCGCGCTACCATGTGGCACGACGCTACCGAGGCAGCACGCCGCCACTTGATGGTTGTTACGTACTATGCCACGTGTGCTACCGCATTGCGTGTTGCCATGTGCGCTGCCACATGGCGCATTTCGATTTTTTGTGCTTCCCTAGACATCGTGTGGCTAGGGTTTTTACTTGTTACTTGTACCATTTTCCCATCTCGCCAATTCCTAAATTTTGGTTCGACGTTTAAGATTCAATTTCGACGCTCTAAGCTCGGAATCCGACGCCTTTGTTTAGAATACATAAGTAACTTATTAATTCTATTCAGATTAATTTGACGTGTTGGTTCGTTAGTTGCATGGGTGTGACCCGAAGGGTGCAGTCAAGATTAAGCTACAATATTAATTAATCATTAATATTACTGATCGAAAGCGGCTTCCACCTAGGCATTCTGATCACTTCACCTCACTGAATAATTAGCTTTCTAATAATTTCACACCCTCTAAGGAATAATACACTTGTTCGAAGGACATTATTCATATCAATCTCCCACTTGTCCTTCCGGACAAGTGCATTTTTAGTGTATAGCCTTTTTCTATGTCTCTTAATGTCTCTTCATTAACTATAAGGTATGATTTATTTGTCATCCTTATTATTTCCAGAAGTGTTTCTCGAGCCCGAGTCCGACTCTCAATAAACAAATGATTTCTAAAATCCATCTGAGTACTGCACATCCATGCATTTATACAATCTTTTTCTTCGAGAGGCTTTGTAAGCAACAAAGACATCTTAATTATTTTAGTAGAGGAACATTCCAAGTCTTGTAATGTAGTTTCTCTTACTGAGAGAACCTAGCCGCTAGAATGTTGCCGTTATAATCCCCTTTTACAATAGATGTTTGACAACATCAAAACGGACTAGTACACAAACAAGAGAGCTCAGAATACTCATAGTTGAGGAAATAGGTTCTGATAGCCATAATGAGAAGTATACTTATGACGATGTTTAAATCTCTTAAAGTATTCTCATAGGTCAATCTAGTATTGTTCTAAACCAATACATGTGTAAATTATTTATTACAATCTTGTCCTTGTAGCACAAGAAACGGTGCTATAAATCAACCTACACACTAATCTCAAGTGCTCATTAATCGTCCATCATTTAAGTGACCTCGATTAGAGATAATTCTCTATTATAATATTCAATGTTCACTTAATAGGTGTTTCCTTTTCAAGACTTTTCTTGAGACCCTATTTTGAATATTTTCATAATCGAATGGACTAATTATTTAATCCTAAACCATAATTAAGTAGCAAATAGAGTGATAAAATTACATGAAATTTTAAATTACACCAAAACCTGAATGGTTCATCTTATGATAAATGGTTTTTCCAAAATTTTCAAGAGTAACACTCTTTTAAAAATATTATAGAAATCACACCCATGTCTAATATGCTTGATTTCTTTCGTGCAATTGTGAATGTTGTCGTTCACTTATTGCGTAGGTTTAGTTATAATTACTTTGCTAATCTTAGCATCTTCAATACTAATCACTTTCATAATAAGATGATAAAATTTTAGAGTGTCATGGATTATATGAGATTTAGGATTTATTTTACAAGTGATGGCTCCAGCTCATTTTCATGATTCAGATCTTCAACTTGACAACCTATCATCATTAACTTTCAACAACGAAGTTTCCATAGAACATCTTCTTTATTATTGCCTTTAGGGCAACAATATTCTCAACATATATTTTAGTAGACTTCCAGATAATGCTTTGCTTGGGTTTTACTCCAAACGGCCCACATTGATTTTGGATACCCTAATCACTTGTGATCATGGAAATTTACCTAAAATCCCCTTACATTAAACATGGCTACACGTCCATGTTACCATTCTCAATCCACGATTCATTGTTAGCTTGTGCTTATAAACGACTTCCTTGTTAAGGATCTAATCCTTGTTTAGGTTTGTGCTTCCAACATCAATTCTCAAATTGTATTTGTTTCCACAAGTCAAGAACTCGACCTGTTACTTATCCAAGTACTTTGGATGTTCTCAATCTTATTCAATCAACGTTACATTTTAGCTTATTTAGTTTCACTGAGTCTTTTGTTTGGTCCATTGTCGAAAATACTTTCAAATCAAAGTGTTTAGCATTTAATAGTTAATTTATAACAGAGTTCGTAAACTTTTTGTTGGACCTTACAAGATTGACTCTTGCTCCAACTAAAATTCTTATTCATAAGAATTTCTATGTTTCTTTATGAGTCAATCCATTATGCAATGATTTATGCAATTCCTTTATGCAACGCTTCCTTTAATCCCATAATAGATTTCTTTAGCTTTCTTTTAAATCTAGAATTATTTAGATTTTGAAAACACTTAGACTATTTTCATAGTCACTTCCAAAATCCTATTTTAGAAACGCGGTTTTGGTATCTATTTTGCCATATTTCATATGTGCAATTTTGCTAGAATAACCACGAAAAGCCTTGAGCATTCCGATTGCTGAATAGGTTTTTTTTAAAATCAACTTCGTAAATTTAATTACATCCTTTTCAACCAATCAAGCTATGTATGCATATATATTTCAACATTTGTTAGTTTTTTCCTTAAAAACTTTTTTGCGATCGATGGGTCTTTCACCCCTCATGCAAATTATTCAAGTTTTAACTTGATTTTCAAACATGGATCTATTTCGGATCTTATGGCCTCTAACCATTATTTGGAATTCTGTCTTGTTGTAGCTATCTTACAAGGCATTATTCCCTTACTATCTAATTGTATATAGTATGCTTGTAAGTCTTAGGTTTATTTCTAATTAATAGAAAATTTATAGGATTCAATCCAAAACTTTGGTGAATACTATACCTATACGGGGTTATTGCATAAAACACTAAGTTTCAAGGCGCTTCCAAAGCCTTTGATTATTTTGATCTTGCTCCATCTTACCAGTACTTTTGTGAGTAATGAATTCTCTTTTAAGGCACATGTAAAGTCCTTTTGACTATTCTTGATCAAGTATTCTTACAAAGCCCTTTTAAGATCTTCCAAGATTCTTAGTTCTAGTTTTTTTCTAATCTCGATGGTCATTGAGTTCATTTTCCTCCCACTTGTCATTTTGGAAATGTATTACTTTGAAAAAAGACACCACATTGAGTAACAAACATTATGTTCTCCTTTGGGTTGTGGATGTAATGTCCGTAGTCCAACTTGAATGCTTACAAAGAGATGTGTATGTTGTCTTTGGGTAAAATTTTGTTGTGTAACAAACAGTGAGCTATCTTAGCCATTAATGAGCCATTAAGCTCCCACTGAACTACCTCGGTCTTGCTAGCCGGTGAGCACCAAATGAGTCACTAACCTCCCACTGAGCTAGTAAGCTCTGAAAGGAATGGTGTCCTTTGAACAAGTGTATTATTCCTATAGAGGATTCAGAATTATTTAAAAGCTAATTATTCAATGAGGTCAAGTGGTCAGAATGCCTGGGTGGAGGCCGCTTCCGATCAGTAATATTAATGTATAATTAATATTACAGCTTAACCTTGACTTAACTCTTCGGGTCACACCCAAGCAAAAACAGAACAGAAGCGACGAATTAATTCGGAAGGAATTAATGAGTCGCCCGAATAATTAATATTTAGATGGCAGAAATTCGAGCTTGGAGCATCCAAACCGAGCGATGAAAGGCAAGTCAAAAATAATAAAAGCTGAGATAAGAAAATTACTAAAAAATCAACAAAATGACTAAAATATCCCTGTGGTAAGAATGCCTCGGGAAAACCGAGTGCTAAGGGTATATAGCCTAGCAAGATGCCTAGCAATGTGTGCTACGGCACCTTGGCTAGCAAGGCCATCTAGCAGCCCGCACCATGTGCGAGTCATGCTAGCAGCTGGCCGAGGCTGGCAACCCGCACAAGTTGTCTGGCATGCCAACAAGCCGAGGCTAGCAGTCCGCACCAAGTGCAAGGCTTGCTTGCAAGCTGTAACTAGCAGCCCGCACCAAGTGTGTGGCATGCTAGCAAGCTATAGCCAGCAGCTTGGACAAGGTGCGTGGCATTTTAGCGGCACGCCTCGGCCATAGGAGCCTGCACATTTGGTGCTTGGCCTGCTAGGCCGAAGGGTAAAGCAGCGGCTGGCAACCCACCTTGGGTGCCTTGGTGCCTAAGTGATGGGGTGCCACATTGCGCAAATTTATTGGCTTGATTGTGGTGTGTTGGCTGGCTATTAGAGTGGAGTGGGGAGCAAGTTTGCTCTCCCCCCCCCCCACTCTAAATGGTCCTCACCTAACCTCTCTTGTGAGCATGCCACGTGTTGATTTATTAGTAACTTAATTATTAATTTTATTTTTGATTTAAAATAAAATGGAAAAATTAAATCTCGCACGTTGATGGAAGAGCTTTTTTCACTCTTGCATTTCCCTAAAAATACCCAACTTGGGGTATTAGGAAAAGCACTAGAGTAAGTGTTGAAAAAGGCATCACCATTGTGAAAACCTTTGAACACAATTAATTATTTGGATTTAGGTCTGGCATAGCTAACTCCTAAGAAATAGACCCTTTTCGGTGATCGGGTTGCGGGTGGACTTCATTGGAAGTCTCCGTGTGAGCAGGGCTATGAGCTTTCGAAGTAAGAGCTCAATAAGTGAGCGAAACACACGCCGAAGGTATTAATTTCTTTCTTAATCTTGTCGTTCAAGTTAATTATGCTTTATTGTTAAAATTATTGTGAGTGTGGTCTTGGCTCGGGTTTCCTTTCGCGGTGGGTCAGACTCACCGAAACCCAAAAGCGGTATACGAGCGTTGCTAATTTTTTTTTATAATCATATTTTTAAGGTGTTTTCATGGCTTAATTTTTCTAGTTTTATGTTGCTAATTAGATTAGTAGCTCGATTTTATTATTTTTATGCCCGTATTATAGCTGATTTCAGCCCTGAACCCAGATTTTCGCCCAAAATTAGTGAATTTTGGGTGGAAAAGGCGTTTAAGGATGTGTTGTAGCTAAAAAACGACTAGAAATGCCTTTTCCTGGGATTTTTTGTTTGGAAAATTTTTTTTTAATTCTTTCTGACCTTTAACCTGTATGGCATATTTATGGTGGTTATGTATTTGGCCTTTTGTTTTCACATAATTGCAAATCCATTGCATTAAGTGTGAAATTTTTTTTCTTGGTTGCTTCCAAGTACTAAAGATTTAATCTTTAATTGTTTTAAGTGATTGAAACTTTGAGTTACTAAATTCCAAGAATTTATAGTTGAACTATTGATCTAATCATGTATTAAGTTGATTGGTATCATAAAGTTTGAATCTTGTTATAGAAATTTCATTTACCTTATATTGGATGATATAATTTTTCAAGGATTACAAGTGTTAAAGTTGGAATGTCTAAATTGAACTTTGTATTCATATTTTCAAATCCCTTTTATTTTGTCAAAATCTCATGATTAATTTATATTAATTAAATTAATAGTGAGTTAATTCCCTTATTATTTTTATTGCACCAAGTTAAACCAATTTTTTTAAAGAATGGCTCTTGAAAATAATTTTTGGCATATGCACCTTAATGAATTTTTTAATTTAAGTTGGACTTGTTTAATATTTCATTTTTTCTCATGAAATTAATTCCAAAATCAATTGTATGTCACGTAAAAATCAGGTTGGAAACCCGAGGCTATGGCACACAAACCAAGGCAAGAGCCTCACTTAGCTAGTCGGGCTGCATCGCAGCCCAAATGTGGCTGCCAAGTGGGCTACCCGAGCTTGCGTGCGACTGATCTGCATGGCTTCTTGTGTCGGTACCATTGCTTACCATGGCAGCCAAGGGCAGCAACGTGGTGCTTTGAGTGCGCACCATACGTGCAGCCATGTGGTTAGCCGTGGTTAGCTGTAACCGTTGCGTGCATTGAGCATGGTGTGTGTGCGTTGATTGGTGCTTGGTGCGAAGGGGCAAGTAGCTTTAGTGTGTGTGCCTACTGTAGACACCTAAAAATGTCTCACCAAAACCGAACCCGATAATAAATAACCTATCACCGCCATTATTGGTGGGGTTGAGTATTTAATCTTGAAGTGCTTAAATCCATATTTCCATTTCATAAAAACAACTCAACTCCTATCCCATTTCCCCAAAACATAACTTATTTTCCTCTTGTCGTGCCTTTAAACCCATAATAATTCATTTCGTGTCCTTTAAAATCATTCATTTCATGTCCGTTTCATAAAAATGTTTAGTGCAGTTTATTTTGGTCCATTATCTGGGGGGCAGGCAGCCCACATACATGAAGAGAAGAGTTCTTCCTTTCCATTTCATCACTTCAAAAACCTACCTTTCAAACTTTTATAGCAATCAGGTAAGGAAAGTCATATCACTCGAAGGAGGCAGGAAAGGAACGCCCTCATCCCATTTCCTACCAGAAATGGTAAGGGCGGACTTCAATGATTGATTATTTGGATGGGGATTTAAAAAGAGCTTTCAAAAGATACATTATAAGCCCAAATCCAAGTTATAACGAATAAGTTATGGAAAAAATATTAAATTGAGCCTAAACCGAACCTAAGCCGACCTTACCTACGACCCAATGATCATGTGGTGGATCCAAATTATTTAACCCCTTCCTAAACCAATTAGGATTAATTAGAAAAATCCATAAGTTTCTAAAAGTTCTTAATTATACTTTTTGAAAAGATATGATTAAAGAGTTTGAAATTGAATAAAACTTATCTTTTTGAAAATCCTATTTCTATCCGAATTGAAAGACGTTCAAAGATAGTGAGATATGATTTTCGTGCCTCATATTTTTTATCCAAATTTTATACGATTGGATAGCCCTTGAAATTATCTTTCCAATGATATATTATACTATCAATTCCAAGATATAACGGAAAAGATATGAATAAAATGTCAAACTCTATCCAAAACTGACACTGTCTAACTATTTCGGCCATATCTTTTATTCTATAAAATATTTTAATCTGATTCTAATTGGGTTAGAAAGTATCCTTCACAGCCTTTCCAACGAGCCTTTCCAACGACATCTTATTTATCTTATTCTGATATCTAGAACAAAAGATATGATAAAAATAAAAACCGCAAAAACATTAGTATATCGAGTTTTATTCCGATTTAATTCGGATCTTATCTTGTTTTTTCAACCCTTCTTTTTTCTCTATTAATAGAGGTCATATCTTCCCTTTTTCAATCGTCAAAAAACTTGATCATCAAATAATTCTCTTCTCCCTCTTTAGCCTAAACACTAGCCTCCCCATTCTTTCACTATTCTTTCCTTTAAGCAGTCTAAGGAGTCCATATAATACCCAAAGTTTCATACTTAAACCAAGGAGTGAAAGGTAAAATTGACTGAGGGTTTGGACTAAATCAACTCTACTTTTTATTTCATTTAATTGTTTCAATATGATTTATATTTTAATTGAAGTTACTAACAGTTTATTCATGATGTAGCAATTTAAAGGAATGTGCGGAATGTAAGTAATTAATTAATTTAATTACTCTTATTTTATTTTAACATTTCTAGTATCATGATTAGGGTTATTTTATATTTGATCTGACTAACGCTATTATTGTTAAATTGCTTCCAATATTAATGTTTATTCTATTGTTATAATGATCACTATATTGCATGTTTAAAGGGAATATGTAACTGAAAATCACTCTTAATAAGGTAATTTGGACAACCGGTTTAGGTTCCTTCTTAATCTTGTTATTTAATTCAATTAATCACAAATATTTTAGAATTATGTGTTGCAGTAATATTTAACCAATTTAGCCTAATAATAGTTTGGAGCAAATTGAATATTTTGTTCGTATGCCTTTGAGATTTCAGGAATTACTTTTCACTATAAAAATCGAATAGACCCAATACGGGCAAATGTGACTCCATGACTCACTTCGTACCATCATCTCTAATCCTCTTTTCGTGGTTCCGAACCATATGGAGTTAGTAATCTCATGGATTATGAATGGGGTGTAACCTTCACGGGTCAATCGTTGTTGCCTATCGTTGTCCCTTTATCGTGGTTGCCTTTTATGATCCGTAAACGGTTTACAAGTTCCTTAAAAACTTGTTGGCGGCTCCCTACTTTATTCATACATGCTTAACGTAGGCGCACATCGAACGACGTCTATACCTAGAACCAAGTAACCCGTACCAAATGCTACTACGCTTAGCCTAGCGAGTGCTACGTGGGGTGGTGGAGGCACATGTACCAAGCCGTATAGTCCGGGGTTGGTAGACGACCTTGGCTTGCATATGAAACGTACTTAGTGCGAGAGCCACTTAAATGTGGTTGGCTTCATGTTTGCTTATTTTTCCGTTTTAATAATTTAATTTGGTTTTAATTATTTTAATAAATGTTTGAGGCTAAGCCTCGGTTTTTGAGCGGCATTTGCAAAAACTTCATTTTGGAAAATATTTGGGTTTACCGGCTTAATTAATTGGATTATTTATGATGGATTCTGAATTTAGTGGGAACTTCAATTATTAATTTCGCTAATTTACATAATCAATTAAACAACTTTGACTAGTTTTAATTCGGCATGTTAATTGGATTAAAGACCTAAATTAGTTACTACTTTACGCGCGTTTTATGCATTTTTACTTCTTTTGTTGTTGTAAAATGCATGGTTATGTCTTGTAGACAGAGGATCTAGGAAGAAGAATCTATGAAGTTGCAAAAGTCGTCCCTTGAAGACTAGAAGACTTAAGGGGTCATGCTACTTGCCAAAATGCATCTTTATTAATATTTTCGATATATATTTATGAGTATTTATATATGGCTTATATATTCGATGCATGTTTAGTATTTTGAATGTTGTGGTGATTAATTAAGTTCACTTAAATCAACCAAAATAGAAACCCTAGTTCCCTACAATATTGAGTGAAATTGTCATTCCAAAACAACACGTATCGACCTATTGAGAGTAGTGATGGGATAAACCTAAGCGAGGCATCACTATTACTCCCTAGGATACATAAGGCATACCGGGTATGCAAGTTGATTTTGGTTTTACTCAACGATATGAGTGATGTAGTCCTAATTTGTCGTGGAAATTTTGATAAATTGTTGAGAGAGCATTAGATGCAATTATTTATCCAACCAAAAGTGGCATGGAGCCATTAGCAAAGCGTTGCTTACCTTAAGAGATTGAGTGTTAAGAAAAGCCAAAGCATGCTTAACCACTCTTTGTTTCTTTGGATCCTGGAATTGACTTATTCTCACCACAATGGGGATAATTATAATGTGTGAATAAGACGTTTAAATAAGTTTGATTAAAATGCATGATTTCAATCTTATTTACGTATTATGAATGGTTTTTCATTTAAAATTCTTTCAAATTGTAGAATCATGTCTTCGACTATCGACAACAATCTAATGTGCCTGGAACTTCCCAAAAGGTTACCATTTAGCTTGAATTTGGTAAACTTCAAGGAATGGGAGGAAGAACTCCGTATGACCCTCCCTAATTGCTACCTAGAGCATATCTTGGATACACCCATCCCGAGGTTTTACTCAAAAGGGGTTATGAGCGATGAAGCTCATAAGGAGTGGAGTCATGGCAAACTCCATTCTAGAACAGTAGAAGAAGAAATTCTCTAACTACTTTCTGGATGTGCTCCTCAAGGCTCTAGAGGATGTGGTCAATCTGAGGATTACAAAGAGCGTCAGAGTTAACTATGACGGGCTTGTGGAGGAGGTAACTAGGTCACTCTCTCACATGAGGATCAAGCCACCGCAAGTTGGGTGTTTCACCGAAGAGAGGAAAGAAGTATGGGCTAGGGTCTACAGTGTAAGACATACGCCCGAGATGCCACTTCAAGCCCATGTGCTCAAGATGACAAGGTTATTTAACCACTTAAATATGATTGGTAGACCGATGGAGGATGAGCAAGCGGTTCATATGCTTTTAAGCTCACTCCACTCGGGGTATGTTGCAATTAAGATGCGACTTACTAACAATTGGAACAAACTGTCCTGGAAGGAAGTTATCCAAGAACTCCAAAAAACCTATTCGTGCAAGGCGGCTAAGTTTGCTCCAAGGCCTAAGAGGAAGGAGTTCAAGAACAAGGCTAAGATACGCTGCTTCTATTGTAGTAAGCAAGGACACTACAAGAGAGAATGTAGCGAGTATTTGGAAGATGAGGCAAGAGGAAAAGGAGCCTCAATCTTAGGTATCTTCCTTACACTTCAATATAAGAAATTTACAAGGTATTAGATAACGATAATTAACTCACTATGTGCTCCTATTTCGAGAACAAAGTGAGCGGCGCTTTTCAAGTGGATATGAGTACACTAGTGGAAGATGAAGATAATCTATTCAAAGAAAGCTTGTAATCTCATATTTTTGTCTAGATTTAAAACTTGTTTAGTTTTATCAACCATACTTTGATCTCTTGGCGTTTGATGTCATTTTGACTTTAATCACAAGACTTTAGTATTATGTCTTGCTAATATTTATGGAATAACACGTTCTTGTGTGTTTAGAAATAAATTGTTTATAATGATACCAAAATGGCTAAGACCATGGAGTCAAATTAGACGTACTTGTAGCATAGTCGTCTTGGCCACATTAACATCAAACGTATCAAGAAACATCTACAGGAAGGTGTTCTTGAATCTTTTGATATAGAATAATTTGAGAATTACGAAGGATGTTAATTTGGCAATATGATTAAACATCATTCTCTAGATTGGGAGAAAGGGTAGGAGACTTGTTCGGTCTAATACACAGTGATGTATGTAGACCAATGTGCTCCGCCAAAAGGAATGAACATTGATATTTTATCACCTTCAAAGACGACTATAGTAGATATGGCTATGTCTACCTCATGTCGCATAAATCTGAATCGTTTGAAAATTTCAAAGAATTTCATAGTGAAGTTGAGAATCAGCTTGGCAAGAAAATCAAACCCCTTCGATCGGATCGAGGAGGTGAATACTTGAGCAAAGAATTCAATGACCATCTGAAAGAAAAGGGTGTAATTTTAGAATTGACACCTCTAGGAATTCCACAATGGAAAGGAGTATTCGAAAGGAAGAATCAAACCTTGTTAGACATGGTACGATCTACAATGCGTCTTAGTGATCTTCCTATCTCTTTCTGGGGACACACACTTCTAATTGCGGCACTAACACTGAATCGTGCTCCGTCAAAAGCTGTAGAAAAGACTCCATACAAGTTATGGATGAAGAAATCTAAAGATATGGGAATGTGAAGCATATGTGAAGAAGTTGATTTCTGACAAACTTCATCCCAAATCAGACAAGGTTTACTTTGTTGGATACCCAAAAGAAACCAAAGGGTATTACATCTACAACAAATCGAAGAACAAAGTGTTTGTTGTTCGCGATGGTGTGTTTTTTGAGAAGAAGCACCTTTCCAAAATGACAAGTGGGAGGAAAATAAAACTCGATGAAGTTCGAGAGGATGAGCAACAAAATCAAAAATCATATGTTGACATAGGTGAAAATGATTATAATGTGAAAAGTCTAACCGACATTGCAAATGCTCAGTTTGTTACCCTACGTAGGTCTAAGGGACCGAGATCTCAACCTGATAGATATCTTGGTATATTATTAATTAAGAATTAGGACATCCTGGTTATGGATGGAGATGAACTGGAAACCTACAAGCAAGTGATGGCAAGTACCGACACTGCTAATTGGCAAGAGGCCATGAGATCTGAAATGGATTCCATGTTTGAAAATCAATTTTGGGACTTGGTTGACTTACCCTAAGTTTACACACCTATTGGCTATAAGTGGATTTTTAAGTTAAAAACAGACAAAGATGGAAATGTATTCATTTACTAAGCTAGATTGGTAGCAAAAGGTTACAAACAAGTTCATGGTATTGATTACGATGAAACCTTTTTTCCGGTCGCAATGCTTAAATTTGTTTCGATCCTCGTAGCGATTGATGCATATTACAACTATGAAATATGGCAGATGAACATAAAAATCTCCTTCCTTAGTGGTATTTTGGAAGAAATTATGTATATGACACATCCTGAAGGTTTTGTCTACCAAAATAATGCTGGGAAGGTTTGTACGCTTAAAAATTCCATTTACGGGTTAAAGCATGCTAGAAGGAGTTGGAATCTGCGATTCGATGAATCCATTAGTAAGTTTGATTTTATCAAGAATCCAAATGAATCTTGTGTTTACAAGAAGGTTAGTGGGAGTGAAATCGCCTTCCTAGTTTTATATGTGGATGACATATTGCTTATTGGAAACACCATTCTTTTGTTAGAGTCTATAAAGGCCTAGCTCAGAAAGTTTTGCTCAATAAAAGACTTGGGAGAGGCTCAGTACATACAAGGCATCAAGATCTATAGGGATATATCGAAAAGGATGATTGGATTGATTCAATGTACTTATATTCATAAGGTACTGCCTCGATTCGGCATAGAAGAGGCCAAGAGAGTCACCTACGCATGTCACATAGAATAACCCTAAGCAAGAAGCAGTGTCTACAGAAACCTGATGAGCGAGAAAGGGTGAATCAGATTTTATATGCTTCGCTTATTGGATCGATCATGTATGCCATGATATGTACTAGACAAGATGTATCATATGCCTTGATTGCTACAAGCCATTACAAATTAGACCCATGAGAGGCCAATACGGCCAAGAATATCCTAATGTACCTAAAAAGGAACAAGGATAAATTCCTGGTGTGTGGTGGTTCATAGGAATTAGTTATTGAAGGTTATACCGACACGAGCTTCCAGATAGACAAAGACGATTTCAAACCGTAATCTGGATATGTGTTCTTACTAAATGGAGTAGCATTTAGTTGGAAAATTGCCAAGAAGAGCACAACTGCAGATGCTACGACTGAAGTCGAATACTAAGCAGCTGCTGAAGCGGCTAAGGAGGCCGTTTTGATTAGTAAGTTCGCAAGTGAACTTGATGTTGTTGTAGGCGTCGCTCAAAATTCACCTACATTAAGCATGTAGGAAATTTTTTTGGGAATCTTAGGAAGTGGAAATTGATGTATACGATTAGGGACAAATAAAGTAGGGAACCGCCAACAAGTTTTTAAGGAACATGTAAACCGTTCACGGATCATAAAAGGCAACCACGATAAAGGGACAACGATACGCAACAACGATTGACCACGAAAGGAGGATTGGGGATGATGATACGAAGTGAGTCACGGAGTCACATTCGCCTGTATTTGCCTATACTCGATTATTATAGTGAAAAGTGATTCCTGCGATCTCAAAGGCATACAAACAAAGATTCAATTTGCTCCAAACTATTCTTAAGCTAAATTGGTTGAAGATTAATGCAACATATAATTCTAAAATTTTTGATCACTTGATTAACAACAAGATTAAAAAGGAACCTAAGCCGGTTGTCCAAATTATCTTATTAGGCGTGATTTTCAATTACATATTCCCTGTAAACATGCAATATGGTGACCAATAAAAATAATAATAGAATAAACATCAATATTGGAAGCAATTTAACAATATTAGCGTTAGTCAAATCAAATATAAATAAACTAATCATGATACTAGAATAAGAATAAAAATAAGAGTAATTAAGTGATTAGTTACTCACTTTCCGTGTTTCCTTGAATTGCTACATCATGAATAAACTATTAGTAAATTCAATAAAAATTAAAATCAAATTGAAACAATTAAATTAAATAAAACTTGAGTTGATTCGGTGCAAAGCCTCAGTTAATTATAACTTTTACGTCTTGGTTTAAGTATAGAACTTCGGGTATTTTACGGACTCCTTGGAATGTTTAGGGGAAGTATTATGAGAGAATAGGGTGGCTAGAATTTAGGCTAAATAGGGAGAATAGAATTATTTTGTGATCAAGCTTATTGATCCTTGAAAAAAGGGAGATATGACCTCTATTTATAGAGAAAAAAAGAGGGTCGAAGAATCAAGAAAATATAAGAATTCGAATCTGATAAAACTCTTGTGATAGAAAGCAGTTTCTGCGGTTTTTGTTTTTATCATATCTTTTGATTCAAAAATCAGAATAAGATAAAAAATATGTCGTTTGAATGCTCTTGAAATCTTCTTTCTAACCCAGTTAGAATCAGATTATAATAATTTGTAGAATAAAAGATATGGCCGAAATAGTGACACGGTGTCAGTTTTGGATAAAGTTTGATATTTAATTCATTTTTTTTTTTTGTTACAGCTCGGAATTGATATTATAATATATCATTGGAAAGATAATTTCAAGGGTTATCCAACCATAGAAAATTTGGATAAAATATATGAGGCACGAAAAACATTTTTGACTATCTTTGAACGTCTTTCAATTCAGATAGAAATAGGATTTTCAAAAAGAAAAGTTTTATTAAATTTAAAACTCTTTAATCTTATCTTTTCAAAAAGGATAATTAAGATCTTTTAGAAACTAATAGAATCTTCTAATTAATCCTAATTGGTTTAAGAATTGGATTAAATCATTTGGACCCTCCACATGATCATTGGGTCGTAGGTAAGGTGGGCTTAGGTTCGGTTTGGGCTCAGTTTAATATTTTGGCCATAACTTATTCGTTATAACTCGGATTTGGGCTTATAATATATCGTTGGAAAGCTTTTTTAAAGCCCCATACAAATATTCAATCATTGGACCCAGATCATGGACAAAAATAAAATGGGTTAAACGTTTTTATAAAAAGGACAAGAAATGAATTATTTTGGGTTTAAAGGAACAAAAAGAGGAAAATAAGTTATGGTTTGGGGAAATGGGCTAGGAATTGGTTTGGTTTCTGAAATGAAAATATGGATTTAAGCACTCCAAGATTAAATACACAACCCGATCAATAATGACGGTGAAAGGTTATTCATCATCGGGTTTGGTTTTGGAAAGACATTTTTAGGTGTCTACAGTTGTACCCTCAATCAAGGGTCCAATAGCCCTATATTGTTACAACAATGGAGCTATTGCACTGGCTAGAGAGCCAAGGGAACATCAGAAGGTCAAACATGTCAAGCAACAGTTTTACATGATTCGAGATAGAAATTAGAAGGTGAAATCAGAATTTGCAAAGTTGGAACAAATGAAAATGTAGTCGATCCACTTACTAAACCTTTGCTTTAAGTGAAGCACAATAAGCACGATGTGGCAATGGTAATCAGGCATGTTAGAGACTAGCTTTGATTTTCGTGTTTAGTGTTTTAGTTAATTTAATTTAAGAAATTAAGAAAAATCATTCAAGTTTTGGAGTAATTTAAATTTCATGTATGCAATATTTTATCACTTTGTTTGCTATTTTATTCGTTTTTTGGATTAAATAATGAGTCCATTGGATTTTGAGAATATTCAAAACAGGGTATCAAGACTAGTCTTGGTAAGGAAACACCTATTAAATAAACATTGAATATTACAATAGAGAATTATCCCTAATCAAGGTCAATTAAACGATGGACGGTTAATGACCACTTGAGATTAATGTGTACTTTGATTTATAGAACCATTTCTTGTGCTACAAGGACATGATTGTCATAAATCATTTGCACAGGTATTAGTTTAGAACCGTACTATATCGACCTATGAGAATACGTTAAGATATTAAAAATCATCTTAAGTACACTTCTCATTATTGCTATCGGATCCTATTTCCTCGACCATGTGTATTGTGAGTACTCTTGTTTAAGTACTAGTCCGCTTTGATGTTGTCAAACTTCTTATGTAAAAGGGGATTATAATGGAAACACTTGGGTGGCTAGGTCCTCTCAGTAAAAGAACCTACATTGCAAGTCTAGGATTGTCCCCCTACTAAAAAAATAGGGAAGATGACTGTTTTGTTTACAAGGCCTCTTGAAGAGCGAGACTGTAAAATGCATGGCCGTGCTCGGATGGATTTTAGAAATCATCTGTTCATTGACAGTTGGGCTCGGGATCAAGAAACACTTCATGACATAATTAAAGGTTTTCTCAACGGAGGTACTTTTCCTATAACCTTACTCAAGTGAACAATCCCAAGGTATGCCTTGGCTATTTATAAGGAATTCTTTCTTGTGAATTCCACTAATCATTCAATGTGGGACTTTTTCACAAGAAGATCCACATAAAAAGAATGTTGAATTCAATCCTTAGTTAAATACACCAAGGAATAACAAAGTAACAAGTGTCACATGGTTAGGTGAGGACCACATCCTTACTTGCTCCCCAAGGGAACTCGCATGCATTGTGAGCTAACCATGTGCCACCCAACCTTGAGCCCCAAGTTAGGTTTAGTTGGGTTGCCACTTTTTGGTCTGCGTCCATGACCCTTCACCCGGGTCCACGTGACATTGTTAATGTGTCACGCTGCCTTGTGGCATGCCGCCACCTTGGTACGCTGCTACGTGGCTGACCGCCACCTTATTGCGCCGCCGCGTGGCGAGCTGACACATGGCGTGTTTCCATGTGCATTGCCATGTGACATGTTTCTATTTGGCTTACTTCCCTAGCCTTTGCGTGCTTAGGGTTTTTACTTGTTCCTTGAAGCATTTTCCCGTCTCGCCAATTCTTAAATTTTGGCTTGACTTTTAATATTCGGTTACGTTGCTCTAAGCTCGAAATCCGACGTCTTTGTTCATAATACTCGAGTGACTTATTAATTCCATTCCGATTAATTCGTCGTGTCGGTTCGTTAGTTGCTTTGGTGTGACCCGAAGGGTTCAGTCAAGATTAAGTTATAATATTAATTACTCATTATTATTACTGATTGGAAGCGGCCTCCACCTAGGCATTCCAACCACTTGACCTCACTTAATAATTAGCTTTCTAATAATTCCGAACCATCTATTGGAATAATACACTAGTTTGAAGGACACCATTCCTATTAGATTTCCATGCGAGAAAATCTATTCATAAAAGAAAAGAAAATGAAAACAATAAAACATGGGCTACTTCCCGAGAAAGGCTTGTTTAACGTCCAAGCGACACCGCTCTAAGAAATACTAATTCTACGCACGCAAGACCGTGTCAAATGAACTACTACACATTTCATAGGGGTGTAGATAGGCAAATGACGAAATAAGAACGTGCAACAAGATCATAACACAGAAGTGACGAGGGAGACGCCAAAAGAAAGAAGAAGAGGGGTCAAAAGGAAATAAAAAAATATGATGAAGAAAAAGAGGGAAAATAAGAAAGGAAAGAAAAGGAAAAAGGCAAATTAAATCCTCCTTACTAATTATTTTGGTTGGCATACTTCCTCTATCCCTCAACAATGATGGAATAAGAGTCATGAAAATAATCCGTATAAGACAACTCCCTAATAGGCTATTTGAAATAGAAAAAGAGAGAAATAGGGCAAGAAGGGATGTGGTCAAAACTTTGAGACAAAGGGGTATGAGAAATGTGAAAACGGGTAGCTACTCCCTTACTACAAGGTCTCACATCGCTAATGAGGGTATAAAAATCAATCATAGAATCCTCAAATGAAGAACTCTCACAATTTACACCTCCCTAAAGCTCAAAAACTCCAAGGGAATCAACCTCAAGCTCATTTTCACCACAATAAACAACCTTTCCTTCAACTATCTCAAAACCCAAGGCCTCAAAACCATGCATGAATGGAGGAAGATTCATCTCAAACTCATCTAAGTCCCATGAAGCGTTCTTGATGAAATCATCCAAAACTATATAAGTCCTCATATGACTCTCAAAAAACAAATGGGACATTACCTAAGAATAATCTATATACTCATAGATTGAAGAGTCAAATACATACACTTGAGATTCATCAAGATGGTAGAGGGGGTTAGACTTCACAAAGTCCACATTAGCTTCATTATTCCCAACTCCTTCACCATCAATCAAATGCTCTCTAATGAGATCCTTGCACTCTCTTGGTTTCTTAAAATCATCATCATCATCCTCAATACAAACATTGGATTGAGATTTTTCACAAACAAGCATCAAAGATGAGAATTAATTTTCTAACTCTTCTTTTCTTTTCAATTCTTCACTAAAAAGATCTTCACGCTCTCTAATCGTATCCAATTGGCTCCTTAAAGTTTCCATCATTTGTCCCTCGCTCCAAGGGCCTAAGATTAGGATTCATCTCCAACTCCCTTAAAGATTCAATAATTTGGCTATGAGGGATTAGAGACTCATTACAAGAGCTTGGACAATGAAAAGGTAAAGAGGTTTGAGGATCAAAAGTAAAAAGAAGAGTCACAATCAAAGGTAGGATCATCACATTATAACACATGAGAATTTTCATTAAATTGGGAAGAGAGGGCACAATCAAGCATATGAGATTCATTATTTAAGAAACAATGCACATCACAAGAAGGCATGGCAAATAATGAAGAGTATTGAAACACACCAATAACATCAACTTGAGCATGTACCTCATCTTCACGAGCAAAATAGGAAATAGAGTTGAAATCATTTGTTTTAGGTTCACTAATGGGATCTTGTGACAAATCATGGGTATTCATGCTAATATTAGAAGAATCAACACATTGCACATCAACATTAGAATCATGATTATCCCTATTATAGACATCCCTGGAAAACCAAACATAAAAATCCCAAGCATCATCAATTGGCAATGCTCAAAATTCACCATTATCCATGCTTTCACTTCATCCCTAGTTTTCTTATTAAAACCAAAATAACAAATCTCACAAGCCCCACAAGGGTTATAACGATTATATTTTAAAAAAAAACCCTATAGGACTATGGAAATATTCACAAAAAGGCTCATTATCATGTTGAGGAAATGAGAGACATGCCATTTTTTTATATAAAAAATAATCAAATAAAAGAAAGGTATATACAAAGACCTAGACTCAAGCAATCAAAAACACTCAAACATAGGCACCGTTCCCTGGCAACGATGCCGTTTTGACGTAGGGAAAAGTAGGTCGTTATCTAATCCTCCCTAGCGCCAAACAAATTTTATAACCACATAACAAACCTAAATACCTGTATAGATGTAAGACAAGGGTCGAACCACTAGGAACGGTTATGTTCAAGTATTTCCAGTCTATGCCAAACTAGGTCGAAGTCAAGGGTAAAGAGATAACACTAAACAACTACTAAATAAATAAACAAACAATTGAAACACGTACTAGGGAATGGGAATCAACAAGTAATCTTGACTATTGCAACTCTAGGGAAGAAAATGCCAATTAATAATGGTTGTGAACACTAATAATAAGAGCTATCAATTGGAATCAAAGAGCTATATCCTATAGTCAAGCTAGGGTTCTCCATGAATGACTAACAAGGAGAATCACAATCTAACCAATCGATAATTGCAATTCCTAAATCAATGGGTCATGTCATTAGCAATCGCAATGCAATCTAGCATAATTAACAAGGCCTAATAAAACTACACACATGCAAACTTTCATTAATCACTTTAATCTCAACAATCAATTAACACAATTACCAAATTAATCACAATCAATCAATCATACAAGTTTCACCCAATCCCTAGCCAAACAACTATTTAAGAATCATCATCTAACAAACAAACAATTACACTAATGAAGATCAAACATCAAAATAAAATCAAACAAACATGAAATTAAACAAAGCAATAAAATGAGATAGAGTCAAATGTCCTCGTTGATTGATTATGGAGATCTTAAATACAATTCACATTGAATCTTCAATATCTCAAATCTCCAATCAAATTCCTCACTTTTTTCTCTCTAAATCTACTCCTAAAACTAACCTTAGATCTAGATAGAGAAGCTCTCAACCTTGTTAAATATGAGATCTAAAATTGGATTCTAATTCTCTCTCATTTTCCCCCCAAAATTAGTATTTATATTTACAAGGTTAAAAGGGAAAAAAAAAAAAAGAGAAAGGAAAACAAAAGAAAGGAAAACAAAATGAAAAAGAAATAAAAAATAAATAAAACAAAAGTAAAAGAAAATAAAATGGGAAAAGAAAGAAAATTAAAACAAATAAAACAAAATAACCGAAGTCAACTCGGTTTTGGCTCTTCATTTGGGAATTATCCCATGTTTTGCACAGCACCGTAAATCACCAACATCATGGTTCGATCATCACACATCATCAAAATCAAAGGATCCAATTCGAACCCAGCTGTGCGCACACATTAGAGGGTCTTCACGCACCAGGAGGTTGAATAGGCTGCCGCCTGTGTTTGCGGGGCTGCATGCTGTTGCGGGATGTTGGTTGTTTTGTCATAGCAGATTGGTGGTTTTGTTGGAACTGATTGGTGGTTTTTCTGGGAGTTGGAGGTCAATGTCAGTAGAATTGGAGAGTGGCTAGAGCAGGAGAAAGTAGCGGTGTTGTAGGGGTCAACAACTCGTTGTTGTAGGGGGTAGCAGCTCGGTGTTTGTGTGGGTGCAATTGGTGAACGGTGAAGTAGGGGCTGCTCTGTGGTTTCGAGTAATAGAGATTGATGTGGGCTGGTGGTGATTGGAGGTGAGTTGCGATGTCTTCTTTGTGTGAGTTAGTGATGTGAAGCGATGCGGCTCATCTACGCTCTCTAGTATCAAGCTCGTGTGGTGCCATCAGTAAGGCAGCCCCTAATGCTAAAATTTTGCGTGTTCATCACCAAAGTTAGTGAGAGCGCAATCACGAGAGCGTGGCAGATTAAACTTTGATTATTCACCTACAAAACAAAAATAATACTAAGGGAGAAAACAAAAAAAGTAAAAGTAAACTGAAACTACGAATTAAGAACTAAAAATATGAAAAACTCGTAAAAACTAATTGAGAACCAAAATGAGTTACTAAAATGTAAAATCAAAGAAAACTAAAAAAATTATATGAAAAAAATAAAAGAAAATATAGAAAAGAACCTAAAACTTATTCTTTTGAGCGCCATAAATGACTCTCATCATATGGGTTCTCATAAACATAATGAGAGCGGCGATGATCCAACTTCACTATTGCATCCAGGAAGTAACAATGATGGAGGAAAGACGCATCGCTGAGAAGATGATGCCTACTAAGAATACTAAAAGAAAACCTTTTTCTCTCAATGTATTCTAACCAACCAAAAAGAATAATAAGGCATACACGCCTATTGAGACTTCGTATAAAAACATGTTCAAAATGCTCTTTGAGAATGGGAAGATCAAACATCTCTAGCCAAGACCATTTGAATCACTTAAAAGGACAAATAGGTTCTACAGTCCATACCATCAATCAGGAGGACGTACCATAGAACACTATTTCAAATTCAATGATCTAGTCTAAGGATTGATTGAAAGTGAAAAGTTGGTTCATATTCGACCAGAAAAGGATGTTAGCATCAGCGAAATTTGGAAAAGGGATGATGAGGATTTCTACCTCAAAGACGTAGAAGAAATTCCACTCTCCACAATTTATCCGGTCGATGATATTTAGGATGAAGAAGTTTCCTCTGTTGACGTCCCCACAATTAAATCAGGGAGAATGCAACCTCCCATCTTGATTCAACCCATTCCTACCACTCAACAAGTCCCTATTCAAATTATAGAATACAACAATGTTGTCAAACAATTGAAAAAGTCTAAGGTAGAAATTAACGTATGGAAACTCCTAGCCACATCCAACGAGCATAGGCTTGCAATAATGGATGCCTTGCTAAAGTAAAGAAAGATTCAAATACCTCACCTGAAGGTTTAGCATACTTTCTTACTATGAATCTACCTAGTCCCATCAACTTGATCACCTTTTCTGACAAGGATTTACCTCCTGAAGGTGATAATAAGCATAATAAAGCCTTGAACCTCACAATTGTTTGTAAAAGGATGAACGTTCCAATGACTAGAGATTAATGTTTTCCCACTTCGAACCGTGAGAATGTTAGGAATAAGAGATGAGGATTTTTCCTCATCACCGCAAGGCATAAGAGCTAATGATAACACTCGCCGTCAAGCTCTTGGGACCATCACTATGAATGTCACGACATGAGTCATTAAGCATGCTACTACTATTCAAGTAGTAGATATTAAGGCTTCTTTCAACCTATTGTTAGGATTCCCTTGGCTTCACGACCTTAAGGTCGTCCCTTCACCCCTTCACCAGCAAGTCAGGGATATAGTTGGAGGAGTTCTTGTCACAATCGATGTTTCCACTATGATAATCAAAGCAATTAATAAGCCAATCACAAATGTGGAGCATGATGAAAACGATGAAGATTTATGGGGCTTTAATGCCAAAGTGGTCACTTTTATTAAATAAGATGAAAATACACCTCTTCGCTACGACCTCCATTCAAACATGATAGTCGAATATATTTTAATAAAATAAGGACGCTCTCCCGAAATGACTCTAGGAAAGAAGAAAGGAATAGCAAAGCAAATAGGACTGCTTGGCCTCCCTTAATGAGAGACTTTTGGACTTGGTTTCGAACTGACTCCGAAAGACTATAAGCAAGCCCAGGAAAAGTTTAACGCACGGAGAAATGCTCGTACCCAGATAAAGGCCATTCCAATGGATCAATTGTCTCCTGGCTCTAATTCGAGAATTTTTAAAAGAGGGTGAAGATTATCCATGCCACGAATTTCCTGAACCATTTGGAAAAGATGGGATAAGACAACCAGAGTTATAGATATTTTTTTACTATAATTTCTTAGATGAGATCCCAACTCCGATCTACAAGGAGCAAGAACCTCCATGTTTTGACTTCAACATTATGGGTCTCTTCTTTAGGTACAAGAAAATTTAACCTAAGCGTGTCGACGATGATTCTTCACTTATCCAAACGTTATTACAAAGTGAAAACTTTGATCCTAATAAGGTCATTACTCCAGCGGAAGGATTAGTTCAGGGATGGCAAAAGACTATGACGGTGACTGTAATCCCCCATATTTTTAATTTAATAATAATGTATTTATATAGTATTTATTTTACAAGCACTTTTATATTTTTCATATTTTATAAGTATGAATTTTATTTGAGGTAAAGTATTAAGATTTTAATTATTTTCAAACTAAAATTACTAAGTTGTGATTAGCCCAAACACTTAATTCCTCCTATTCTAGCCCAAATTGCAAGTTCCTACTCCTAATTCTACTTGGGTTAGGAATTTATGCCCAACTTTTATATAAAAAAAACACCCACCTTAACTCCTCTACTCCTCTTTCACGTGGGATTAGAAAAAGAAAAAAAAAACCCTCACTCTCTTCATCCTCCCTTCTTCACGACCTTCAGCAAGAAAAGGAAAAAAAAACAAACAAACACCACCACTGCCGTCGCCCAGCACCGCCGCGCCGCCCAACACCGCCGTCCCACCTGACCGCCGCGCCGCCCAGCAGCCTCCCTCCCTGCAGTTCGCTTTCCTCTCTTCTCCTTCCTCTTATTTCTCTTCCTTTATTCTTGTTATTTTGATTTAAAGATTCAATTTTTTTTTATTTCAATTATAAAATTATTGTTATTAGGCTTTAATAGTATGTATAAATTACAAAAGATTATAAATTTATGGGTCTTAAGATGTTTAAAGTATTATATTAATTTTCAGATTTGGGTATGTATAAATTTAGGGTTTAAAGTGTTGATTTTTCATGTTTTAAAGGCTTAATAACGTACTAAACAAATTACTTAATCATTCTATGTTCAAAGTATGTCAAAGTATGATTATTTTGGTTGTATATTAATTTTCAGATTTATTAAAGTTTCAATCTTTATGAACAAATAGTGTTAATTTCATGTTTTTAGGCTTCTAAACCTATAAAATAATTATTGTGAGTATTTTGTGATTACAAAAGCTTTGAACTTGATATTTCAACTTTAAAAATAATTTTCAGATTTTTTACCTTTTATTTTAAAGCCTCTAATTGCATTGAATTGATACATTCTTGGGTTTTTAACACACTAACTTGCTATATAATGACTATTTCAAGAAATTATGCTTATGGGGTTATTTTATATATTTAAAACAAAATTCCAGATTTAATTACCTATTTCAAACTTGCTGTAATTTTAATTGCTTTGGTATTGATTTATTCCTAATTGTTTGGTTTAGGAGAGGACTTTGTAGAAGGCGACTTCTAGTTTTAAAGTGGCCAACCGGATTGTTTACACAAAGTACATACTAGATACGAAACCTTGCTTGTAGGTGCATGTTTAAGGACGGATCGAGAACTTAGTATCATGTATAGGATTAACTGGGTTAAATTGTCTGGTTATACATTGTGAATTTCAAATGATGTGCACTAGTTTATAATGCAAGTATTATTTGTGGTTTATTTATGCAAGGTGCGCTTAAAGGCAAAGGTATGTGATTAATGTAAAGATCAAATTATTACTCGTTCAGGATTATGTAAACAGGATGAGTAAAGGAGAAATTCAAGTCTTGTAAGACGAGGTTAAGGTTTTGGGGTGTCTTATGCACTCAAGGTGTTTATTCACCGAGGTAGTAATGGAATAAATAATAAATGTTGCTTGCCACTAATAAATCAAGAATTTAAATTTGAAAAGTTGTTTTACATGATTGAATTGATATTGGATTGATTGTATTGTTTTGCATATGAGTCATCACCAAGTTTAAACCTGTAAATCACGTAAAGTGCAAGATGGATGAGCAATAAAACTCTGGATTGGTGCACTTCTGGAGTAATGACAATCAGGGGTTGGGGTACATGGGGTATTAGCCGTGTACTTTTCTCGAGGCCGTCTGATCTACGAGTCTCTTCTTTCAAATATTATTTTTCTAAAACTAGGAGTTAGGTGAGATCTCATACTAACTACGGTCACGGAGTCGCGCCCGTGGTCGTTGGATGTTTATTGATGTTTCTGAAAGGAGGCATGGGGTTTTTCTTTATTGATGTTCCAAATGGGACATGGGTTGGACAACCTTGTCTATTTCTAAATCCAATGAAATAAATAAACGAGTCAGTTAATATTAAATAGTGAGGTTTTAATAAATTTGTGAATCGAGTCGTGAATTGAGTCTATATTTAATGATGCTTGTGCTTGAATATTAGTAGCATGTTAGGTATTTTCTCAATTCGTTTTCGCAGCTTTTATGTACTTAGCTTTGCTGACTGCGTGCTTTTGTGTGTGTCTTTCTTTGGTCATGGCCTTCGCCTTTCAATGACCCTGTGACGATCCAAATTTTACACTTGTTATATTGGGGAGCAGAATAACCACAGGTTCTTACACATGCAGCATTCATCAGGGTTGTGGGATCTTGAGTAGAGAGTTGGTTGTTTCCATATTATTTATTTTGCAAAGTTTGAATTTAATTTAATTTGTTTTTAGTTGACACTAATTCTTTTGAGTTTGAAGTTATTAGGACTCTTAATCACTTACTACTTTTATTGGGTTTTGAATAACGACCTTAATGGTTCCAACTTGTAATACGTATTTTGATTTAATTCCTTTGTTTTGAGGTTTATTTAAAACTGTTTTGGTTTTCCGCTGCTAATTTCTGAGATAGGCTTAATGTTTGAACACGTGGCGGTAGCACACCAGTAATTCTCTTGAAATTGTTCAGGTTATATACAGGTTTCTCACAGGTTTTTAAGAGAGAATTATTGGGCTGTTACAGTGACTACGCCGAGCGGACGAAGAATCTCCTTCGCCACAGGACAAGAACCAATGTTCGATGAGTCTGAGTTGCCTAAGTTTGAAACTGATTCTAAATTTAAGTCTTCTTTTGTCGGGTCTTTTAAGTCTTCTATTGTTGTGTCTCCTTTTATATCTTCTAGTTTATAATCTAGTCCTAGGATAGTTAGTAGTCAAGTCCAAAAGGACATATCTCTTTTCGATGTAATGATTTTAGAATTTAATAACATGTCTTCTTTTGCATACTTTTTCGTGCCATTCTCTTACCCAAGATGATGATCATTGCTTTGCTTATAATGAAAATGATAAAGAAATAAATAAATTATTGGAAGCACTTGAAAATAAAACAGTGATAATCAAAGACACCGAAAAGGTAAATATTTCATAGGATCCAACTATTAAAAGAAAAGTTAAAATTAGTTTAACCATTAATCAAGAGGAATGAACCTATTTAATAAGTCTTCTAAAAGAATTCATCGATGTTTTCTCTTGTCATATGAAGATATGCCAGGAATAAATAGAGAGATTTCTCAACACACTATACCACTAATTCGTTGAATGAAACCTTTAAAACAAAATATACATCGAATGATACCCGACATGGCTGAAGAAGACATGGAAAAGACTATCTTCGTAACACCTTAGGGTGCATACTGCTACACGGTGATGCCATTCAGGTTGATAAATGCGGGTGTCAATTACCAAAGAGTAGCAATTGCTTTACACCATGACATGATGCATAAAGAGGTTGAGGTATATGTGGACGGTATGATTGTAAAATTAAAGGACCGTCCTGGACACTAAATAGCCTTAAGAAATTTTTTTGAGAGATTAAGAAAATATAACATGAGGCTAAACCCAGCCAAGTGTGCATTTGGAGTCACCTAAGGGAAACTCTTAGGCTATGTCATTAGCTATAGAGGAATAGAAATAGATTCAACTAATATCAAAGCAATCATGTCAATGTCGTCACCCAAAACAAAGAAACAAATTGGAGGATTTACTGGCCTGTTGCAATACATTAGTAGATTCATATCTAAACTCACTACGATATGTGAACAAGTACTCAAGATACTAAAAAATAATGTACCAGTAATATGGGACGACAAGCGTTAAAAAGCCTTTGATAAATTCAAAGCCCTATCTCGCTAATCTTGCTGTATTGGCACATGCACTTCAAGGAATCCCTCTTCAATTGTACTTCACGGTTACCAAAGAAACAATGTCAGCTATGCTAGCACAAGAAGATGCTCGAATATAAATTTCGCTACACACCGCTTGAAAATTTTTGCCTCGCATTAGTGTGAGGCCAACACCAAGCTAAGACACTAAAAGCTTGTCCATACGGTGTATGTAGTATCTTGAATGGATCATCTTAAGTACCTCTTTTAGAAATCTACACTCAACAGGAGAATATCTAGATGGATAGTCAACTTAGCCCAATTTGATGTAAGATTAATGCCTCAAAAAGCTATCAAAAGATCAGTGGTTTCAGATTTCGTAGCGGATTTCTCGATTGAAGATTCGACACCATTGCACAAAAACGACTTTGCGGACGAAGACTTAATGGTCACAGAAGATGATACTTGGATATTATACTTCGATGGAGGCTCAAACCAAAAGGGATGTGGCGTAGGAGTACTATTAGTATAGCCAAAAGAAGAACACATCCTAATCTTAATAAAGTTAGATTTTGACATTACAAACAATGCTGCGGAATACGAAGCATGTGTTGTAGGCCTTGAAATGGATTTGGCGTTGGGAGTAAAGAAACTTCGCATATTTGGAGACTTTTCCCTCATCATCAACAACATCTCTAAAAGAAGGAAAGTAAGGAGTGAAAGTTTGGCCCCTTACAAAAGATATTTATAAACCCTTTATGACCAACTTGAGATGGTAAAATATACATATCTACCAAGAGAAGAAAATCAATTTGCTAATGCCTTGGCACGTAAGACTAGCCTTAATGGTTAGAATTCCAAAGGAAATTGAGCAAATGCCTTTAATAATAGAAAAATGGCATAGGCTAGCTTATATTCAAGCATTATAAGACGATGAAACTGTTCCAGAAGAAGAAAAGAAAGAGGAACCATGGTACATTGACACCCTTAAGTATGTCACAAGAGAAGAATATCCACTTCATGTTGACAAGAGAGCAAAATATGCTCTAAGACTTTTGGCTTCCCAATTTTTTCTCATAAAAGATGAGCTACATAAAAGGGTACCTTAAGGAAGAGCTCTTTTATGTGTAGATAAAAAGGAAGCTCAAAGGGTGATGAGAATACTCCACGAAAGAGCATGTGGAACTCATATGAATGGGAAAATGCTGGTCCATAAGATAATGCGCCAAAGGTATTATTAGACTACCATGAATAGGAATTGCCATCAATATGTAAAAAGATGCCCTAAATGCCAAATATACGCAAACTTGCAACACGTTTAACCATCGCCTCTTTAAACCTATACATCTCCATGGCCATTCTCAACATGGGGGATAAATATCTAGGGAATATCTGCCCTCCTAGGACAGGAGGCCACTAATACATCCTTATTGCAGTTGACTACTTCACAAAATGGGTTGAAGCAGCATCATATGCTAAACTCACCGCAAAGCATGTAGCACTCTTTATCGAAAGAAACATCATATGTCGATACAGAGTCTCACATGAAATGATAATTGACCATGGAACTCACTTTCAAACGAAATTCGAAGAATTACTACAAAATTTTAGCATTCAACATCTGCACTCTTATCCATACAAACCTCAAGAAAACGGTGCAGTAGAAGCAGCTAATAAAAATTTATAGACTATCATAAAAAAGATAACGGAAAACTACAAGGATTGCCTTGACAAACTCCATTTTGCTCTTTAGGGTTACCGCATGTCAATTCGCTCATCCATAGGAAAGTCGCCATTCTCCTTAGTATATGGAATGGATGTCATGCAACTTATAGAATTAGAAATACCTTCCATATGCATTGCGTTAGAAAAAAAACTTGATGAATTTGAGCGGACAAGATCAAGATATGAATAGTTAATTCTACTCGATGAAAAGCAACTAGAATCTCTACATCATACTCAATGCTATCAAATTAGCATGGCTAGACACTTTAACAAGAAGGTCAAAACAAGAAACATCAAAGTAGGAGACTTGGTGTTAAAAGCAAGAGGCAAATTTCAGCCTAATTAGTCTGGACCATACATCATCAAAACCGTTCTAGCAAGAGGAGCTTCAAAACTAATTGATATTGATGGTAATGAGTTCTCAAACATGAAAAATCTTAACCAACTTAAGAAATTCTACCCAATATCAGTTGAGTTTTATACTTACAATTTTTACGTTTGGCCTGATCCTATGGAAAGGATACAAAGGCAACCCTTTACGGGGCACGGCCACTTTAAAATTTACAAATATCACATGTTTACATCAGCACACCGAATCAATATTAGTATCACACGAGAATTCAAGAATTGTGCCAGAATTATCATGCTGCAATAGGACGTCGTGCCGCGATAGATCTTTAATTACGGCGTCGCAAAATTTTCGTCAATCTGAGCAAGTTTCAGTAGATTTCGAAAATTTTCGACTTCTGTACTCGAATTGTTTTTTCAAAATTATTTCAAATTGTTTTCCCTTGCTTAAAATAAAATAAAACTTTTATATAAAAGTTGATTTACTTTTTAAAGTTGAAAATTACATTAATAAATAAAGTAACAAAATTATATTACTGATGGAATTAAAGAAAGCGTAAAATGTATAAAGTTGACTTAAAATAAGAATTATCTAATAAATTGGAAGTAAAGCAATGCTCTAATCAGTGTTCTCTTTTCTAGCCTTTTTTCAATTCTTGTCTGCTTCCTCTTCATCATCCATCTCTTTCACCAATAAGGACCCCTTAGATGATTGGCATACAATTTTAGTAGATATAGTTTCTCCTTTGGCCATTACACCAATCCTTTTCTCAACCCAAACTTTATTTTCTTTAGAGTCAGCTTTTCTATTTTCTTTACCTTTAACGACAATTTTCTTTTTAGGCATTATAGTCTTGAATTCAACTTTTGAACCTAGGCAATCCTTAGGAGGAATTTTCTTGTAACCTAGGCGGTCTTTAATGCTTATTTTGTAATTGTTCGTGTTTCGAACTTTGTTCCTGTCCTTTTGAGATCTACCAATTAACCACTGCTTCACATCTCTAGAAAAATTAGGAGGAACTTTATGAGGCACAACTTCCCATAAAGGACTACCACACCAATACTCATCAAATCATTTCGCATCCTTTGAAACCGAAATTTCATAAGTCCGACGAAGATCACTTGAAGGAATTGTTTGAGCAAGTGTAGACACCCATTTGTGTCTCCCCAAAACCAAAACCAGTGATGAGTACCTTTCACGTCGAATCATAATCGAATGAAGTGAAAGTGTGGAAAGTTTAGTGTTGCGGATAGTTTTAATTTCTTTTCTCTTCCTTATGTTTTTGAAAACCTATTTTAAGAAAATATCCAATCCAGTTTGGATGGTCCATGATATGGGTCCAATAGTAGTGTAGTTGGATGGGGTTTGAAAAGAGCTTTCCAACGATATATTATAAGCCCAATTCCGATGTATATTGAAGAAGTTATGGCCAATTTACCGAACTGGGCCCGGTTTGAGTCTTATATACGGCCCAATGATCTAGAAGAGGGCCTATTATAGATTTATCATTCCTAATGCAATTAGGAATGGTTTTAGTCTTCTAGATTCTTCTAGAAGGTTCTTTTCATTCCTAATTCAATTAGCATTGATAAATTGACTTTTGTTGACTTTTAGAGTTTTAATCAGAATAAAAGAACGTTTTTGAGGAAAATACGATTTTATCCTCCTGTACAGCAATTTCTATCTGATTTTAAGAAAACGCGTCGATTTCTTAGTCAGCGCCTAACGCCAGCATTAGCGCCTAACGCTAACCTTGGCGCCTGGCGCTGGCGTTAGCGCATGGCGCTAATGTTAGCGTCTGGCGCTAACTTTGGTTTTACGCGTCAGAACTCTGTTTTGATTTTTTATCTTTTTGGTTGATTGTTTCTATAAATAGTCTTCTAAAAACTCCATTTTTAGTCATCAATTCTCATCAATTCTTATTCTTACCAATTCACCAACTTTCATCAAGATTTTCTTGATTACTTTCTCTCTTTTCTAAACTAGCTTTCTCACAAATACAAAATTCTGCATTCATTAGATCTAGAAACACCTAGCCAAGTTCGAAGTTGTCTTCTCCCTAGACGTGAAAGGTTTAATTTCTGTGGGTTTGGTCCCAAATCTCTCTTTTATTTATTTAATTTAATTCTTTGTTTATTATTTTCCTTGAAGTTACTAGCACGTGTATTTTGTTATTAGAAAGAGGTACGAGGCATCCAAGTAAGTACTTTAGTGATTTTTATTGATGTTATAATGTAGAAAATCGTGCTTAGGTTGTTGTTTTGATTCCTAGTATCATGTCTAGGGTAATTTTAATACTAAGTATGATTAAAAGTATGATGCTTCCTATATTCTTCCTAATATTTATGATTGTTAGTATCATGATAGGGTTAAAGCTTTGATTTTTATTGTTTAGTGATAAGCTGGGGTTTGTTATTAATCTTGTTAGTATCATGCCTAGGATCTTGCTATTATTATGCTTTAACATGATTATGCTTATAATTTTTATTATGATTATTTTAATTATGGTTATTATTTTGATGATTATAATTATGGTTATGATTATTATTTTGTTGCTGAATATATTTTTATTTCTTGATCACACCTTTTATGCATGTTAAAAAGGAATTTGTACTTGTAATCACACATAAATAAGATAATTAATAATCTTGTTTAGGGTTAATTTGATTATAATTCAAGTGATCGCCAATAATAGTATTATTTGTGCAATAAAATTCAACCAACATAGATAAGCAGGTGACGAGGGGAAAAACTAGGTCGTTATCTAATCTTCCCTCGGTCAAACTAAATTTATAAACACTTAACAAACCTAAATACGAGTATAGAGGCAAGTCAAGGGTCGAACCCAAAGGAACGATAATGTTCAAGCACTTTCAATTATGCGCCTAAGCTAGGTTGAAGACGAAGGTAAGAGAGAATACTAACAACTAACAAAACAAGTAACCAAGGAAATAACACACTAGGAACGGGGATCAACAAGTAATCATGTCAATTGCAACAACTTGGAAAGAGCATGCCAATCACAGGTTGTGAGGACTAATGATAAGAGCAATCAATAGGAATCAAAGAGCTATCTCCTAATTGTTAAGCTAGGGTTCACTATGAATAACAAACTACGAGAATCACAATCAAAACCAATCGATAATTGCAATTCCTAAATCAATTGTTCATGTCATTAGCAATTACAATGCAATCTAGCATAATTCTCAAGGCCTAATTGAATTACACACATGCAAACCTTCACTAATCACTTTAATCTCAACAATTAATCAACACAATTCCAAAATGAATAACAATTAATCAATCATACAAGTTTCACCCAATTCCTAGCCAACAACTACTCAAACAAAATCATCAAATCAACTATCAACTATAGAGAACAAGAATCAACAAAATATCAAGAACAATTACTCTAATCAAACATCAAATATCAAAATCAAACCAAACAAACACCAAATTAAACAAAGCAATTGAATGAGATAGAGTTTAGAAATGCTCATTGATAATTAAGAAGATCTCCAACACAATTGTCACACTTGCATCTTCAATCTCTCAATCACCATTGAAATTCCTCACTTTCTCTCTCTAAAACTACTCCTAATCTAGCCTAATCTAGGGAGAGAAGCTCTCAACCTAAGAGAGAGAAAACTAAGCTCTAAACTAATTCAGAAAATAGAATAAAAGTTGGTTCTAATTATCCCCAAAAATGGGTATTTAAACTAAGCTAAGAAAAATAATAAAATAAAGAAAATAAAATAAATAAAATAAGAAAAGGAAAATAGAAATTAAGAAAGGAAAAATCAGTTAAGAAAAGAAATAAGAAAAAGAGAAATAAAATAAAAGGAAAAGGAATTAAAATAAATAAAAGAAAGAAATCCCCAAAAACAAGTCAGACCCTCAACTCCCCTCCTTCTCCTTTCGTGGCTGCTCTGAAATTCATCACACCACCATCATCTCTCGCAAATCTTCATCATCAAATCAGCACCATTAGCAATTTTTAGCAAATAATCTTCACCGCTCGATCTTATTAATGCTCACGTGAGAAGCTCGTGATACGGGTTTAAATTGAACCCAGAAAGCGGCGCCCGCAGTGGTCTAAGCCGCGCCCTCTCCAGAGCCACCGCGTTCGCGGGAAGACCTCGGGACAACCGCGGCTACTTACTGCCTGATTTGGGGCATCGAACCCGCGTCCGCTCCTATCACACTCGCGCCCTCGGGGAAATCGAATTTAATTGGGACTTGATTGAGTTCGATTGGGGTTGCTCAGTTTGGGAGTTGATGAAGGTTGATGCTTAATTGAATCGGGGCTGAATTAGTGGGGTGGTTTGGTTTGATTTAATTGGTGAAGGAGGCGGCAAGTGGTGGCGGTTTGGCTGGTTGTTTCGGTGGTGATTGGAGGTGGAAGATGCGGCTGTTGGCTGCGGTTATTGGTGGTGCGAAGGAGGTAGGTTGGGAGTGGCGGATTTGGTGTTGGGAGGCAGGGAATAGGGGAGCTGCTGCTGGAATATGGTTGAGGTGGCTGGTTAGTGCTACGGGATGTTGGTGGTTGTGGTGGCTGTTGGCAGGAGTTGGTGGAAGTTGCGGCTGGAATGTGGTGGTTGTTTTGGGGAAGCAGGGGAGCTGCTATTATGGGCTGCAGATTGTGGTGTAGGTGGTAATTGGTGGTTTGAGTGAAGATGGCTGGGAACAGGGGAGAAGAAGTGCGTGGCTGTTGTGTTGGATGGGAGCAGGGGGGCTTGGTGAGGTGTAGGATAAGCTGGCAGCGAAAGGGCTAAGACTTGTTGGTTTGTTTTCGTTGCAACGCTTAATTTATTTTGAAGCTAAGACCTCGAAACATCAAGCTTGAACATCGGAACTCTAAATATGACAATTTGACTCGTGTCTTGTCCCGAGCAATCACCCACATGAACAACCAAACATGAGGGAGAAATAGAAGACAAATAAAATAAAATAAAAATAAATAAAAGAAATAAAACTTAAACTATGAATTAAGGACTAAAATAATGAAAAACACATAAAACTAAACAAAACTCAAAATGAGTTATCAAAATGGAAAACCAAATAAAACTAAGAAAAATAAAGGAAAATAAATGACGCTCATCAAATTACCCCAAGCTAAACTTTTGCTCGTCCTCGAGCAAAATAAAATCCAACCCAAGAAAAAATGATGAATTTATTCAAGCAAGGAAAGAAACAAGAAAACTAGAGAAGATGGGAATATACACTAACTCACTTTCGTAGGAATCACGGTCAATTTTAGCAACTAAAGGCAAGTCATTTAAACCCCTAGATCGCCCTAGAGGACGAGTGATGCTCTCGTAAGAGTATCCTAAGAGATTACCCATAACTCTCATAATAATACAAACAAGGCAAAGCATGAAAAGGGAAACAAAATACAAGAAAAGCAAACAAATGTTCATGAAAGGACTTTTGCAAATGTACAAGCACAATGAATGCAAATCTTTCTAAACAAGTAAGGGAGTGCACGCTATAAGATACGTAAGGTTGATTGAAACATAAAATGCTAAGCATAGGAACTAGTTATCACACTCCACTTTCATCCAAAATGGTCTTACCGCGTTCCCCCTACTAATCTCATATCTCCCCATAGTGAGCATCTCATAGATTCCGCGAAGGAACCAGAAAAAGATCAAATTTTTAGGCTACTCGACATCTTGACTTCGCATCCCCTTTCCTTAGGCAATGATCCATGATTCCCTCCCCCGAATAGTGACACAACTTTCTAGGTCGAAAGGTCTTTCCCCAAGGTTGTAACATAAGGCAGAAAGGGTGAAGTTAGGCTAAAATTTAAAATTTGGAGGTTTTCCTAAAAAGTAAAGCAAAAGGGTGATCAATCCTTAACAACACGATCAAGAAATCACCAAGCAAAAGCAACACCCCCAAGCTTATTTGAAGCTATACTCACAAGAAATATATACAAAAAGTGTAAACACTTCTCCCCCAAGCTTAAATGAAGCATTGTCCTCAATGCTTAAAAGGAGAAAAGAATACATCAAAATATTTTTGAATTTTCACTTTTTTCAAATTTTTTTTTTCTTTTTTTTTTTACTTAAACTTGCAATGTCTTCGCCTTTTGCTAAATTCGAACGGCTTTTTCTATAATGAAATTTATTAGTCCATGCCTTTTATGATTAAGGACGGCTTTTACTTAAACACTTGCCATTATTCACAAAGAAGACTTAATCACAAACTAGCACTCATAAAAACCAAATTTCCAACTTATCCACCACAAACTCCATCATACGTGATCAATTTGCTTCACAAAAAACCAAGAATAGAAAGAAAATGAAACAAAAGCCAAAGAACTAAAGATGTGGCTTGAAAAGAAGGTATAAGGCTCAAATGGTTGCAAGAAGGCAAATGGAAACCCAAAAACAAATATGAATCAAACTAACCTAAAAATGAAAAATACCACCCCGAAAAAGGTGCCTTTGTCCTCCCTAGATAGCTCAGTCTCGGGTTTAAGAATCATACATCTAGATTCAAGATTAGGTTTGCGAAAGTCAAGGATCCACGCCACTCATGCAAGAAAATGTTGAAAGCTCGAAAAAGTATGAATCTCACATGGTTGTAGAAAAACTCACTAAGGTTGTCAAATCGAAGATAGGGAGCAACTACCAACATGCCACAAACGAGTAGAATTCGGTTTCATGATCCCCCGTGTCCTAGACAACTACCTTAGCATGCTTTATCCTAGAATCAACCAAACGTATCTCAAACCATGCACACCACTACCATTTAGGAAGAAAAGCATTCAAGTATACAAGTCCAAATGTTATTATGTCCAAAGCAATAACAAAACAAAACACAATGCAATTTTGCCTTGATAGAAACAAAAATCTTTTTGGAGTTTTTTCAAAATATGAGAACATGGAAAAGCATATACAAAGGTGCATGACATATATGAATCAACATTCCACCAAACATGATAGAATACCCTCCCCCAAGCTTGAATGAGACAACATGCTCAAACATAAATCAAAATTCCACGGGAGGGGAAAAACAAGGAGATTAATCCAATCAAACCAACATATGTCCAACAAGTCATCATCCACTAGAGAAAGAGCAAGGAAGGATATTACCGGATATTAGGTGGGTGTAAATGCCCGCAAATGACCCAATTTTAACCTTTCAAAGCTAACAACCTCTAATATTTAATCTTGCCTTCTATATGTTAGCAAATGTGGTGCCAATCTTCCTTGATTCTTGATCCAAATAGAAGCACCAAAGTATATCAAGTCATGTACCTAGCAAAAGGAACACAAACATTTCCATGAGATAAAATCTATTCTAAAAAGAAAAGAAAATGAAAGCAATAAAACACGGGTTACTTCCCGAGAAAGGCTTGCTTAAGGTACAAGCTTGACCGCTCTAAAAAATAATAATTCAACGCGCGCAAGAGCTTGTAAAATGCACTACTACACATTTCATAGGAAAGAAGGTAGGCAAATGACGCGAAGAGTACGTGCAACAAGGATAGTGCACGCAAATGAGGAGAGAGATACCAAGAAAAGGAAGAGGAAGAATCAAAAGAAAATTCAACAAAATATGAAGAAAAAGAAAAAGAAGAACAAGAAGAAAAAGAAGGCAAACTCTCCTCAAAATATTTTTGGGTGGCAACATCACCCTTTTCCTCAATTTGGGACGAATGAGCTTCATACAAATCATCATAGACAAAAGGGTCCCCAATAGGCTCATTGACAAAAGAAGGGAGGGAAATAGGAGTGTAAGGGATATGGTTGAATCTTCTTGAAAAAGGGGTATGAGAAAAGAGAAAAGGGGTTGTGGTCTCACAAATGAACTTTTTCTCACCACCATGCCTCAAATCACCAATAAGAGCATGGAAATCAATCATAGAGTCCTCAAAATAAGAACACTCGTGATATCCATCTCCCTCAAACATCCAACCTCCAATAGGAACAACATAATCCCCTCCATCACAACTATGAACAACAACTCCCTCAACAACTTTAAAGCCTAAGGTCTCAAAACCATGCATGAATGGATGTAAATTCATTTCAAACTCATCTCTCTCCCATGAAGCATCCTCAATGAACTTATTTAAAAGGCTATGGGTTTTCTTTTGACTATCAAAGAACGCATTGGACATAACCTCAAACAAGTCTAGATACTCATGGATAGAAGAATCACAATCATGCACAAGAGACTCATCAAGATGGGAAGGAGGGTTAGGATAATCAAATTCAACACTCTCTTGGTTTTCAACTCCTTTGCCATCACTAACATGCTCACCAAAAGGATCCTCACCCTCTCTTGGTTGTTCAAAATCATCATCATCATCCTCAACACATACATTGGATAGGGATTTTTCACATACAAGCTTCAAGGATGACAACTCATTTTCCAACTCTTCTTTTCTTTTCAATTTTTTATTAAAAAGATCCCCACCCTCTCTAATCACCTCCAATTGGCTCCTTAAAGTTTCCTCTAAGATTAGGATTCATCTCTAACTCCCTCAAAGATTCATCAATTTTTGGCTATAGGGGATTAGAGACTCATAACAAGAGTTTGGAGAATGAAAAGACAAAGAGGGTTGATCAATAGTATAAGAAAAGTCACAATCAAGGGTAGGACCATGCACTTTAAAATCATGAGCATTTTCGCTAAATAGGGGTGAGGGGGAACAATTAAGCATATGAGATTCGTTATTAAGGGAATGAACTACATCACAAGAAGACATGGCAAATAATGAAGAAAATTGAAACACGCCATTACCATCCACTTGAGCATGCACTTCATCATCATGAACAAAAGGAGAAATGAAGTTGAAATCATGTGTTCTAGGTTCACTTAAGGGATCATGTGACAAATCATGGGAATTCATGCTAATATTAGAAGAATCAAGACATTGAATATCTATATTAGACTCATGATTACCCCTATTATAAACATTCAAAGCAAACCAAACATAAAAATCTCAAGCATCATCAATTGACAATGCTCTAAATTCACCATTATGCATACATTCAACTTCATCCCTAGTTTGCTCATTCAAACCAAAATAACAAATCTCACAAGCTTCCCAAATATTATAACAATTATAGTCCAAAAATCCCTCAAGTCTAATGAAATATTCACAAAAAGGCTCATTGCTATATTAAGGAAATGATAGACATGCCATTTTTTTTTTCACAAAACAAACAAAAATCAAATAAAAGTAAAAATATACACAAAGACCTAGATCCAATCAATCAAAAACACTCAAACATAGACACCGTTCCCCGGCAACGGCGCCATTTTTACGAGGGGAAAAACTAGGTCGTTATCTAATCTTCCCTCGGCCAAACTAAATTTATAAACACTTAACAAACCTAAATACGAGTATAGAGGCAAGTCAAGGGTCGAACCCAAAGGAACGGTAATGTTCAAGCACTTTCAATTATGCGCCTAAGCTAGGTCGAAGACGAAGGTAAGAGAGAATACTAACAACTAACAAAACAAGTAACCAAGGAAATAACACACTCGGAACGGGGATCAACAAGTAATCATGTCAATTGCAACCACTTGGGAAGAGCATGCCAATCAAAGGTTATGAGGACTAATGATAAGAGCAATCAATAGGAATCAAAGAGCTATCTCTTAATCGTTAAGCTAGGACTCACTATGAATAACAAACTAAGAGAATCACAATCAAAACCAATCGATAATTGCAATTCCTAAATCAAATGTTCTTGTCATTAGCAATTACAATGCAATCTAGCATAATTCTCAAGGCCTAATTGAATTACACACATGCAAACCTTCACTAATCACTTTAATCTCAACAATTAATCAACACAATTCCCAAATTAATCACAATTAATCAATCATACAAGTTTCACCCAATTCCTAGCCAACAACTACTCAAACAATATCATCAAATCAACTATCAACTATAGAGAACAAGAATCAACAAAATATCAAGAAAAATTACTCTAATCAAACATCAAATATCAAAATCAAACCAAACAAACATCAAATTAAACAAAGCAATTGAATGAGATGAGTTTAGAAATGCTCATTGATAATTAAGAAGATCTCCAACACAATTGTCACACTTGAATCTTCAATCTTTCAATCACCATTGAAATTCCTCACTTTATCTCTCTAAAACTACTCCTAATCTAGCCTAATCTAGAGAGAGAAGCTCTCAACCTAAGAGAGAGAAAACTAAGCTCTAAACTAATTCTGAAAATAGAATAAAAGTTGGTTCTAATTATCCCCAAAAATGGGTATTTAAACTAAGCTAAGAAAAATAATAAAAGAAAGAAAATAAAATAAATAAACTAAGAAAAGGAAAATAGAAATTAAGAAAGGAAAAATCAGTTAAGAAAAGAAATAAGAAAAAGAGAAATAAAATAAAACGAAAAGGAAATAAAATAAATAAAAGAAAGAAATCCCCAAAAATAAGTTAGACCCTCAACTCCCCTCCTTCTCCTTTCGTGGCTGCTCTGAAATTCATCACACCACCATCATCTCTCGCAAATCTTCATCATCAAATCAGCACCATTAGCAATTTTTAGCAAATAATCTTGACCGCTCAATCTACTAATGCTCACGTGAGAAGCTCGTGATACAGGTTTAAATTGAACCCAGAAAGCCGCGCCGGCGGTGGTCTAAGCCGCGCCGGCGGTGGTCTAAGCCGCGCCCTCTCTAGAGCCACCGTGTTCGCGGGAAGACCTCGGGACAACTACGACTACTTACTGCCTGATTTGGGGCATCGAACTCGCGCCCACTCCTCTCACACCCGCGTCCTCGGGGAAATCCAATTGAATTGGGATTTTATTGAGTTCGATCGGGGTTGCTCAATTTGGGAGTTGATGAAGGTTGATGCTTAACTAAATCGGGGCTGAATTAGTGCGGTGGAGAAGGGTGGTTTGGTTTGATTTAATTGGCGAAGGAGGCAGCAAGTGGTGGCGGTTTGGCTGGTTGTTTTGGTGGTGATTGGAGGTGGAAGGTGCGGCTGTTGGCTGCGGTTATTGGTGGTGCGAAGGTGGTATGTTGGGAGTGGCGGATTTGGTGTTGGGAGGCAGGGAACAGGGGAGCTGCTGCTGGAATGTGGTTGAGGTGGCCGGTTAGTGCTGCGGGATGTTGGTGGTTGTGGTGGCTTTTTGCAGGAGTTGGTTGAAGTTGCGGCTGGAATGTGGTGGTTGTTTTGGGGAAGCAGGGGAGCTGCTATTATGGGCTGCAGATTGTGGTGTAGGTGGTAATTGGTGGTTTGAGTGAAAATGGCTGGGAACAGGGGAGAAGAAGTGCGTGGCTGTTGTGTTGGCTGGGAGCAGGGGGGCTTGGTGTGGTGAAGGAAATGATAATGGTGGGGTGTAGGATAAGCTGGCAGCGAAAGGGCTAAGACTTTTTGGCTTGTTTTCGTTGCAACGCTTAATTGATTTTGAAGCTAAGACCTCGAAACATCAAGCTTGACCATCGGAACTCTAAATATGACAAATTGACTCGTGTCTTGTCCCGAGCAATCACCTACACGAACAACCAAACATGAGGGAGAAATAGAAGAAAAATAAAATAAAATAAATAAAATAAAAATAAATAAAATAAATAAAACTAAAACTATGAATTAAGGAATAAAATAATGAAAAACACATAAAACTAAACAAAACTCAAAATGAGTTATTAAAATGGAAAACCAAATAAAACTAAGAAAAATAAAGGAAAATAATGAAGGAAAATATAGAAAAAGAACCTGAATCTTATTCTTTTGAGCGCTATAAATGACGCTCATCAATAGGTTTAGGTTAATCCTATTGATTGCATGTTAGTCAGCAAGCGCACATGAATACGATCAGAATAAAGTAGAGGCCTATTATTAGGACATGTTCAATCTCTTTTAGGTTAGATTTTTACCTTCATCCCCGAACCATGTTTGGTTCAAGACCTTATGGAGTTGACGATCTCTTGGATCGTTAAGGGGTGTAACCTTCACCTCGTGAACCTTTTACAAGTTCCTAAAAAAAACTTGTTGGCGACTCTTTTGCTCTATCTTCTTTCCTTTGGACACCACCGTACTTTAGTGTATGATTACAGTGGGGTTCAAGCTAGGGGTTAACTCTTGAAATATTCCCTACAGTTTTTGGCGACTCCACTGGGGATGATTTCTATTTTAATTCCTGAATTTATTTCGGTAATGATTTAGAATGAGTGGATGAGACTCGAAACGTTCTAAGTATTTCATGTGCGTAATTTTGAGTAACATTATTCTCATATGCATAAAAAAGATCTCATTGGAAAGACCATCTGTAATGAGTTAAAACATAGGGTTTTACACGTAGGAAATTTGAGGAATATCTTTCACAACTAGGACCGAAATAACACTGCGCGAAACTGGAAAATTTTATCGAGCACAGAAAGCTGCTGAGGTATGTAGGAATTAGCATTAGGGAACAGAACATTAGCGCCAGAATTTTGACTGTAGCGCCAGACGACAGCTCTGTCACTAGGCGCTACAGCCTAAATCTGACGCCAATCTCTGTTTGCTGGCGCCAAATTCTTCCAATACCGAGCCAGAAATATGCGTTCTAATCTCGATCAGTTTTTCGCATTGTTTGCTCGATCCTACTTCCTGATTGTGTTTTTCTCACTTTTCTGAAACCCATATGTGTTCTACATATGGACATAACCATCTGAGAATTCATGCTCCATCTACCTGATTGAACGCTCTGAGCAACAAAGGGTACATCCGAGATTGTTGAATTCACCAAACCATGGAAGCGAGTTTTTTTCTAAAATTCTCGGTGTCCCATCCACTCGCGCTAACCCTTCACGGTTAGGCTTCCGCGCGGTGCATCCAGAAAATTAACCATGGACCCACTATTGACTAACCCATATCTTGAACTTTAGAGAACTAGAGCCATGGTTAGGTTGCAAACTCATTGCATCATATCGTGCCTATATGACTAATTGTGCTTTATTTGTTGTGCATATGATATATGTTTTCTTAACCGTTTGATTGACTTGTGTTAAGATTAAATAAATTAATGACTTCAAGAACTTTGCCTAATTAATTAATTAATTAATTAATTTGAGTAAATAAAGTCTAATATTTTAACCAGAATTGACCTAGTACGACTTTAGGCATACCCCTGTTGATTAGTAACACCGAAAACAGTCTCAGATCGAAGCCCCAACAATGGCACCAAACTCTGAACTGTAGCGCAACTCTGTGGAGTGTGGCGCCTGGCAACAGCTCTGTCGTCTGGCGCTACACTTCAAAGAGAGGCGCCAGTCTTGTCGTTTTGACGATAGTTCGAATTATTGATCGCGTCATCACTTTGTGTCTAATTAACCAGTTTACTAACTAATTCGGTTAAACTCTACTATCAATAATACTTTGTTAAGTCATTAATTGAGTCTAGGCACTAAGTCCCGTGGTCTTACACAAGAGTCCAAGCATGTCACTTACACTAAATGCACACACAAATACACATACTTTGACCATGTCTAAGAGAGTCTTGTATGTGCCTTTTTTTCCGTCATTTTTTTAGGGGGGTAAGTCGGATATTAATCCTCCAATTTAATATACCTTACTTGGTTCCTAAAAATATATACATTATTATTGCCAAAATATGAACCTTATTTTTCCTCTTTAAAACCGTAAAGTCAAGGTCGATTTGAGCCAAGTAATTAAAACACAAAATGTTTAAATTACAGGGCGTGGTCAAGAAAGGAAGGGCGGTTAATCAAAGACAATCTTTTCGTACAAGTCCAACTTTTCGACAAACCCATTTCTCGTAAGAGAAAAGCTAGGACAGTAATGGCAACACAAGAAGAAGTCAATGAGCTTAGGAACCAACTAGTTACCGTGACTGAAGCACTAAAACTCCTAACCCTTAAGATCGATGATCCCGTAAAACAACAACAGATGGACCTTATGCAAGAGAGTCTAAGCAAGCTATCTAGCGACTACAAGTTTCAAGGCATTAGTTCACAAGGGGGTCTCGGTGGACAAAGATATTCTTCCTTAGAAGTTCAATGCCAACGACATCCCGAAATTCAAAGCAACCGATAACCCTTATTTTCATTTAAGAGCCTTCGAGACAATAATGAGTATTAAGGGTATCGACAAGAAGGATTTCCCCTCTCTGTTCTCACTATCTCTCGAGATCGTTTGCCAGCAATGGTTCTTTTCTCTCGAGAAAGAAAAAACCTCCACCTGGGAGTCCATAGCAAACGTTTTTGTTGATAGATACAAATGCAACATCCAAGTTGAGGCTGACCATAGAGAGCTTGAAATCCTCAAGCAGAAAGAGAACGAAGGCTTCACCTCCTTCTTTAACAAATGGAGAGAAACCTCAGCTAAGATGATTGAGGTGCCGAGTGAAAAAGAGTATGTAAGTTTATTCATAAAAAACCTTCAAGAAAAATACTCCAAGCATCTCAAGTATCAAAATAATCTCCATACCTTCACGGTTATCTGCGACATTGGAATCAACATTGAAGACGACCTGGCTAAGTTGAAAGCTGCCAACAATAACTCCAACAGTGGCTGGAAAGGCAAGAAGAACGACGATCCTTCTTCTTCCAAAACCACCCACTCAAACAATGTTAGCACTTTTAACCTAGGTGAATTCCTTGCTATGAAAAATCAAGGACAAAAGAAACCATTTAGGAGGAACTTTACTCCTATTGACATGACTTATGACACCGCATTTGATCGATTAAATGCAAAAGGTTTTATAACTCCTATTAGACCATTTGGGGACCCACCAGTCGAAAAGAGGTCGGCTAACTGGAACCCCAATGCATATTGTAAGTATCACCAAGGTAGGGGCCATCTCACCGAGAAATGTTGGAAGCTTAAAGAAGCTATCCAAGACTTAATCGATAACAACAAGCTGCCATTGCCCCCTGCCAGTAAAAAGCCAAGTATTGATAATGCGCCTCTCGCTCATTCCTTGGCTATCTATGATGAGTAAAACGAGGTGGACCCCTTGTCTCTCATCAAATCTGTTAAAGAAATCTATGCCATCGAAGAAGAGGAGGAGATCTTTCTCGATGCCATGGATAAACTTTCAGAACCAGCAAGTAAAGAGGACATACAATCGCTTACACTGTCTATGATCAAAGGATCACACTTGCTACGTGAAACTCTCAAGGCTATAAAGGAACTTGAGAAGAAATATGACGAGGTTCCATTCCCGAAAAGTTAACCTAAGAGAGAGTTCACACCCATGGGAACGACTTACGAGGCGACACGTTTTCCTTTACAAGTCACCGAAAAAACGAAGAAGAGTAATAGACTCTACACTCCAATTGTGATCCCATATATACAAATGTTTGAAATTCTCTCCGAGAGTGGCGAGATCAAACCTCTCAAACCGAGACCATTCGAATCGTTCAAAAGGAAAGATAGATATTACTGTCAGTATCATCAATCAGGAGGTCATACTATCGAAAACTATTTTTAATTCAAGGATTTAATTCAGAAAATGATTGATGTATAGAAACTAGTCTAAGTTCCAGAAGAAGAGGATGCAAACATTAATGGAGTTTGGGACAGTGATGAAGAAGACGTCTACTTAAATGACATGGTAGGACTTCCACCTTCAGTGTCATACGCCATGGATGACTTTTGGGTTGAAGAAGACTCATCAATAGACGTCCTCATAAGATCCGAGAGAATGCAACCTCCCGTTTCAACACAACCTACGCCAACCACACAACAAGTTCCTATTCCTATCATTGAAGATAATGATATCGTCAAGCAATTCAAGAAAACAAAAGTTGAAATGAACGTATGGAAACTTTTGGCGACATCCTGAGAACATAGGTTGGCTGTAATGAATGCCTTGGACAAAATAATGATAGATTCTGACACCACTCCTGAGGGGTTAGCTAACTTCCTCACGAGTGATCTACCTTGTCTCATCAATTTGATCACCTTTTCTAACAAGGATTTACCCCTAGAATGTGACAAGCACTATAAGGCATTAAACCTCACAGTAGTTTGCAAGAGAATGAATGTCCCTATGACTCTTGTAGACAATGGATCAGCTATTAACGTCTGTCCACTTAGAATTGCGAGGATGCTAGGCATAAGGGATGAAGACTTAACCCCGTCAACACAAGGAATAAGAGCCTATGACAACACTCGTCGTCAAGATCTTGGTAAAATTACCATGAATGTAACGGCGGGGGCGATAGAACATGCTACTACTTTCCAAGTAGTAGATATCAAGGCTTCATTCAATTTAATGTTAGGACCTTCTTGGCTTCATGACCTAAAGGTCGTCCCCTCATCTCTCCACCAACAAGTAAAAGCCATAGTTGGGGGAATTCCTATCACCATCGATGCTTCACTTATGAGAATCAAGTCTATAGAAAATCCAATAATTAACGTGGAGCACGATGAAGATGATGAAGATTTATGGGACTTTAATGAAGAGGTCTCCTTAATCCAGGAGGATGAAAGGACCCCTATCGGCCACGACCCCCATTTTAATATGATCGTGAATGCTTTTCTGAAGAAACAAGGACATTTTCCTAGGATGACCCTAGGAAAGAAAAAGGGAATAGTGAAACCGCTAGAGTCAACTGGCCTCCCTAAGTTAGATACTTTCGGACTTGGCTTCGAGCTGACTCGGAAAGATCTTAAGCGAGCCCAGGAAAAATCAAAGGCACGTAAAGACGCTCGCACTCAAAAGAAAGCAATCCCAATGGATCAGTACCCTCTCACACTCAATGGTCAATTCATAAAAGAAGGAGAGGACTATCCATGCCACAAATTTCCCGAGCCATTTGTTGTAAACGTCATAAGGCAACCGAGATTTGAAATTTTCTTGGATTGCTATTTCACAGATGAAATCCAACTCCTGTCCATAAGGAGAAAGCACCCCCATGCTTTAACTTTAACGCCATAAGATTACTATTTGGGTGAGAAAAGCATGAGCCGACATACAAAGAGGATAACTCCTCGCTCATTCAAACAGTCCTACAAAGTGAAAACTTTGATCCTTCGAAGCTAATCACTCCAACAGAAAGGATCACTACAAGGGTGGCGCAAGACCGTCAAGGTGACGACTCCAAGTGGAAGAAAGATATCCATCACGACAAGGCAAAGATCGATGTTCGAAGAGTCGTCTGAGTCAGAGTCAGAGTCAGAGTCAAAGTCAGAGTCTGAGTCAGAGTCAGAGTCTTTCCCTATAGAGTCATCTAGGTCTTTAGTAGTAGCGCCTTCCCCTTCTATCTCTTCTCCTAGAATAGTTAGTGATCAAGTCCCTGAGGACATATCACTCTTTGATGTAATGATCTTAGAGTATAATGATATAATTTCTTCTCCTTATCTCTTGTGTTCTTCTCTAACCCAAGATGACGAGCATTGCTTAACTAACAATGAAAAAGACAAAGAACTTATTAAAGTAATGGAAACACTTGGAAAGAAAACACCGATAATTGAAGAAACTGAGACGGTTGATATCTCAAATGATTCAATCAATAAAAGAGAAGTTAAAATCGGACTACCACTTAATGAACAAGAAAGAACCGATTTAATTAACTTAATTGAAGAATTTATCGATGTATTTGCTTGGTCATACGAAGATATGCTAGGCATTAATAGAGAAATAACTCAACACACTATACCACTAATTCCAGGAATGAAACCTGTAAAACAAAAGTTACGTCGAATGAAACCCGACTTAGCTCTTAAAATAAAAGAAGAAGTTCAAAAACAGATAACTGCAGGTTTCATCAAGGTATCTAAATACCCCGAATGGGTCGCTAACGTCGTCCCACTTCCGAAAAATGACGGAAGGGTTAGAATGTGTGTCGACTATCGAGATCTAAATAAGGCAAGTCCAAAGGACGGCTTCCCTTTACCCCACATCGATATTCTGGTAGATAACACAGAAAATCACGCACTTCTCTCGTTCATGGATGGATACGCAAGTTATAATCAGATTCTCATGGCAAAAGAAGACATGGAGAAAACAACCTTCATAACACCATGAAGCACTTACTGCTACACGGTAATGCCATTCAAGTTGAAAAACGCAGGTGCCACTTACCAACGTGCAGCGACTGCCTTACTTCATGACATGATGCACAAAGAAGTTGAAGTGTATGTGGATGACATGATTGTAAAATCAAAAGATGGTCCAGGCCATCAAGTAGCCTTAAGAAAAATTTTCGAAAGGCTAAGAAAATACAATATGAGGTTGAACCCATCTTAATGTGCTTTTGGAGTCACCTCAGGCAAGCTTTTTGGTTATGTCATAAGCTCTAGACGAATAGATATTGACCCAACCAAGATCAAAGCAATCATGTCAATGCCACCGCCAAAAACTGAGAAGAAGATTCGAGGATTTATTGGCTGGTTGCAATACATAAGTAGGTTCATATCAAAATTGACAACGATATGTGAACCAATCTTTAAAAAGCTTAAAAAGAATGTACCAGTAATATGGGATGATGAGTGTCAAAAAGCCTTTGAAAAGATCAAAGCTTATCTCGCAAATCCTCCCGTATTTGCACCAACACTTCCCGGAATACCTCTCAGGTTGTACTTAACAATTACCAAAGAGACAATGGGAGCTATGCTAGCACAAGAAGAAGAAGGCAAAGAAAACGCAATCTACTATCTAAGCAAGAAAATGCTCGAATATGAAGCACGTTATACACCACTTGAGATGTTGTGCCTCGCCTTGGTGTGGGCCACAACCAGGCTAAGACATTACATGCTACTGCATACAGTCTTTATAGTCTCCCGATTAGATCCACTCAAGTATCTATTCGAGAAATCTACACTCAATGGACGCATATCGAGATGGATGGTCAATTTAGCCCAGTTTGATGTAAGGTTTATGCTGCAAGCTATCAAAGGATCTGTGGTGTCAGAATTTCTAGCGGACTTTCCAATATAAGACTTGACGCCAATACACGACAATGAGTTTCCAGATGAAGACGATACTTGGACCTTATACTTCGACGGAGCCTTAAACAAAAAGGGATGTGGCGTTGGAGTATTACTAGTATCACCAAAAGAAGAGCATGTTCCAATCTCCATAAAGCTTGATTTCGACGTTACCAACAACGCTTCTGAATACGAAGCATGCGTGGTAGGCCTTGAAACAACTTTGGCATTGGGAGTAAAAAAGTTACGAATATTTTGAGACTCTTTATTAATCATCAATCAAATATCCAAAAGGTGGAAAGTAAGGAGCGAAAGTCTAGCCCCTTACCAAACCTATCTGGAAACTCTTACCAATCAGTTAGAGAAGGTAGAATACACATATCTACCTAGAGAAGAAAATCAATTTGCTAATGTCTTGGAAAGACTAGCCTAAATGGTTAGGATTCCTACGGAAATCGAGCAAATGCCTTTAACTATAGAAAAAAGGCAAAAACTAGCATATATTCAGGCTATAGAGGATGATGATGTAATTAAAGACGAAGAAGAAGAAGAAGAAGAAGAAGAAGAAGAAGAACCGTGGTACACGGATATACTCAACAACATCACCAAAGGAGAATACCCTCCCCATGCTGACAAAAGAGCAAAACGAGCATTAAGACTCTTGGCTTCCCAATATGTACTCATAGACAACGAGTTACATAAAAGGGCACTTAAGGGTCGAGCTCTATTATGTGTAGGAAAAAAGGATGCCCAAAGAGCAATGACAGTAGTCCACGAAGGAATCTGTGGCACTCACATAAATGGAAAAATGTTTGTCCAAAAGATAATGCGAGAAAGATATTATTGGACTACAATGAATAGGGATTGCCATCAATACGTAAAAAGATGCCCTAAGTGCCAAATTTATGCCAACTTACAACATGTTCCTCCATCCTTACTCTACTCCTACACGTCGCCATGACCGTTCTCTACATGAAGAATTGACATCATCGGCAAAATCACTCCCCAAGAACAGGAGGCCACGAATATATCCTAGTGGCAATTGATTACTTCACAAAGTAGGTCGAAGCGCAATCATACGCTACACTCACTGCAAAACATTTAGCACTCTTTATCGAGAGAAATATTATTTGTCGATATGGAGTCCCACATGAAATGATAAGTCACAATGGAACTCACTTTCAAGCCGAATGTGAAGAATTGCTACAAAAATTTGGCATTCAACATCATCATTCTTCCCCTTATAGGCCTCAAGCAAATGAGCAGTCGAGGCAGCTAATAAAAATCTAAAGACTATCATCGAGAAAATGACGGAAAATTATAAGGATTAGCCTGACAAACTTCACTTTGCATTGTGGGGTTATCGCACGTCAATTCGCACATCAACAGGAAATACGCCATTTTCCTTAGTTTATGGAATGGATGTCGTACAACCTGTCGAACTAGAGATTCAATCTCTACACATTGCGTTAGAGAGCAAACTCGATGAAGTTGAATGGACTAGGGCACGATACAAAGAGCTAATCCTACTCGATGAAAAACGACTAGAAGCTCTACATCACACTCAGAGTTACCAAACTCGTATGGCTAGGAATTTTAATACGAACGTCAATACAAGAAACATCAAAGTAGGAGACTTGGTGTTAAAAGCATTAAGGAAAAATGTTTTCGATCCAAGGGGAAAATTTAGACCTAATTGGTCTAGACCCTACATTGTCAAAACAATCCTGTCAGGGGGTGCAGCAAAATTAACTAATATGGACGGCAATGAATTTTGGACCATGACAAATCTTGACCAACTTAAGAAATACTACCCATAATTACTTGAGTAGGATACTCAAGAGAGCTACGTTTGGCCTGATTCCTTAAGAAAGGATACGTAGGCAACCCTTTACGGGTGCGGCCACTTTATTGTTTTAAAATCTCGCATTCCATAATTAATAAAAAATTCGAAAAAAGATCGACGGAACATCGGCGTCACAGAAAAAACGTTGGCGCCAGCCGATGAACATCAGCATCAGTCGCCTAACGCCAGTCGCAGATCTGTGGCGCCAATTTACAGTTAAATTTCTGGGAATATTTCGGTTTTCATTGCTTTAATAAAATAAATTTAAAGTATACAATTTAAATAAAAAGGCTGGAATTTCATTAATAAAATAAATTACATTATTGATGGAATTTAAATAAAGCTTAAATAAATTAACTTTAAATTTAAAAACTAAGTGTAATAATTGGAAATTAAGCAATGCTCTTAATCTTCTTTCTCTTTCTTAGCCCTTTTCCAATTTTTGTCTGCTTCCTCTTCCTCATCCATAACCTTAGCTAGTAGGCATCCTTTAGAGGACCTACATTCAATCTTGGAGTAGATAGTTTACCCCTCATCTAGGACTCCATGCTTCTTTTCTACCCAAGCTTTCTTTTCTGTGGTTTTAGCTTTCCTTTTCCCTTTATCTTTTGTAGTGCTCTTCTTCTTAGCTAGGCATTATAGGTGTCTTGAATTCGATCCTTTCACCCAGGCGTTCCTTAGCAGGAATCACCTTGTCACCTAGACGACTCTTCACATCAGTTTTAATCTGATTTTTCTTCACGTCCTTTGAAGGTTTCTTCAGAAGCCACTTTTTCACATCATTAGGCAAGGAAAGAGGAACCTTTTGGGTAATTACTTCCCATAAAGGTATGGCACTCCAATAAGTATCAAATTTTTCTACTTCCTGGGAGACAGGGAACTCGTAGGGACGATGAAAATCACCGGAAGGTATAGTTTGAAGTAGGCCGTATTGTCTTTTTACCCTGCAGGGATAATAAAAAGTCATACGGGACAAGCTTGGAAGACGGAAGAAAGGTTGCTTGTTGACACCAACCATCTTTTCTATTTTCCCCCAAGGGATGACCCACTTGATGCCAAAATTACAAGACTCGAAGACCTTTTTCCATTCATGGCGCCCCATCTTAGAGAAGCGTTTCTTCTTCCTCATGAAGCAATTCAGACTAATTAATTCCAGTCTTTCCATTATCCACATCCTTAAAAAATTGCAATGCAAATAAATTATTATTACTATACAAAAATATATTTTTGATTTCTGTAATTAAAAATATTATTTTTCTACCTGTAATAAAATTGGAGAGCCCCGAAAAGGTGCTTTTGGATTCCTCTTCAATTCATCGAGACTAAGCATAGTCTCTCCAGCTATTAAAGGCATTGGATTTCTCCATGATTCAATTTGTTCTAAAACAGTGGATATAATTGATTGACCCTCATTATTTTTACCACTAGTAAGGAAAAATTGATTAAGCATGCAAAATAGGAAAGCCCTTCTTTTATACACATGGAAAGACTCAGAATAAGGTCTATCAAAATAATGGCGAGCAAATTCTTTCAAATTAACTATGCTACCATCTACTATTTTTGATATATCTCTGTCTTTTAAATTGAAGAAGCGTTCAAAATCCTTATAATAATATTCATTTATTCTAGGGATTAATACAAGATCTAGTGCAGGGAAGCCTAAAATAGCACCAAATTCTTCCGGCAAAGGGATAATTTCATCATACCCTATTCTAAAGCAATAAGTATCTACATCCCAATATTCTAGAGCGGTATGTATAAAATCTGAATCAAGATCTACCCCTTTGATACCATAAATACCCCCCAAGTGAAAAACATCTAATTCTTTTCTCTCTTTAGCATTAAGTGACAGACACCATTTATGGGTGTAGTTGGTAAAAATTTTGGAGACTAAAGACATGATTTTATTTTTCTAAAAGCTAAGAGATATTTTATCTGCTGAAATTATGAAGAGAATCGGCTGGGCAAGGGGCTATTTATGCACAAAATCGGAGCAGTTTTAATCTACGAATGATTCGGAGTCAGCGCTCATTAGCGCCAGACGCCAATGTTGGCGCCTGACGCCAGAACCTTGCGCCAAACACTAAGTGTAGCGCCTCGCGCTACACCAAAACGCGTGGCGCCAGCTAGCGCCAATATGCCTTATTGTACGCGCTTTCTACAAAACCGTGTTTTTAACTTAATTCGAGTCTGCTAATGACTTTACGGTTTTCTTATCTTTTTCTAAATATTCATTTATTCCTCTCTTTTAATTAATATAGCTATTATATTAATAATATTATTTTTCTTATTTTATTCAAACTATTTCCCAAGTTTTTTTTATAAACCCAATATTTTATTTGATTGTTCCTTTTTTCATTTTTCTTTTTTGGGGGAGAAAGTCGGATACCCTCCATCAATAATAAAAATGTCAGAATTTTTGCGCAAAATTATTTTTTTCACTTTTTCCTTGCACACACAAACATGCACATAATAATAAAAAAAAAAATTAAAAAACATGATAAATAAGGAAAAAACTCATGTATATACAAAACATGTCTAAATAATGAGTCAAACTAAAAGGCAAAGTTTTATACAAAGTCAAAATAAATAATGAAAAGCACAGGAACAAACTACGGCGCCGGGGGACGTAAACCCATCAGTTCATAAAACTCCGTCGTATGAGGAGTAACCTCTCCACCAGCTCCAGCTTCAGCACCAGCTCCAGTTCCCTCGAGAGGAGGAAAACTCAACACGGGACCCGTCCACCCAAGTTCAACCTAAGGCGGAGGTTGCTGCGATGACGAGCCGACCTCGTACATCCCACCACCTCTAAGAGCCGAGGTCGCCTCTCCCTGGCCTACCGGCGCAACATGTGCACCCTCAGATGAAATGCCTGAGCCCTCTACCATCTTAGTACGAGCAGCCTCAGAACGACCGCCCTGACCTCCCGAGGCAATGCGGCGACGTCTCGAGCTAGACCTCGCCAGATCCCTTCGCACATCAGGTCTCGTGCGGGTACGAGAAGGAATGGGATGACCCTGTAAAAGAATTTAAGATCAGAAACAGTCAAAATTGAAGTTGTAATACAAAAACATATGAAGGGAAGACTACCTCCTGAACGGCGTCGTCTCGACGGCAGGTAGCCACGTTCCTCATCCGGACAAGCTGGCTCCGGAAGGAATTTATGCATCGTGCCATCGCCGAAACCACCTCGCGTGAGAACTGTCAAAGAAATAAAGTCAGTAAACATACATAGCATATATGGACAAAAAGTTGCAAAATAAACAAGCTTACCCGAGTCTGGTGGTGAGAAATCGACCGCTCCACAAAGCGCTCGTCCTTAAGAGCCGGAGGAATCATCTCCTCAATTGGCCCATATGTCCCTTAATAATGGATAAACATACGGGGTGGCAAAAACTCAACAGCATCATCCTGACAAGGAAAAACAAAATCAGTAAAGCATTACATGGGGGCTACTCAACTTAAGGTAAAAGCTGAAAAATCGTACCGCCACATCCTCAGCAGGTACAGGAACTGGAGCTAATGACAGTAGTAGCTCCTCCCCATAGCATCGCCCAAGGATCGTGTAAAATCTCCAAGGGGTACCAGCTCCCTCTAACATGCTCACCAACCTCGTGGCGTTAAATATGTGACGTGGTGGAGGAGCAGGAACGACAAAGGTGTCGGAGAAATGCTGAATAACAACCCTGTCTCCTAGATATGCAGTCGCTCCATAGGTCCCCAAGAAATAGCGACGCTCAGAACAATACTGTGCGGCTAACCTAGGGACTGCCAAGTCGACCCATGGTCGATACAGCACCTCAGGCTCCTCCAAAAAAGCGTTAATTAGGCAAGAATCTATCTAAGGCATCACAAAATGTCAAATAAGGAGAGAATCATACCGAGATGATCCAATCTCAGACATAGGCAGTGGACATCCCCACACGGCGGCTGCCCCAGGAAGCGCTAACTAGAAGCCTGCACGGCGACGGTCTCGCTGGCGCAGCTGAGGGGAAGTACTCGTAGAACAAGATCTACAAGATGCTAAAGTTATCAGCAAGTGATAACTAAAATGTAGAGCTAAACATTATAGGGAATAAAGGATACCTCTATGACCCTCCAAAAGCCGGACAGAGAAACATTTGCCTCGAAGGACCGATGTCGACACGAGTCCTGCAAGGCTCGGATAAAATCAGCATAGGACAAGCTGGCCCAGTCATAAGTCTTGATCCGGTGTATATCGCGAACAGAAAGAAGGTAGTAAAGTAGCGACCTACTAACCTTGTCGGGGGAGAACGTCCCTGATAGCAAGATAAGTGCAAAGATGCACACCCGCTGCTCTCGGGTAGTCTCACCATCGTCAAAAGCCGATACTAGAGTCGAGCGGCGAATTCCCCTAGTGCTGAACTGAGTCGACTCTACCTCAGCTCGAGCCCGAATAACAATTAGACCCAATAGCTCCTCGACCTCAGGGGAAAAGACGTCGATCCCGCTGTCGAACGGCAGTGGCACGGAGCTAAACTCCAGTCCTGAGATGAGACTGAAGTCGGTAGGAGTGAGCATTATCTCACCCAGGGGAAGTGAAAAGTGTTGGTGGTGTCCCAAAAGAACTCTATTAGAGAACTAACAACATGTGACCCCCACTAGATGCAACCATTGCCTCGGAGGTCTCGAACAGCGCATTAAGCCCGCAAGACTTCCATAGAAGTCTCGTCTGATCGTCTCTAGCGATGTACATCTTGTACAGATCGCCCAAGCTGTCACATCCAGAACCATGACAGCGCGTCCTCCCAACTGTGATGGCCCGTCTCACCCTACCAGAGATGTGGTGGAGGGGGGAAAAGTACAAGGTCCACTCATCCCACTCAGGGTGTCGGCCAAGCGAAGTGGACGGCTCGGCGTTGTCCTCTACGGGCTCGTGCTCCCGTCGAACGTCTCGGGATCGTGAGCCGGAACCTCGCTGTCTAGCCAAGCTACATTGTGCAGAATTATCATAAATTAAGGTTCTATAGTATCTAAGTTTCTCCTAGCCGCATACTACTATGTTCGCAATAAAAAACCGAGTACGTAGTACTAAAACAGAGCACAAATTCAAATTGAGCATAACGGCATTTTTCAAGCAATCAAATAATTTATTGCAATACTATAGTAATTATTGTGACAAATTGGACAAGAATTGCTATCAAAAACATCAAGAACAAGCCACATTGTTTTCCCGACCTTAAGAGGTCCAATAATGGCAATTTGTTCCTATCTTCACCAAATTAAGTCTAACAAGTCTCAAATTACTCCCAAAGCAATATATTAACATAATCAAGCAATTTCATGGCATAAAATTTGATAAACAAAGAGAATTAAGCGTTCTAAGTTTTGAATTTTCAAGAAATTCGAGAATAAACACATGCAAAATTGATCAAAACCGGCGTGAATTTGGAGGAAACTTACATAGATTGGGAAAATGGATGGAATAAGCTTTTATTTGCAACAAATTTGAGCGAATTTGGTTGAGAAACGAGAAAGAACGGATCAAATGAAGTTATGAGAATTCTCGACCAAGAAACACAAGCAACAACAGCGGAAATGAGAAGAGAAGGGTATTTAAGGAAAACCCGACTCTTGCGCCAAGCGCCAGAACTTGGTGTCAGTCGATACGCATAGCGCCTGGCGCTAGCTCCAACATCTGGCGCTACAGCCAGATAAGTGGCGCTGATGTTATTTCAGCGGCGCCAGAACATTCAGCCACTTAGTACGGTTGTTCTAACTTTTTTTCAATATATTTTGGGTTCCTTGGTATGCCAGTTAGCCCCTCTAAGCAATTTGACACGATATTTAGTAATTGACTTGACTACATAAATTGATCGACCTGATGAAATATCGTCTCACTTAGCTTAAAGCGCCTAAGCATTGGCTCATCGCAAAAGTCACCGACATACTGGTTCATTTAGGAAAGCACTGACATATTGGTTCATTTAGAAAAAGGCACCGACATACAAGTTCAAAAGCAGCAAAATCCCCGACGTACTGGCGTAACGGAAGCAAAGTTCAAGCGAGCTTTTTAAAGATCGACAAGCAGAGGTCTTCGGTAATTTTCTTTTGAAAATTATCGCAACAAATGAGGATAGCTTCAAGTGAGGATATCTTTGGCAGAGTTCCCTAGATTGTGGAGAGTTGTCACAACAAACTGAAGGTGATTTTAAGCGAAGTTGTCTTCGATCGTGTGCCATAAGATGTGGAAGGTGGTCACAAAGCGGAAGAGGATCGTTTCAAGCGAAGCAATATTCGATGGTGTTCCCTGGTTTGTGGAATATTATCAAGGCGAAAATTTGAGGCAGTTACAAGCGTAGCAGTTTTCAAGCGGGGTGGCATTCTCTAGCTTGCAGGAGGTCGTCAATACAACAAGGATACAACAGCAACAATTCGCTTACCTTCAGAGACGTGAGCTCGACGGTGCAAGATACACATTTCTTAACTCTTTTATCTGTTTAACTAACGCTATTTTGCAGGTATCGGCGTTACAAGAATGATTTAGGATCGCCGAACGTTCTGAATCATTCTCCGTCCCTATCGATACTTTGACTTTTGTTTTAACTAGCGTTTCTCAAAACTCAGTCAAAGTGGGGGATTCCGTAGACACCCATTTGGGTTTCCCCAAAACCAAACCCAGTGATGAGTACCTTTCACGTCGAATCATAATCGAATGAAGTGAAAGTGTGGAAAGTTTAGTGTTGCGGATAGTTTTAATTTCTTTTCTCTTCTCTTTGTTTTTTAAAACCTATTTTAATAAAATATCCAATCCAGTTTGGATGGTCCATGATATGGGTCCAATAGTAGTGTAGTTGGATGGGGTTTGAAAAGAGCTTTCTAACGATATATTATAAGCCCAATTCTGATTAATATTGAAGAAGTTATGGCCAATTTACCGAACTGGGCCCGGTTTGAGCCTTATATACGATCCACTGATCTAGAGGAGGGCCTAATATAGATTTATCATTCCTAATTCAATTAGGAATGGTTTTAGTCTTCTAGAAGGTTCTTTTCATTCCTAATTCAATTAGCATTGATAAAATGACTTTTGTTGAATTTTAGAGTTTTAATTAGAATAAAAGAACGTTTTTGAGGAAAATACTATTTTATCCTCCAGTACAACAATTTCTATCTGATTTTAAGAAAACGCGTCGATTTCTTTTTCAGCACCAAACGCCAGCATTAGCGTCTGACGGTAAGATTGGCGCCTGGCGCTAGCGTTAGCGCCTGGCGCTAGCGTTAGCGCCTGGCGCTAATGTCAATGTCTGGCGCTAACTTTGGTTTTATGCGTCAAAACTCTGTTATGATTTTTTATCTTTTTGGTTGATTTTTTATATAAATAGTCTTCTAAAAACTCCATTTTCAGTCATCAATTCTTATTCTTACCAATTCACCAACTCTCATCAAGATTTTCTTAATTACTCTCTCTCTTTTCTAAATTAGCTTTCTCACAAATATAAAATTCCGCATTCATTAGATCTAGACATACCTAGCCAAGTTCGAAGTTGTCTTCGCCCTAGACGTGAAAGGTTAAATTTCTGAGGGTTTGGTCCCAAATCTCTCTTTTAATTATTTAATTTAATTCTTTGTTTCTTATTTTCCTTGAATTTACTAACGCATGTATTTCGTTATTAGAAAGAGGTACGAGGCATCCAAGTAAGTACTTTAGTGATTTTTATTGATGTTATAATGTAAAAAACACGATTAGGTTGTTACTTTGATTCCTAGTATCATGTCTAGGGTAATTTTAATACCAAGTATGATTAAAAGTATGATGCTTCCTATATTCTTCCTAATATTTATAATTGTTAGTATCATGTTAGGGTTAAAGCTTTGATTTCTATTGTTTAGTGACATGCTAGAGTTTGTTATTAATCTTGTTAGTATCATGCCTAGGATCTTGCTATTAGTATGCTTTAACATGATTATGCTTATAATTATTATTATGTTTATTTTAATTATGGTTATTATTTTGATGATTATAATTATGGTTATGATTATTATTTTGTTTCTTGATACTTATTTTTATTTCTTGATCACACCTTTTATGCATGTTTAAAGGGAATTTGTACTTGTAATCACGCTTATATAAGATAATTGATAATCTTGTTTAGGGTTAATTTGATTATAATTCAAGTGATCGCCAATAATAGTTTTATTTGTGCATTAAAATTCAACCAACATAGATAAACAGGTTTAGGTTAATCCTATTGATTGCATATTAGTCAGAAAGCGCACATGAATACGATAAGAATAAAGTAGAGGCCTATTATTAGGGCAGGTTCAATCTCTTTTAGGTTGGATTTGTACCTTCATCCCCGAACCCTATTTGGTTCAAGACCTTATGGAGTTGACAATCTCTTGGATCGTTAAGGGGTGTAACCTTCACCTCGTGAACGGTTTACAAGTTCCTAAAAAAAAACTTGTTGGCGACTCTTTTGCTCTATCTTCTTTCCCATTGGACGTCGCCGTACTTTAGTGTATGATTACAGTAGGGTTCAAGCTAGGGGTTAACGCTTAGCAAGACCATATTCTCTCTTTACCCTATAAGGGCAATAAAAGTGAACTTTGATAAGCTTGGAATAAAGCAAGAGGGTTGAGCATTGACACCGATCATCTTCTCGATTCTTCACCAAGGGACATTCCAATTAATGGAAAATCGCCATTTTAAAAAATTCTACTCCACTTCTCACACCACATCTTTATGGAGAAGCGTTTCTTCCTCCTTACAAATAAATTATGAAAGGAATGGTGTCCTTAAAACAAGTGCAATATTCTTATAGAGGGTTTGGAATTATTAGAAAGCTAATTATTAAGTGTGATCAAGTGATCGAAATGCCTGGGTGGAGGCCACTTCCGATTAGTAATATTAATGAATGATTAGTATTAAGGCTTAATCATGACTAACCACTTTAGGTCACACCTAAACAACTAACAAACTGACGCGACAAATAAATTTGGAAGGAACTAATGAGTTGACCGAGTAATTAATATTTAGACGTCGAAATTTCGAGCTTAGAGCGTTGAAACCGAGCGTCAAAAGTCGAGTCGAAAATGATAAAAAAGACGAGAAAAGAAATTAGTTATAAATCAACATAATTACCAAAATATCCCTATCATCGGAATGCCCCGAGATAACCGAGTGTTAGGGGCATATGGCCTAGCAAGATGGCTACCAAGCGTATTAAGCCGAGCCTTGGCTGGCTGATGCGTGCTAGTGCACCTACGCTAGCAGGCCACGGCGCAGCCAGCACTAATGTGTGTGGCGTGCTAGCAGGCAAAGGCTAGCAGCCTGCACTAATATGCGTGGCATGCTAGAAGGTCAAGGCTAGCTACCCGCACAAAAGTGCGAGACATGCTAGCAGGCCGCAGCTAGCAGCCCGCACATTGGTGTGCTGCTTGCTAGAAGCTAGCCTCGGCCAAGCAGCCCACAGAAATGTGCGTGGCCTGCTGGGTCGAAGGCATGGCAGCAGCAAACAGCCCTTACATGGGTGCCTTGGTTCCCAAATAAGGGTGCCACATGGCTCGCATAGATTAGGGCTTGACTGATGAGTTGGCCGGTTATGGGAGAGGATTAGGGAGCAAGTTTGGTCCCCCCCTTTTTCAAGTGATCCTCACCTAACCTCTCTCATGAATATGTCACTTGATGATTTATTAGTAGCTTGATAATTAATTTTATTTTTTATTTAAAAATAAAATGGAAAAATCAATTCTCCCACATTGATGGAAGAGCAAATCTCACTCTTACCTTTTCCTATGAATACCCAAGTTGGGTATTGAGAAAAGCACTTGGGTAAGTTTTGAAAAGGGCATCACCATTGTGAAAACCTTTTAACATAATTAATTACTCGGGTTTAGGTAGGGCTTAGCTAACTCATAAGCAATGGAACATTTTCGGTGCTCGAGTTACGGGTGGACTTCGTTAGAGGTCCTCGAGTGATCGGGGCTTAGAGCTTTCGAAGTAAGAGCTCTTTTAGTGAGCGAATCATGCGCCGAAGGTATTAATCTCTTTCTTAATTTTGTTGTTTAAGTTAATTATTATAATTATTGTGAGTGTTGTCTTGGCTCGAGTTTTCTTCCACGGTGAGTCGGACTCATCGAAACACAACTGTGGTATCAAAGCCTTCCTCATTTATTTTTATAATCATATATTTCAAGGTGTTTTAATGGCTTAATATTTCTTGTTATATGTTGCTAATTAGATTAGTAGCTCGGTTTTTATAATTTTAAGCTCGTATTAAAGCTGTCTTCAACCCATAACAAATTTTTTTGCCTTAAAATAGTGATTTTTTTGTGGAAAGGTCCTCTGGAAATGTTTTAACCCTTTTAGGTTAGGACAGTGTTTTTAGCCAAAAAAACGACCAGAAATGCCTTTTTTCGAGCGATTTTTCTTTTTAACGAAAAATTTTAAGTCTTTCGAACCATGAATCTTAATGGCATATTTATGGTAGTTATGTATTTGGTTCTTTCCTTAATTTATATGCAATTTTAAACCTCTTTAAGCGTGGTTACTTGTTAATAATTGATGCTTGAACGTTTGGTTTTTATTTTCATATAATTGCAAATCAATTGCATTAAAGTGTGAAAAATTTGTTCTTTGTTGCTTCTAAGTACTAAAGATTCAATCTTTAATTGTTTTAAGTTATTGAACCTTGAGTTACTAAATTCCATGAATATTTTGGTTGAAATTTTGATTTAATCATGGATTATGTTGATTTTAATCATAATGTTTGAATCTAGTCATAGAAATTTCATTTATATTCATATAGGAAGATATAATTTTTCAAAGATTCACAAGTGAAAAAGTTGGAATCTTTAATTTTAACTTTTGTGTTCATATTTCAAACTCACTTTTATTTTGTCAAAATCTTCTGATTAATTTAAATTAATTAAATTAATAGTGAGTTATTGCAATTATTTATTTTATTGCACCCAGTTAAACAAAATTTTTTAAAGAATGGTTCTTGGAAATAATTTTTGTTCAAAACACCTTAATGAATTTTTAATTTAAGTTGAACTTACTTAATTTTTTCAGTTTTGCTCATTGAATTAGTTCTAAAATTACTTATATGTCACACAAAATTTGGGTTGGAAACCCGAGGCTATAGCACAATGTAGACACCCATCTGTATCTCCCCAAAACCGAACCCGGTGATGAATACTTTTCACGTCGAATCATAATCGAATGAACTGAAAGTGTGGAAAGTCTAGTGTTGCCATTAGTTTTTTGTTCTCTTCTTTCTCTCCATTTTCGAAAACCTATTTTATGAGAATATCCAATCCAGTTTAGTTTGGTACATGGAAAGGGTCCAATAATAGTGTATTGAAAAGAGTTTTTCAACGATATATTATAAGCCCAATTCCGATGAACAATGAGGAAGTTATGGCTAGATTACTGATATGGGCCCGCATTAATCTTTATATGCGGCCTAATTATCTACAGGAGGGCCTATTATGATTTATCATTCCTAATGCAATTAGGATTGATTATAGTCTTCTAGAATCTTCTAGAAGTTTCTTTTGATTCCTAACGTGTTAGCATTGTGTAGAAACCCATTTGTGTCTCCACAAAACCAAACCCAGTAATGAATACTTTTCATTTCATTTGATTATCAAACGAAGCGAAAGTGTGAAAAGTCTAGTGATGAGGATGTTTTTATTAAAATATCTCTTCTTTCTGTTTTTGAAAATATTTTTTTTTTACCCTATATATGAAAAACGAGCATTCTAGTTTTCTTTGGTCCATGACAAGGGTCCAATAACAGTGTAGTTGGAGGGGCTTGAATAGACCTTTCCAACGATATATTATAAGCCCAATTCCGATAAATAATGAGGAAGTAATGGCCAAAGTACTAAATTGGGTCCGGTTTGGTTCTTACATACGACCCAATGATCTAGAGGAGGACCTATTATTAATTATTATTCCTAAAGCTATTAGGATTGATTATATCATCTAGAATACTCTAGAAGGTTCTTTTAAATCCTAATGGATTTAAGATTGACAATTATGTTTCAAAGAGTTTGAAATTGAATAAAACTACTCCTTTTAAGATTCCTTGTTTTGTACGAGATGGAATATGTTCATATATTATTTTTGTGCCTCATAGTCTTTATCCAAATTTCATATGGTTGGATAGATCTTGAAATAATCTTTCCAATGATATATTATAATATTAAATTCAAGCTATAACAAAAAAGATATGAATGAGATATGAAACTCTATCAAAAACTGACACCCTTCCACTATTTCGGGTATATCTTATTATCTACAATATATTATAATCTAATTCTAATTGGGTTTGAAAGTAGACATCATAAGCTTTCCAAAACGAAATATTATATGTCTTATTTAGACTTCTATATCAAAAGATATGATAAAAACAAAATCCAAAAAACTATCTTGCAGCGCCGTACTACAGCAGTTGCGGCGACAGCGTCATGTTTTATTCCTTTTCAAACTCTAATTTTTTTTATCAAATCCGAACCGATTTTCGTTATAAATAGTGTCCTTAGTCCTCCGTTTTTAATCATCAACTCTCAACCAAAACTCTGTAATTCTCTTCCCTCTCTAAGCTAAAGCTTACTCTGTCTCTCCCTTTTTCTAAGCCTAGCCTTTTACAAACACAATTCCTCATACATTAGCACCGGACACACCTATCCAAGTTCGAAGTTTCCTTCGCCCTAGACGTGAAAGGTTTGATATTGTTGAGGGTTTGGTCCTAAATCTCTATTTCAATTATTTAATTTAATTATTTGATTTTATAATTTCCTTGAAGTTACTAACGTGTGTAATTTGTTATTAGAATGAGGTACGAGGCATCTAAGTAAGTACTTTAATTGTTTTATTAATATTTTGATATAGAAATTATGTTTAGGTTGTTATTTTTATTCCTAATATCATGTTAGGATTTTTTCCTAGTATCATGTTAGGATGCTTTTCTTAGTATGATGTTTAGAGTGATAACAATAAGTTCATAATATCAATTATGATTTCTATGATGCCTTTTATTGTCTGTCCTAATATTCATGTTAGTATCATGTTAGGGCTAAAGCTTTGTTTTTTATTGTTTAGTGACATGCTAGGGTTTGTTATTAATCTTGTTAGTATCATGCCTAGGATCTTGCTATTATTATTATGCTTTATTGTTAACATGATTATTATTATTATTATTGTGATGATTATTATGATTGATATTATGATTATTATTATGATGATTATTATTATTATTATGTTGCTTAATTATATTTATTGTTATTACTTGATCACATTTTATGCATGTTTTAAGGGAATTTGTACTTGTAATTACGCTTAATAAGATAATTAAATAATTTCATTTAGGGTTAATTGGATTATAATTCAAGTGTTTGCCAATAATAGTTTTATTTGTGCATTTACATTCAACCAACATAGATAAACAGGTTTAGGGTTAACCTAGTGATTGTATATTTGTCCGAAAGCGCTAATGAATACGAGAAGAATAAAGTAGAGGCCTATTATTAGGGCAGTTTCTTACTCTTTTAAATTGAATTTGTACCTTCATCCCCGAACTTGCAGCCTTGGTTCCAAACCTATTGGAGTTAACGATCTCCTGAATCGTTAAGGGGTGTAACCTTCACCCTGTGAACGGTTTACAAGTTCCTAAAACTTGTTGGCGACTCTTTTGCTCTATCTTCTTTCCCTTTGGACGCCACCATGCTTAAGTGGTATGATCACAGTGGGGTTTATTTAGAATATTCCCTACACGTTGATAATTGAGTTTTATGAGTTTTATTTATAATAAAAGAAGCGTTTAAAATGAAATTACAGTTTTACCCCTCGTACGTTTAATTTTATCAAAAATATGAAATTACAGTTTTACCCCTCGTAAGTTTAATAAAACGTGTAAAAAAATTGTTTGTAGCGCCGCACCACAAGCTGTCGATTGGCAACAGGCCTTTCGCGCGGCGAAACGTCTGTCGCTCGGCGATAGAGGCTAGAGCCTCACTAGGCTAACCGAGCTGAGTAGCAGCTCGCATGTGGCTGCCAAGTAGGCTGCCCCGAGCTTGTGTAAGGCCACATTTTCGTGGTTGCTGCTTATTAATGGCATCATCATGCTCCAGCCAGCTACGAGCAGCATCATTGTGCTATGTGCACGCACCGTGCGTGCAGTTGTGTGGCTGGCCGTGATTGGTGCAACATTGAGCGAGTGTGTGCGTTGCTTGGTGCT